>NC_090374.1:37469588-38069588 GCF_036365525.1 Heterodontus francisci | reverse complement strand
CCTGGCATAGTGGAAATAAGCTTGTCTTTCTCTGTTCATTATTTCAGGTTGCTGGCAATAGTGAAATGTTCTGATCCGATTTAAAGGAGCACTAAACTGACAGTAGTGGTCTCCTCATATTACAGTTTTATTTATTTTATAGCATATAAGGAGCCCTGTTTCACAGCACCTTCTTAGAAGTTGCTTCAATATAAACCCCAGTCCTGGTTATTACAATCTTTACAGTGTAATATTGCAGTTAGAATATTTGATACAAAGAAAACAAATAGAAATCTTTGTGCTATCACCTTAGAACATCTTTCTTTCCAGTTAGGCTGCAATATGCAGAAGCTTTAAAACTTACAAGTCTTGTTCAATCCAGAGACCTGCGGAAAATTGTACGTTTTGTTGGCATCACCGGAGAAACCCGAAGTATTCGCTTGCTTCTTCGGAGCCTATGCTTCCAAATTGCTGAAATATACAATAAAGCAATACATTTCTCCGAGGTATGTAACTAAATATAAAATATCTTAAAGTTAATTTTCATCTTCAGTACCTGGGCACTAATCTAGAGGAATGGATCGCCCAACCATTTTAAAAATGGCCCAATTTTCATCCCATTGATTCCAACAGGGTGGAAATCAAGCTGGTTCTACACAGGGTTGGCAATCTGCTCTGCCAAATTACTGTCCAGGACATGAAGGTGAAAATTACCCTTACACTAAAGAATAGCTTTCTAACCTCCAACCTTACAGTTAAATACTGCAACAATATTGTATGCAAATGTTTTATAATCCAGTTACTAAAAATATGAATATTGCAGTCAATATTTTAATTTCAATTTTGGCTACATTAATTTAAGTGGAGGTTGACTCAAGTCATTTCAGTGAGAAACTCAAATGTGTTAAATCTTCATTATCTTATCTGAAATGACCATGGAGCTAGATTAGAAAGACTCAATCTTCAGTTTCATTGCCCTTTATTGTCAGTTCTTGGCTGCCACAGACATGTACGATAATCATAGAGTCATAGAGTCATTTACGGCATAGAATTAGGCCATTTGTCGCATGCCGGCTCTCCCCAGAGTAATCCAGTCAGTCCCACACCCCCGCATGATCCCCATAGACCTGCAATTTTATTCCTTCAAATGTCCATTCAATTTCCTTTTGAAATCATTGACTGTCTCCTCCTCCACCACATTCGTGGGCAGTGAGTTCCAGGTCATTACCATTCACTGCGTAGAAAAGCTCTTTCTCACATTCCCCCTGCATCTCTTGGCCAAAACCTTCAGTCTGTGTCCTCTAGTCCTTGTACCATCAGTTAATGGGAACAGTTTTTCCTTGTCTAACTCATAATCTTGTACGCTCCTGTCAAATCTCCCCTCAATCTCCTTTGCTCCAGGGAGAACAACCCCAGCTTTTCCAACCTAACCTTGTCGCTAAAATCTCCCATCCCTGGAACCATTCTGGGAAATCTCCTCTGCACCCTGTCAAGGACCCTCACATCCTTCCTAAAGTGTGGTGACCAGAACTGGATGCAATATTCCAGTTGTGGCCTAACCACAGCTTTATAAAGGTGCAGCATAACTTCCCTACTTTTGTACTCAATACCTCTATTTAGGAATCCCAAGATTCCATATTCTTTGCAAACCACCCTCTCAATAAATCCTGCCACGTTTGGAGATCGATGCACATGAATTCCCTGGTCCCTCTGTTCCTGCACACTCTTTAGAATGGCACCATTAAGTCTATATTGCCTCTCCCTATCCCTTCTGCCAAAATGCATCACCTCACACTTGTCTGTATTAAATATCATCTGCCACTTGTCTGCATTTTCTGCGAGCCTATGTTCTGTTACAGGTGGTTGGTATCATCCTCACTGTCACACCTTCAGGTTTAGTATCTGTGGCAAATTTTGAAATTCTACTCTGTATTGGCCATGTGAGCCGCATGGAAGATGGCAGGATCCCCAAAGACACATTGTACAGCGAGCTCGCCACTGGTATCAGACCCACCGGCCGTCCATGTCTCCGTTATAAAGACGTCTGCAAACGCGACATGAAATCGTGTGACATTGATCACAAGTCGTGGGAGTCAGTTGCCAGCATTCGCCAGAGCTGGCGGGCAGCCATAAAGACAGGGCTAAATTGTGGCGAGTCGAAGAGACTTAGTAGTTGGCAGGAAAAAAGACAGAGGCGCAAGGGGAGAGCCAACTGTGCAACAGCCCCAACAAACAAATTTCTCTGCAGCACCTGTGGAAGAGCCTGTCACTCCAGAATTGGCCTTTATAGCCACTCCAGGCGCTGCTTCACAAACCACTGACCACCTCCAGGCGCGTATCCATTGTCTCTCGAGATAAGGAGGCCCAAAAGAAAGAAAGAAAAGAAAGAACTCTGTATTGCAAGACCCAAATTGGGGGAGGTGGTAGCGTAGTGGTAATGTCACTGGACCAGTAATCCAGAGGCCCAGGCTGATGGTAGTTGGAATTTAAATTCAATTAATTAAAAAAATCTGTAATTGAAAGCTAGTCTTAGTAATAGTGCCATGTAACTATCATTGTTTCTCATAAAAACCCATCTGGTTCACTAATGCCCTTTCGGGAAGGAAATCTGCTGTCCTTACCTGATCTGGCCTACATGTGACTCCAGAGCCACAGCAGTGTGGTTGACTCTTAACTGCCCTCTGAAATGGCCTAGAAAGCCACTCAGTTGTCGAGGGCAATTAGGGATGGGCAACAAATGCTGGCCTTGCCAGTGGCGCCCACATCCCATGAAAGAATAAAAAATAAATTTATATAGTAAAAAAAGCAGTGGTCCGAGCACTGAACCTTGGGGAACACCACTGTCTACCATCCTCCATTCTGAAAAACAACTATTTACCACAGCTCCGTGTTTTCTGTCCTTGAGCCAATTTTGTATCCAATTGGACACTGACCCTCCTATTCCTTGATCCTCACTTTTGCGAACCAGCCTTTTATGTGGTACTTTATCAAATGCTTTCTTAAAATCAATATAGACAACATCCACCATATTCCCTTCATCAACCTTGTCTGTTACTTCATCAAAAATTTCAATTAGATTAGTCAAGCTTTTCCAAATCCGTGTTGGCTATCTTTAATTAACTCAAACCTCTCCAAGTGCCAGTTGATTCTTTTCCCTGATTATTGTTTCTAAAACATTACCCACCACGAATGTTAAAATGGCTTTTTTTTATTCATTCCTGAGATGTGGGCATCGCAGGCTAGGCCAGCATTTATTGCCCATCCCTAATTACCCTTGAGAAGGTGGTGGTGAGCTGCCTTCTTGAACCGCTGCAGTCCCTGTGGGTACACCTACAGTGCTGTTAGGAAGGGAGTTCCAGGATTTTGACCCAGCAGCAGTGAAGGAACAGTGATATAGTTCCAAGTCAAGATGGTGTGCCACTTCAAGGGGAACTTGCAGGTGGTGCTGCCCTTGTCCTTCAAGGTGGTAGAGGTTGCGGGTTTGGAAGGTGCTGTCTAAGGTGCCTTGGTGCGTTGTTGCAGTGCATCTTGTAACTGGTACACACTGCTGCCACTGTGCATCGGTGATGGAGGGAGTGAATGTTTGTGGATGGGGTGCCAATCAAGCAGGCTGCTTTGTCTTGGATGGTGTCGAGCTTCTTGAGTGTTGTTGGAGCTGCACCCATCCAGGCAAGTGGAGAGTATTCCATCACACTCCTGACTTATGCCTTGTAGATGGTGGACAGGCTTTGGGGAGACAGGAGGTGAGTTACTCACCACAGGATTCTAGTCTCTGACCTGCTCTTGTAGCCATGGTATTTATATGGCTACTCCAGTTCAGCTTCTGGTCAATGGTAACCCCCAGGATGTTGATAGTGGGGGATTCAGTGATCGTATTGCCTTTGAATGTCAAGGGAGATGCTCTCTTGCTTGAGATGGTGTGGCATGAATGTTACTTGCCAATTATCAGCCCAAGCCTGGATATTGTCCAGGTCTTGCTGCATTTCTACATGGACTGCTTCAGTATCTGGGGAGTTGTGAATGGTGCTGAAATCCCCACTTCTGACCTTATGATTGAAGGAAGGTCATTAATGAAGCAGCTGAAGACCGTTGGGCCTAGGACAATACCCTGAGGAACTTCTGCAGTGATGTCCTGGAGCTGAGATGATTGATTCGAACAACCACAGACATCTTCCTTTGCGCTAGGTACGACTCCAACCAGCGGAGAGCTTTCCCCCGATTCCCATTGACTCCAATTTTGCTAGGGCTCCTTGATGCCATACTCGGTCAAAAGCTGCCTTGATATCAAGGGCAGTGACCCTCACCTCACCTTTTCAGTTCAGTTCAGTTCTTTTGTCCATGTTTGAACCAAAACTGTAATGAGGCCTGGAGCTGAGTGGCCTTCGCGGAACCCAAACTGAGTGTCACTGAGCAGGTTATTGCTAAGCAAGTGCTGCTTGATAGCACTGTTGACGATACCTTCCATCACTTTATTGATGATTGAGAGTAGACTGATGGTAATTGGCCGGGTTGGACCTGTCCTGCTTTTTGTGTACAGGACATACCTGGGCAATTTTCCACATTGCTGGGTGGATGCCAGTGTTGTAGCTGTACTGGAACAGCTTGGCTAGGGGCGCGGATAGGGGCTTGTAGTTGCTAGGACTGTCCCTGTACCCTTTCTTCAATAAGAGTGTCACATTTGCCACTCTCCAATCCTCTGGCACCTTCCCATTTCTAGGGAAGATTGGAAGATTATGGCAAGCCCTTCCATTAACTTCACCCCCACTTCCTTTAGCAACCTGGGATGCAAGCCATCCGGACCAGGTGACATCCACTCTAAGCATAACCCGCCTTTCCAGTACCTCCTCACTCAATTTTTACTTTATCCATTGCCTCTACTCTCTCCGCTTCCACTGATATTTTGTCAGATTCCATTTCCTTAGTGAACACTGATACAAAGTACTCATTATGTATTCTAGCCTTGCCCTGTGCCTCTTAGCATTTTTTACCCTCTTTGTCCCTAATAGGCCTCACTTTACCTCTTACAACCCGCTTTCTATTTACATGCTATTAGAAAATTTTGGGGTTTCCTTTTATGTTGACTGCGATTCTATTCTCATATTTTCTCTTTGCCTGTCTTATTTTCCTCTTCATTTCCCCTCTCAACTTATTGTATTTGGCCTGGTTCTCACTTGAAGAATTCACCTGACATGCATAGTAAAGCCTCCAAAGACTGATGTTCATTGCATTTCTCACACCATCTACAGTTGCTTGAGATTGGCTATCTCACTGCCTATGGCAATGCATCCAGGGGCTCAGACTTCAGACATTCAAGCTCCCAACTAAGCAGGTGATGTGGGTTTGATGAGCATTGAACTAAGTAATACTGCAACAGTGGCGAGTTCTCATAAGAATATTTCACACATTAGTCCTTCTTGACCTGGGATTGGAGATTGAAGATTGTGAATCTCTCCACTGAATCTGCAGAGTGAAGAAGCAATGATTTCCTGTTTTATCGGGTTGGATTTTCCCCTGAAGTGGTATCTGGGTGGCTGGTGGGCAGAATGAGTTGGCTAGCCAGTTGTCCTTCTGGGAGGCCTGGTCTATTTTGAGCAGTACCCTATTTTGCATCGGGTGGTGGGCTAGGGCCAGAATCCAAGTGCTCTGGGACAGCCCAATGACTTCAGGCTGCTGCAGTATCAGGTGTCTCAGGTAGCCTCTGAGCTGGAAAAAGGTGGGTTCCTGCAAGGGGCCCTAATCAAGAGAACCCAGAATGGCAGAGACCTACACTAGGTTTTGGGGGATGGGGGGATTGAGGGGCTGCAGGAATGCTCCTCGGAGCCCACAAAAATGAAGATGTGCTTGCCTTTCAGGACGTCTTAGGCCGGACTACCACCAAATCAGTCCAAAAATGGCATTAGGCTGCTATTGATATCATAGGACCCTGATTTGAATATTTTAATGAGCTAGCCACCCTCTTTAGGCAGCAGTTTGGACTCCCTATTCAGAGGACCCTAGCAAAATGGTGGGTGGCCACCACAATGGCAGCAACAAGATGGCAAGTTTTAACATTCCATTTTTACGTTGCTACCAGTCCGTTTTCATCAAGACTGAAAATTCAGTTCATAGAATATAGTCATGGTTTTAATAAACAATGATATTAATCTTTCTACTAGCTCTACCAAACACCTTCGGTTCTACAGAGAAAAACAATAATCCTGTTCTTTGCTTAGGATTTTTCAGGGCTGTTAAATGAGTTTACTTCGCTGCTGGAGTTTGCTACTGAAGACAAGCCTCTCTTGATCACTTTGGATGGCTTGGAGGAATTGTCTGATGACTACAACGCTTGGAACCTTTCCTGGTTGCCAAAAGAACTGCCAAAAAATGTCTATTTCATTGTTTCCATGTCAGTCGAGGAGAATCAAGCGGCGCTAAAGGTAATAAAATGTGCTAAGCAACGAAGGTTGACTAATTGACTTACTGTACTGTTTCCACAAATCAGCTTGGACATGTTTGTAAATGTGGCTATGTTTAGATCTCTAATATCATTCAATGGTCACAGCTCAATAAAAGCAACTGAAAGGTTATCGGTCATTAGTTTGTACTCTGGCATTCACTGTGCCAAATATCAATGCAGCACAATTAATCTTATAGAGCTCAATCTCTAAAACTACATGGAGCATTTAAAGTTCAGTTATAAAATTGGTGCTTTTCTGACAGCGTAGTGAACACAATATTAATTTATTAATACATCTTTTGTTAAAACTGGGTCTGTGGATAAATATTTGAGTGGTGCAGTGTTCTAATTGATGGGTGGAAAAGTGGGTGGATTGCTGCATAAGATGATGCAAAGTGGCTTACCCTGTAGGCACAGAGGTCCTCTCCTCAAAGGACATTTGGGCACCCTGCCTGTCACGGAGTGGGGACCGTACTGTATGTATATGCCACCTTTGATGCTGTTCAATCCTATGGACCCTGTAGTCCAAGAAATTTTCTGTGCTTCATCAAGGTGATGCTCCCTTTCCACAGGGAAAGTGACGGGCATGTTATCCATGCAAATACCCGTCACCTACAATGACAGGCAACAGAGATTTTAATTCTGGGCTGCTAACTCCTTGTCACGAAGGGTTGTATTGTGCACCAGTAATTGGTCAGAAGCATTTTTCTGAGTGTTGTGTTCAGTTGTAGGTGTCCTCTTCATGACACACATCTTCCAGCATCACTGGCCATATTTATCTGATCAAGTGGTAAGTTGGGATATCCTAATTATTTTCAGGGCCATGGTGGCAAACAATGAAAAGCTTGTTGAAGGTTAGAATTACAGAAATACTCATATGTGTTTTCTTCCACATTTTTTGGTGAGCTGAATGCCTGACCTGTACAGAAACAAACCCATTGTGCTTGAGAGTCTGCAAGTCAAGTTACTGTTCATGAAATGGATACATGCACAATTCTGTTTGTCTGACATGGAGTGAATAATCTCTCCCGACATGGACAACCCCTTCCCCCATACTTACCTAAGTCCAAAAAGGTTAGACGCAGGTTGGCAAAGCAAATTGTGTGCTGGTGTTTAACCAGCTAAAACTGCACAGCTTAACAGTACAGAGTATGTTGCTTGTCCAGCAAGGACCACCCTACCTATTAGGGCATTGGCAAACTGGGTTTTCCAGAGCCAAGTGAGCATAATGATTCACTGGATAGCACATTGATAACAAAACTCCTGAAAACTGCCAAACATTAGGTTGGTATTAAAAATAGGAAATGATTTGGGCTAAATATTGGTGATTCACCTAGCAGTGAAATGTAGGCTTGTGTTAATTATTTTTCTAATCTCACTGGTGTCAGCTAGGAAAGATGCTGACTTGGAGGCCTGACACTTCCCCATAGGAAAAGATTATCTTACATGGTTAGATTGGTGGATAAGTCACTCGGAACTAGTCTTACAGTGCCATGGATACATTTCAATCTATCTGCCATCCTCTTGCCAGAGATAAGTATATCAGGGAGGAGAAATATTAAGAGGAGAAGGGAGCAAAGATAATGAAGAATTCAGGAAGAAAGATTGTTTGCCAAGAGGGTGGAAGGTGACATGTTTTGAGGCCTTCAACAATACTCGCTGAAATTGGTAGAAAATGTGGCAGAAATGGCCTGAGCTGACTTTAATTTCCTCTCCCACCCACTCATACAAATAAGGACTTAAACTCTGCTGAGCACCTTCCGTGATTGTATGCTTGAGATTTATAACGTATTATGTCTATATGAAATACATTTTGTCACTTTGGTTTGATATTCCAGTACATCCTATCATTGATTACATAAACTAATGTCAAGGGGAAAGTCTTTTTTATCAGTGAGGTTCTTGTATTGATTTAATAAGGGAGTGAAGCAGATTTGTAACAAAGTCTCAACTCTTTAAACAGAAGTTGAAAGAGCATGGGAATATTCTTCACATCCCACCACTCAGTTCCATGGAAATAGAGACAATAATCAGTCATTGGTTAGAAAAAGACCACCGAAGACTATCAGCTGACCAATGGTATTTACTACTGGAAGCCTGCTCTGCCTGTCCTATTCCTCTCTATCTCCAGTGCGCATACAGTGAATCCCTCAACTGGCAATCCTCCATCCCAGCTTCAGACATATTTCTGCCGCAAAGTCTACATCAGTTGTATTCTGTGATTCTTAGCAGATTGGAGAAAGAACATGGAGAAGAGCTTGTGAGGAAAGTAGCAGGGTTACTGACATTGTCAAGAAATGGTATCACGTTTGATGAAATGACTGACCTTCTATCCTTGGACCAGATGGTCATGCAGGAGATCCAGCAGTTCCAAAATGTTTCTCTTTCTAAGTTCCCTCTGGTGATCTGGATTAAACTTCAACGAGACTTGAAAATTCACATAGTAGAGTGCAGGACCGACAACGCTTATACATTTAACTGGGCTCATTCTGCACTGAAACTTAACTGTTTGAAGAGGTACCTCTCATCCAAAGATGCTCAACTATCTTTGCACATGACTATAGCAAGTTATTTTTTGGGGAAACCAACTATTCTCTCAGGAGAGTCAAGCAACTGTGACCAAGAGGAGCTCAACAGTCAACCTCTGGCCTGGGTGTTCAAAAAGGATTTTAAAGTAAACTATGTGTTCAATCGACGGAAACTGAATGGAATTCCTTACCACCTGCTGCAGTCGAATCAAGTAGCGACTCTGATAACTGACTGTCTTTTTAATTTTGAGTTTTTGTTACACAAAGCGTGGAGTTTGTCTATTGTCAGTGTGGAAGAAGACCTGAAAGCAACAATGATACTCGAGAGGTAAGGTGATAAGTTCTATTTAAGGCGAGTAAACCTCAAACATAACCGCCATCAAAAATTATGAGTTCATGCAGGGGACACAAAGTGTCATTTCCATTCTGTAGCAACTTATATCATTTTTTTTATCAATGCACATTCCTCTGGAAACCAGAACTGACAATGTCCCATTGGAGTGAAGTGCCACTTGTTTCTGATCAGATGTGTTTTTTTAGGGTTAAAACTGAGCATAACTCTTTCCTTTCTCCCCAGAGAAGAACAACGGATCAGTTTTAAACACTGGTCAAGGTTTAGATTTGAACTCATCCTTCTGGATGGGAGTCAGCAAGTACCTGCTGGCTGTGCATCTGAAAGAAAGTTATTGTACACATTTTGTCACATCATCTTTTAATCTTTCCTGGATTATGGAATCTATATTATTCCCAAACAACAGAAAATCTCAGTAGTATTGCTTAGGTAGCAAAATATTTTTCTGAAGTTATTATTTATCGTATCCATATGATAACTTAGACCCAATTGATTAAAAGTGTTCTGTCATCCTTGTTTTATGGCAGTATGATTTGTTCATACCTGAATGGATATGGAAGGAGTGTTTATTTAAAGCTGTAGTACTGAGGTTGTTTTCTCCTCCCAACAACTCGCTTCACTTCCATCCTCAGCAGAATGCGTTGACTCCTTACTGAGGTACAGTCACATGACGTTGGCTGCCCTCCATTGCCTTACATAAGTGCCTACTACTCTTGTGTAGGCCTAGACAATGAGTGTCAGTAGACTGTTTGTTTAATCAGCTGAGCCCAATTTTTTCCTTACCCAGTATTCGCACTTAGACTCTCAACAATAGCTGCTCGATAATGGTCAGGAGGTGAAATGTTGACTGAATTTTCCCTTCCCTAATCCAAAGCTTTGAGGCCAATTGGAGCATTTCTATCATGGTTCTTAATAAAATCACCAAACCTAGCACAGACTGGATATTTAAACCAAGACCTTCATATTCACTATGGCTCAATTGCTCAATAGATAAACCCAAAGAGTCATTGGGAAGGCCTACAGTGTCAAGTTTCAAACATTTAGTAGATAGATAATGGGCTGTATGCAATAATTGGACAAGTGTGCATTTGGCTGAATGTTGCAATTGATGGTAAATGTCCTACTACCAGTATTCCAAGCACTTTGTATTTCTTAAGTAAAAGCAAAATACTGCGGATGCAGGAAATCTGAAATAAAAACAGCAAGTGCTGGAAATACTCAGCAGGGCTGGCAGCATCTGTGGAGTGAGAAACAGAGTTAACGTTTCAGGTCAGTGACCTTTCATTAGAACTGTTCCTTCACTGTCGCTGGATCAAAATCCTGGAACTCCCTCCCTAATAGCACTGTGGGTGAACCTACAGCACATGGACTGCAGCAGTTCAAGAAGTCAGCTCACCACCACCTTCTGAAGGGCAATTAGGGATGGGCAATAAATGCTGGCCTTGCCAGCGACGCCCACATCCCAGGAATTAATTTTTTTAAAAGCCCTGCTACAAAGCCCTGCTACTGGTCATGTTCTCAGTTATTGGTATCCCAATGATGGCAAACATTGTCTCCTCCATTGGGTGAGGGCATGCATCCGTACCTGTCCCCCGCTGGTTCAGTGCTGCTGCCTCCTGTTTTGCCCCACCTAGTCCTGCAAGAACGAGGAAAATGTGTCAGTGAGTGTGGTGCAATCTGTTTGGGTGATGTGCCTGTCATGGTTGAATAGTTGGCACTGTGTGCAGGCTGTGAGAGGTGGGTGTGAGGCTTGCAATAGTGCTAGGTGCGTGAGAGTGAGGTGAATCTATGAATGTGAGGTATGAGTTGTGATTGATAGATACTGTTGGTAGCTGAGTGAAGTGGGTGTGGTGAATTAAGCAGTCTGAGATTAGTGGTTCATTTAGTAGGATATTGCATTTGAAGATAAATTCACTGACCTTGACCACTCATGTGAGGTCATTGAACTTCTTTCGGCACTGCATCTAGGTCCTTGAGACTCCACAGATTGTATTAACCATGATGGCTATCTGCTCCCATTGCCTTCTCAGAGTTTGTCCGGAGGGAGCCCTGGCCCCCTATGGCTAGAGGACATCTCTCCTCCTGTCCACCTCCTGCATTAAGGCCTGCATTGCTGCGCCTGAGAATCTTGGAGTGTGTTCTCTCCCCTATTGCACCATAATTCACTCTTTTTCCTGCTCAGACCCTCTTCCACAAATATTTCTAGCACCTGCTCCAGCCAGGCTGGCTTTAAGTAGTTCAGGTTAGTTTTATGTGATGCTAGCCTCTCTGCCCCCTGCTGAGGCTACAGACACTCAACAGCGCATTTAGTACTGGACTGCATGCTACCATCATTTAAATTAGCAGGCAGCACAAAGTTTGAAAGGAAATGCATAGACTAATCTTTCATCGTGATCCCTGTTTCTGTTTTTGGTAGCTATTGTATTTTCCCCCCAGACTCTTATTCTAAGCACTCTGAAGGATGTTAAGAATATATTTTCCAAAACAGATATTTTATCTTTTCAGCCTCATCCCACTTAAGCCATCGAAAGTGGCATAGCAGATTTAGGAGACTGAAAGCTTCTTACACCCACATGAATATGTCAAGATAAAACATTTGCTCAATTTGTAATTTGACTCGCTCCACTTCTATTTAATACTAATTGTTTATTGTATCCAACAACAAAATAAGTTGACTTTAACTCAACACATGATTTTCTTGGCTGCATTAAAATGTACTAGAATTTTATTGTGCACTCATCTAATTTGTCACGAAAGTTTGTGAAGTAGGAGTTTTGACCCTTTGGAGTTAGACTCAATAGAACTCCATCCCCTTTTCCTACTCATTTTAAATTGCCTGCTTATCAATTCCCAACTCTCTCTCAACTGAGATCACCTTATTAGTTAACTCTTCTCACATTTATCTGACATTTCTTTTGAGCCCACATTCCAAATGCTCACATTTTATGTTTCTTGGCTTTCTAACCAAAAGCTCCTTTCAGATCATATAAAAACTGTGCTAGTGATGCTGGCTGCAAACAAACAGGTCTACTCCAGCCAGCTGCAAACCAAAAGTAGGCTAACTGGGATTCACTAGGGCTGGTGGCTGGAAAGACCTGTTTGTGCTGGGTCTTGCTGGCTGCCAGCTTTAGAGAATCTTGGCTCATTTACTTTCTCTTTGGAGCTGTCTGTAAGATATCTCTGAGTCCTAGGCTAATGCCACTGGCCTGGATACAATATGAATGCAGTAGTTTATAGACTTATTGAAACTGCACCTTCTGGGTCTGGTAAATGTTTCTTGTTGTGCTTCCGCCAGATTACTGGATATGGTATGTATGGCTGGAATTTTACGGCCCCCCCAAAGAGCAGGAAGGTGGCAGGGGGTGGGGGGCATAAAATGGAGCGGGAGACTCGCGGGGCCCTTCCTGACCCACTCCCACCTCTGCCACCACTTTATGCAGGGTGGCAGTGGTGAAAAGCGGCCTGCCCGCCCCAGGCCAATCAAGGCCCTTAATTGGCCACTTAACCACCACTTAAGGGCCTCTGCCCACTGTCAGGAAGATTTTACCCATGGCCGGTCGGGCAGCCCAGGCCTGAGAGAAACCTCCTGACAAAAGCAGACGGCTCTCTGATGGCCTGGGGAGGGGGGCCCTCATGATCAGGCACCCTGTGCCTGACGGAGGGCCACCCCGCCGCTGCCCCAACCACCCCCGCACCCAACATGCTCCCTCCCATCCCCCCAATTGACCACCTTTCTCTCGCCTGACCGATCACCTTCGGTGAGGCACCAAAAATGTACCTTGGTTCCGGGGCTCCCCGACATCTTCTTGTGGAAGCTGGACTGCAGTCCCAGCAGTGGCCACAGTTCCCAGTAGCGCTGCTGGAACAGAGAGCTGCCGGCCCTCTGATTGGCCAGCAGCTCCATTAGGTGGGACTTCCTGCTTCAATGAGGTGGAAGTCCCGCCTCAGACCCATTAAAGGCCTGGAGACCGCAAAATGTCGTCCAGATCCCCAGGCCAGGCAGAGGTGGGTTCCCGTCCACCAAGGGTTAAATTCTGGCCTATATCTAATTTATCTCAGAGTAATGCAGATCTCACGCTTGCATTAAATCACCAACTGGTTTATTTACAGCACATTAAACTACATTATTTCTAACACAATTTCAGTCCTTGTCTTTGCAGAGTGTTTTCTGTACAACATCCAACTGTGTGTGTTTTAGTTTCACTTCTGACGCTGCAGCCTCACCCATAGGCCCAATCAAAAACAGTGAACACAGATAAGTAGACAGACTAATACAATCAAACCCTGACCAATCAAACACTACATTTCTCTGTTGATTGAGGGATAAATATTGGCCAGGACACCAGAGAGAACTCCCCTGTTCTTCAAAATCATGCCATAGGATCTTTTATGTCCACCTGTGATCTCAGACAGGGCTTCGGTTTAATGCCTCATCCAAAAGATAGAACCTGTTGATAGTGCAGCACATTTGGAGCTGAAATGGACAAAGTAAATGATGAATTTGGGGGTGAGAACAGAAAGTGCCGGAAACACTCAGCAGGTCTGGCAGCATCTGTGTAGAGGGAAACAGAGTTAACGTTTCAGGTCTGTGACCCTTCATCAGTTGGAAATGTAACAATCTTTGAGCAAGTGAAAGGGGAGAGGGGGGAAGAAGAACAAGAAGGAAGGACTGTGATAGGACGGAGGGGGGAAGAGATTAAATGACAGATGTCATGGAACAGAATGCAAATGGAGTGCAAAATAGTTATAGTGAAAGACAAAGCAAGAGTCTAGGGAGAGTGCTAATGCCAGAATAATGAACAGCTCTGTACGAATGCAAAAACATGAAAAACAAATTTAAGGCTAGCACATGTTTAAAAATAAATAATTAAAAAGAAACTATATATAAAAATAATAAATAAACAAAAAATAATGGGGCTCGTGGTCTGAAAGTATTTGACTCAATATTGAGTCCAGAATTTGGGGATGACTGAGCTAATTTGTTATAATTGGAATTTCATTTAAGAAAAAGAAAGAAATCCTTTCATGACCTCATGACCTCCCAAAGCACTTTCCAGCCAATGAAGTACTTTTTGAAGTATAATCACTATTGTAATGCAGGAAAAGCAGAAGCTAATTTGTGCACAGCAAGCTGCCACAAACAGCAATAGGATAATGACCAGATAATCTGGGGTTTTTTAATGATGTTGATTGAGGGATAAATGGGGATAACTCCCTTGCTCTTCTTCGAAATAGCGTCATAGGATCTTTTACATCCACTTGCGAGAGCAGACAGGATCTGAGTTTAACACCTCATCCTAAAAATGGCACCTCTAAAAAATGCACCACTCCCTCAGTGCTGCATTGGAGTATCAGCCTAGATTCTGTGCTCAAGTCTTTGAAGTGGGACTATGAACCCACAATCTTCTGAATCAGAGGCCAGAGTGCTACCAGCTGAGCCATGGCTGACACTGTAAAGGTAGAACTTGTAAAAGCTATTGGAGGAAAATCATGTTCTCTTTGAGTGGACTGCAAGTCTGTATTTCTGCAAGTGAAAGCACAGTGGCACAGTCCTTCACAACTCTGAGCTTGGCACCAATATCCTGAGCAAAACTATTTGGTTCTGTTGTATGACTTTAAATATTATAATGAGTCACTCAGCAGTAGCTGTGGAAGAATTAATCCTCGAAAGCTTGCAGTAACTATTTCTTTAATTAATGCAGTGGCTCTTGGAGTGAGGAAACTCAAAACTTGTGGGGCATCATAAACAAATTCCAATGGTTTTTGGCACAATTGAAAGAGTGTCCAGGAAGAAAAATCTACATCCTAGAGTTTTCATTATCTTCCGGAAGATATAGCGTACTTCAGAATATTAAGTGTTAACTAATGGCATCTTTAAGTTTACTTCAGTTAATTATTGTGTTCTTTGGCTATGGAATTTGCAATTATAAGCAAAGAACAAATTGCATTAATTTAAGTGCAAGCATTGTTCTAATCTATCATAATTTGGCTTAGTAATCTAAATACTTTCAGTGCTTAACATTTCACCTAATTTCGCCAGCGGTCATCTTTTGAAAAAGGCTCTATGGCTCCCCAGTGGCTCTGTTGGTTAAGGCAATGAGTAGCTCAATAATATAGACCAAGGAAGTTTCAAATTTGATCAGTGATATGTGATGAGTTATGTATTCGCAGCTAGGGCAACAGTAGGGACTCTACAATTAATCTTGACACTACTGTCTTAGAGAGGAGAATATTGGCCATTTCTTTCTTACTCCTGAGGAGAAAGAGGTCTTCAAGATGTCTGTCATTGCAGATCAAGAGTAGAGTCATGGGCTGGAATTAACCTGGGCTGGGAGGTGTGGGGGATATAAAATCGTATGGGATGTGGGGCGGGTGGCTGTGCTATTTTACCAGCAGTGGGGGAGGTGGCAAACAGCCCGGCCGCCTCATGCCAATTGAGGCCCTCGAGTGGCCACTTCAGCAGCTGAGGATGCGGCTTCCTGGTGGACTGGTGAGGTGCTCTCCTTATCAGGTATTTGTGCCCCATGGAGTATCCGTCTCCCAGTGGCACTGCTGGGACTGAAGAGCTGCTGGCCTTCTAAATGGCCGGCAGCTCTTGGAGGCGGGACTTGCTGTCTCAGAGGGGCAGAAGCCCTGACCAAGGCCAATTAAGGGACTGGGCCATGCAAAATAGCAGCATGGCTTCCAGGTCTGGTGGAGATGGGCTCTTCTCTGACTTTTCAGCCAGTGGACAGGGCCACCGCCTCAATGTTAAATTCTGGCCATCGAGTCATTATGGCACAGGAAGAAGCCATTCGGCCCATTGAGTCCAATCAGTCCCATTTTCCCCGTTTTATCCCCATAGCCCTGCAAGTTTATTTCTCTCAAGTGCCCATCCAATTTCCTTTTGAAATCATTGATTGTCTCTGCTTCCACCACCCTCATAGGCAGTGAGTTCCAGGTCATTCCCACTCACTGTGTAAAGGAGTTCTTCCTCACATCCCCCTTGGCATCTCTTGGCCAAAATCGTAAATCTGTGTTCCGTAGTCCTTTCACCGTCAACTAATGGGAACAGCTTTTCTTTGTCTGCCTTATCTCCTTCTTCTTCTTTGGCCTCCTGGTCTCGAAAGATAATGAGTAAGCGCCTCAAGGTGGTCAGTGGTTTGTGAAGCAGCGCCTAGAGTGGCTATAAAGGCCAATTCTAGAGTGACAGACTCTTCCACAGGCGCTGCAGATAAAATTGGTTGTCGGGGCTGTTACACAGTTGGCTCTCTCCTTGCGCTTCTGTCTTTCTTCCTGCCAACTGCAAAGTCTCTTTGACTCGCCACTCTTTAGCCCTGCCTTTATGGCTGTTCGCCAGCTCTGGCGATCACTGGCAACTGACTCCCACGACTTGTGGTCAATGTCACAGGACTTCATGTCGCATTTTCAGACGTCTTTAAAGTGGAGACATGGAGGGCCAGTGGGTCTGATACCAGTGACAAGCTTGCCGTACAATGCATCCTTGGGGATCCTGCCATCTTCCATGCGGCTCACATGGTCAAGCCATCTCAAGCGCCGCTGGCTCAGTAGGGTGTATATGCTGGGGATGTTGGCCGCCTCGAGGACTTCTGTGTTGGAGATACGGTCCTGCCACCTGATGCCAGGGATTCTCCGGAGGCAGTGAAGATGGAATGAATTGAGACGTCGCTCTTGGCTAACATACGTTGTCCAGGCCTCGCTGCCGTAGAGCAAGGTACTGAGGACACAGGCTTGATACACTCGGACTTTAGTGTTCCGTGTCAGTGTGCCATTTTCCCACACTCTCTTGGCCAGTCTGGACATGGCAGTGGAAGCCTTTCCCATGCGCTTGTTGATTTCTGCATTGAGAAACAGGTTAATGGTGATAGTTGAGCCTAGGTAGGTGAACTCTTGAACCACTTCCAGAGCGTGGTCACTGATATTGATGGATGGAGCATTTCTATCGTCCTGCCCCATGATGTTCGTTTTCTTGAGGCTGATGGTTAGGCCAAATTTGTTGCAGGCAGCCGCAATCCTGTTGATGAGCCTCTGCAGGTACTCTTCAGTGTGAGATGTTAAAGCAGCATCGTCAGCAAAGAGGAGTTCCCTGATGAGGACCTTCCGTACTTTGGTCTTCGCTCTAAGACGGCAAGGTTGAGCAACCTGCCATCCGATCTTGCGTGGAGGAAAATTCCTTCTTCTGAAGATTTGAACGCATGTAAGAGTAGCAGGGAGAAGAAGATCCCAAACAGTGTAGGTGCGAGAACACAGCCCTGTTTCACACCACTCAGGATAGGAAAGGGGTCTGTTGAGGCACCGCTATGCTGAATTGTGCCTTTCATATTGTCATGGAATGAGGTGATGATACTTAGTAGCTTTGGTGGACATCCGATCTTTGCTAGTAGTCTAAAGAGACCACGTCTGCTGACGAGGTCAAATGCTTTGGTAAAATCTATGAAAGCAACGTAAAGGGGCATCTGTTGTTCGCGGCATTTCTCCTGTAGCTGGCGAAGGGAGAACAACATGTCAATGGTGGATCTCTGCTCGAAAGCCACACTGTGCCTCAGGGTAGACACGCTCAGCCAGCTTCTGGAGTCTGTTTTAAACGACTCGAGCGAAGACTTTCTCCACTATGCTGAGCAGGGAGAGTCCACAGTCGTTGTTGCAGTCACCTTGGTTACCCTTGTTCTTATAGAGGGTGATGATATTGGCATCGCGCATGTCCTGTGGTACTGCTCCCTCATCCCAGCACAGGCAAAGCAGTTCATGTAGTGCTGAGAGTATAGCAGGCTTGGCACAACTGCCAGGCATGCTGCCTTATCTAAACCTGTCTTAATCTTGTACATCTCTATCAAATCTCCTCTCAGTCTCCTTTGCTCCAAAGGGGACAACCGCAGCTTCTCCAAACTAACCTTATAGCTAAAATCCATCCCTGAAAGCATTCTGCTAAATCCCCTCCTCATCGTCTCAAAAACCTTCACATCCTTCCTAAAGTGTGATGATGAGATCTGGATGCATTACACTAGTTCTGGCCTAACCAGAGCTTTATAAAGTTTCAGCATAACTTCCCTGTTTTTGTACTCAATACCTCTATGTATGAAGCACAAGTAATCTTCTTTATGCTTTTCATCCTTATTGAACTGTATTAGAATTTGTGTTATCTTGTTGATCTCTCTCATTTTGTGGCTGATTTCTGCCTCTGTTAGATCCCTTTATGTGCCCTATCAACCAGACCTGGAGAACCACATGCAACCTCCTCCGAGGGTTCTGCCAGTGGCACTCAATTGGCATGTGTGGGTAAACTTATCCTCTGATTGTTCCAATTCTCTCTCTGGCGATATGCCATGACTATGCTCCATACCTGTGGGAGGCATGATTGGGAAATTTGCAGATGACACAAAAATTTGCCATGTAGTTGATAGTGAAGAGGATAGCTGTAGTCTCCAGAATAATTTCAATGGTTTGGTTGAGTGGGCAGAAGTGTGGAGTGATGCATTTAGGGAGGGCAAACAAAGCAAGGGAATACACAATAAACGGGAGGATTTTGAGATGGGTCAAAGAAGTGAGAGACCTTGGAGTGCATGTCCACAGGTCCCTGAAGGTGACAGGACAGGTAGATAGAGTGGTGAAGCAGGCATATGAAATGCTTTCCTTTATTGGCCGAGGTATAGAATACAAATATAGGGATGTAATGTATAAAACGCTGGTTAGGCCACAGCTGGAGTATTAAGTACAGTTCTGGTCAGCGCGTTACAGGAAGGACTTAAATGCTCTGGAGACAGTACAGTGGGAATTTACAACAATGTTGCCAGGGATTGAAAGTTGCAGCTATGAGGAAAAATTGGATAGGCTAGGGTTGTTTTCCTTAGAACAGAGGAGGTTGAGGGGTAACTTAATTGATGTGTACAAAATTGTGAGGGGTCTAGATAGTGTAGACAGGAAGGACCTGTTTTTCCTAGTAGAGAGGTCAATTTTGTTTTATTCGTTCATGGGATATGGGTGTCGCTGACAAGGCCAGCATTTATTGCCCAAAGCTAATTGCCCTTAAGAAGGTGGTGGTGAGCTGCCTTCTTAAACTGCTGTAGTACAGGTGGGGAGGTACATCCACAGTGCTGTCAGGAAGGGAGTTCTATGATTTTGACCCAGCGACAGTGAAGGAGTACCGATTTAGTTCCAAGTCAGGATGGTGTGTGGCTTGGAGGGGAACTTGCAGGTTGTGGTGTTCTGATGCAACTGCTGCCCTTGTCCTTGAAGCTGCTGTCGAAGGAGCTTTGGTGCGTTGCTGCAATGCATCTTGTAGCTGGTATACACTGCTGCCAGTGTGCATCGGTGGTGGAGGGAGTGAATGTTTGTGAATGGGGTGCCAATCAAGCAGGCTGCTTTGTCCTGGATGGTGTCGAGCTTCTTGAGTGTTGTTGAAGCTGCACCCATCCAGGCAAGTGGAGAGTATTCCATCACACTCCTGACTTGTGCCTTGTAGATGGTGGACAGGGTTTGGGGAGTCAGGAGGTGAGTTACTCACCGCAGGATTCCTAGCCTCTGACCTGCTCTTGTTGCCACGATATTTATATGGCTACTCCAGTTCAGGGGGATTCAGTGATCATAATGCCATTGAATGTCAAGGGGAGATAGTTAGATTCTCTCTTGTTGGAGATGGTCTAACCAGGGGGCACAGATTTAAGGTGATTGGTAGAAGGATTAGAGGGGACATGAGGAAAAGCTTTTTCACCCAGCGGGTCAGAGGGTCATAGAGTTATACAGTACAGAAACAGGCCCTTTGGCCCATCACGTCTGTGCCAGCCATCAAGCACCTAACTATTCTAATCCCATTTTCCAGCACTTGGCCCGTAGCCTCGAATGCTGTGGCATTTCAAGTGCTCATCTAAGTACTTCTTCAATGTTGTGAGAGTTTCTGCCTCTACCACCTCTTCAGGCAGTGCGTTCCAGATTCCAACCACCCTCCGGGTGAAAAAATGTTTCCTCAAATCCCCTCTAAACCTCCTGCCCCTTACCTTAAATCTATGCCCCCTTGTTATTGACCCTTCCGCTAAGGGAAAAAGTTTCTTCCTATCTAACCTATCAATGCCCCTCATCATTTTGTACACCTCAATCATGTCCCCCCCTCAGCCTTCTCTGCTCTAAGGAAAACAACCCTAGCCTTTTCAGTCTCTCTTCATAGCTGAAATGCTCCAGCCCAGGCAACCTCCTGGTGAATCTCCTCTGCACCCTCTCCAGTGCAGTCACATCCTTCCCATAGTCTGGTGCCCAGAACTGTACACAGTACTCCAGCTGTGGCCTAACTAGTGTTTTATACAGCTCCATCATAACCTCCCTGCTCATATATTCTATGCCTCAGCTAATAAAGGCAAGTATCCTTTAAACTTTCCTAAAAACCTTATCTACCTGTGCTGCTGCCTTCAGTGATCTATGGACAGGTACACCAAGATCCCTGTGACCCTCTGTACTTCCTAGGGTCCTACCATCCATTGTATATTCCCTTGCCTTGTTAGTCCTCCCAAAATGCATCACCTCACACTTCTCAGGATTAAATTCCATTTGCCACAGCTCCGCCCATCTATACCGTCCTGTAATCTAAGGCCTTCCTCCTCACTATTTATGACATGACCAATTTTCGAGTCATCTGCGAACTTACTGATCATACCTCCTATATTCACGTCTAAATCATTAACGTACACTACAAACAGCAAGGGTCCCAGTACCGATCTCTGCGGTACACCACTGATCACAGGTTTCCACTCGCAAAAACAACCCTCAACCATCATCCTCTGCCTCCTGCCATAAAGCCAATTTTGGAGCCAATTTGACAAATTGCCCTGGATCCCATGGGCTCTTACCTTCTTAACCAATTTCCCATGCGGGACCTTATCAAAAGCCTTACTGAGGTCCATGTAGACTACATCAACTGCTTTACCCTCATCTACACATCTAGTCACCGCCTCAAAAAATTCAATCAAGTTAGTTAGACATGATCTCCCCCAGACAAAGCCATGTGACTATCCCTGATTAATCCCTGCCTCTCAAAGTGGAGATTAATCCTGTCCCTCAGAATTTTTTCCAATATTTTCCCAACCACTGATGTTAGACTCACCTGCCTGTAATTACCTGGTTTATCCCTGCTACCCTTCTTAAATAATGGTACCACATTCGCTGTCCTCCAATCCTCTGGTACCTCTCCTGTGGCCAGAGAGGATTTGAAAATTTGTGTCAGAGGCCCTGCAATCTCCTCCCTTGCCTCACATAACAGCCTGGGATACATCTCATCTGGGCCTGGGGATTTATCCACTTTTAAGCCTGCTAAAACAGCTAATAGTTCCACCCTTTCAATGCTAATATGTTTAAGTACATCACAATCCCCCTCCCTGATCTCTGCACCTGCATCGTCCTTCTCCATAGTGAACACCGATGAAAAATAATCATTTCAAACCTCACCCATGTCCTCCAGCTCCACACACAGATTGCCACTTTGGTCCCTAATGGGCCCTACTCTTTCCCTGGTTATCATCTTGCCCTTACATATACTTATAAAACGCCTTGGGATTTTCCTTTATCTTGCCCGCCAGTGTTCATTCATGTCCCCTCTTCGCTTTCCTGATTACTTTTTTAAGTACCCCCCTACACTTTCTATACTCCTCTAGGGCCTCTGCTGTTTTCAATGCTCTGAATCTGCCATAAGCCTCCTTTTTTTCTCCTGATCCAATCCTCTATATCCCTTGACATCCAGGGTTCCCTGGACTTGTTGGTCCTACCCTTCACCTTAATGGGTACATGTTGGCTCTGAACTCTCGCTATTTCCTCTTTGAATGACTCCCACTGATCTGATGTTGACTTTCCTACAAGTAGCTGCTCCCAGTCCACTTTGGCCAGATCCTCTTTTATCATCTTAAAATTGTCCTTCTCCCAATTCAGTACCTTTAGTTTCGGTCCATCTTTGTCCTTTTCCATAACTACCTTAAATCTTACAGAGTTATGGTCACTATCCCCAAAATGTCCCCTCACTGACACTTCTACCACTTGTCTGGCTTCATTTCCTGGGATTAGGTCCAGTACTGCCCCTTCTCTTGTAGGACTATCTACATGCTGGCTCAAAAAGCTCTCCTGTATGCATTTTAAGAATTCCGCCCCTTTTAAGCCTTTCGCACTAAGACTATCCCAGTTGATTTTGGGGAAGTTGAAATCCCCTACTATTATTACCCTATTATTTTTACGCCTTTCTGTGGGTGGTGGGTGTCTGGAATTTTTTGCCTGGATCAGTGGTGGAGGCAGAAACCCCCAACACATTTAAAAGGTACCTGGACTTGCACCTGAAGTACTGTGACCTGCAAGGCTACAGACCAGGCGCTGGATTAGATTGGGGAGCTATTTTTTTCAGTCGGTGTAGACATGTAGAATGGCCTTTTTCTGTGCCGTAACTTTTCTGTGGTTCTTTCCAGATAGGTGGCCTGAAATCTGTAGCTTGCCATGTGGGGAAATGTAAGAGTAAACCCTTGACATAATTTATCAGTGTTTTGCAGAATTGATGTGACAGCTTCCTGTTATAATCAATTTAATACTGTAGCTAAGTCTAGGGCCTGAATTTTACTAGCGCGCTACAAATTGCAGTGGCGTGCTTTGAAGTCGGCGGTCCGCCCACACGGAGCAGCCCTTGCTGAGCTCCCGCAATATTTCGCGCAGAGGCTCATTTAAATGGAGGAAGTGGAACAGCCGGCCCCGATGACGTAGAGAGGGCGGCCACTCCAACCCCATCAATGACATTTTTAAAGGGCTTTAAGCCCTGAGAAGAAATTTGAATTTTTAATGGAACAGTATTTCACATTGTCTTTCAAAAATTAAATAAATGCTGGAGACCCTTTCCCACCACCCCCGTCCTCCCCCCAATGTTTGTCTTTGGGCCTATCAAACTGAAATAAACTTTATTCCCAACCCAAACTTCTCCCCCCAACCTCGTTACCTTTGCCCTTCAACCCCTTCCCACCCAGCCCTCAGCCAATAAAAAATTTTTCCCGTCCCCCTGCCCTGATAATTTCACTCCTCCCCCTCCCCACCAGTGTTACACCTTGGAACTCCGAAATAAGCTCCGAAGGTACGGGTGTTCCGGCCAGCGGCCAGAATATCGGCGTGGGACGGCCGCCGGGACAAGGTAAGTTAATTTCCATGTGTTTAAATTAATTTTAATGTTGGAATGAAGGCGGTGGTGGGCGGGGGGGAGGGGGAATGGGTGGGGGTGGGGGGGAAGTGGGTGCAAGGGGGGGAACGGGGGTGGGGCAAGGGGGTGCGGGGGGGAAGGGGTTGCGGGGGGGGAAGGGGGGTGGGGCAAGGGGGTGCGGGGAGGAGGGGTTGCAAGGTGTGCAGGGGGGGTGGAGAAGGGGGCAGGGAGGAGAGGTTGGTCACAGAGGGGAGGGGAGAGTCCGGGCTATTGAACCATAGGGGCGATCACCTGGCCATGTCGTACAGCACCGTGCCCAGGCCCAGCGGCACGGCACCTTTCCTCTGGAACCCAGTAACTTAATTGAGGTGTACAAAACTATGAGGGGCCTAGATAAAGTAGACAGGAAGGACCTGTTTTCCCTAGCAGAGAGGTCAATTTTTTTTTATTCATTCATGGGATATGGGCGTCGCTGACAAGGCCAGTATTTATGGCCCATCGCTAATTGCTCTTGAGAAGGTGGCGGTGAGCTGCCTTCTTAAGCTGCTCTAGTCCATGTAGGGAGGTACACCCACAGTGCTGTTAGGAAGGGAGTTCTGGGAGGGGTGCGGGGGCCATACCGAGGCCTCGCCGCCGCCAGTAAAATGCGGCGAGGGCTTTTTGGATTCGGGGGTCGTGGCGAGCCTCTCCTGGAAGAATTTTCCAGCCCCACCCACCACGACCCACGATGTCGAGGGCTGGTAAAATTCAGCCCATCTTTTAGATGATAGCAAACAGTTTGTGTTAACGGCAATAAAATAAAGGCAGGAATATAAGAACATAAGAACATAAATAGAAGTAGGCCATTCAGCACTTCAAGCCTGCTCCGCCATTCAGTAAGATCATGGCTGATCTTCTACTTCAACTCCACCTTCCCGCACTATCCCCTTGTCCCTGATTCCCTTAGCATCCAAATCTTGATCAATCTCTAACTCAAGAATTAACCATTCACAGCTCTCTGAGGTAGAGCATTCCAAAGATCACAGCTGTTTGAGTGAAGAAAGTTCTTAGCTCAGTCCTAAATGGCCAACCCTTTATTCTGAGACTGACACTAGTTTCTAGACATCTCACGAAGGTGAAACATCCTCCCACCAGCTACCCTATTAAACCCTTTAAGAATTTTATATGCTTCAATGAGATCACCTCTCACTCTTCTAAACTCCAGAGAATATAGGCCTAGTCTACTCAATCTCTCCTCATAGGACAATTCCCTCATCCCAGGAATCAGTGTAATGAACCTTTGTTGGTCTCCTTTTAAGGCAAGTATATGCTTCTTTAAGTGATGAAACGGGTTCTTCCGTCACTTTGACAGATGAGTGGTCAGCAAGGACACTTGTTGTTCAGTGTCTAGGTTGGTGTCATCTCATATGTGATAAGCCAAATCTTGACTTGCAGATCCGATTACAAATATTAAATATGAAGTCATTGCTGAAGGGATGGGTGAAGGCATTGGCTTTACGGCATGCTCACTTGTCCTATAGGGACCTGACTCTCCTCCTCAAGTGTTGAGATTGCTTGATTAAAGAGACTTCTCCATTTGGATCTGTCCATGGTTGTTTTTCCCCCATGTAGTGAGGTCCAAATTATAGGCTCTGAGATTGGCTTTCAGAATGCCTTTGTATCTAAGTTTGGGATATTCTTTCGTGCAGATTCCCATGATCAGCTGGGTGTAGCAAATCGCCTTTGGCATACGGGAATCCTCCATGTGAACCACATGGCCGATCCAATGGAGCTGAGCTCTGATAAGCACACTTTCGATACCAGGTATCCTTAGGTAAGGAGACCAAAACTGTACACAGTCCAGGTATGGTCTCACCAAGGCCTTATATAAATAGAGTAAGACCACTTGACTCTTATATTCCTATCCCTTTGTAATTAAGGGTAACATATGTTTTGCTGGTGCTTCTAGATTTTTTGTTAAGTATTTTTTGAGGACTCGTATTTTAGAATTATGGACATTATTTTATTTGGAAGAACTGAAAAGGATTCTGTGGATTTTTTTTACTGGGGTCATTGAAAGGACACAGAGGTCTTGTTTGAAAACAACAGATAAATACCCAGCAGGGGCTTTTTGACTTGGGGGAGATGTTTACAGAGAAGTGACAGGTCAAGATTTCTACTGGTCAGGAGGCTTGACTCTTGAGATATTGTTCTTGGTTTTGCTTTAGACCGTGAGTTGGGGTGTGAACTGTTTTGAAGGCAGTTGGAGAAAACCAGCCAAGAGAGCAGTCACCATGAGCACCCTCTTCCATCTCTTTGAGAACTTCCTGAGAATCAAGTGTAAGAAATAGAGAAACTGATGTTGCATTTCTCCTGAAAAGCCTGCCAGAAACCCCTGATGCTGCATTTCTCCTAGAAAGCCTGCCAAACTGATCTTCAACGTCGCCTGTAAAGAACTGTTCTAGAAAGATCCCAATGATGACAGCCGTCTACGCGTATTTGGGATGCCAAATCAAAAAGAGACAACTGACATCTTTCAATATCTTCTCTTTGCACTTCAAGAATTAGCAAGTATTTGGCCAAAGTATTCTGCTTTGTCTTTTTTTTTGGTAACAGTGCTCTAAAGGGACAGTGTATGTGTGTGCGTGGCTAAGGTAAAAGGGAACTCTCATATTTCAGTCTGTGTGCTAATGCTTTGTTACGTTACTGGTTATGTCTTTATTAATAAACTGATAATTTTGTTGTTTATTAAAGATACCCTGGTCATTGCATTTTATTCTGGAATAAAGAGTCAAGTATATGATTGACCACATGGGTAACTGGGTAAACATTTAAATATATGTTGTGACCTGTAGAGAAGTGGAATTAGAAACGACCTTGGTCGTAACATATAATTGGAGGTAAAGGCCTGCTACCTGACTCGAACCCGACGACATGACATCCGGGTCCGGCTTTCGGCCTCGGGTCGGATTGGGCCTGGTCCGAGTCGGACACACGAAGTAAGTATTGCTGGTAAGTGTTAAAAGTAAAAAACCTACCTGAGCTGGGAGTCCGGGACGTCAAAGAGGAAAACTCTGAGTCTGCGCGGTGACTGAGTGAGCGTCTCTATGACGTCATCACGCTCTTCCTGCAGATTGGGAATCGCAAGGTAGGTAAAGGGAACATTCCAGTGGTCGGGTCTGGCTCGGGCTCGGGTGGGTCGGGGTGGGGGGAGAAAATGGAGGGATTCGGGCCAGGTCGGGCTCGGGTCCGATGTGGTTCTGTTGGGTTCGGGTCAGGTTTTGTTTCCCTGACCTGAGCACGCCTTTAATTACAGGCTTATCCGGGATACATTGGTAAGTGGGGTAATGCTAATTGAAAAGATTTTTTAAAAATGGCTATCTTGTGCAATAGAGTAAAGTACATTACTGGAATGTCTTTGTTAGTTGCTACATCCTTTCTGGGGAAGGAGAATATATTCCTGAGTGATTTGAGGAACTTAGCCAAGGTTAGACTAAAGAATTTGGCAGACCTGTTGGCATTAGAGTTAAAACCAGGAGCTAAGAAAGCAGACATAATTGAAGTAATAGCACAGCATTTGCAATTAGAAGAAGAAGAAGGCAAACCAGATGGTACGGCAGTTGAATTAACTAAAATTCAGTTGCAGATGAAACAGCTTGAACTTGAAAGGGAGAAGAAGGAAAGAGAGGAAAGGGCAAAAAAGAGAGCATTTCAAAGGGAGCAAGCAGAGCGGCAGGAGAGAGAAAGGGCAACAGAAAGAGAGGAAAAGGAGAGAGAAAGGGAATACCAGATTAGAAGGCTGGAACAAGAGAAAAAAAAGGATGCCCTTGACCCCGATGAAAATTTGGGTGGGGAAAGACCTGTCTCCAGCCCAGGACCCAGTCGAGAGCTGTTTAAATTTGTACAAGCCCTCCCAAAATTTGACGAAAGGGACATCATAGCAGCATTTTTAATTTCTTTTGAAAAGATAGGCAGACAGATGAAGTGGCCGAAGGAAACCTGGACACTGCTTATGAAAAGCAGGTTGATGGGCAGAGCTCATGAAGTTTATGGCATGCTTTCTGAGGAGGCTGCTTCAGATTATGAGATGGCCAGAAAGGCTGTTCTCGCTACTTATGAGTTAGTCCCTGAAGCATACAGGCAGAAATTTTGGAACCTCCGGAGACAGTCTGGGCAGACCTTTATAGAATTTGAGAGGTTAAAACAAATTAATTTTGATCATTGGATGTGGGCACTAAAGGTAGAAGCCATGTATGAGAACCTTGGGGAACTAATTCTCCTGGAAGAATTGAAAAATTCACTCCCTCTGTTAGTAAGAACCCATGTGGAGAACCAGAAAGTTTCAACAGTGAGACAGCTAGCGGAAATTGCTGATGATTACGAGCTTTCAGGTCAGTAACCTTTCATCAGAAGGTTTTACTTAGGGATACAGGAGCCACCCAAACTCTTTTGCAGGGGAAAGGTATAACTTTTCCACCAGAGAGTGCACTGAATGCCGAGATTTTAGTGAATGGTATTAGCGGGGAATATATACCCGTACCTTTGTATCAGGTGCACCTAGAGTGGGACCTAATGTCCGGAATAGTAACTGTAGGAGTTGTCCATAGTTTGCCTATAGACAGAGTTGACCTACTCCTAGGGAATGATTTGGCTGGAGCAAAGGTAGTAGCTTCTCCAGTAGTCACGGAAAGAGCAAGTGAAGTCAAAAGGACAGAACAGTTGCAGGAAAAGGTTCCAAAAAATTTTCCTTCATGTGCAATGACCTGAGCAATGGCTAAACTAGTTCCATTGTTGAAGGTAAAGTTGGAACCACAGACAGATAGCCAAATATCTGAAACTTTCTTTGGGGATTTGGATAATCCGAAGGAAATGTTCAGTAAGTCTTCTCTGATCAAGGCTCAGCAAGTCGAGAGTTAAATAAAGTGGCACAATCATCTCTAACTGAAGCTGAGGAAAGGGAGTTGCGGAAGGCTACTATATTAAAAGTGAGATTCTGTTGAGGAAGTGGAGACCTCCTCACAGACCTACGGACGAAGAGTGGACGGTTGTTCACCAGATAGTGGTACCATCCATATATCACTGGGAAATATTAAGGAATCCCATGAAATTTCAATAGCGGGACATGTGGGGATCCGGAAGACCCAATCACGTATAAGCCGACATTTTTAATGACCAGGTCTTTTCGAAGGACGTGGTGCAGTTTTGTAAAATGTGCCAGGCGTGACAGATTGTGGGAAAACCGCAACCTGCTATAAAACTGGTACCTCTAATTCCCATAACAGGTTTTGGGGGACCCATTTAGTGGGGTGTTGTAGACTGTGTCGGACCTTTACCAAAAACAAAGGTGGGACACCAATATATACTCACTATCATGGATATGGCTACTTGGTTCCCAGAGGCCATTCCCTTGAGAACAATTTCTGCTAAGGTAGTGGTAGAGAAGTTAACCCAGTTCTTCACTAGATATGGATTACCGATTGAGACTTAGTTGGATCAAGGTTCCAAATTTATGTCTATAATTTTGCAGGAAGTTATGGGCAATTTGGGTATAACACAGTTCAAGTCTTCAGCATACCACCCACAGACACAAGGGGCTTTAAAAAGGTACCACCAAACCCTCAAAGTGATGATCAAGGCGGCACAGTGGCGCAGTGGTTAGCACCGCAGCCTCACAGCTTCAGTGACCCGGGTTCGTTTCTGGGTACTGCCTGTGTGGAGTTTGCAAGTTCTCCCTGTGACCGTGTGGGTTTTCGCTGGGTGTTCTAGTTTCCTCCCACAGCCAAAAGACTTGCAGGTTGATAGGTAAATTGGCCATTATAAATTGCCCCTAGTATAGGGTGGGGATGTGGTAGGAATATGGGATTAATGTAGGATTAGTATAAATGGGTGGTTGATGGTTGGCACAGACTCGGTGGGCCGAAGGGCCTGTTTCAGTGCTGTATCTTTTTAAAAAAAAAGGCATAGCTTCTTGAATAACCCCATGATTGGGATAAAGGGCTTGAATTTCTTTTGTTTGCCACTAGGGATTCACCTAATGGGCTAAATTTTACTGGCCCCCCCGACGTCAGGGGGAGGCCCAGCAAATCCTTCCAGGAGAGGCCTGCCATGGGCGTCATGGGCCGGAAAGGCCCCGCCCCATTTTACCGGCAGCGGCGAGGCCTCAGGGTGACCCCCCCCTGCCACTGGGCAAAAAAATAGCATTAACATATTTAAATAAATGCTAATAAATGAATAATCACTTACCTTGCAGCGACGGCCGTCCCACGCCAATATTCCGACTGGTGGCCAGAGGTCCATTCAGAGATCCAAACCAAAAAGGGACAACTGACATCTTTCTATATCTTTTCTTTTTTCTTCAAGAATTAGCAAGTATTTGGCCAAAGTATTCTTTTTTTGTCTTTTTTTGGTGACTGAGCTCTGAAGGGAAAATCTTTATTTTTCGGTTAACTGGTGTGTGTGTGTGTGTGTGTGTGTGTGTGTGTGTGTGTGTGTGTGTGTGTGTGTGTGTGTGTGTGTGTGTGTGTGTGTGTGTGTGTGTGTGTGTGTGTGTGTGTGTGTGTGTGTGTGGCTAAGGTAACGGTGTGTTAATGCTTTGCATCGTTACTGGTTATGTCTTGTTACATAATAATTACATCAAGTTACATAATGTTACATGATAATTTTGTCATTTATTAAAGAAACCTGGTTGATGCATTTTATTCTGGGATAAAGAGCAAAGTATATGATTGACCGCATCGGTAACTGGGTAAACATTTAAATATGTGTTGTGACCTGTCGAGAAGTGGAACTAGAAAACACAGTGCACTCCTCCCTCGTAACACATACCATTTGCTTTCCTAATTGCATGTTAACTTTCTAGGATCCGTGTACAAGGACACCAAAGGCCCTTTGAATCCCAGTATTTCCCAGCCTTTCACCTTTTAAAAAATAGTCTGTTTTTCTATTTTTCCTACCAAAATGGAAAACATCACAATCCTCACTTTATACTCATACCCATGTTCGTGCCCACACACTTACACCTCTTTGCAACCTCTTTGCCTCACAGCTCCTTACCATTTACTTTCCCTCCTAGATTTGTATCGTCCGCATTACATTACTTTCAGTCCCCTCATCTAAGTCATTGTTATAGATTGTATATAGCTGAGGCCCAAGCACCGATCCTTGCGGAAGCTCACGAGTAACAGCATGCCACCCAAAAATGACTCGTTTGCAACAATAAACACAATTTCTTATTCTCTTCATCACTTTCCTGTTTTTAAATATAGAGTGAATTCACTTACAACAGTGCTTCTCAATCATCCCTATAGTTTGTTCGTATTCATCCCGCAGTCATCTTCAGCCTATCTTCAATTTTCCTGACTGTCATATCTAATCACTTAACTCTTTGCTTTGATATGACTGATGACTATTGACTTCTAGTATATGCATTACCTTACATCAGAATACAGTGCGATGACTGATTTTTAAAAAATGTCCCAAAATATATGCACTGTTTTCTGGAATGTTCTTCTGCACAATGTCCATATAACAAAGAAAAAGGGAGGCAGTTCAAACACCTTTTTATATTTTCTAAACAGGAAGGTTGATGACCTGAACATGCTGAACGAAGCTATACACTTGTCCAAAAGAGTCTTGCTTCAGGATCCTTGTCAGCTGGCTTCACAGCTTCTTGGTCGTTTGCAGCAGATCATTGCAGAGGATAAACCAGTGGCTCCAGGTACAGATGAAAAGATGGCTAACATATAGAACATCAAATACAGCACATCCACCGTGACAGTTACTTTATGATAGTGCCCAGACTGTAGCTCAAAGTATGAATTCAAAATACAGAAAGCAATGTAGTATGTATTTAAAAAGAAAATGATGAGAACAATTAATGATGGATTCATTCTACTCTTCCATATTGTAAGACATAGGGTTTCATTGTTGCATACAGTGAATTTCAGTAAGGCTATTCGGAGTGCAAAAGTTCTCCCAGCGCCTTAAGTGGATAAATGCATTGGATGATGTGATATTGAGAATGTTCCAGGTTAGATCCCTGGTCTGTGCTGAATTTGTTGCTGCCAGCTGAGACAGCAGCAGTAACAGTACAACTGGCCATAGAGTCTTCAGCAAGGGAGGGGGGAAAGCAAATGGGTTTCTTTCATAATTGTTATTCAGTGACTTAAGATGAAAGTTGCACATTTTTGGCAGGTGAGGACGCAAACAAGCTTGAGTGATTGCCTCGAGGAAAGAAGAGTAGGAAGTTGAAAAAAACACACAAAATAGAAGGCACTGAAGGGAATGGATTGCTTCATCATAGGGACAAAAGGAAAATGAGAGTGCATCAACCTAGTCCACTTTCCACTAAGGATGAGTATTAGAGAAATGGCAGAAACCTGAGTGTCAGATCACTGGAACAAGAATGATGTGTGATCTGAGAAGGCTAAGAAAGGAGAGGGTGGGAATATAATTTGAAAAACTTCTTAAAAATTGGAATGGATAGGTGGGAGAGTCAGAAGGAATCATTTAATAGGGACGGTGCTTCCAGTACTATAGTCCTTCCAGTCTTTACTTGTGTACTTCCAAGTAATTGGTTCAGAGCGCCAGTGGCAGAGATCTGAGAGCAGCCCACCAGCACAGCTTCTTAGGTCGAAACTGATGTTCGACATGTTGAGGAATTCTAAAAGAAGGTGGTGGGTTTCACTTAGTTTTAAAACAGAAAAGAAACTACTGACTTTGCTTTCAGGTTTCTTAATTAAATCTAGTATCATGCAAAAAGTTTAACAAACTTATAATATATTTATGTTCATATCATCTTAGTCATGACTTTAATGTGGAACCTGCATTACCTCTTCTTAGGTGACCCGAAAAAATACCCACATCTCCTGCGTTTGCTCAATCAGTGTCAAAGATCTTCAATCCCTTTCCTCGTGCCTTCATTCAGCTGCCTCTTGCCCCCAGGTGGCTTGCTGTATGATACATTGACAGGTAAGAGGAGCTGTCTCCCTAGGATTATACAAAACCTCAGACCACAACATAGTATTTGGCTTCAGAATAAAAGTAAAATACTGCAGATGCTGAAAACCTGAAATATAAACAGTGAATTCACTCCTCACAGACACTTTCTGACCTGCTCAGTGTTTCCAGCATTTTCTGGTGTTATTATTGTATTTTGCTTACTAGTTGGTCCATGTCTATGTAAGTTTAGTTACAGTTAATAACTTGTACCCTTAAACTATCTCCAGCCTACTCACAATTTCTGTTGAGCATATTAGTTTTCAAAAGCCTCTTTTTCTTATTAATTTCCTGCTGTGTTTCATGTAAAGTAAGACTTCTATTTCTTTTAGATGTATAGTTTTCCAGTATACCTCCCTCTCTCATTCTCACATATATATATAGATATGTATCTATGTGTGTGTATGAGTGTGTAAATTTGGTAATTGTTTAGGGAGAGGCATAGCAGTGTTAAAACTATCCTCAGCTGGCATCTCATTATCCACAATGCTTTTGCATCCTTCGAAATTAATAGTTACCTATATCAAAAAATTTAACTCCAGAATAATCTAGACACTTTTTGCAAGAATGTTGATTGTTGAATAAAGACAGAAGACGTTGGGAATGCACAGGAAGTATGTCAGCATCTGTAAAGATAAAACGAGTCTTTAAGCTCTCTTTTTAGTCATTTTGCTTGCTGATGGACTGACAGTGTATTCATAGAATTTCTGTTATTTACTTTAGATTTTCAGCATTTGCAGTATTTTCTTTGGGGCTATAGTGATGCTTGCTTCTTTGTTCCATCTTTAGTCCTCTGACAATCACCATGACATCACCAGCACCGATTTTATTCTTAAAGTATTAGCATTTCCCAATGTAGGCTACTCTTCAACTCCTCTAAAATAGCTACTGCGACAAGAATCATAGAATTAGAGAATGGTTACAGCACAGAAGGAAGCCATTCGGCCCATCATGTTCCTGTCAGCCCTCTGTTTTTTTATTCGTTCATGGGATGTGGGCGTTGCTGGTTAGGATAACATTTATTGCCCACCCCTAATTGCCCTTGAGAAGGTGGTGGTGAGCCGCCTTCTTAAACTGCTGCAGTCCATGTGGGGTAGGTATACCCACAGTGCTGTTAGGAAGGGAGTTCCAGGATTTTGACCCAGTGACAGTGAAGGAACGGTGATATAGTTCCAAGTCAAGATGGTGTGTGGCTTGGAGGAGAGCTTGAAGGTGGTGGTGTTCCCATGCATCTGCTGCCCTTGTCCTTCTAGGTGGTACAGGCCGCGGGTTTGGACGGTGCTGTCTAAGGAGCCTTGGCGTGTTGCTGCAGTGCATCTTGTAGATGGTACACACTACTGCCACTGTGCATCAGTGATGAAGGGAGTGAATGTTTGTGGATGGGGTGCCAATCAAGCGGGCTGCTTTGTCCTGGATGGTATTGAGCTTCCTGAGTGTTGTTGACAACCATCCAGGCAAGTGGAGAGTATTCCATCACACTCCTGACTTGCACCCTGTAGATGGTGGACTGTCTTTGGGGAGTCAGGTGGTGAGTTACTTTCACAGCATTCCCAGCCTCTGACCTGCTCATGTAGCCCCGGTATTTATATGGTTACTCCAGTTCAGTTGTTGATAGTGGGGGATTCAGCGAGAATAATACCATTGAATTTCAAGGGCTCCTTGATGCCATACTCAGTCAAATGCTGCCTTGATGGCAAGGGCAGTCACTCTCACCTCACCTCACCTCTTGGGTTCAGCTTTTTTGTCTATGTTTGAACAGAGGCTATAATGAGGTCAGGAGCTGAGTGGCCCTGCTTTAAGAAAGAAATCAGGAAATCTGTGAGTGAGTGCCTGTGGTGCTACTTACCCATTGGGTTACGATACTTTTTTGGGCAATTTTGGCAGGTTTCAAGATGTTGAATGTATTGCACTGAAGCTATATATTCAGTACATCCAAATTTATTTTATCCATGCTTTAACACTTGAAAATTACTTTCAAAACAATATTTTTGCATTGGCAAGGTTTAAATGATAATAATAAACCCTCCATTTATAACAACAAAGTTCAGCATTAATTTGCTTCAAATTTTTACAGTTCTTAGAAACTATTACATTGAGTGACATTGTGTGTTGAAGCTCTAACATATGTCACCATTGAGTATGGGTGTTACGACTGACCGCTCAAGGCAAAGCCCCCAATCAAAACATATGGTCTGATTACGGTGGGAGAAACGCACTGTCAATTCAGTCCAGTCCCTCCACAGATCGCCTAACATATCACTTTAAACTTTCCAAATTAAAGAAAACCACAGCTGAATTGAGCCATTGATTAACTCCTGAATGAGGCGAACCAAACCAAGTATCTTTAGATCAACAAATTAACCGTTTATTAGAGAAAACTAAATTCTTAAATACTACTAAGATATAAACAACATTTGAAAAAAAAAAGTAACAAAGTCTTTGTAGATTTGCGCTTCTGCCAAAGTGGAATCTTCCAATGTGGAACAGTCCAAGGTTGCTTGAAGTCCTCACAGCTGTCCGATGGGAAAAAAAGGTTCTTAAGCAGTAGGACAGTCAGTAGTCTAGTTCAGCAGTTGAAGTGATGCTTTTCATCTCCAGCGATGAATTCAGCAATTACAGTTCAGTGGTTAAAGTAATTGGTTATTTTCTTTTAAGAAATTAATCTAGCTTGAAGCTTCTTTAAAGTTTTGAGAAAATAGGATTATAACAGACAGAGAACTCTCCTACTTCCTTCCGTATATGTTGGCAAACAGCCTGTGTGTCTGTGTCTCAACTGTCTCTGCAAAAGCCAATTTTTCAACTAGTTTCAAAATTAATCGCAACATTGAATATTTTGTTATAAAAGCAAAATACTGCGGCTGCTGGAAATCTGAAACAAAAACAAGAAATGCTGGAATCACTCAGCAGGTCTGGCAGCATCTGTGGAAAGAGAAGCAGAGTTAACGTTTCGGGTCACTGACCCGAAACGTTAACTCTGCTTCTCTTTCCATTGAATATTTTGTCCTTGGTCTCCAAATGGCTGTATCTGGGGCAACCAAGATGCACTTTCCTTGGTAACCTCTGAGGCTGGCTTTTTCTCCCTCTCTGTATGGCTGTATCCAATAGCAACCAGAATGCACCTTTTCTAACTCCTGAGGCTTGCTTGTTCTTAAAGCATTACTGATCCTTTGCTGTCTTAAAGACACACCACATACTTCCCAAAAAAAAAAATCGGGATCATAACAATGGGATAGCACTCATGATACCTATGAGATCCTGATTTCAGAAGTGTTACAATGGGCAATGCTGAGTGCATGCTAAAACAAGGAAAATCAAGGAGGGTTCCCCTGACCACCTCTCACACATCTCCCAGTAAAAAGCTATGGAGCAACCTGATGCATTTTCCTACACGAGAGATGATCGAGAAATGCTTTTTAAATTGCTGCAATGAGTGGTCCTGATGGAGGCCTGACAGCAGGCCCTCAGCCTGTTCTATGTGCTGGGGAAGCTGTACGTCAGAAGAAAATACAAAAGAGAAACAAGGTGATGTTTTTCAAATTGCACCACATCAAAGAAGCTATGAAAGTTTTTATTTCTTTGACTATAGAACTGCTGAAATGTACATAAGTGTGCAAAGGCAGTGTAATCTATACGATGCTGTGACCCACAAATATATGTGAACACTGCATACTCAATTAAAATTTAAAGAAAAAAGTGTCCTTAAATTACCTATGTCGTGTAAAAGCCAACACAATATAAATTACTTAACATGTGTAGGAATCTTTGTTTTTCAGTGTTGTAAATTATTAGTTAACTGTCCGTATATAGTTATTTAATGGTTACCCATTGTGTTCATGCAGGTCACACTGACAGGATTACAGCTGTAACAGGTATCCAGAAAGGTCTTCAAGCAATCACTGCGTCTAGGGATAGGACTCTGAAAATTTGGGACCTCAACAGTGGCAAAGCTGTGCAGACAGTTCATGGAGTCGGCAAGAACATCGATTCCATAACTATGTGCATGCAGAATAGTCTGGTCGCAGTTACTGAGGACAACTCTCTCCAGGTTTGGGATATCCATTCAGGAAAACAGATCTATATAGTCAGTGAATCTCTGGATCCTCCCATCGTAACATCTGCATTGGATGGACAACTTTTACTGGCCTTCTATGATGGAAGCCACTTTGTTAAAGTAAGAAAATCTGTTGCTGCTGTAAAGAGGTAACTCAGTAAAATAATAGTAAAAGTACTTGATTCAAAGTTCAGAAGTCATGGCTTCAAACCTTGGGGCTGACTGACAATAGAATTTTACAAGCTCAGTTGAGATAAATTGTTATACCTAGACCTACTGACTTGACGAGACAGTCTCATTGTTGTTCAAATATGTGACCTGTTCTGACATAAATCACTCTTACAAATAAACACAACTCCATCGGGTAAATCTTGCATTGGCCCATGGGCAGGAGTCACAAAGGAAGGTGCACAATTTCAGGGCAAAATGAAGCTACTCGACAGGTATGCATGAACCTCATTTAAATAGCATATCTATGGACATCTCGTGTGGGTGAGGCTTCAGTCACAGTGTACATGGATTCACATAACATGGGTGTATCTGGGGTCCTGGGGACTATATAGGCTTCACATGGGCTTCTTAAAGGGAGATTACAGTTTCAGTTGCTGATAAAAATATGCTTTTTTCATAGTTGCAATTGAATTTTATTCCATGTATTACTTTGTTTTGTGATCACATTTACATGCTTTTTTGTGTGCAAGTTATTCAGTTTGCTACAATATGGTAACCCAGTGGTTATATTACTCAACCAGTAACCCAGAAGCCTGGACTAATAATTCAGCAAACCTAAATTCAAATCCCACCATGGCAGTTTGAGAATTCAAATTCAGTTTTAAGAAATCTGGAAATAAAAGCTTGTCATCAATAAGTGGCTATGAAGCTGTTCAATTGTCTTTAAAAACCCAACTGGTTCATTAAAGTCCTTGAGGGAAGGAAGCCTGCCTTCCTTACTGGGACTGGCCTAGATGTGGCTCGAGTCCTACACCAACATGGGTTGACTCTCAACTGCCCTCTGAAGAGGCCATTTATTTGTATCAACCACTATGCATTTCCAGGAACGAGCAATGGATGCTGGCTTTAACAGTGACGCCCACATACTGAGAATGAATTTTTGAAAAAATAACATTTAAATAGCACCAAAGATAGTGATAATGATGTAAATGTTTTGGGGGTTTCCATGGTGCTACATGATTTTGTTGCGGAAGACGAGATTATGAGAGGACTACAAATGGGGATAGAAGAGGGAAATAGATCAGCGAGTTACAGCATTGATTCCCCACCAGTAAAGAAAAAACTCTTGCTATTTTGCTGGGAGCGCCATGTGAGTGCCTGTCAGTGGCCATAGAAACGCAGGTTGCCACATGTAAATTAGATTTAAATACAGCTTGAAGTGGCAATGCTAAGTTTTCTTCTGTTGCTGCTGGTTGCCTATCTCTTGAAATTGACACCTGTATAAAGATGCCATTGATGATTGTTAGTTGGCTGTGATCAATGGAACATAGGACCATAGGAACAGGAGTAGACGATTCAGCCCCTTGAGCCTGTGCCACCATTCAGTTAGATCCTGGTTGATCTGTATCTTAACTCCAGCTACCCATCTACCCAGAGGAAGTGGATGAAGAACCACTTCTGAAAGTTTGCTGCTGGTGCCATCTCACCCTTGCTGATTGGTTCAGCATTGATGATGGTACTGTGGTCCTTAATTTTGTTTTCATCACAACTCTTTCACTGCGGGAGTCAAGAATGTTTGAGTTCAGTTGGTATCTGGCCATAAACATCATGAAGCATGTAGATGGCCATTATTCGAGAGGCAGATATTTAGTGGTATTTAACAGTGATGTCATTATAAGGCCATTTGGATCATGGTACTTTTGTAAAATTGAAGAGGAATCTCCAGAACACATAATGCTGGAGCTTCAGGTTTGAGATAAGTTCAAATCTGTTAGCTATTTTTTAGAATTAGAATTAGAACATTACAGCGCAGTACAGGCCCTTCGGCCCTCGATGTTGCGCCGACCTGTGAAACCATCTGACCTACGCTATTCCATTTTCATCCATATGTCTATCCAATGACCACTTAAATGCCCTTAAAGTTGGCGAGTCTACTACTGCTGCAGGCAGGGCATTCCACGCCCCTACTACTCTCTGAGTAAAGAAACTACCTCTGACATCTGTCCTATATCTATCACCCCTCAACTTAAAGCTATGTCCCCTCGTGTTTGCCATCACCATCCGAGGAAAAAGACTCTCACTATCCACCCTATCTAACCCTCTGATTATCTTATATGTCTCTATTAAGTCACCTCTCCTCCTCCTTCTCTCTAACGAAAACAACCTCAAGTCCCTCAGCCTTTCCTCGTAAGACCTTCCCTCCATACCAGGCAACATCCTAGTAAATCTCCTCTGCACCCTTTCCAAAGCTTCCACATCCTTCCTATAATGCGGTGACCAGAACTGCACGCAATACTCCAGGTGCGGTCTCACCAGAGTTTTGTACAGCTGCAGCATGACCTCGTGGCTCCGAAACTCGATCCCCCTACTAATAAAAGCTAACACCCCATATGTCTTCTTAACAGCCCTATTAACCTGGGTAGCAACCTTCAGGGATTTATGTACCTGGACACCAAGATCTCTCTGTTCATCTACACTACCAAGAATCTTCCAATTAGCCCAGTACTCTGCATTCCTGTTACTCCTTCCAAAGTGAATCACCTCGCACTTTTCCGCATTAAACTCCATTTGCCATCTCTCATCCCAGCTTTGCAGCCTATCTATGTCCCTCTGTACCCTACAACATCCTTCGGCACTATCCACAACTCCACCGACCTTAGTGTCATCCGCAAATTTACTAACCCACCCTTCTAGACCCTCTTCCAGGTCATTTATAAAAATGACAAACAGCAGTGGCCCCAAAACAGATCCTTGCGGTACACCACTAGTAACTGAACTCCAGGATGAACATTTGCCATCAACCACCACCCTCTGTCTTCTTTCAGCTAGCCAATTTCTGATCCAAAGCTCTAAATCACCTTCAACCCCATACTTCCGTATTTTCTGCAATAGCCTACCATGGGGAACCTTATCAAACGCCTTACTGAAATCCATATACACCACATCCACTGCTTTACCCTCATCCACCTGTTTGGTCACCTTCTCGAAAAACTCAATAAGGTTTGTGAGGCACGACCTACCCGTCACAAAACCGTGCTGACTATCGCTAATGAACTTATTCTTTTCAAGATGATTATAAATCCTGTCTCTTATAACCTTTTCCAACATTTTACCCAAAACCGAAGTAAGGCTCACAGGTCTATAATTACCAGGGCTGTCTCTACTCCCCTTCTTGAACAAGGGGACACCATTTGCTATCCTCCAGTCTTCCGGCACTATTCCTGTCGACAATGACGACATAAAGATCAAGGACAAAGGCTCTGCAATCTCCTCCCTAGCTTCCCAGAGAATCCTAGGATAAATCCCATCTGGCCCAGGGGACTTATCTATTTTCACACTTTCCAAAATTGCTAACACCTCCTCCTTGTGAACCTCAATCCCATCTAGCCTAGTAGCCTGAATCTCAGTATTCTCCTCGACAACATTTTCTTCCTCTACTGTAAATACTGATGCAAAATATTCATTTAACGCTTCCCCTATCTCCTCTGATTCCACACACAACTTCCCACTACTATCCTTGATTGGCCCTAATCTAACTCTAGTCATTCTTTTATTCCTGATATACCTATAGAAAGCCTTAGGGTTTTCCCTGATCCTATCTGCCAATGACTTCTTGTGTCCTCTCCTTGCTCTTCTTAGCTCTCCCTTTAGATCCTTCCTGGCTAGCTTGTAACTCTCAAGCGCCCTAACTGAGCCTTCACGTCTCATCCTAACATAAGCCTTCTTCTTCCTCTTGACAAGCGCTTCAACTTCTTTAGTAAATCACGGCTCCCTCGCTCGACAACTTCCTCCCTGCCTCACACGTACATACTTATCAAGGACACGCAGTAGCTGCTCCTTGAATAAGCTCCACATTTCGATTGTTCCCATCCCCTGCAGTTTCCTTCCCCATCCTACGCATCCTAAATCTTGCCTAATCGCATCATAATTTCCTTTCCCCCAGCTATAATTCTTGCCCTGCAGTATATACCTGTCCCTGCCCATCGCTAAGGTAAACCTAACCGAATTGTGATCACTATCACCAAAGTGCTCACCTACATCTAAATCTAACACCTGGCCGGGTTCATTACCCAGTACCAAATCCAATGTGGCATCGCCCCTGGTTGGCCTGTCTACATACTGTGTCAGAAAACCCTCCTGCACACACTGGACAAAAACTGACCCATCTAAAGTACTCGAACTATAGTATTTCCAGTCAATATTTGGAAAGTTAAAGTCCCCCATAACAACTACCCTGTTATTCTCGCTCCTGTCGAGAATCATCTTTGCTATCCTTTCCTCTACATCTCTGGAACTATTCGGAGGTCTATAGAAGACTCCCAATAGGGTGACCTCTCCTCTCCTGTTTCTAACCTCGGCCCATACTACCTCAGTAGACGAGTCCTCAAACGTCCTTTCTGCCACTGTAATACTCTCCTTGATTAACAATGCCACACCCCTCCCCTCTTTTACCATCTTCTCTGTTCTTACTGAAACATCTAAATCCCGGAACCTGCAACATCCATTCCTGCCCCTGCTCTACCCATGTCTCCGAAATGGCCACTATATCGAGATCCCAGGTACCAACCCATGCTGCAAGCTCACCCACCTTATTCCGGATGCTCCTGGCGTTGAAGTAGACACACTTTAAACCAGGTTCTTGCTTGCCAGTGCCCTCTTGCGTCCCTGTAACCTTATCCCTGCCCTCACTACTCTCAACATCCTGTACACTGGCACTACAATTTAGGTTCCCATTCCCCTGCTGAATTAGTTTAAACCCCCCCGAAGAGCACTAGCAAATCTCCCCCCCAGGATATTGGTACCCCTCTGGTTCAGGTGAAGACCATCCTGTTTGTAGAGGTCCCACCTACCCCAGAAAGAGCCCCAATTATCCAGGAAACCAAAACCCTCCATTCTGCACCATCCCTGCAGCCACGTGTTCAACTCCTCTCTCTCCCTATTCCTCGCTTCGCTATCACGTGGCACGGGCAACAACCCAGAGATAACAACTCTGTTTGTTCTCGCTCTGAGCTTCCATCCTAGCTCCCTGAATTTCTGTCTTAAATCCCCATCTCTCTTCCTACCTATGTCGTTGGTGCCTATGTGGACCACGACTTGGGGCTGCTCCCCCTCCCCCTTAAGGATCCCAAAAACACGATCTGAGACATCACGAACCCTGGCACCTGGGAGGCAACACACCAACCGTGAGTCTCTCTCGTTCCCACAGAACCTCCTATCTGTTCCCCTAACTATGGAGTCCCCAATGACTAATGCTCTGCTCCTTTTCCCCCTTCCCTTCTGAGCAACAGGGACAGACTCTGTGCCAGATACCTGTACCCCATTGCTTACCCCTGGTAAGTCGTCCCCCGCAACAGTATCCAAAACGGTATACCTGTTGTTGAGGGTAACGTCCACAGGGGATCCCTGCACTGCCTGCTGGTTCCCTCTCCTTCCCCTGACGGTAACCCATCTACCTACGTCTTTTACCTGAGGTGTGACTACCTCCCCATAACTCCTCTCAATAACCCCCTCCGCCTCCCGAATGATCCGAAGTTCATCCAGCTCCAGCTCCCTAACGCAGTTCTCGAGGAGCTGGAGTTGGGTGCACTTCCCGCAGATGCAGTCAGCAGGGACACTCTTGGCAACCCTTACCTCCCACATTCTGCAGGAGGAACATACAACTGCCTTAACTTCCATTCCCTCTATTCTAAATTCCCAACAAATCTACTGAAAAACCAAAAAAAAAGTCAAAACTGGTTAGGTTAGCAATCCAACGAACAGAACTTCTTAAATAAAAAGCTTACCTTATCAACACAACAGAGTCCTTTTTTTTTGGTTAGAGGAGGAGGGTGGGTGGGAGACACTACACGTGTATTTGTAGGACAATTTTAAGTGGAGGCAATTCCATTTGAGAACAAGTATAGTTCCCCAGGCTATGTTGTACCTATCATTGCTGGCTCATCCCACTGCATAAAAATAAACTATACAATTTGGTTGGTCTTAAAATCAAGCTGGTTTCTGTAAGTCATCAGTGTAACAATGAACTCACACCTAGCAGCTGTGCTCCTGATCAAGGCAGAAATAAATCAGAAACTGACCTATAAAATGTTTGTGATTTCAGATTTTTGATTTGTCCAACTCCTGCAAACTGTTGCACCAAGTGAACATATCACCAGAGGATGACCCTATACACAAGGATCATACTGTTTTGGTATCTGAGAATTCAGTGAAAGATTATGTTCTTTTTGCCTATCGGTTAGTATTCAGTCTACTCTTTCTATGCTCCAGTTTAAAAGTAGATATATTAAATAGATTACAAGCACTTTATATATATTCATGTGTGCTGTGAATGTATGATTAGAAGAAAATAACATATAGGAAGACTTACTGGTCCACAGAGTTGTGATTCCTTACGCTTCATAATGCATATATTCCCCAGCCACCCGGAGCCATGTAATCACCTGGGAGAGGCGAAAAGCCAGACCAAGTAGGGGGAAAAGAACCAGAAAATTCCTCTCCCATTCCCTTGTGTGATCAAAACTAGTCCAAGAGACCACATTATACATGATTTACATTACAGGATATGTACCTCCTATATAAGGTGATAGCCATCTCTTGCTAGAAGGAATACAGTGAATCAGCATTCACCTCATTCCTGTTCTACTATTCTCTGGGAAAAGAAGAACTGCTTAACATCTAACCTCATTCTGCCCTTACATAACAAGTAAATGCGACCCCCCCGGTCTTCATTAACCTATTCAGATGAAGTAATTGGTCCACAAAAATACAATCTAGTCCCTCCATTATTTTATAAAGCTCGATTAAATCATGCCTAAGTCCACACTTCACTGGAGTATAGAGGCCCAGCTCATAACCAAAGTGCTTTAAACTGGGAATTAATCTTATGGTAATTACAGCAACTCCATGATTGGTCGCGGTACATTGAATTATCCAACACTGTTATTCCACACTGTCGTTAGTGTTTCAACAATGCCTTGATCATCCAAACACACTGTGCTCCTGTACTCTGACCAAGGATATTGTAACTTAATGGTGTAGTCATTACACCGAGACGTAGTGGTGTCATTGAGTTTGATCCTTATCTAAAGAGTCAGTGAACTGTTTCCTATTTTGGATCAATATATGCCAAGAAACCAATATACTGTAGTAAACTGTTGTATAATGTTGTATAATGATTATTTTTATTATTAGACACCATCACTGTTGTTCCAATTCAGATATATAAATGTTCTTTGACAGATTCATAGTAACCTAATATGACAGTTGGGGGGTTTTGCAACATTTTTGCTGCTCTCTGAAATATGGTAATCAATATTGGAGGTCATATGAACCTGAATACTAACTTAAATAAAAGCAAAATACTGCAGATGCTGGAAATCGGAAATAAAAACAAGAAATGCTGGAAATACTCAGCAGGTCTGGCAGCATCTGTGCAGAGACAAGCAGAGTTAACGTTTCAGGCCAGAGACCCTTCTTCAGAACTGACAAATATTAGAAATGTAAAAGGTTTTAAGCAAGTAAAGCGGGGGTGGGGCAAGAGATAACAAAGGTAAAGGTGTTAATAGGACAGAGTCAAAGAGAATAACTGACCAGAAGGTCATAGAACAAAGGCAAATGGTATGTTAATGGTGTGGTGAAAGACATAGCATTAGTACAGAGAGGGTGTGAATGACTGTAAAGCACTCCAAGCACAAACATAATAAAACCAAAACAGTGGGCAAGCACAGTGGAAACAAATTAAACAAACTGAAAAACCGAAAATAAAATAATCAAATAAAAAAGGAAAAAGAAAAAAAGAAAACATAACTAAACATAAAAAGGAGGGGCCCCGTCATGGCCTGAAATTATTGAACTCAATGTTCAGTACGGCAGGTTGCATTGTGCCTAATCAGTAAATGAGATGCTGTTCCTCGAGCTTGCTTTGATGTTCGTTGGAACACTGCAGCAATCCCAGGACAAAGATGTGAGTGTGAGAGCGGGGGTGGGGAGGTGCGGGGGGGGGGGTGGGTGGTGTGGGTGTTGAAATGGCCAGCAACTGGAAGCTCGGGGTCATACTTATGGACTGAGCGGAGGTATTCCGCAGGGCAGTCACCCAATCTGCGTTTGGCCTCCCCAGTGTAGAGGAGACTGCATATTGAGCAGCAAATACAGTATACTAAATTGTAAGAAGTACAAGTAAATTGTTGCTTCACCTGAAAGGAGCGTTTGGGGCCTGGGATAGTGAGGAGAGAGGAGGTAAATGGGCAGGTATTACTACACCTGCGATTGCAGGGGAAGGTGCCCTGGGAAGGGAATGAGGTGGTGGGGATAATGGAGGAGTGGATGAGGGTGTCGCAGAGGGAATGATCCCTTTGGAATGCTGACAGGAGAAGATGTGTTTGGGAAGGGGTGAGGGTAGAGGTGTGGGAAATGGACCGGACACGGTCGAGGGCCCTGTCAACCACAGTGGGGAGGAATCCTCGATTGAGGAAAAAGGAAGACATACCGGAAGCACTGTCATGGAAGGTAGCATCATCACAGCAGATGCGTCGGAGACGGAGAAACTGGGAGAATGGAATGGAGTCCTTACAGGAGGCAGGATGTGAAGAAGTGTAGTCGAGGTAGCTGTGGGAGTCGGTGGGCTTATAATGAATATTCGTAGACAGCCTATCCTCAGAAATGGAGACGGAGAAGTCGAGGAAGGGAAGGGAAGTGTCAGAGATGGACTGTGTGAAGGTGAGAGAAGGGTGGAAATTAGGAGCAAAGTTAATAAAGTTTTCTAGTTCCGGGCGGGAGCAGGAAACAGCACCGATACAGTCATCAGTGTGCCGGACAAAGAGTTGGGGGAGGGGCCTGAGTAGGACTGGAACAAGGAATGTTCGACATATGCCACAAGAAGACAGGCATAACTGGGACCCATGCGGGTATCCATAGCAACACCTTTTACTTGGAGGAAGTGAGTGGAGTTGAAGGAGAAGTTGTTCAATGTGTGAACAAGTTCAGCCAGGTGGAGGAGGGTGGTGGTGGATGGGGACTGGTTGGGCCTCTGTTCAAGGAAGAAGCGGAGAGCCCTCATACCATCCTGGTGGGGGATGGAGGTGTAGAGAGATTGGACGTCCATAGTGAAGAGGAGGCGGTTAGGGACAGGAAACTGGAAGTTGTCAAAATGACGTAGGGCGTCAGAAGAGTCACGGACGTAGGCGGGAAGAGACTGGACCGGGGAGAAAAGATAGAGTCAAGATAGGAAGAAATAAGTTCAGTGGGGCAGGACCAGGATGAAACAATGGGTCTGCCGGGACAGTCCTGTTTGTGGATTTTGAGAAGGAGGTAGAAGCGTGCTACCCGGAGTTGCAGGACTATGAGGATGGAAGCTTAGACGGAAGATCTCCAGAGGAGATGAGGTCAGTGACAGTTCTGTGGACAGTAGCTTGATGTTCGATGAATGCTAACTTGTTTGTTACCATGCAATACATAGTAAATTTCATCCATGTGCCACCATAAAGACAGAAATGATTAATTTTTGTACTTATCAGTATCACATGCAAAGTAAGTGCATGATACTTTGAGGGAGTTGACAAGTGCTGTAATTGATTTATTAATGTATTTGTGTTTACAGCACAGAAAGAGGCCATTTGAAAGAGCTACCCAATTAGTCCCACTTACCCGCTGCTCCCCCATATCGTTGCAAATTTTTTCTTTTCAGGTCCTTTTGAAAGTTATGGATAAGAGGCACTGTGAAGCAAAGGAATATCTTTAGCCAGGCTCTTGCATGCTATCAGTTTTCACCCATTAGTGAAATTATCATGGATCCCTACATTCTTCTGTGGTAACTGAGACTGCTCCTATTAGATTATCATGGGACTGAAGATCATTGCCAATGTATTATTGTTTAGAGACAAGATAGCAAGAAGGGACAATTCCTCATTTACTAACAATTGTAAAAGAAAACTTTATACCTTTGGATAGAACCTGGTGATAAAAGCTGGCAAATGTTGGTATGTCATTCCTTTATCCATTATTTTAGCAGGAGTTAAAGCCTTTTAAAACAAATGGGAGATGCCTGTGTTAAAATAGCAGAGAAATGTCACATGAATAAGTTAAACATTTGCCCACTATTATTGGCAGCTATCATCTCTAGGTTCATTTCTTGGAGGGAAAGAGAATTATGGATCCAACATTGTAAGCAGTCTTTAATATTTCTTTAAATATTAGCTTCATGATTCATTTATTCCATTTACTTTGGATTATTGTGCATTCTTCGTGACTTGAAATGTTGAGATGAAGCAAGGTGGATGGAGGCTTGTGTGGAGCATAAGCACTGGCATAGATCTGTTGGGCCGAATGGCCTGTTTCTGTGCTATAGGTTATATGCAATTCCACATAATACCTTTAACTTGAGTTTTACATTTTGCTTTGTTGGTAGTCCCATCATTATTCCTGTGCAATTTAAAGCTAGGTTCTGCCCAAAGATGCTTGAACATTATCTCCTGGTTTAATGCTTTGATTGGCTTAATTAATTTACTTTGTTAATCAACCAAATGATGAACTAACTTCCAAATAAATGAATGTACTGAATTATATAAGACTATAGTTAAATTTAGTAAATCCTGTGGCTTCATTCCTGATAGGTAGATTGATTGATACAGCTAAAACTGGCTGGCTGGGCTAATTAACAGACTATGGACCAATTTGACACATTTGCTATGTGCCTTGACGAGGTCATCACAGTTGATGTGCCTGGACCGAGAGCCACCGAATGGAATGCTGAATTGAAAAAGCCCTACTTTTGAACAATTTGCTTTCATTCATTGAGTACCCAAATTTGGACAAATTCATATTGGACTGTCTTTTTTTAAGGCACTGCAAGGGAAGATTTGCTCTCTGCATTAGGTGTGGAAAGATCATAAACATGCTTACAAGAAACCTCCTTCCTCCTCACATGGACTCTGCCATTTATCTCATAAAATCCCTACCACTGTGCGATGGATAAACAGTTCTGTCTGTGACAGTAAACACAAGAAAATATACACAGTCTTACTCGTTGACCAGTTTAGTGGGTAGGGAAGCATAGTTTATCTATACTAAAGACTATGGACAACAGCTGCTGACGTTTTGATGTGTTTATCACTCTACTGAAGTTTGGACTTTGAGTTTAGATTTACCTTGGAGGGAGCTAAAATTTCGAACCCCACAGAATTTACTCAAACATTCATCCTAACTTGTCCATGGATATGCCCTGTTCAATTATTTACTAATTAACATTCATTTTTAATTCAATAGTCTTTCAGATTTACTGATGATAGTTAAGATGGCAAGGAAGACAAGAGGGTATCCAGCTCTAGTTTGACCTAAACTTAATTACCACATCTTCTACAGTGTCCCTCGCCCCTGCCCCGCCCCGCCCCGCCCCAAGCTTTTCAGCAGAATATATTCCCTCCTTTCCTCTCTCAGTCTCTGCACTGATTCAATTTCTCATCCTAAATGATTTCAAACTCCATCACAACTCACCATTTCTTCAATCCTCAGATGTTACTGCTCTCCTGTTCTCCCTTAACTTCTCCCTTTATATAAACTCTGCTACCCATATTTACGGCCACTGCCTCGACCATGTCACCTCATTCTTTACTCTCATGGCCACGATCACAGGTAAGGCCATCTCCAACCACTTCGTTGTATCCTTCAATCCCCATATTACCAGGTGAGTGAAGGGGTATTTCACTTACAACGACACTTTCAAACTCCCAACTGACTAGCCTTTGTCCCTCTGTTTACTACTACCACATCACCCCCCTTTCCCGTTGCCCACAAAGCCAGACTGGCCCCAAGACTCTGCTCACCCTAGCCCTCAACTCGCATCTTTCTCTAGTTTCTCTCCTTTCTCTCCTCATGCTATCTCTGAGCTGACCATCCAACTTCCTTTCAATTGCCTCAACTATCCTTCGGAGTGCATGGTACCACACATTTTTCAGTTTGCATTGTGTGCAAAATAGAAAATGTTTTTCTCCAACATTGGCACCTGAATGGACAAAAATAAAACAACTCCTGATGGATGGCACATATATATTCAAAATAAAAAGATCTGGTTACAGCTAAAGGCAGTTGAACCGAAACCGTTCACGTAAATAATATATCCGCATGTTTCTGTTTGCGACTGTAAGTAACTTAAAAGTTAGATTCAAAGAGAGTCCAACAAATAATTTCTAACAACAAAGTTGGTATCTGTAACACATTCACTACAGTCTACCAGCATCTGAATAATTCATCTTTGGAAAAATTTACTGGAAAGTTGATTTATCATTCTGACCCTGGGGAATCACAGTGGAGCCCAATTTTATACTGTCCCAATATCCACACACGCCCTGCTCGAGCTACGATCTTCGGATAATGACAGGTGCAGGAACCCTGGCCAGTTTTCCTTTCTTTACCCAAGGTTTACTAAAGTTAATTGTAACATACTTCCCGTTGCCTCAGCACAGACCAGGGATTGAACCTTGGATTTTCTTGGTCTGTATAGCTATATTCAGTGGAGGGGTCCATTTGTGGATAACTGCTTGCATGTAAATAATATCTGTAGCTCTAACCAGGGAAATAGCATTGGTCTGTCCAAAAAGGAGAATTTATCAAGAGTACACTCTAGTCCGATTAGGACATCCAGTGCTTTTCTGGTTAAATGCATCCTGCATTTGTAGTAGTTAATATTGTTTTATTTTACTCGGGAGATGTGGGCAAAACTGACACAGCCACATTTAATGGCCATCACTAGTTGCTCTGTGAAAATGATTCTGGTCCTTCTTGGAGTTGTCATCATTGTGTTGACAGTGCTCACAAGGCAATTTTAGGTATAGAATTCTAGGATATTGACCAAAGAATGATGAAGGAATGGCAATACATGGTCAAGTTAAGATGGTGTGTGACCTGGTGGTGAGCCTGGAGTTAATGGTGTTCCCATGATGGTGATGCTGTTGTCTTCCTTGGTGATAGAAGCCTCAGGGCTGGGACTTGTCAATGTAAGTTTGCTGAGCAGCTGCAGCAACTCCCCTCTATATAGTACATACTGCAGCCACAGTGCACCAACAGTGAAGACTGGGGTTAGGTATCGAGTGAAGTGGCATTAGATGCATTGATTTGTCCTGGCTGGTGTCAAGCTTCTTGAGATTTTCTGCAAGTGCAGCCATCAACGTGAGTGAGGAATATTCCATAATACGCCTCAGTTGTGACTTGAAGGTGGTGCAGAGGTTTTGAGGAGTCACGAGGTACCTTACAGAGTGCCTAGCCTTTGCCTATTCTTGGTGCCAAGGTTCCCAATATATCCAGTCCAGTTAAACTTCTGGTTTGTGATAACACCTTAAGGTATTGAGGGTGGGGCATTTGGTGGTGATGTTGCCTTTGAAGGTCAGGCTAGACTGTTGGGCTCTTTCTTGGAGTTAATCATTGCCTGGCACTTACTGAGTATGAATGTTACCTGCCACTTATCAGCCCAAACCTCGATTTTGTGAAGGTTAACCTGTAGGTTGTCTTGCTTTCAGAGGAGTTGTGAATTGAACTGAACACTGTGGAATCTCAACTCCTAATTGATGTACCATAGATCCGAGGCATCCTCTCCTCCCTCGGTTCTATCTTTTTTTTAATTTCCAAAATATACTTTATTCATAAAAATCTGTAAAAATTACATTTCCAAACAGTTTCAAACAGCACCAAAAAATACAAACATTGCATGGGAGATCGGTTTCCTTCAATACAATCATGAGTTGCTCCATAACCCTTCCGATGCAATACAATCATGAGTTGCTCCATAACCCTTCCATTTCATCTTTGTCATGCCAATTACATTTTTACATTTACAGCAAATGAAAATTTTCCCGATACAGTTCGAGGGGTTTCCCATGGGTCCAACCCCTCAGTTCAGCTTGGCGGGGGGACTTTACACTGTGGTCTTTCCCCATTGAGCCTTTGCTGCGGCTGCCCCAAGCTTTAGAGCGTCCCTCAGTACGTAGTTCTGGACCTTGGAATGTGCCAGTCCACAACATTCGGTCGTGGAAGACCAGCAAGTTTCGGGCAGACCAAAGGGCGTCTTTCACCGAATTGATAGTCCTCCAGCAGCAGTTGATATTTGTCTCGGTGTGCATCCCTGGGAACAGCCCGTAGAGCACAGACTCCTGTGTTACAGAGCTGCTTGGGATGAACCTCAACAAAAACCACTGCATCTCTTTCCACACCTGCTTTGCAAAGACACATTCCAGGAGGAGGTGGGCAACCGTCTCTTCCCCACCACAGCCACCGCGGGGGCATTGAGCGGAGGGGGCGAGACTTCGGGCATGCAGGAAGGATCTGACTGGGATGGCTCTTCTCACCACCAGCCAAGCTACATCTTGGTGCTTGTTTGAAAGTTCTGGTGATGAGACATTCCGCCAAATGACTTTGGTGGTCTGCCCGGGGAACCATCCGACAGGATCCACCGTCTCCTTTTCCCGTAGGGCCTTGAGGACATTCCGTGCAGACCACTGCCTGATGGATCGGTGGTGAAAGGTGTTTTCCCGCAGAAATTGTTCCACAAAGGATAGGTGGTACGGCACGGTCCAACTGCATGGAGCGTTCCGCGGCAATGTGACCAGGCCCATCCTTCGCAACACCAGGGACAAATAGAACCTCAGCACGTAGTGACACTTGGAGTTTGCGTACTGGAGGTCTACACACAGCTTGATGCAGCCGCACATGAAAGTGGTCATCAGGATGAGGGTCATGTTGGGTACATTTTTCCCGCCCATATCCAGAGATTTGAACATCGTGTCCCTCCGGACCCGGTCCATTTTAGATCCCCAGATGAAGCGAAAAATGGTTCGGGTGACCGCCACAGCGCAGGAGTGGGGCATGGGCCAGACCTGCGCCACGTACAGCAACAACGTGAGCGCCTCGCACCTGATGACCAGGTTCTTACCCACAATGGAGAGAGATCGCTGCCCCCACATGCTCAACTTTTGTTGTACCTTGGCTACTCGCTCCTCCCAGGTTTTGGTGCACGCCCCAGCCCTTTCGAACTATATCCCCAGCACCTTCAGGTAGACTGACCTGACGGTGAAAGGGACAAAGGATTGGTCAGCCCAGTTCCCAAAGAACATGACAGTGGGCAAAGGTCTGGCAGATGGAATACAATGTTAGTAAATGTGAAGTCATTCATTTCGGTAGGAGTAACAGTAAAAAGGATTATTACTTGAATGGTAAAAAGTTGCAGCATGCTGCTATGCAGAGGGACCTAGGTGTCTTTGTGCATGAATCGCAGAAGGTTGGTCTGCAGGTACAGCAAGTAATTAGGAAGGCAAATGGAATTTTGTCCTCCATTGCTAAAGGGATTGAGTTTAAAAGCAGAGAGGTTATGTTGCAGCTGTATAAGGTACTGGTGAGGCCACACCTGGAGTACTGTGTGCAGTTTTGGTCTCCTTACTTGAGAAAGGATATACTGGCACTGGAGAGGGTGCAGAGGAGGTTCACTAGGTTGATTCCGGAGTTGAGGGGGTTGGCTTATGAGGAGAGACTGAGTAGATTGGGATTATATTCATTGGAGTTCAGAAGAATGAGGGGGGATCTTATAGAAACATATAAAATCATGAAGGGAATAGATAAGATACAAGTAGAGAGGATGTTTCCACTGGCAGGTGAAGCTAGGACAAGAGGGCATAGCCTCAAGATTAGAGGGAGCAGATTTAGGACTGAATTAAGAAGGAACCTCTTCACCCAGAGGGTTGTTAATCTATGGAATTCCTTGCCCAGTGAAGTAGTTGACGCTTCTTCAGTAAACGTCTTTAAAGCTAAGGTAGATATCTTTTTGAACAATAAAGGAATTTAGGGATACGGGGGGAGCGCGGGTAAGTGGATCTGAGTCCACGAAAAGATCAGCCATGATCTTATTGAATGGCGGAGCAGGCTCGAGGGGCCGGACGGCCTACTCCTGCTCCTAGTTCTTATGATCTTATGAACTTGTAACTAATTCAGACCCCTCTCTTTAAAACTTCCTGCTTAAAGTTTTCAGCCTCACTAACTCCACACCTTTCAGTCACAGTGGGAGTGAACAGGATAAAAATTACAATTATTACTACAGAGATTTTGTAACAGATAATAAATTAAATACAGATAAGGACAAGCATTGCCTGATCCCAATAAGAACCTCATAAAGCTAAAGTTAAAAACTGGACATCTTGTAAATGACTGCAGTGTGTTTAATGGGTATATCTAGCTGTAGAAAGGAATGAGCCTGATAAATGAAAGGCCATTCCAATAAACGGCTGCCCTTTGTACTTTAAAGTGAAGATAATTAAATATGATTTATATCTGAAAGCTGCACTGAGAGGGAATAGTTATTTTACCTTTGTGTATGATGAACGGCAGCTTTACCAACAACACAGTTGTTCCCATTGTGCTTACAGATAACATGACAGCTGTCTCCTAAATGACACATAAGCAGCGTGTACGTCTCACTTCCTACAAGAGTAAGAGCAGAAAAAAACAATTTCCCACCACTTTTCTGTTATTTTTTCCCCATCGGAACATCAACCTGTTCACACTGTTGATGGGCAATGTGATCGATATTTAATGGTCAGTTTACATTGCATTTGGGAATGCTCTCCTTATTTGTTCTAATTGCTCTTTTTGTGACTTTGTCAGGAGTGGGAAAGAAGCTATGGTGTTGAGTGCTAAAAACGGAAAAGTAGTTGCCAAGTTGCCAGCCTGTGACACAGCAGCATCTATCCAAGGGGTGGCAGTTACCAAAGAGTACTTCCTTTTAATCTGCAGGTACTGTAGCATATCAGAATTAGTCCTATATAATGAGTTGAAAAATAACAGAATAGGATGGAACTTTGGAGCTCACTATCAGTTGCCACTAAAGAAGGGGCCCCCCCCCGCCCGGACCCTCCTGGGAGATCGCTGGGCTTCACCTGGCAGCAACTCCTCGCGTCAGTGGGCCCCTCCGCCTTGCACAAAATTGAGATGGAGATAGGAAGAAGCCCTTAAGTGACCATTAATTGGCCACTTAAGGGCCTCAATTGGCCTGGGGCAGAAATTAAGGCTGTCCTCAGCCTTCCTAGTCCCTGACAAAATGACAGGGGGCCTGGCCAACCTCGGGAGTGGTACCCTCTGCCATTTTGTTTGCCCCCAGCCTCAGTGCCCATCTTCAAGGGCAGAACAAAAGTCTGTCCAATGTTTATTCCCCTAATATAGAGAGTTTTCAATGTAATTTGTCCAGGACTGACCATTTGTCAAAAATGATCGAAGTTGGAGAGTCTCATTGCTTGGTTTTACGAAAATAAAACCACTATCTATAAAGAGCCAAATTGATTTTCAGACAATATTCAATTGAAAGAATGTGATTGGAAATTAAGTATCTGGTCAACATATAGGGGCTAACATTACAAAATTGCTCTTCTCGGACAATGAAAAGATGCATCAGAAAATGCAGCTGTGGGCCCCATGAATTTCCACCCATATGTTAGCACTTCTAGCAGGTAAAGCTGGGCAGTCACATTATTGGCTTTATAGTATCAATATATGTGATACATGTGAGCCGCATGGAAGATGGCAGGATCCCCAAAGACACATTGTACAGCGAGCTCGCCACTGGTATCAGACCCACCGGCTGTCCACGTCTCCGCTTTAAAGACGTCTGCAAACGCGACATGAAATCCTGTGACATTGATCACAAGTCGTGGGAGTCAGTTGCCAGCGTTCGCCAGAGCTGGCGGGCAGCCATAAAGACAGGGCTAAAATGTGGCGAGTCGAAGAGACTTAGTAGTTGGCAGGAAAAAAGACAGAGGCGCAAGGGGAGAGCCAACTGTGCAACAGCCCCGACAAACAAATTTCTCTGCAGCACCTGTGGAAGAGCCTGTCACTCTAGAATTGGCCTTTATGGCCACTCCAGGCGCTGCTTCACAAACTACTGACCACCTCCAGGCGCGTATCCATTGTCTCTCGAGATAAGGAGGCCCAAAGTATCAATATATAATCACGGGCTGATCTTTTTGGTTTACCCACAGACTCCTGGTTTGGAATTAACTTTAGATGGTCTGTGATTTAAACCTATAAAACCAAATCTGAATTTCGAGTTGCTAGTGCATAAATCTGGATTTCAACTGCTCTTAAGCCTCTTGAAAAAAGCCACTCTATAAATTTATTGGCAACATTCAATTTCAGATTAATTATTTTTCCTTCTTTGAAATGTCATTCCAGGTATCCGTACTCAAGATTGCGTGAAGTACTCCATATTGAACTATTTGGTGTGAAAAATTTTGCTTATATCCACACAGTAAAAGGCTGTTGCAATCATCACCTTTCTGTCCTGTCTGTGAATCATTTGGGTTCTCATCTAGTGGCACTGTGCTGCTCTTTTAAAATGAATATCACTGAGATCATCTCCTGGAACCTGGAAACTGAAGACCACAAACACTTGGCCAAATTCTCCTCTACAGTGATTGGAGGCAAGTGAGCATTCCTGAAATGCCTGGGTGCCTATTTAAAGAGGCACAATTGAAAGATGACTACCAACACTAAAATGTTGAAAAATGAATGGTTAAAAATTTCCAGAGCAGGCCAATAGATGGGAATTTCCTGACGTTTTGTTTTGTTTCTGTTGTAATGAGCAAGATATATTGCTCATTATCACCCCCACCCAAAATTCATGATGTTGTGAGTGAGGGAGGGCTGGGATTAGGCAGGCAGTGAATGGGTGCTGTGGAGTTAGATCCTGTCTGTTGCACAGCCCTTTGGCACTAGGTTGCTTGTGGTTATGCACAGGGAGTCACACATCCTGATTTTACATCACCAGCTCCAGTTCGCACCGGGCTGGTGGAGAAGGCTTTGCTCCCTTGGCTCCTCTCTCCAGGCAACAGGCCTAATGTCCTGTCTCACTTTTGCTCCTCACTCGGGGGCCTCACAGGGTTTGTAGCTGGAGCCTGAGCTTCAATCTGTCATAAAGGGAATAGCTGAAAGGTCGATTTGAGGGGGAGACTGGTTGTCCTGATGGCTGGGATTATTTTCCTAAATTATTTTTGAGTAATGTATTTATAATCATATTTTTGTAGAGTATCTCATTCCTCCATATTGTTTTTAAATGCTCAGATGGATTGCGAGATGGATTGAATTTCTGTTTTCAAAAATATAATTTGGGTGAATGTATTTGGCTTTACCAATCCAGCATAGACTTCTTAGAAAGTCAAATTAGCCTTGGTTCTGGATTATTGTCTTGTTAGGTTCAGCTGTAAATTGTACTTGCTGCAGGTGATCAAAATCTAAATCCCACATTACAGTTAAGTAGCAAGGTGGAGTACATAAGAACATGAGAAATAAGTAGCAGCACACTGCACTCCAAAACACTTCACTGCTAAAGATTTCATGGCTTGATCGATTAGTGCACAAGAAAAGGTCACGGAGTAAAAGCCTGAATTTATGCCACTCAGATTGTGCCGAATCCCTGATGCACAAAGAATTTGGGTCCACTTTGTTTAATTAATCTGAAAAGAAGATTTGTGAATGATAGAAATATCTTGTTGGGGTGGAACCGGGTTGGAACGGGGTGGGAGATTTTGTGGAAAAACATATTGGTTGCAGCATTAGCAAATGTTGAAGAACTTAAAAGAGTTTCCTAATTTGGAAGATGGGATTAGAATAGGTGGATCGTTTTCAGCCGGCACAGACACGATGGGCCAAGTGGTCTCTTTCTGTGCCTTAAACGTTCTATGATTCTATGATCTCAGGCAACACAGTGTTGAGAGCATCACAACTGGTCTCTGCATTGTCGGACGGGAGAATATTGGGACAGGATTCCCATTCCTGAAAATTGTTGTTTGACCTTGCTGGAATTTTTTCATTCGTTCATGGGATGTGGGCTTCGCTGGCTAGGACAGCATTTATTGCGCAACCCTAATTGCCCTTGAGAAGGTGGTGCTGAGTGGCATTCTTGAACCGCAGCACTCCATCTGGTGTAGGTACACCCACAGTGCTGTTAGGAAGGGAGTTCCAGGATTTTGATCAAGTGACAGTGAAGGAATGACGATATATTTCCAAATCAGGATGTTGTATGGCTTGGAGGAAAACTTGCAGATTGTGGTGTTCCCATGCATCTGCAGCCCTTGTCCTTCTAGGTGGTACAGGTCGCAGGTTGTTTAAGGAGCCTTGGTGCGTTGCTGCAGTGCATTTGTAGATGGTACACACTTCTGCCACTGTGTGTCGGTGGTGGAGGGAGTGAATGGTGAGTGGGGTGCCGATCAAGTAGGCTGCTTTGTTCTGGATGGTCTCAAGCCTATTGAGTGTTGTTGGAGCCGTACTCATCCAGGCAATTGGAGAGTATTCCATCACACTCCTGACTTTTGCCTTGTAGATGGTGGACAAGCAAGGGAGATAGGAAGTGAGTTACCACAGAATTCCCAGTCTCTGACCTGCTCTTGCAGCTACAGTATTTATATGGCTGGTCCTGTTCCATTTCTGGTCAATGGTAACCCCCTGGATGTTGACAGTGGGGGATTCAGTGATCATAATGCCATTGAATGTCAAGGGGAGATGTTTGGATTCCATCTTGTTAGAGATAGACATTGCCTGACACTTGTGTGGAGTGAATGCAACTTGCCACTTATCAGCCCAAGCCTGAATGTTGTCCAGGTCTTGCTGCATATGGACACAGAATGCTTCAGTATCTGAGTAGTCGTGAATGGTGCTGAACATTGTGCAATCATCAGCAAATGTCCCCACTTCTGACCTTATGATGCAGGAAAGGTCATTGATGAAGCAGCTGAAGATGGTTGGGCTGAGGACACTACCCTGAGGAACTCCTGCAGTGATGTCCTGGGCCTGACATGATTGGCCTCCAACAACCACAACCATCTTCCTTTGTGCTCCAACCAGTGAAGAGTTTTCCCCCTGATTTACATAGACTCCAGATTTGCTAGGGCTGCAAGTAGATAGGGAGAAAGTGTTCCCACTTGTGAAAGGATCAAGAACGAGAGGGCACAGATTTAAAGTAATTGGGGTAAAAGAAGCAAAAGTGACATGAAGAAAACCTTTTTCACACAGTGAGTGGTTAAGATCTGGAATGCACTGCCTGAGAGTGTGTGGGAGGCAGGTTCAATTGAAGCATTCAAAAGGGAATTAGACTATTATATGAAAAGGAAGAATGTGCAGGGTTACAGGGAGAAGGTGGGGGAGTGGTAGTAGGTGAACTGCCCATTCAGAGAGCTGGTGCAGACACGATGGGTCGAATAGCCTCCTTTTGCGCTGTAACAATTCTGTGATTCTGTGATTCCTTGATGCCATACTTGGTCAAATGCTGCCTTGATGTCAAGGGCAGTCACTCTCACATCAACTCATGAGTTCAGCTCTTTTGTCCATGTTTGGACCAAGGCTGTATTGAGGTCAGGAGCTGAGTGGATGTGTACATACATTGGGTTAGTACATCATTGGACTGAGCTGAATTGTGTAGCTCACAGACACAGACTCCCCAAGCTTACACATAAAGGATGGTCACTTGAATGAGGCAGCAAGGGACCTCTGCCTATGGAACTGTACCCTAGCATGAGTCACTACTTTCAAGAGAGAATAGGGAAGGGGAGAAAAACAAAGGGCAGGGTTTTTGTTCTGGGATCGGATCCCGATGTTGGAAACGCTTCCAGCCACTGACCCCACATCCCGTCAGCATGACATGATTTTGAAAACCAAGGCCACTAATTGGCCCATGTCGACATGTCTGCCCAATTAGAGGTGGCGGGCATGGGGAGGAGGTGGGCATTGCACTCAGGAAGCCTGATTTAAAGGGCAAACAGCAGCTTCTGTTATGGTTGTTGTTTCATGCAGAGATGCCAGAGAGAGGAGAATAGTGGGAGAGCACCAGGTCAGGTACTTGTGCCAGGGCAGCACCCCGCGGCATCCCCCCCACCGACCCCCCCCACTTCTCAGATGCCTCCCTTGAAGTTCTTTTGGAGGAAGTGGGAGCAAGGAGAAGTATTCTGTTCCCTGGGAGTGGCAGGAGAAGGCCAGGCAGCTAGTTGAAGCAGGAATGGTTGGAAGTGGCTCACACTGTGAGCAGCCACAGCGTTGTGAGGAGGACGTGGATTCAGTGTCACAACTGTTTAAATGACTACTCAAGTCTGTCAAGGTGAGTGCAATGCAACACCCAAGTGTGGGGCCTCCAGGTCTGTAGTCACCAGTATACACACAAGTTGAGCGGACTGAGTGCACTGTTCCCACTGTTCGCCTCCCAACTGACTGCAATCAGGTTAGCTCCTGAGTGTCTTTAGGATCAAATAAACAGGCAAATGACAGGTTTTCTCGTAGGTTAAAAAAAAATAACTATTTTTAAACAAATCCCGAAACGATCGCAACCTCACACACACATTCACCCACACATACATACATTAGTATAGATAGATAAGAGAGAAAAAGGTAAGGGATAGTTTAAAGACCCAAGTGAGGTAAGTGTTTGTGGTTTACAGAAGATTATTGAGTCTTCTCGGGAGGAAATGTCTTTGTAAAAGGTTGTAGGCCTGGTTATTCGCTGTCTTGAACTTTGAAGAGGGATTGTAGAGCTCTAGTGGTTGTAATACAGCCCAAAGCTGGTGGTGTGTAGTTTGTTACCTTCACCGATGGTTAGTCTCAAAGTCACTTTGTGATGCCTCTGCTGGGGTGACTGTTCTTGCTCAGCAGGGCTCTTCTCTTGCCTGCTGGATCCTTCTCACAGGTTTTCTATAATATTGGCCTAATCTCCTCCCTCTCTCTCTCCAGAGAGCTACCTTTTTAAAGTCAAAATCTATCACATTGTAGTTTCTGTTAGGAGGCGCATGGCCCTCTCCCAAGTTGTGACCACACAATAGTCAGGATGATAACTATGGCCATCATTTGATGTTTGAATGGGAACCATTCTGTTATGATATTGCTGCTTCCCACCTTATTCATCTTGATTCGGCTATGAGTCAGACTGTCAGAGTCATTAATATTCAATAGTACCTTTCAATTTCAAAGGGGTTCTCGCCATTGCTATTTCAGAAAAGGGTAATGAGCCTCACCTTTGCAGATGAGTTTATGGATTTCTAGTACAGTAAGGGTCATATGGCTACTACTTCATTTTTACTGTGGTTCAAGTATCCAAGTTCTTGTGATTTAGTTTTAACAGTTGAATTTTTTACTTTATAATTCCTCCATTTCATTGTTTATTTCATCACGGCACCTTCCGTGCATGGCAGCACATAATTCTGCTGAACATAGGAGAAATGTATGCTGAGGAATGTCTGCCTTGAGCAAAGCTCATAACTCTACCACTATTGTGGCAAAGACAACACTGAAGACTGCATCATCTCATGTGATTTTTCCACTGTAAGTGGTGAGGGAGGGCAGTCTTGTCTTAACTCTCTCACTCTGGACCTTGCCGGAGAAAAGAGTGCATAATGCCAGAGAGAGCAAGGAGCAGGTGGTGGAGTGCCGCAGCTTGCTATTCCTACTTTCATGGAAGAGGCAGCCCTTGAAATGGCAAGGGTGGTGTCGCAACAAGGAGTGGGTGAAGGACAGGTGGGCTACCATCCAAGAAAGGGTGAAATTATCTCAAAATCTCCAATTGATGGGGGAGGGAGTGCCCATATTCCCGGCCCATGCCATGCCAATAGATCAGTTGTAATATCATGCATCAGCTCGACAGAAGCATTTGCTGAAGGAGGCGAGTTCTAATGACCACCTCTTCTGTATCCCACAGGGCCAGTTGTGGAGAAGAAGCCTGCACTGTCACATCATTCAAGTCCATCTACCATCAGCACAGATACACTCACGTCGGCCAGTCTTCAATCCAGCTCTGAGCGGGTGGCACTGGGTGAATTGCACTTCACGAGGACGATGTGAGGGAGGCAGAGGCAGCTGTGGGCAGTCTCCCTCAGAGGATGGAGGACAGACACTACCATGCTTATCTGGGCAGTGATGCACCCCCTCGGGAGTCACAAACAAGGTGGCTCTACCTGGTGAAGCAGCATGAAATGAGTGCCCACGTGTCAGAGTTCCATGAGGCAGTGCAGAGTCATGGGCTGAACATGGAGGTGTCCATTCATCACAAGCACTCCACCATGTCTCAGGCTTTTGAGCACATGAGCTCCTCCATTGAGAGTGGCCAACCTCGTGGAGAGCCATATGTGGCATCACTCTGAGTGAATGCAGGAACAGTGCACTGACATGCTCAGAATGTACAACAAATTCTGTAGCATTGACCGGTCAGTGACGCTAATGGCGTAAAGAATCATGTTGTGCCGCAGCGGTGGTTCCCTCTAATGATCAAGTGTGCCATGAAAGAGCTGAGGCAGTTGCAGATGATGATGTGGGGACCACCCCTCACGTGATGCCACCATCATCATCCGCCTCCTTGGCCCCTCTGAGTGAGGGACCATCTATGGAGCAAGGACCTATGACAGAGACTGCCCCTGCATTGACGCCGGTACAGCAGCCTGTGAAAGTGCCTCTAATGGCCGAGAACGACACCATGGATATCTCAGCTGCATGCGAAAACATGTGAACAGGCTGCCTCCACCTCATCCCCAGCCACAAGCAGAGCACTCTGTAGGCGTGGCCGTGATTGGAGGCCACTGCGTCGGTAATAGCACTTTCTGAGTCACTGGGGTATCACTTTTTGTGGCTGTATTAAGTACTTGAGAGTTAATACAATGGGCATGTTCATGGTTGCACCCAGACTTGTGTGTTTACATTCTTTGATGGCAATAAGGCCAAAAAGGGAAGAAGGGGGGGGGTGAGTCTAGCAAAGGTCTGTGTTAGGGGACATTGTGGCCATTGGAGACTTGTGGTCCATCCAAGGTTGGTAACAATGTAAGTATTGAGAATTGTGTGCATTATGCACGCGTCCTTTCACTCAGGGAAAGGTGGCTCACAGAGCCAACTGACCTACAGGGTGAGTAGCACTCAGGTGAAATGTGCCTGGATCAGAATGGCCCTTGCATCCCTGCTACCCTGATAAGTTCCTTCATTTGAGGCGGCCTCAGCGAACTACCTGCAAAGTATGGGCGCTTTTCTCTACTGCATCCTCCTCCCCCTCTGAAGAACTGTGCCGTTTCAGCGCTTCTTCCCCTTCAAGGTCCACACATCTCTGAAGGGCCGTATTATGGAAAGTGCAGCAGACCAGCACTATGTGCGTGACGCTTGCAGGAATGTACTGTAGGGTGCCAACCGACCGGTCAGGGCACCAGAATGCATCTTCAAAAGGCCGATGGCCTGCGCAGTGTTGGTCCTTGCGACCAGATGGTATGGGTTGTAATGCCTCTGCCTTCACTGTAGGGTTGCACAAAGGTGTCAGAAGCCATCTCGTCAATGGATATCCATATTCCCTAGCAGCCATGCATGAATGCTTGCCGGTGCCATGAAAATTTGTGGCAGCTGCGAGTGTCTGAGAATGAATCCCCCGGATGCTCACTCAGTGCCTTGATGGCCACATGGGTGCAATTGATGATACCCTGCACCTGAGAGAATCCAGTAATGGAGGCTAATCTCTTTGCCCTCTGTGCCTGTATTGCCCCATCCGTTTGGATTCTCAGTACTCCCCTGCCCTCTTGATCAGGGCATCCGTGACCTGCCTTATGCAATGATGTGCTGCCAGCTGAGAACTGCCACCAAGGTCTGCTGCTGATCCTTGGAATGATCCGGAGGCAAAGAAGTTCAAAGCCATTGTGAATTTTACACCTACTGGCAAGGCCTGTGAGTCCTGAGGTGATCTTCAATGAATCACAGCATCACAGAATTGTTACATTTAATAAAGCCCAGGATACTGTACGCTTTATTGACCACTATCTCTCCCTGTCCTGCCACCTTCTATGACTTATGTACATATACACCTAGGTCCCTCTGTTCCTGCAACCCCTTTAGAACTGTACCCTTTATATTGTCTCTCCCTGTTCTTCCTACCAAAATGAATCACTTCACATTTCTCCACAGTGAACTTCATCTGCCACTTATCCACCCATTCCACCAACTTGTCTGTGTCCTTTTGAAGTTCTACACTGTCCTCCTCATAGTTCACAATGCTTCCAAGTTTCATATCATCTGCAAACTTTGAAATTGTGCCCTGTACACCAAGGTCTAGGTCATTAATATATATCAGGAAAAGCAACGGTCCCAACACTGACCCCTGGGGAACTCCACCTCAAACCTTCCTCGAGCCCGATAAACATCCATTAACCACTACTCTGTTTCCTGTCACTCTGCCAATTTCATATGCATGTTACTACTGTACCTTTTATTCCCTGAGCTATAACTTTGCTCACAAATTTGTTGTGTAGCATTTTATCAAATGCCTTTTGGAAGAGGGCACACGTCAGAAACTATCTGCCTGGATAGACATAGCCTCTCACAGCACTGGTGCTCTGACATTTTGAGGTAGCTTATTCTTCAGCGGTACACCGTTTGCTGAAGGTATCACCTTTGTGGCCTTCCTGCCCCACGTTCGTTAACTCTGTGCTCCTCATTGCCAGAGGTCTGCATCTGCTGCTGCTCCTCATCGCTAGTTGTGCCTGTCTTATTCCCACATCCAGGTCTGGCCTGGCTTGCCATCAGCTCGAATGTCAGAGCTTCCTGGATCCCCCTGTTATGCTCCCGTGATCCCTGCAGGGACATAACCCCCCAAGTGCCCTAGCGCTTGCAGTCAAATGCTCAGGGAGCTTGGCTTACATGATGGCAACTGTATGACAATGCATGAGCGTCTCTCCTAAGCTGTCCTCTTCCATGCTGCCTAATGATAATCTCCTGCGGCCACAACTGGCTCCCCGCTGCGTTGCTGCCTTTTCCTCGTAGATGTGCTTGAGACCCTTCCTAATTTTTGTGCCGCCATTCAAAAACCACAAACTGGCCCTTTGCAAGCTGATAAATAGCTCGCTTACATCAATAATTAGTCATCTGCCATAATTGGGCAGGTTGCTGGGTCCCGCGTGCTGACATAATTTCCAAAATACCTGCATGTCGGGAACACATTAGGATTCTGTCACGCCACTCGGCAGTGCAAAATTGTGGGCCTGCCCATCTGTATTCCTGCCCCCACCTCGCCTTGAAAATTCTGCCCAAAGTTTCAGTGAGAGAGCTGTCTGCAGAGACAGTGGACGCATTAGTTGTGATCTTTCAAAATTCCCTAGGTTCTGGAACAGTCTCAGCGGATTGGAAGGTAGCAAATATTAAAGGAATGAGAAAGAAAACAGGGAACTGCAGGCCAGTTAGCTTGACATCGGTCTGGATTTTGTGCAGGAGGCGGGGCTCCCGTTGCCCAGCCGAAAATGCGAGGGGAACCCCGCCTCTGCATTTTTTCAGCCCCTCCAGAGCGATCCTCTGGTCCTTTGGGGTGAAAGATTAAGGAGGCGGGATTTCATCCCTTTAAAGACTTAATAGGGGCAGGGGTCCCACCCCCAAGAGCTGCCAGCCAATCACATGGCTGGCAGCTCAGCAGTGTCAGCAGCATTAGCAGGAGCAGTGGCCACTGCCGGTACTGCAGAGGCCTCAGACCCAGGCCCAGCCCTTGAACCCCAGAGAAGAGGTAGGTGGCGCGGAATCGACAAGGCCATTCCGGAAGGCCCAGGCAGAGGGGTGGTGGGGGGCTGGACGTTTGGTCCAGGGGGAGGGGGGCCCCGGAGGGTGAATTGGTTCCTGGTGGGGGATCCTCCATGGGCCACAAATGGCCCACGGAGGAGGCCCCCCCTCCCAAGCCTGCAGGGAGGACGCCTCGATTTCCGAGGAGGCCATCCGGGAAGAGGCCCTTAAGTGGCCATTAATAGGTCACTTAAGGGCCTCAACTGCCCTCTGGGCAAGAAGGCCATTGTCGGTCTATCCCAGCGTCAGGTTCCATAGTGGCTGCTGCCGCTCCGATTCTCTGGCCCCTCCCCCCGCCACGAAGGCCAACGTCGGGAGGAGAATAAGATCCAGCCCATCGTAGGGAAAATGCTAAAGTACATTATTAAGGAAGTGGTAACAGGGCACATAGAAAATTAGAAAATTATTTGACAGAGTTAGCATGGTTTCATGAAAGAGAAATTGTGTTTGACAAATCTATTAAGTAGCTAGCAGAGTAGATATAGGGGAACAAGTGGGTTTAGTATATTTGGATTTTCAAAAAGCATTTGGTAAGGAACCAAATAAAAGGATGTTAATAAAAGATAAGAGCTCATGGAATTGGGTACTATATTAGCATGGATAGAAGATTGGTTCAAGGACAGAAGACAGAGAGTAGGAATAAAAAGGGCATTGTCAAATTGGCAGGCTGTAACTGGTGCAGTGCCGCAAGAATCAATTCTGGGGCCTCAGCTATTTACAATCTATATTAATGACAGATGAAGGGACTGAGTACAATGCAGCCAGATTTGCAGACGATACAAAGCTAGGTGGGAATGTAAGCTGTGAGGAGCAGACAAAAAGACCCCAATGGGACATAGACAGATTAAGTGAGTGGGCAACAAGGTGGCAGATGAAGTAATGTGGAGAAATGTGTGATCATTCAGTTTGATGAGATGGCACCTGGAGTACTTTGTACAGTTTTTGTCTCCACACCTAAGGAAGGATGTGTTTGCCTTAGGAGCAGTGCAATGAAGGTTCACTAGATTGATACCCAGGATAACCTCTTTGAAATATATAGGATTCTGAGAGGGCTTGATAGGGTAAATGCTAAGAAGATGGTTTCCCTGGCTGGGGAGTGTAGACAAGGGGTCATATTCACAGTATAAGGGATCAGACATTTAGGAATGGGGGTTGTGAATGTTTGGAATTCTCTACCCAAGAGGGCTGTCAGTCATTGAGTATATTCAGTCATTGAGTATATTCAAGGCTGAGATCGACAGATTTTTGGATACTAAGGGAATCAAAGGATATGGGGATATAGTGGAGAGGTGGGGTTGGAGTAGAAGATCAGACATGATCTTATTGAATGGTGGAGTAGGCTCCAAGGGTTGTATGCTCTACTCCTGCTCCTATTTCTTATGTTCTTAGGGGAATCTTTTCATTAAACTGTCACAGTATATCCAGTTGAATAATGGATATTTCAATATTTCAGGGGCATGCCTTGACTTGCATTTCTGCCTGGCAGTCTGTAATGGAGAGAACTTCCTGCGAGTGTGGAACTTAGCTTCCAAGATAAATGATCAATCATTGAGTGTCAGTGTGAATAATATGAAGAACATTGAAGGGATTGAAGAAATTACTCCTATGAAGAGCTATCCTAGGTAAGGTTACTGCACCTGCCATTCGATTAATTGAGGATGTTTTTATAAATTTACCAAATGGCGTTTGTTTGTGGAATTGTTCTACTATACATTGAAGATGAAAATGTGAAAAGAATGTTTCATGTTTGAATCCCTCCAATCAGGTTTCTGTCCTGCCACAGTACAGAAACAGCTCTTATCAAAGTCATAAATGACATCCTATGTGACTGTGACAATGGTAAACTATCTCTCCTCGTCCTTTTTCACCTGTCTGCAGTTGACCTCACCACCTTCCTGCAATGTCTTTCCACCATCATTCAGCTGGATGGGACTGCACTTGCCTCCTTCTATTCTTATCTATGGCTTCTGTTCCACTCCCACACTGTTACCTCTGGAGTCCCCCAAGGATCTAACCTTAGCCCCTTCCTATTTCTTATCTACAAGCTGCCCCTTGTCGACATCATCCAAAACCACACCAGGCTGAATTTCAGTTCCAGGGTCCCGATCCAAACGATGGGCTGAATTTCAAGTTGGGAACCCGGAAGTTGCTGTGTCAGGACCCTGGAGGAGATTATCAAGGAAGTGGCCAATTAATAGGCTGCCTCTGGGAGCACTGTCCAATTAAGGACAGTGGGCGAGTTCCACAGCTGGGAGAGCCAGTGGGAGCACCTTAGGCTCTGGACAGTCAGCAGCCCCAACAGGAGAGGTGGATGCGGCTGCTGTAAGTGGGAGACCGCCTGAAGACTTGTAAATGAGACAAATTATACTCTAGCCACAGCTGCCAGGCTATCATAGTGGAGGGGGAAGCCCTCCACAGGAGGGCCTGTGGCCGAGGCTGTGGTCTTCACAGCCCAGCAGATCCATATGAGACTGCTTTGCAGGATGCACCTCTGGCCCCCTCCCCTGCCCCACCCACCTGGGCCTACCAATTGGCAGCTGCCACCATTCCATCTACAGTCTCCAGCCGCATTAGGAGGGGCATCCATCATCTGGAAAATCCAGACAGTGTGTGAAGAGTGCCCTCAATTGGCACTTTAGTTTAGTTTAGTTTAGAGATACAGCACTGAAACAGGCCCTTCGGCCCACCGAGTCTGTGCCGACCATCAACCACCCATTTATACTAATGCTACACTAATCCCATATTCCTACCACATCCCACCTGTCCCTATATTTCCCTACCACCTACCTATACTAGTGGCAATTTATAATGGCCAATTTACCTACCAACCTGCAAGTCTTTTGGCTTGTGGGAGGAAACCGGAGCACCCGGAGAAAACCCACGCAGACACAGGGAAAACTTGCAAACTCCACACAGGCAGTACCCAGAATTGAACCCGGGTCGCTGGAGCTGTGAGGCTGCAGTGCTAACCACTGCACCACCGTGCCGCCCACTAATTTAACTTTAATTGGCCTAATTGGCTAACTGCTGCTGAAGCTGCCGAGCTGAAATTAGGCCAGAGGTGGGAATATGCACCAGCATGTCGACCAATAATAAGAAATTACCGGCATGCCCACCCCCCAAACCTGTCTTCACCTCGGAATGAAAATTTTGCCCAGCATCAGTGTCCACCTGTACACCGATGGCACCAAGCTCTACTTGAACAACACCTCTCTCGACCCCTCCACTGTCTCTATTTATCAGACTGCTTTTCCGACATCCGGTAATGGATGAGCAGAAATTTCCTCTAACTAACTATTGAGAAGACCAAATCTATGGTCTTTGGTCCCCGTCACACACTCCATTCCCTCGTCACTGACTCCATTCTTCTCCCTGGCAACAAGATTGCTCACAGCCTTGGTGTCATATTTGACACTGACATGAGTATCTGACTATATATCTGTGCCATCACCAACACCTACCTCCATCTCTGTAACATCACCTGACTGCACCCCTGCTCAGCTCTTCTGCTGCTGAAACCCTCATCCATGCCTTTGATACTTTAGACTTGACTATTCCAGTGCCCACCTGACCACCGTCCCATGTTCTATCCTGCATAAACTTGAGCTCAATCAAAACTCTGCTACCTGTGTCCTAACTCTCGCAAGATCCTGTTCACCTATCACCCCTCTGCTCGCTGACCTACATTGGCTCCTGGTTAAACAATACCTCCATTTTAAAATTCTCTTCCTTGTTTTTAGATCCCTCCATGGCTTTGACTCTCCCTATCTCTGTAATCTTCTTCAGCCCTACAGACCTCTGAGATAACTGAGCTCCTCCAATTCTGGCCTTCTGAGCATCCCTTATTTTAATCGCTGGACTATTGGCGCTAAGCTCTGGAATTCCCTCTCTAAATCTTACTGCCTCTCCACCTCTTTCCTCCTTTAAGATGCTCTTTAAAACCTAACTCTTTGACCAGCTTTTGGTCATCTGCCCTAATATCTCCCAATGTGGCTCAGTGTCAATTTTGCTTGATAATGCTCCTATGAAGTGCCTTGAGTCATTTTACCACATTGAAGGTGCTATATAAATAAATGTTGTTGTTGTCGTTGTTGAAAAGAACAGCCAGTGTTGGAAATTCGAACTCAAACAGAGCTGTTGGAATCTCAGGTCTATGAGCATTTATATGAATGTTTTAGGCCTCTTCTGCTTTTGGCCTGGGGACCTCATGGTGGAGTGGCAGAAAGCCAGTCAGTCCTCGGGCAGCAGATTTGGAGGGCACCCTTAATGGTGCAAAGTTCCTGCCCCCACCATGGTAACCATTTCTATCCTCCCTCCTCTTCTGAGATGCTCCTTAAATTTACCTCATTGGCCTAGCTTTTGGTCATCCGTCCTTGGGTCTCCTTTGGCTTGGTGTCAATTTTTGTCTGATTGTGCTTCGGTGAAGTGCCTTGCAACGTTTTACTTGGTTAAATGCAAGTTGTTGTTGTCACCCTTGAGTCCTTATGAAATGCCAAACCAAAATATTATCTTAATCTTTCTGATGCATTCCAACCAACTGTGCCTTTGCACCATTTTCTGTTTTTATCTTGTGAGCAGTGTAACACTGCCGTCTGCAATAGGTTGAGTCAGACAAATGTTGATTCTGATCAAACTTGTTTAATAAGTTAATACTTATAAGCTAATACTTACCAAAGTCATACTCACAAAGCTTTTGCTAATCTGGTAAAATAAGTCTTTCTGCAGTTCTTCACAAATTACAGAAACTGCCCAAAGCTTTGGGAATGGGTCCTTGAATATATGACGGAGAAGGGAACCCACATATAATTTTTACCTCCATATAGAAACATTAAATAACACTCCATTTGTTCCTAAAGGAGGAAGTAAAACAGGTCTGTAACTCATAACTGTTTACTGATTTGATTTTTTTGTTTCAAGATGTTACCCCTGTTTCTGTTTTAGTTATGTCGTGTGCATGAGCTTAAATGCAGGAGTCATATCCGTCTGGAACACAAGAAAATCCAAGTATAAAGGACGAGCAGTCCTGATGGAGCGGGGGCTGATTGAAAGTACAAACACTATACTGGCGAGGGATATGAAACTCTACATCCTTTCAGATAAGGGCACAGCTACTTTCACTGAAACACCTAGGCCCATTTTTCAGGTATTTTATTCTCTTTGGCTGCTATAACGCAAAAGTATATACACTATCAGTCTGGACCTCACGTAAAATGTTGCAGCTTGTGTAACTCAGTGGGTTAGAGCTTGACTTTGGTGATAGTGTAAAACTGATGCTAGCAAGTCGGCAGCCAGCTTTACATCTCTCCTGATATTCATTTCCACTGACTTCACTGGAAATGAAAATCAGAAGAGATGTAGAATGGGCGACAATTTGGCATCAAGGTGCAGCTCACCAGATTCAGCAAAGGAAAACGGGCTGGAGCTTTTTTTTTATTCATTCATGGGGTGTGGGCATCGCTGGCTAGGCCGGCATTTATTGCCCATCCCTAATTGCCCTTGAGAAGGTGGTGGTGAGCTGCCTTCTTGAACCGCTGTAGTCCTTGTGAAGTAGGTACACCCACAGTGCTGTTAGGAAGGGGGTTCCAGGATTTTGATCCAGCGACAGTGAAGGAACGGCGATATAGTTCCAAGTCAGGATGGTGTGTGACTTGGACGGGAACTTGCAGGTGGTGATGTTCCCATGCATCTGCTGCTCTTGTCCTTTGAGGTGGTAGAGGTCGCGGGTTTGAAAGGTGCTGAAAAAGAGCCTTGGTGCGTTGCTGCAGTGCATCTTGTAGATGGTACACACTGCTGCCACTGTGCGTTGGTGGTGGAGGGTGTGAATGTTAGTGGATGGCATGCCAATCATGCGGGCTTCTTTGTCCTGGATGCCAGTGGGTGATGTGGGTGGGAATCATGATTGTGGGGAGTGGGAATCCCAGAGCAGCAGGGACCCAGATTATTTTTGTGATCGCTCCAGGTTGTGAGGCCCCACTGCTCCTCTGAGGCCCACTTTAATAATTCAAGACTTACCTTTGCTGACCCTTTTCCCTTCCATTGCCCAGGAATTAGTCAAAACCTACACTGCATGTTCCTGTCTATTTAATTCTTGCTCTGCATTTTAAATCATTCATCATGCTTGGATAAAATGCTTTTGTCCAATGAAGTATGGGATCACTGCTGTTTTCTTACCAGTATAGAACTGCAAATCTGAAGATATATTAGACTCAACTGACATGATAGACCATAATGTTCCAAAGCTTTGCTAGTTAAAATCAACATATGTTTGTACCTCATTGAACTAAGTTTCATTCTGTTTGCCAAGATCAAATAATTATCTTTCACAAAATTAGGAAATGCGACAGATGCACAACTGTTTAGCCATCTTCTTTGAAAAGAAAAGACAAGCTTTGGAAAAGGCTTTTCGCCATATCCATAATCAGAAATGATAGTTGTTGTTATATATTCTATCCCCTCCACATCTCAAGCTAACTTAACTCTTCCTCACACCAATTAATTTCTACCCTCAGACACACAGATACAGATGTGAAAATGGCATTTTATGATTAATTACTTTGTGTTTACTTCAGACACTCTTGATGTATGATCTTCTTAAGAAAAAGTTCACGAAGAAGTTGACTGGTCTGTATATTATCCCTAGTCCTAAACATGAATACAGAATCCTGCCGGGGGATCTGCTGCTAGGGTTATCTGAATACAGGTGAGGATACACTTACGGGTGACAAATACTTTGGAATGTAATACTTAGCAAGGATGAAAGTTACCAAAGTATTCTTTTTCCCCAGTGTTGAACAAAACATAATCTAATGACAGGTTTTCGTCCTCATAGAAATGTAGCTTGTTTTGCTTGGTGACTGTGAAATATTAGCCCTTTGTACAGTAAAATCTACATTAGGTCAATGGCAGGTTCTGTTAGATACCCTCCTTCGGAACACTTGTGACAGGATAGATTATTTTCACCTCCTCCATTTTTACAAGTTTGCATCTTTTTTCTGTTTGCGTTAGTCAGTCAGGACATTTCTCCTTCCTTTTTGATGCTAGGCCTCCGTATGAGTTTACAGGGGTTGTGTAAGGAATATATACAATAAGTTGTACACACTTTAAATTTGTGCTTGTACATTTTAAAAACAATATTTTTTTTTTAGCCCAAGACATGGGATCAAGATTGATTACTAGTGAGAGTAACTTTACACTGAGTAGCTGGAACAACATTGTCTCCAGTTTGTACTGATTTTTAAGAGAGGTTATTGTTAAAAATACTAACATCTGTCATCCTAATGTGTATTCGTGCAAGGAAACTGGTCTGAATTTTAATAATAGATCATAAGATTAGATTTAAATCCAAGAATGTTGGTGATTGGGTAGATTCCATGACAAAGTTATAGAAGGTCTGTGGAATGGCCTCTTGTTCACCAATTACTTTTTATATTCTTGTACAAACAAAATTTGTAAAAACATTTCTTTTTGAACAAAATGAAACCATAATGCTTACTCTTGTTTGTGGAAAGAGATCACCTTGTTATCTGGAACCTGAAGACTGGATCTATCAAGGAACGGATCCGGCCCACATACAAAGACAAACTTTGCTTAAATGTCTTCCCTTCCCACTCAAAGGACAATCTCTACAAAGAGCTTCTGGCCAAGAGAAAAAAAAGAAGAGAGACAAAAGGTAAAGATATTCCATGCTGTGTTACGAGTGAGAATGTTTTATGCATGGACAGAAATATTTTAAGTTGATTATTTCAAATGAACACAAGCCCCGCCATCTATGAGACACCTTGGGTCTTGCTGCAGAGTATAAGGGGGAAGAATTCTGGAACTTACGCATTGACTTGACCTTTGGAAACGGGATGAAAATCTAATGTTAATGCAGTGCTGTAGTAATACTGAGTGCTGTTTGATTCAACTTAGTTTCATTCAGAGAAAAGAATATTGAAAGAGTACATGATTAAAATAGTGCAAAGCATAGATAATGCATATGAACCATCAGAGACTGGGCTATAAAATGAAGAAGTCTTAAAATGACATTAAAGGTTAGAAGAATGTTTGTCTCCATCAATGCATATTTGGAATTTGGGAAAACAATCAATATGATGTTGATTAATTCTTCCAGAAAGGAATTGGGTGAATATCCAGTTAGGGATGAGATTGAAGATTATAGACTGAAGTAATCAAATACTTGGTGAAGCAAAATGTTTCCTGTGCTATTAGATTCATGGCAGTTTGTAGAAACCTGAAGGATTAAATATCTACAAAATCTCTAGGTTTGGTGGGATAGATATTAAAGAAAGAAATTAGTAATGCTTTGGATTTTTTTTAGAGCTCTGTAAATGCTGGAATATTCAAAGACTGAATGATAAATGTAATTTCAATGTTCAAAAAAGGAGTAAGGCACAAGCCTCCTCATTACAGACCAGTTCCCCTAACATTCAAGTGGGGAAATCTACTCTATCGCGTACTACATCTGAACATTTAAATAGTAGTTGTAGTTTACTTGGGCTTTCAGAAGATGAACTGAGGCTGGTAAAGCTCATGGAATAGTTGACACATTGTCTGGCTGAAATGATGACTAGCTGGGCAACAGGAAGAGAATGCTGAGTAGAAAGTTCTCAACATGGAAAAAATACTATGTGAATTCCTTGCCAGGGTTGTCTATAGCAATAGTATTACATTTGTTAATTATATAAATCTCTGTAATGAGCAGAAAGGAGATTGTCTGTCTGTTTTCAGAGAGGCCTGGACAAATTGCAGATTGGCAATTTTGGCAAATGGATTTTAATGTGGATAAATGTTGGTAGTATAATGTACGTAAGAAGTCAGTAATCGTAAACATACACAAAACATGAAAGGGTTTTATTTTAAGTAGGCACCTGGGAAAGTCCATTCCCATATGGATTCTTAAAGGAGCAACACAACTAGAATTCAGGAAGTTAAAGGAAACAAACTGCTTAAAATAACTAAAATAAGAAAATGAAAATCGTAAATTGTGAATGAAACAAAACCATCATGCAATTTCCACCAGTCACTGAAAGCACCTAGTGAGCCGATAGATACCAATGGGTGAGAAATTGGTCTTTGTCACTGCTGCAAAAAGGGCTTGCAGTGAATTGAGAGCCTGTTTTATAGAATGTTCAATTTTCTTTTCTTTTATGTAGGAACGTGAATGCGATGAGAAGCAGGAGTGCTCCCTAGGCCTCCTGAACCCCATCATTGCCTCTTCCTCCCAGCATCAGGATATTAACCCTAACCCTCCTCCCTGGCACTAAGGGACTGTTCTCTTGCATGCCCAGCAGCTTCAGGCTCAAGACCTGATGAATGATTTCCCTCTCCTATCAGCATTGACATCACTCCTGCCAGTTGAGGACAGGAGGCAGTGCTGGAATATTTAAATGAGGCCCAGGCATTAAAATAGCTTGACCTTAATGCTGACCTCCCCAGAGAGGTGGGCATCACATTGTACTCCCCACAGGGGTGATCCTCAGGCTGTAATCCTCACAGGGCTTTCCCTCTCACCCCACAACCCACCCACACTGAAAGTGCTAATGCTAAATTCGACTCCACTGTTTCTGAGCTGTGAGAGCCAGAAAGGCCCGAGGAACAATCCTCAGCTTGTATTGAATTAGCTAACCTCAAATGGCTGCAGCGACCCTGCTTTGGAGAAGGAAAAATTGGCCAGTTTCTCCTCTTGATTGCTATAAAATCGCAGTGCATATGTGTGGGCACTGCGTGAGGACATCATTGAACTTGGCTTTAACATCCTTGCAGTAACTTAGCCTTCTGACACTCACTATCAAAAGGTAAATTTAGATAGCAGCTAATTGGGTGAGGTCCTGGTGGGGACCACTGACCATGAGACTGTTGCCTGGTAGGGAGTTAACATCTTCGAGGGGAGAGGAGAGAAAATGAGGGAGAAAGAAAACAAGAATGAACATCACCTAATGAACATGGTGCTGGTTTTTCTGAGTGTCAGGCACTGGGACTAAAAGGTAGTTTGATTGTTCAGAACCATACTGATGTACAGAGGCCAATGAACATGGGTTTGCTGTCCTAATCATGAAGCAATGGGGGAGCTGGGAAAGTGGGCATGGGGGAGTGGCGCTCCCTTTCCATTGTGGGTAAGAGCCTGGTCGTCAGGTGCAAGGCACTCTTGTTGTTGCTGTACATGGCACAGGTCTGGCCCACGCTTCGCTCCTGCGCCACTTGAGCCACCTTCCGCTTTACCTGGAGATTGAAAATTGACTGTATCCCCAGGGACAAGATGTTCAAACCTCGAGATAAAAGGGGAATAAAATGTAACCAACGTCGCCCTCATCCTGATGGCCTCCTTTGCATCAAGCTGTGTGTCAACTGCGGTACGCAAACACCAAGTGTCACTACATGCCGAGATTCTATCTGTCTCCAGCATTACGAAGGATGGGTCTGGCCATGTTTCCGCAGATAGTTCCATTCAGTTGGCCCATGCCGTACCACCTGTCACTTGTGGGAAAGTTTGTGCAGAAAAACACCTTAAACCATAAGTGCATCAGGGTCCTCAAGGTCCTGCAGGAAACGAAGATGGTGGATCCTGTCGGATGGTTCCCCATGCAGACTGTCAAACTCATTTGGCAGAATGCCTCGTCACCAGAACTTTCAAACAAACACCAAGATGTAGCTTGACTGATGGTGAGAAGGGCCCTCCTCGTCAAATCCTTCCTGCATGCCCAGAATCTCACCGCCTCTGCACGCTGTCCTCCAGGCGGCTGCAGTGGGGAAGAGACCATTGCCAACCTCCTTCTGGAATGGGCCTTGAATAAGCAGGTCTGGAAAGAGATGGAGTGGTTTTTGTCCAGGTTCATCTTGAGCATCTCCATAAGCAGGACTCAGTGCTCTGTGGACTGTTACAAACATATAAACATACGAGCATACGAACTAGGAGCAGGAGTAGGCTATTCAACCCCTCGAGCCTGCTCCATTATTCTATAATATCATGGCTGATCTGTTTGTGGACTCGACTCTACTTTCCTGCCAACTCCCAATACCCTTTGACTCCCCCGTTTGTCAAGAATCTGCCTTAAAAACATTCAATGACCCTGCTTCCACCACTCCCTGGGGAAGAGAGTTCCACAGACTCACGACCCTCTGAAAGAACAAAATTCTTCTCATCTCTGTCTTAAATGGGAGAGCCCTTATTTTTAAACAATGCCTCCTAGTTTTAGTCTCTCCCACAAGGGGGAACATCCTTTCAACATCCACCCTGTCAAGTCCCCTCAGGATCTTATATGTTTCAATAAGATCACCTCTTATCCTTCTAAACTCCAATGAATACAGACCCAACCAGTCCAACCTTTCCTCATAAGATAATCCTCTCATTCCAGGAATCAGTCGAGTGAACCTTCTCTGAACTACTTCCAATGCAATTATATCCGGTCTTAAGTAAGGAGACCAAAACTGCGCTCAGTACTCTAGATGTGGTCTCACCAATGCTCTGTACAACTGTAGCAAAACATCTCTACTTTTATAAAAGCAAAATACTGCAGATGCTGGAAATCTGAAATAAAAACAAAAAATGCTGGAATTACTCAGCACTTGGGTGATCGCTTTGCGAAACACCTCCGCTCTGTCCAAAAGCATGACCCTGAGCTTCCGGTTGCTTGCCATTTCAACACTTCCCCCATCACCCCCCCCCCCTCCCCCCCACCGTTCTCATGCCAACATTTCTGTCATTGGCCTGCTGCAGTGTTCCAGTGAACATCAATGCAAACTCGAGGAGTAGCACCTGATTAGGCACTCTACAGCCTTGCGGACTGAACATTGAGTTCAATAATTTCAGCACATGACTGGCCTTTTTAAAAAGACTGCATTTGTTGACAACGCTATCGGTAGGTGCCGCTGTTTTGGCACATGCGCAAATACAGCATGTGCCACTAAAATGTCACAGCTTGCGACTGTAGCAGCTGCCAGGACTAAAGATGGCCGCTGGTCAAAGAATCACACAGAGGCAACCTAACAAACACGTGGCAGCATACAATGGCCGGAGTGAGAGAGTGGAGCGGGCCGGGGAGAGCAGCGCGGGGGGTGGGGAGACCAGCGTGGGGAGAGCAGCGGCGACGACGATGGTGGGGGGTGGGGGAGAGCTGGGGGGAAAAGAGGGAGGGGGAGGGGTAAAAGAGGGAGGGAGGGAGGGGGTGAAAGAGGGAGGGAGAGAGGGAGGGGGAGAACTGGAGGAGGGGAGGGAGGAAGGGGGAGGGGGTGGGGGGGGGGGAGGGCGGCGGTGGGGGAGAGTGGTGGGGGGGAGGGCGGTTGGGGGAGGGGGGGAGCAGCGGAGCGGAAGAGGAGTGCCTTTTTCTGTGCATGCGCCATAAACACAACAGCAAAAGACTTACCGGCCAGTCCCTGCACCCGGCGACACCAAGATCTTCGGCTGCTCGCTCCCCGCGACTCTCTACGGCCTCTCGCTTCCGGCCCTCTTCATTCAGCCATTCCCTCCAGTTGCGGATGCCCAATCCAGTTGCTTTCTCCCCCACCCAGTTGCTTTCTCCCCTACTTCTCAACAGTACTTCAGGCATTGCAACTGTCTGGTCCCTGCCTTTTGCATGCTCCCTCTCCCCACCCCTCCCCGGTCTCCCTCTTCACCCACCCCTTTATCCCCCTCTTCACCCACGCCTCCCTCTACCCCCCTACCTGCGCCCCCTACCTCCACCCCTCCCTCCACCCCTCCACCACAGTTGAATATCTGAAGTGCAGTTGCAAAGTCGGGGAAATAGCATCCAAAACAAAACCTCAACAATTCTGGTTTTAATTATTGAGAAGTTTTATTAAGTTCATTAAGCATCCGAGGAACTGCTGTGCATGGATACATGAGTGTTGTGTCCAGCATTCCCGTGAGACAGACAGGCCGAGTCTCTGCTAGGCACAGCTAAAGAGATTGTTCCTGGAGAGTCTTGTGGTGAATGAACGCTTGGCTCTCTATTCCACTACTGTATTGTCCATGTGAAGAAGGCAAAGTCACAAGACTCTGAGCTCAGTCTATTCTTGGTGAATGTTCCCCAGGCGCATCCCAATGTGCATTCCCAATTCATCCATAAATGTAATGTTCCTTTCCACATCGTGACAAGCTCTGCAGCATGATCCAGTTGCCTTCGTTGCTTGAATGCTGACCTTAAGTCTCAAGGATTGTTTTCTCGACGGCATGTTTCACACGAAAAGAAATAAAGCAAATCAGAGTCAGAGCTTGCCTCCCTCCATCCACTGAAATTACTGTTGTGCACACCTTTTTAAGTTCTGCAGTGAAGGCACCAATTGATAACGTCGCCAATGAAGCACTTATTACCCACCTCAGATGCAGGAATCAGCACATCCTTGCGTCCTCTCCTGCACTGCCTCCTTTGCTTGAATGCCGTCCTTAAGTCTCAAGGATTGTTTTCTCAAGGGCACATTTTACATGAAAAGAAATAAGGAAAGAACAGGAATGTCAGAGCTTCCCTCCCTCCAATGAAATTACTGTTGCGCATGCTTTATGCTCTGCAGGATAGGCATGTACTGATAACACTGCCAATGAATCACTCAGTACCTCAGCTGTAGGAGTCAGGATGATGTAACTGTCCCTATCTCATGATGGTTCAATGCTGCTCTCAGGGAAAACATGAATGATGTGAGGGTGCTGGAAAAAGAAGCACATTTCTTTTGGACTATGAACATAAAGCAGGCCATTTATACCAGCTGTTCCCTGCTAGTGGTTATGCTACTCCTGCGCCTTCCCATACGCTCCCATTTAATCCTGCCTACTACTATCAGCATCACCTTCCATTTCTTTCACTCTTACCTACCTTTGCCTTAAAGCAACACTGAGGATGGAGAATGGTGTGGCTGCCCTCCCACCTCACCAGTTGTGTACGCAGCAAGAGCATTCACATTTGTGCTACCACTGGACACGGCATGAGGTGGCTGTGTGTCCATGTGCACTGCTCGGATGGGTGCAGGAACAGGTGACTGTGTAACTGAACAGCAAGGAGAGGGTACCGCAGGTGGGGGAAGTGGAGCTTTGAACAGGCAGGCATATGTTCAGGAAGTTCAGGAAGGCTATTATGGGACCACACAGGATACATGAGATGAGATAAGAAATACAGAATGCACTCCATTGAAACGTTACAAAAACGAAAGTGACCGTTTAGATGGAAGGTTGTTCGCTGGACTGCAGCACATGTACTGCCTGCACACAGCAACTTACAACAGGGACTGGAGCACATGCAGTGCCCCAGACAATGGAAATGTTTTCAGAGCAACTTACCTTGGAACAATCTCCTATGTCTAATAAAAATGAAGCAAATCTCCAAAACGACTAAATAATTGAGATAAAATGCGAGAAAATGCCCGACGAAACCTCTGCTCCTTCCACTTTCAAAAACTCGCGCCGAAGCTTTGACGCATGCGTGAATATCGGAAGATTGACGCATGCGTGAATATCCGGTGGCGTTGCATGAAGCGCATGTGCAGAGGGCAACCTGGCGCGCTGCCCGAGGAAGACGACGTAACGCGATGACGTCACCAGCGCATGCGCAAACTGGTCCTGGCGAGCCGGTACGCAGCACATGCGCAGAGAGCAGGAGACGGTCTGCGCATGTGCGCACCGCGGCGCAGCCTGATGACGTCGGCGCTGGCCAGCGTTGTCAGGAATCACTTTGTTTTAAAAAATATTTTATTTTTTAACCATGTGCCTGCTTTTCATGTAGTCAGAGCTGCTCATTATTCTGCTATTAACACTCTCTCTGGATTAATGCTTTGTCTTTCACCACAAGCATTAACACTTTTTGCCTTTGTCCCAGGACATCTTTGTTATTTAATCTCCCTCTGCCCTATCAAACACCTTCCCCTTTGTTCTCTCCCCAACCCCCTCTCCTTCTCTTGCTTAAAACCTAATTTTTTTCTAACCTTTGCCAGTTCTGCTGAAAGGTCACAGACCTGAAACATTAACTTTGCTTCTCTCTCTGCAGATGTTGCCAGACCTGCTGAGTAATTCCAGCATTTTTTGTTTTTATCGCTACTTTTATATTCCATTCCTTTGCAATAACCGACAACATTGCATTTGTCTCCTTATTCACTTGTTGCACCTGCATACTAACGTTCTGTGTTTCTAGTACTCGGACACCCAGATCCCTCTGCATCTCAGAATTCTGCAATCTCTCTCCATTTAAATGTTATGTTGCTTTTTGATTTTTCTGGCCAAAGTGGACAAGTTCACATTTTCCCACATTATACTCCATCTGCCAAATCTTTGCCCATTCACTTAACCTATCTATATCCCTTTGCAGACTTCTTATGTCTTCTTCACAACTTACTCTCCTACCTAGCTTTGTGTCATCAGCAAATTTAGCAACCATACATTCTGTCCCTTCATCGAAGTCATTGATGTAGATATATAAATATTTGAGGCTTTAGAACCATAGAAAAGTTATAGCACAGAAAGAGGCCATTCAAACCATCATGTCTGTGCTGGCTGAAAAAAATTAGCCACCCAATCTAATCTCACCTTCCAGCACCTGATCTGTAGCCCTGCAGGTTTCAGCACTTCAGGTGCAGGTCCAGGTACCTTTTAAATGAGTTGAGGGTTTCTGCCTCCACCACCAATTCGGGTAACGAATTCCAGACACCCACCAACCTCTGGGTGAAAAAGTTTTTCCTCATGTCCCCTCTAATCCTTCTACCAATCACCTTAAATCTGTGACCTCTCTGCTAGGGGAAACAGGTCCTTCCTGTCTACTCTATCTAGGTACCTCATAATGTTGTACACCTCAATTAAGTCACCCCTCAGCCTCCTCTATTCTAAGGAAAACAACCCTAGCCTATCCAATCTTTCCTCATAGCTGCAATTTTCAAGCCCTGGCAACATCTTGTAAATCTCCTCTGTACTCTCTCCAGAGCAATTATGTCCTTCCTGTAATGTGGTGACCAGAACTGTATGCAATACTCCAGCTGTGGCCTAACCAGCATTTGATACAGTTCCAGCATTACATCCCTGCTTTTGTATTCTATACCTTGGCCAATAAACGAAAGCATTCTAAATGCCTTCTTCACCACTCTATCTACCTGTCCTGCCACCTTCGGGGTTCTGTGGACATGCACTCCAAGGTCTCTCACTTCCTCTACCCCTCTCAATATCATTCTGTTTATTGTGTATTTCCTTGCTTTGTTTGCCCTTCCCAAATGCATTACTTCACACTTCTCAGGATTGAATTCCATTTGTCGCTTTTCAGCCCACTCAACCAAACCATTGATAGAATTCTGGAGTCTACAGCTATCCTCTTCACTATCAACTACATGGCCAATTTTTGTGTCATCAGCAAATTTCCCAATCATGCCTCCCACATTTAAGTCCAAATCATTAATATATACCACAAATAGCAAGGGGTCCACCATTGAGCCCTGTGGAATGTCACTGGAAACCACTTTTCATTCGCAAAAACCATCACTGATCCCTGTGGCACTCCACTAGTTACAACTTGTTTAGTAACCTTTGATGTGGCACCTCGTCAAATGCCTTTTGTTCCCAGGGACGCACACCAAGATAAACATCAACTGCTGCTGGGGGACCATTAACTCGATGAAAGACGCACCTTGGTCTGCCTGAAATCTGCTGGTCTTCCAGTGCAAAGAGCCGATGACAACCGAGTGTGACAGACTGGCACATTCTAAAGTCCATGACTACGTGCTGAGGGATGCATTAAAGCTTGGCGCAGATGCCACAAAGGCTCAATAGGGAAAGGCCACTGTGGATGGCCCTCCCGCCATAGTATACCAAGGGGCTGGAACCCATGTAAAACCCCTCAGGCTGTGTGCACCAGAGAATATATATATTATATATATGTATATATAATGCACATGTACATTGTAAATATAACCTGAAATGGCAAGTGTAGTGAGGCACCTCATGTACTGTATTGAAACATCTGTATTGCACTTTATAAAATGTCCAATTTAAATTATTATGCAATGTATTTTTACAAATTTATTTTTGGAATTATATTTTTGGATAAAGAAAAACAGTGTACCTGTGCAATTTCAGCATTTCTCACCCCCTGGGAAAAGCGTAGTGAAACACAAACAGCACGAAAGAGGAGGTTGGAAAAGGAAGTGAAGCAAGAAATCGAAATATTACAGCAGTTCTCAAATGAGAAGTCTAACAGCATCGATCAGTATCTGCTAAGTGAGGATGAGAAGGTGAAAAACTCAATGCAAAAATACCTTTCATTGTAATTTTTTTCACCAGGTCAAACTGTGTTATCCTGCTAAAACATTGTTATTCTAGGGATTTAAAATTTCCAGCTTCCATTTGAAGATAGGTGGGTAAAATTGCACAGATTTCTCCCAATCTCCCATCGCAAGTTCAGCTGAAGATCAGTGAAAACCCAGGAGAAGTAGCATAAATGGCTGTTTGCCCTGTTTCTCCAAGGTTTCCACAGATCTTCCACCGAAGTTATAGCGGGATGTTTGACCCCATAGTTTTCACTCTCTCTAGCTTTAGCACTTTATTTGGACTTCAGCTGGAAGCTGTAGCGAGTGGGGTGGAGGTGCTGGAAGACAAGACAGGACCCAGGTATGGTGGGTCCCAGTCAGCTTTGGGTGGACGCAGTTCAAGCATATGTGCTCGGATCACTGTCTGTGAAACCTCAGGGCCATCATGTCAGCCAGCAATGAAAAGTGTGATAGACAGATATTCTAAAGCTTTACTTTCGGTGATGTGGACAATGCTAACAAGACCACATTTATCACTCATCTCTAGTTGACCTGAATTTTGCAACCGAGTGGCTTGCTAAGTAACTCCCATCTTTTAGATGAGACTACGGGCTCATCTGCCCTCTCGGATGGATGTAAAAGATCGCACAGCACTCTTTCAAAAGAGCGGGGGAGTTCTGCCTTGTGTCCTGGCCAATATTTATCCCTCAGCCAACATTACTAAAAAAAAGGATTATCTGGTCATTATCGCATTGCTATTTGTGGGACCGTGCACCAATTGGCAGCTGTGTTCCTACATTGCAACAGTGACTACACTTCAAAAGTGCTTCATTGGCTGTAAAGTGCTTTGAGATACCCTGATATCGTGAAAGGTGCTATATAAAAGCAAGTCTTTCACGTCTTCCTTTTTTTCAGAGCGAGTTAAGTGTCAACCACACTGGAGTCACAAGTAGGCCATATCTCAAATATTTTATAACAATCCTGCAAATTTATGGTCATTTATTCTGCTGCTAACCCACAAATTGCCAGATTTATTATATTCATTTTCACAACTTGGTGGAATTTAAACACGTAATCTCTGGGTTGCCAGTCCAGTATCATAACCACTGCAGTACTGTCCCTGTTTTGTAATCTTATCTGTTACTGTACTCTGTTCAAACATGGCTATATGCTGGGAGCATGGGATTGGTGAACTTACCTGTAAATGAACAGGGCAAGTACACATTAGAGCATGTTGTGCACACACTGTGGACAGAATCAGTTTGATAGGCTGAATGACCTTTACTTGTTTCATATTTTCTTATGTTTATGTCATCATTCTATCAATTAAATAGAATTAATTATTGCCTACACAAGTGTTCCCATGAATTATTGTTCTATAGGCAATCTGGTGCCATAAAACATTGTTACACTGGTGCACATTATGATTTTCTGAGTGGTGAATTCCTGATCTCAGCTGGACAATTAGGAGATTTCAGATGGGGGAGACAATGAAAGGAACTGAGATGCCCCCTTAAAAAGAATGGGAAGCTCAGAGATTTTGTCACCTTTGGATATTCTTAGGCACATCCTTGCAGTCATCTCAAGAGTATGGGCACAGAGAAAGTTGCCATTTTGCTCTGTCAGTGGAAAATGCATGGCATCAGGGAGATAATAGGGAGCAGATTGAAGAAAATTGAAAAAAAAGTCATTTAATCAATAACTTATTAATATTCACACATATATAGAATGAGAGTAGTTTTAGGAGCTATTCCAATTACTTAGGATGGTGTGATTATACAGCCAAACAAACCAGGAATCCAGATGCATCCTTCTGGTCTCTGCTAATGTTTTTTCTTGTTTACTGGATATAAAAAGCTACATGATTTGCCCTTCCCATTTGTCCAGGGTGGTGGGCTTCTCCTGACCCGCTGCAGTCCTTGAAGTGACCGTGTGTCCGTGATGGTGTTAGGTGATCTCAGCTGAGTTGGCAGTCAAGTGGGATCCGAGTACTCATAGGCTACGGAGGAGAAAGAAACTAGCCAGTGTTTCTGCTCCTGATCATTGGAAATGTGTGTGTAGATAAAGATAGAATTAGGCTCAGTTCCAGTCCATTCTCAGACAGATACCCTACCATCACCCCTCGGGTTTAGGCTCAGATTGACAGCTGAAAAGACTGTACGCCAATATGAATCAATGCCTTCAAGAGAAATGAGGTAAGGAACAAAGGGGAAAAGCATTTTACAGCAGTATTAATGCCAGACCTTAATTGCAATCTTTGTTTCAGATAATCATCTGCTCCTACTTTTCACATCATCTTGCTGTCTTCAGCTTGGAGACTGAGACTCACGTTCAGACCCTTGAAGACAGGACATCCATGCTGTTCTTGCACATTGCTGCATTGACGCACAGTGGCAGCCATCTAGTGCTGTCAAATTATAATGATACAGAGAAAGTTAGTTATGTCACTTTGTGGGACTTGTGCACTGGGAAGGTAAGAGCATGAATTTCTTTATAGTTGTCATAGCATGTAATGTAAAGGTTATGGTTAACACCTTAGAGACTCTTCTCACATTTTAGAAATAATGGGTTTCCTTATCAATTTACTCTGATGGTCAATATATCCCCAATAGTGGATATCCATGTTACTGTATTAACTCACATATAGGCTAGCAACCAAAGCACTGCAATTGGCAGCCCAATGTCACCACACTGAAGGCTGTGGTTTCAAGCTCCATTCCAGAGAATTGAGCACATGATTGAGGCTGAAACTTCAGTGCAGTAGTGAGGGAGTGCTTCATTGTCAGAGGTCCTTCATTAAACCAAGGCCTTGTATGCTCTCAATCAAATAAAAAACATTCCATTGCATTGTTCAAAGAGTAAGGTAATTCTCAAGGTGGCCTGGCTAATATTCATCCCTCATCCAACAGCACTGTAACAAATTACCTCGTCATATATTCCATTATTATTTGTGGAGAACTTGCTGTGTGTAAATTGGCTTCCACATCTCCCTACATTACAACAGTGATTACAGTTTAATAGTACTTCATTGGCTACAGAGCAGTTTGGATTAAAGGCACTAGAAAATTCAAATTTTTTCTTTCTTTTTCCACCCTCCCCAATTTGACCTACTTAAAACCTATTACATTTCTAAGTTATCTCAATTCTGATGAAGGGTCACTGACTTGAAGCGTTAACTCTGTTTCTCTCTCCACAGATGCTGCCAGACCTGCTGAGTATTTCCAAAATTTTCTGTTTTAGTTCATTAATTTACCCTGCTGTGAGCAAAAATGCTGCCATGTGATAATATTCATTGCACTGAGTAATTTGTTCTATATGAGGTGCTTTGAATGTTTTTTGAATTTATCCAGTTGTAAGAAGATGCCATGTAAGTGCAAGTCATATAATCATGTACATTCACACAGATAATTACGCAAGCATTCAGACACGTTTGTAAATTAAAACTTTTTTTAAAAGTTATATTTTATGTTCAGGTCAGGAAGCGTTTAAAAAATGAACCGAATGTCTGTTGCATTGCGATCACGAGCGCTGCTGACCGAATTGTGTTTGGTGTTGTGGAAGTGAACAGGTAATGCATGATGCAAGTTCCACTTTGACAGCTCTAGTGTTTCATGGATTGAGAATGACTCAAAGCAATTAATCATAACAAACAGAGCAAAATCCTCCAGTATACAGCCAGTGCAGCTGCACAAGCAGGCAAGGAAGAGACAGTGGGGAGAAGATCCCTTTTAGCAAATTAAAACGTTTCTTCAGACATTAACTGCAAACATCACATGTCCAAGTGGATTGGCATTAAGGCAACTAGTTAGCACATGATAGAGGAGTTTAACTTCACACTGATATTATCTAGACCTCCTAAATTTATTAAACTTGTGACATATTGATGAGGTTAGAAGTTTTATACAACAGTCTAATTTGAACTAGTCTTTGAAGGGTAAGGCTGCCAACCCACAAAATCAGCCACTTAAATTTTTTTTTAAAAAAAGGTTTCTTATCATTTGTTTCTGAACATACCTGACTGGCCTTCCAATCCAGCCTTCTCTCCTTTAAGCATTTGAAGCCTAACTGTTGTCACAACCTGGTGAGAAAGAGGTCTAGGGTTCCCTTTCAGCCTTCACCTGGTCTTACGGTAACAGGGTTTAATTTTAAACAAACCATGTTTTTTTGCTCCCCTTTGGTGAATCCTTGTTCACCGCTTTCCAAGTATAAGGCAAAGAAACCAGCTTAAACAAGCTTTCTTAGGTTTAAAGAAGAAAGATTGAAATTTATTAAACTTAAACTCTAATTCGGTTATCGCCTATGGATACACGACGCGCACACGCTAGAATGCTTACGCAATACACACATACAGATAGGGACAGAAAGAGCAGAAGAAAAATAAAATGGAAAAGTTTGAGGCAATCTCTGAAGAGGGTTTTTTGTTACTGTGCTTCGAGCTTGCTGTAGAGTCCTTGATTGTAGGTAGTCTCGCTTTTTGTTGGGGCCCAGTATTCTTCTTAAACCTTGTTCACTGTAGGAGACTTTTCTCTCTTGGGTTCATGTGTCTTCAGTGGGTTTTGGAGTTCCGTGAGAAAGAGATGGGAGCAGATAGGAGAGGCTGTGGCAAGCCGGCCAGTAGAGGTTTTTTCAATCCAGGAGCATTGTGCTCTCTGCCCAAACTGTTCGTACAAATTCAAAAAAAACTCAAGTCGCCCAGCAAGTTAGTCATGTGACTACCTGGTTCGACCATGTGTATTCGGCCATCTTAGCAGTCAACCTGGAATGCGAGCTCCCCCACCTTCAATCTCTGGTGATCAAAAGTCCATTGTGGGTTGAATGTCAGGGAATGGCTACTTTGTCCTTCCAAACACTGTCTGTTAATATGCGAATATCTTTTCCAGCCATGGCTGATCTTTTTAACAAGTCCTTTCTTCACTCCAGTAACAGTTTAAAATCAATGTTCACGACAAAATTAATGTGCCTCATTCTTGGCAGTTGGGGGCCTAGTGTGACACTGTAGAAACAGAACTGCTCTTTGCTGAACATCAGTTCCTCATAGCCCTTAGTGCTTGCTGGAATCCTCAATAAAGGAATTTGATAGTTCCTTGAGTCTCAGAAATGCTGGAAAGATGGCAGCCAGACATCTTGTGATAAGCTTTGAAAAATACATTTCTTATGAATTTCAAATGTAGTTATAAGAACATTTAATGAACATTCAAAAAAAGAGTGCTGTTGTATTATATTTTCTATTCCTTTAATTTCTATTAGTCAGGAACAATACACAATATAAGTAAACACAGTCTGTTGACTGTGGGTAGTCTCTGGTCTGACTAAGATTAGGTTATTCTTCTAGACTTCATAGAAACTACGGATCTTATCTGGACTATTGTGCCCATGCTAGTTCTTCAATTTAAACTATCAGCTCCAAACGCAAGTCCCTCCAAAGCAGTAATCATCAGCAACACCACAACTTCAGGGTTCAGACATTACAACAGTCTGATCCAAGTCCCTGTAGATAATATTTGGCTGTTTAACATAGTACAAGATAATAAATTCACATAAAGTATATAACCTGTCTACAAATCATAGATGAAGCGGTCTTATTACTGAACAGTTGAGCATTTGATTGTCATTTCTTCTCTGTACTACTGGAAAACAGTGTAACCGACATCTTTGTAAAAAGAATTTGTCTTAATTCTCTAATGGTCCTGTGGGTTAGCGAATGGTTTCATATCATACAGACCAAGAAGATGCACACGCTTTTAACAATATCCATGTATAAATAGTGCTAAAGTGTTAAGATTTCCAGAAATTTCAGCCTTTGATAAAGATTAACAATTCCTCAGATTGATATTGGCAATGGCCTTGTGGAAGGTTGGCAAGTTACTTATTCCTTTGGCATCGAGGCTTAACCAGCTCCATCATATGTAAACTATTTGTAAAACAGACACACAGTAAATCAAACTGGAACAACTATTTGATCATTTGAAGAAAGAACTATGTGGAACAATTGCATAAATGTAAAATTCTATTTCAGTAGAGTCATAAACCCTTTGCTAAAAGAGCAGACACATACATTTTCTAGTTATGTGTTAAGCATATATAGGCTATTATCACAGAATGTAAGATTCAGGTTGAGCTGCTGGACATTTTCTAAAAGTTCAATAAACTGTAAGAGGTAGGTGAAGAAAATGTCTTCATGTTGTTGACTTGACAACTGGATTAGCCATTCATCTCAAGGTCTGATTGGACCACATAATACACTATAGGATCCTGCTCTCCTCTGCCAAAACTGCTCTCTACATTCCAGGATGACCCTGTATGAAAGATAAACCCCCTCGGCTTCTCTTCGCCCCTACAAACAGTCTTCTTAAACCCCTCTCCCCTGCCTTCTCCACCCTCACCTCCAATAAGTGTGAGGAACTCCTGGACTTTGTCACTAAGATTGAGACCATACGTTCATCTGCCGCTGCCACTTCCCTCCTTCTCCTTAGCCCACTGGGCCAAACTTCTTCAAAGGTTCCTCCTGCCCTCGCCCTGAGCTCACATTTATTTATCTCTGGTTTCACTCCTATCTCCGCTTATGTCCTCTCCAAGCTCATCTTGTCCATGAGTCCTACCTTCTGCTTCCTCAACCCTATTCCTACCAAATTGCTTACCACCCAACCTCCTTTCCTGGCCGCAATGTGAGCTGATCTTGTTAACGGCACTCTCTCCTCAGGTCTCAATCATCAGTGACTGCCTTTGACATCCAGGCAGAATTTGACTGAGTGTAGCATCAAGGAGCCTTAATAAAATTGAAGTCAATAGGAATTGGGGGAAAGCTCTCCACTGGCTGGAGTCATACCTAGTACAAAGGAAGATGGTTGAGGACTACAGAGCTTTGATCTGATCCGTTTGTTGTGGGTTCATTTAGCTCTGTCTGTTAACATACTGCTTCCGCTTTTTGGCATGCAAGTAGTGCTGTGTTGGAACTGCACCGAGTTGACGCCTCATTTCTAGGTATACCTGGTGCTGCTCCTGGCAAGCTCTCCTGCACTCCTCATTGAATCAGGGTTGACCCCCTGGCTTGATGGTAAGGATAGAGCAAGTCCCCCATCCAGAGTATATTCTTCCAAGTGGTATTCAACATGGAGGAGTACTGATCTGTTGCACACCGATTTTAATTGCTTTCAGCTGCCTAGGCCTTAAACTCTGAAATTCCTTCCCTACCCTCTCCACCTCTGCTTCCTCCTTTAATATGCTCCTTAGAACCTACCTGTTTGACCATGCTTTTAGTCATCTGCTCTTTTACCTCATAAGTTTTGGTCTCAATTCTGTATTATAATGCTCCTGTGAAATGCTTTGGGACTATTTACTACGTTAAAGGTGCTATATAAATACAGGTTGTCATTGCTGCAATTAAAAGATACTTAGTTGACTTCATCTGTTGCATTAGATTATCCTTTGCTGCCTTCTATTGGTGATTGATCCAAATTGCAAATGTTTTTAAGAAAAGCAATTTGTTAGATGGTCATTATCCATAGTATCTGGCTCTGTTTTAGTCTGTGAGTTTCTCAAAACTCTTTCTCCTGCTTTATAAAGCCTTCCAATTTTAAAATAACTCTCCATAGTATGTGACTAACCCAAGATATCGCAAGTGTTTTTATTGTGTTATACCTAACTGCAATTGACTTGGTGGCCCACTGTTATGTTTCCTTCTACAAGTATTATAAATAAATAAAGTCTCTCCCAGCTCTGGCTTTCAGTCCTGAGCTATTCCCTAACTTTAGCCTCTTGTCCTCCATGAACCACCTTTTTCTTTGTTCTCTCTATTTAACCTAAAAACAGCAGCATACAAAGAAAAATATAAATAAGGCTGATTTTTTTTGTTAACAAAACAGAAAACATCAGAAATAATGAAACGAAAAGGGATTAAAAGCTTAAAAGAAAATAAAGTTAGAAAGGATAAATAAAAATCATTTTACTGTTTTTCACAGGGTCGGTGTAATAAATCCAGCCCAGATCTGGCTGTAAAGGATTCTATGCAAGATGAGTTGTGGCGGCAAATAACACAAATCGATACTCTCATTCATTAGGGATGATGAAAATGAGAAAAGTTCACATTCACACTCGGGTGCTTTCCTGAAGTTGGATTTGAGGCACATTGTTGGGGCAGCTGAAAAAAAAACTTTTCTCTGTGTTTGTCTATCCTTGGCCAGGACCTGCTGAAGGCAGGCACTGGATGAAAAATTGAATATTGACAGCCCTCATCTTGATGGAACATAAAAATAAAACCATTTACTTAAATCACAATCGTCCGCTAAGTGACTACCTCCAGCAAACGATTCTTACTACCTCCCATTGACATTTAACAGTACCATTGTTGAATCCCCCACCATCAATATTCTGGGGAAGTCACCACTGACCAGAAACTGAACTGGACCAGCCACATGAGTACTGTGGCTACAAGGGCAGGTCAGAGGCTGGGAATTCTGCAACAAGTAAGTCACCTCCTGACTCACCAAAGCCTTTCCACTATCTACAAGTAACACGTCAGGAGTGTGATGGAATACTCTCCACTTGCCTGGATGAGTGCAGCTCCAACAACACTTGAAGTTCAACACCATCCAGGACAAAGCAGCCCACTTGATTGGCACCCCATCCATCACCTTAAACATTCACTCCCTCCACCTCTGGCTGCAGTGTGTACCAGCTACACGATGCACTGCAGCAACTCACCAAAGCTTCTTCGACAGCACGTCCTAAATCTGAAATCTGTGCCACCTAGATGGACAAGGGCAGCAGGCACATGGTGTCAACACCACTTCCCAAGTTCATCTCCAAGTCACACACAATTCTGACTTGGAAATATCTCACTGCTTCTTCATCACTGGTTGAAAATCCTGCATGGTACCTACTTGCCAGCACTGTGGGAATACCTTCGCCACATGGACTGCAGTGGCTCAATATCTTCTCAAGAGCAATTAGGGATAGGCAATAAATGCTGACCTTGCCAATTCCCATGAATGAATGAAAAAGGGAAGTGGTAGAAAGCACCAGTATTTCTCCTCCATTCAGTAATGTTTCAATTTCATTACCACTTCATAGGCTGGATTCTAGTCCACAATCTGACCTGAATTTGAAGAATGAGGGAAAATTCTGGTGTTAGGCCTATGCTGCCTTAAACACTTGACCTACATCTCTACCCCTCCCCCAATCAAATGTCACTGGCCACTCCTTTCCCTCATGTAAATTGGAGGCTGGGGCAAGGCCAAGATTGCCTGTGGGTGTCGCTCCTATCTGCTTGTGTGACCATTACCATCGGGCCATTGGAGATAGGCCTTCGGAAGTGACAGTAATGGTGCTGAAGTGCCCCACGGAATGAAAATTGGATTACATTAGCTTCTTCTCCTGCCATTTGTCCCTAACATTTACCTGCTGAAGGCCCACGTCCTCGGCCACAGCCTTCAGTGGGGAATAAATTCCAATCTGCAATGTTCTTCTGACACTTTAACTGGCTGGTCGCCTAAACCCGTCTGCAGCATCACCAGGGTTTTGCAGAAGGCCAATGGCAGGCTCCTCTTGGCAGCAGGACTCCAACCAGGAGCTTGCCATACATGTCTGCTGAACCCTAAGCCAAGAAATTGACTTGGAGTACTGATGGTGCCTGATTGGCAAGCTTAAGTCCAACTCTGTCAGAACACAACTGATGGTAGAAGAATTCTGGCCCATGTTTCTAAAGTTTTTCTACAAAAACTAATAAAGGAATCTTAGCTCAAAGAAAATGCACCATTTTACAAAATGAATAGCATGTTAATAGCAAGTTTGTAAATGTCTAACATAAAAACATAAGCTGTCTCAGAGGATGATGATGGGTATTCTAAATCCTTGCTACTTTTTGCCTTCTCCCATTGCTTGATGCCAAGTACACCCCTCAGATTTGGTTGTTCTCTGTCACTGTTAATTAATCTTTCCCGTGATTGTTCTACATGTGCATCAGCAAAATCTTCAAGTTCAGAGATACTAGTCAAACTGCCTTTCATAAGGCCAACAGAATTGAATAGTTTAACAGGAGGAGATTATTCAGTCATTCCAACATATTCTACCATTTTATTAGCTATACCAGTAGACTTGGAACCATGTTATTGATTAAGACTAGTGATGTCAGCAGACATTTAGCGAAGATTCGTGGAAGGTTGTGGATAATACTAGGTCAATAGCATTTCCAGTTCTTCACTTATATATTAACCAGACTCTGTGAATATGAACAGTATCTCACCGACACTGCTCTGATCTACTGAGTTGATTTTCCAAGTTCTAGAGTAGGTGAAATGCCTGTACCGACAATGCAGGTTCCCAAACAAAGCTGTGGACTAAAACATTATGCAGGCAAGCAGCAGTCTCCCATGAAAGAGGTTGATCAGCAGGCACAATTACCTTAGGAAATTAGCCAATGGCTGGTTATCAAAAATCATGGGTACTGTCACGGGATGGCACAGCATGATAGATCAGCAGCTGTATGAATAACTGCTTTGGCTGGGCAGAAGGAATTAGTACTTTTACTTGGCACAATAAGCATTTTTCCAAATAGATTTTGCAACACTATCTTAAATTTTAAATAGAACAATTATTTGGCATGCTTAACAACCATTATCAACCACCAAATTATGTAATTTCATACACTATGTTTACAAAAGTTTTTTTTAAACAGAACGCAGTTCTTTTGAAGTGAAGGCAGAATGGCGAGCTCTATTTCAAATGATTAATTGTTTCTCGTTATATCAGTGTTACTCACTTTTGCACAACCATCATTAGATTTTCAGTTCAAATGGCCGCTGTGGTCAAAATAGCCTGCCAATACTACTTTCGGTCACCGTCCCTAATATTTCATATTCCATTTCTCAGTATGATTATTTTCTACCTTTGTGGAGTGCTTTGGAACATTTTATTATGTTGAAAGACAGTACACAGATGTAAGCTATCACTGTGGAACTGTACTCCTGAAATTTTCATAGCCTCTAGGCAAGATGTGATCAGTGAAAATAATCAAAAGCATATTTGGGGCACTCATGCACAGATTGTGATGGTACAGATGCCCCATGAGGGACGATCATGGAATCCATTTCCAGGTTCTGATTATACTTACACATGGTAAGGAATTATCTTACATGGCCCGTTAAGGTGATGGCTGACTCGTCGTGCTGAAGTGGTACTGTCTCCCTGTATTATCAACCATGGATACTTCAGGGCTACGATACACCTGTTACACTCTGTTTACAATGCAGGTAGTGCGCTAGGTCCCCAAAATGATTCAAACTGTGGCCTCCTCATAAAGCGAACTGTTACTAACAATGGCTATTTCAGGGAAGACTGCATAAAACACATGGGTGGCCTCTTTCAGTGATGTCGGGCCATTACATGTTTCCTGTTCATTTACTGGCCTTTATCAACCAAATGCTCTTAAAGGCCTCGTCACTCCCCCAGTGGTTTCAATGCAACAAAAAAAAAGCACAGTGGCAATGAGCAGGTGGTCAGTATCACTTTGAGCTGCTGATACCTGACAGGACACTGTCCAGCCACAAAATGTTTTCAGTGCGTCATGCATTTTCTCCTAATATATCACCAACTTAATGTTAACAAGCTGACTGCATTTTGCCACGTGGTCAGTTCATTCAGGCACAGATGCGACCAGTCCTTCGAGAGTAGCAATCTTAACACTCCACAACTGGGATCACAATATGAACCCTATAGTTTTAGATACATGCCAAGTCAAGAGGTAGTGACAGTGTTTTTTTCCTCCTCTCTTTACTAAAAAGACTGAAAGTTTGGGATCCATTCAGAAAAGGACACAAGACGATCCAAGGATATGAAAACCTTAACTTTACAACAAACAGTACAATGCATTTGACAGATGGTGGATCAAAAGCTATTGTTCTGGCAGGTATGTGCAGCTTGTGCCCTTAAAAATAGCATGTTTTGCTTTAACTGTGTTTTTGAAATCAAATTCTTCCCTTCTCCACCATTCAAAAGTTAATTCTTTATTATTCATGTCAACCTGAAGCACACTAATCCATAGCTTAGAACTGCAGATTAGTGACCTGCCCAGGTCTGTCAACATCTTAGTAAAGAAGGGAGCAGTTTCTTGGTTGCTGAAGAGCATGGAGAACAGATCTTCTGTTCTTCAGCCATACCATTTTCTTCATTGACTTTTGTGAAGCACACAATGGGATTGCTTACTGATCCATGTGAGTGCACTCTGGAAGCTAGCAACTCCGAAGTGGTGGACTGCAGGCACAAACTTGTATTTCATTAACAAGTAACCAGTGATCCTGACCTGAGTCTGCACCACAATATGAATATACCAAATTTGTAAAAGCTGCCAATTATCTACACTGGGTTGAAGTAAATCACTAATCTACTTACTAAGGGCAAAATAGAGAAACAGAACATGACAGCTGCAGTGGGCCGAACTACCTAAATGTAGATCTGTGGCTATGGTTTTGTATATGAGGAGATAACTTCGACTGCGATGTCTTCACTAGGAACAAAACAAATGCTACTGGCATCAGGCACCTTTTGTCCACCTCAAAGCAGCTAAGGAACAGTATCAACAGATCCTGTTGATCTGGACCATTCTATAAAAGTGTGTGGTGAGACTGCCTCTTCAAATGGAAAGGAGAGAATAAAGACCAACTTCAAAAAATTGTCTCTCTCCCCTATTAAATGAAAGTCAAGGGAAAGAAAATATTCACTACCTCTTTATATTAAAAAAAATACTTCACACCACCTTCCCCAACAAAGACTGCAGTCTTCTTTCCTTGTGATATTTTAATGCAGGGAAAATCAGAACCTTGAACTGACCTGAGAGTCAGTGCATAGCAGTTTGACTTTGGGAGTACAGTATTTATTAGAACTATAAATGCTTCTTTAAATGTATTAAAATATTTGAGGCTCATCAACTTCTCTTTACTGCCTCAGGTGACGTGAGTATATGGGACCTGGATAGTGGCAACGTACTGTCAGTTTTTACACCTGACAGTGTGATTCAGAGCATGACTCTAGCACCTGAAAGCAATCTCATTCTTCTTGGCATGAGCAACAGCCCTGTTCTCATTACCTTAAAGCTGACATCAAAGAACAAACTTGAATTAAGTTCCACAGGAAAGGACATGTTTGGAGAAGCATCTAGTAGCAGTGAGGAAGACAACTCTAATTAAGATCACTGGCTCACCCAAGCCCAAGTGGAGATAGTTTAACCACCAGTTGGCTGTACAGATTGCATTGAGCCCATCGAATTGAGGCGAACCTGTGACAGTCGGTGCCATTTTACAGACATTATTGAATTTTGTAGAGTCTGCTTTCAGAGACTGTGCCAGCTGTGCAAAGTCTATATCCCACTGGCACTCACTTATGCTGAAACAGAGCAGTTCCATTAAAATGCATACATCCTATTTCATTTCAAGACAGAACTGCATGCTTCCAGGATGAATTCTTGCTATTCAGTACCTTTTAATTACCACATAATGAATTAAATATTCATTCAGATCAACCTGTTTTCATTGTTTGGAATTACAGGTCACCTTTCCAAATAAAATCAGAGTTAATACATTAGCTGATATTCAACATTCAATATTAGTGAATGGACTAGCACATCATCCTACATTTGTTTAGAAGCTAGCAGCGTAACAGTGCTTTATTCATACTATCTATATTTTTCCGTACAGCAGCACCTGGACTACTTTTAAATTGATTTTTTTTCAATGCTCTAACTTGTCTATGGAATGGAGCAGTTACCATTTCCTTATTATCTTCACATTTTATAGCTCAGACAAAATAATTAATGCTATTCTATTTGCATTGCAATAATCAGTACATTGTAAAAGGAATGAAAATAAGTACTGGAGTCATAGGATCAACAGCTACTTGTTTATAGGGGCATTGTCACACTTTCTGGGAGTGCTCGGAAAAACTCTATTTTTGGAACAGCCAGTTTGAAAACTCCATTGGATAACCCAGGCAATTTTTCCTATTATAAAGTGTTTTTACAACTTTTTTTTTCGACGAAGTAGAGAGATGATCAACACTGATGTCACTGCACAATTCCACATGTTTGCAAACCACTTTAAATGACATGCAACTTCCTTAGGACTCATTCTTTACTGCAGTACAATATTGTATACCTTTTATATGGGCATGAAATATTCTTATTTTCTTCCTGGCTCCAATAAGTACCTGCAGCGAGATGGACAGTTGGGTAGGGGCAGGGAGGTAACATATGCTTAGGCCTATAACGCTACTTTTAGCTGACCACCCCAACAGGTAAAAGGCAAGCAAGAGGCTCTCCAATTTTCCTTCTCCCATGGAGAGGCTCCTTGCTCTAAGAACCTCTAAGATCAGTGGCTTGAGAGCTTGAATCTACATCCCAATACAACAGTGCTCAAAGGCCTCACATGACCATCTCAACCATGCCCACTAACTACACTGAACCTACCGGTTAACAGATATTAACAATTCATGCTGAGGATGTTCAATTCAAAGAATTTTAAAATTAAAAGGATTGGTTGCTTAACCAAAACAATTAAGTCAGGTTTCTTAGCTTTATTTAATTTTTCTACACTTTCAAATGTTTCAATTGATGTGTTATTATTCCTGGACGATGGCTTTTCCATGAATTTTGGGATACAAGGGAATTTCACTTGAATTTACTGTGGGGATGGAGGAAGAAACCAAATGAGGGCACAAGTACCGACCTATATTGGCTTAAAGCCTGGCTCGGCTATAAAATTAAAACCCAACCCGGGCCCGACCCAACCACAGCCAACCCGGACTCTTTAATTATTTTTCGCACCCGATCCAAATCTCCTTCATCTGTTCTGGCAGCAGGCTATTCCTGCAGCTGGATTTGTGAGGAATCATGGGTAAGCTTGATCCCGTGACTTCCCGGAAGCAGTGTCCAGCCCGACCCCAAATGCTGGACTCAGAATTTCGACCCGACCCAGCCAGTCAGGTTCGGGTCGGGTAGCCAGGCTTTACATCGGCTCCCAGTCCAATGCCTTACAAATGACATTCTCATCTTGGAGTTCTCAGGGATGGAAAAGTTGGCAGGTTTTTTTTTCAAGAGATGGAACAAGCTGAGTTGGGGTTTGCTCCCTTGCCAAGTTTTCTCCAACTGTCTTTTTTTTTAAAAACACTGTCCACACCCCCACTCACTGTCCAACATGAAACCAAAAACAATGTCACAAGAGTCAAGCCCTCTGGACCGCTATAAATCTTGACCTGTCACTCTTTGTAAAATTCCTGGGAAGCCTGCCCAAACTGATCTTGTTTGTTTAAAGAGACAGTCATGAAGAAAGGCAACAAGTTTAAGGTTGAGAATTGCAGAGTATAGGGCCTAGATAACTGAAGTTACAGCAATCAATGGTGGGACAAAGGGAGGAGACATTCGCAAGAGGCTAGAATACAAGAACACAGAGTACAGTAGGAGGAATGCAGAGTTCCTGTGATTGTTGGGCCAGAGGACATTGCAGATAAGGGGAGGGGTGAAGACATGAAGGGATTTAAACTCTAGGATGAGAATGTCAATTGTTAGGCTTTGGATTGGGAGCCAATGTAGGTCAGTGCCCTCATTTGGTCTCTTCCTTCATCCCCACAATAAATTCAAGTGAAATTCCCTTGTATCATTTAGTTACCCCTCCTAATATTACCTTTTTTGGCTCAGCAGCCATTTGTCTTATTATGCTTCTGTGATGTGTCTTGGGATATGTTTCCATTCTAAAGGTGCAATATAAATACAAGCTGTTGCTGCCTACAGATTTCTGACTCAAACACACATTTCAGAAATTCCTGATCATGTTCAGCCTCTGTATTACATTTTGAAAGATGAAAGGATTCTATTGAAAGGCATAAAGAATACAGAGTTTTACTTTAAAGCTACAGAAACAGCAACAAGATTCTGAACCATTTGCAATTACCTGTTGTTATGAGTGCTTCATTTTTTTGTTAAATTTCTTTGAGGATTTGGGTTTTAAAACTGAAAAAGGATTCCATAGATGCTGGAACCTTGTGTGTTTTTTTAAAGAGGTCATCAGGTCTTTTGGGCTGAACTTGTAAACAACAATTACTGGAAGAATCAAGGAGTGCTAAAAACAAGCCCTTACTGGAAGGCACCTGTCCTCAAATAATTACCCAACAGGGTTTTTTTTGACTTGGGGAAAAGATGTTTATGAAGAAATGACAAGATTTCTTGGGGTCAGGAGGGGACAACTCTTGTGACATTGTTTTTGGTTTCACTTTGGACAGTGAGTGGGACAGTGCACTCCTCCCACCTTGTGACAGTGTTAAAAAGACAGTTGGAGAAAACCTGCCAAGGGAGCAAACCCCAACTCAGCTTGTTCCATCTCTTTAAAAAAGCCTTCTTTGAGAAGCAAGTGTGGGAAACTGCCTGAAACCCCTGTTGCTGCATTTTTCCTGGAAAGCCTGCCCAAAGTGATCTTCAACATCGCCTGACAAGAACTGTTTTTGGAAGATCCCACTGATAGCCGTCTACGAGCATTTGGGACGCCAAACCAAAACAAAGGACATCTGCCATCTTTCCATATCTTCTGTTTTTCTTCAAGAATTAGCAAGTATTTGCCCAAAGTATTCTTGTCTTTTTTTTGTAATGGAGCTCTAAAGAGTAAATCTCTTTTTTTGGTTAACTGAATTGCGTTTGTGAGAGTGAACGAGAGGGGCTAAGGTAAAAAGGGAACTTTTATATTTCAATCTGTGTGTTAATGCTTTGGTTCATTACTGGTAATGTCTTGCTTTATAATAAACTGATAAATTTTGTTGTTTATTAAAGAAACCTGGTTGGTGTATATTATTCTGGGATAAAAATAGAGTCTATGATTAACCGTATCGGTAATATATTGTGACCTATGGAGAAGTGGAACTAGAAAAACAGTGCACTCCTCCCGCCTTGGTCCTGACACTGTAAAATATATTTTCAATTTCTAAAATGCAATGTCCTTCATAAGAACTTACAATACCCATTTACAATACCCATCATATCGTGACCACATCCTACAGCATTTCAGCCTAACTGAAGTACATTTCTGAACTGTAGTTACTATTACTATGTAGCCAAATGTCGTCATCAATCTGCACACAGCAAGACCCCACAAATATCAAATGAGATAAATGACCAGTTTAACCCATTTTGTGGTCATGGTGTTTGAGGTATGAATGCTGCCCAGGATAGAGAATGCTCTGCTGCTCAAAATAATGCCATCGGAACTGTACTTGCATAAAAAAATTTAACTTCCTGTCCAAGCTATTTATTAAAGTACCACAGACTAAAAATTAACTAAATATAGCTCAAAATCTTAAAGATATTGAAATACTGGGCTGCTATTGTAAACATTAAATCAATATGCATCAGACTAACCTGAAGGACTACAGACTGTACTACAGCTTACATAAAGTATATCTGACCTATCTACTACGGCATTACACTAAGCTTAGATAAGTCATTGCTCCCAGTTCTCACAAAGTAAGAATGGTACTGTCCAGTTTAAATGTTTGCATCTGTGGCTAAAGATTCTAACAGATCTGAATTCAATGATTGAAAACATTTCTGCTCACTTAAAAACTGTTTAAATAAGCATATCTTCACAAATACTATTTTGGTGCGCAAGTCAAAATACATCAGTAAAAATTCAGCACTGTTTAATGCTAAAGTAAAAATTATTGCATAGTTACACAAACAGTTTAAGCTAATATTCTTATACATGATGACAGAAGTAACAAAAATCTTCTTAAAATCTGTGTTAGTCTCTATCTTGACTTCCTATCCTTTTTTGATTTTTCCATGCATTTGTCCATAGTCTTTTCAGTATCACCTCTGCATTTTGGACAGTACCATTTACCTTTTGGCTTGTACGTTAATCCTACACAAGAAAAATGAAACCACTCGATTGGGCATTCATCATTATCGCAACCTATCATTTCACCATAAGACACCTGGTTGCAGAGGCAGTAAGTGGGTTCATTGGGATCGATTGGAAAGTCAATAGGGGAGACTTCCCTTTCTGGTCTAGCTTTAGAACGCTTCTTTTTTGCAGATTTTGATTTCTTCTCTTTAGGTTGCTCCTCTCCCTCTTCAGTTTCATTACCAATATGGCACAATTCACGATTTTCACCGTTTTTCTGTCTACGCGGCCTTCTGGAAGGCCTTTCTGTTTGAGACACCTCCACTTTGACCTTCTCTATAGACTTCTCATGTTCTGTTGGGTCCTCAAAACATTCTGAATGACTATCCATTTCCCTTGCACAATTCTCCACCTGCTCACTCATTTGTGTGACAATCTGAATTTTCTCATCTCCCAGCTCTTGGCTGTTAATTAATGCTCGCTGGAGATGATGCAGCAGTCGTTTCCTTTGAGTGATGTCTGTTTCCTGCTTATACTTTTCATAAGCATCATCAAGCTCCTTTAAAACTTCTGAAAGAGAGAAATAAAAGCTGCGTTTGCAAAAGTATTTAGCAATTAGCATGATGTCATTTTAACATTCATCAGTACTTTGGGCTTTAATCAGTACCCTGTATATTAAAATAAACTCATTATACTACATTTAACCAAATCAACAGAAATTTCTACATGCACAGAACCTAGACAGACACAGTAAGGAACAAACAAGTCCTCTACAGTTTTCCCCAGCTGAGAACTTTTATTCCTGGTCTATCTTTGTCCTTTACTACTACCCTAAATGTGCTCCTCAGTTGATTGCCCTTCCATCTGGCCAACTTCATTCTCTAAAACTAAGTCCAGAACCACACCCTCACTTGTTGGGCTTGTTATGTACTGGTTAAAAAAGTTCCCCTGAATGCCATTTAAGAATTCTGCTCCCTGTGCCTTTCACACAAATTCTATCCCAGTTAATATTAGGGTAGCTGCAACACTGCCCCCCAACCACCTCCCCATTACTGCCTTATTGTTTTTGCACTTCTCAGAGATTTGCCTACATATTTGCTCTTCCATTAACTTCAGTGTTTGGGGATCCACAGTATATTCTTGGGACCTTGGAGTGCATGTCCACAGATCCCTGAAGGTGGCCTGACAGATAGATAAGGTAGTCAAGAAGGCACACAGAATATTTGCCTTTATTAGCTGAGGCATAGAATATAAGGGAGCTTATGTTGTAACTGGAATACTGTGTGCAGTTCTGGTCACCGCAATATAGGAAATATGTGATTGCATTAGAGGGGGCACAGAGGAGATTTATGAGGACATTGCTGGACTGGAGAATTTTAGTTATGAGGAAAGATTGGAAAGACTAGGGTTGTTTTCTTTGGAACAGAGGAGGCTAAGGGGGACCTAATAGAAATGCATCAAATTATGAGGGGTCTAGATGGAATGGATAGGAAGGCCCTATTCCCCTTGTTTTGGGGGCTCCATGCCAGGGGGCATAGATATAGAATAAGAGGTAGGCGGTTTAGACGGGAATTGAGGGGGAAAGTTTTTCAACCAGTGGGTGGTGGCAGTCTGAAATTCACTACCTGAAAGTGCGGTAGAGGCAGAAATCCTCATAACATTTATAAAGTTCTTGGATATGCACTCGAGGTGCCATAACCTACCAAGGCCACAGACCAAAAGCCGGGAAGTGGGACTGAGCTGGATGGCTACTTGTAGACCGGCGCAGACATGACAAATGGCCTCCTTCCACGCTGCAAATTTCTATGATTCAAACTCATACCTATCAGGAAAGATTAACCAGGCTGGGACTCTTTTCTCTAGAAAAGAGAAGACTGAGGGTGGCCTGATAGACAGAGAAGATGCTTCCACTTGTAGGCGAAATGAGCACTGGAGGTCATAAATAGAATTCAGTCACTAATAAATACAATAGGGGATGCAGGAGAAACTTCTTTACCCGGAGAGAGTGGTTTGAATGTGGAACTCGCTACCACAAGTAGTAGTTGAGGTCAATAGCCTGGATGCATTTAAAAGGAGGCTAGATAAACACAGGGAGAAAGGAAGAGAAAGATATGCTGATAGGGTCAGACGAGCAGAAGGAGGCTTGTGTGCAGTATCAATACTGGCATAGACCTGTTGGGCCGAATGGATTGTTTCTGCGCCATAAATACTATGCAAATATTTTAATCCACGTCAGTGATATTAAATAAAACCAATAAGAGCAAAATACCGCGGATGCTGGAACTCTGAAATGAGAACAGAAAGAGCCGGAAATACTCAGCAGGTCAGAGATAAGTTATTACAGCCCTAGGATACTGGGGCCAACCATCCTCAGCTGCATCATTAACTGCTAACAATTCATGTTAAGCTCTTTCAGCTTCAGAAATCATTCACAAAACCAGACCTCTGGTTAAAACAGGGACCCAGGCTAAGAAAATGGCTAATTCAGTGTATTGCAACAGGAACAATTAGGAATCACTGGATAAATTAAAGTACTTCTTGCCACACTTGTATGGCTGTTGAGAGATAGCAAGTCAGGACTGCCCCTTATATATTGTGAAAATTTGTACTACCGGAATGCTTTAAATATTTCAATCTACCCAACAGCTGGGTACAATCATGAATCATTTCTTTTGAAAAGTACACACAAGAGTTTGCATTCCACGTTTTGTTCACACAATGCACACTAAGCTGCGGAATAGACCATTTTATAAAGCACATCATTTATGTTGACCAATTATCTAGGCCACGAGAAAAGTGTCGACAATTTTGTTACAAATTGCGAGGATTTCCACTCCTTTCTTGCTGAGAAATTGCAGACTACCGTGGATAGGTATTGGTACACTCTATTGCTAAATCTACTGGTTCTATTGTTTTAGAAATAGTGCTTAAAGATGGATGAATCTCCTCTCCTAGTCCACATGGCCACCCAGTTTTCATAGTCTCCTTACCTTCAATTGCCAGTTCACACAGGACTAGAATTATCAGTATACCAATACCTTTCTGCAATTGCTCCATATGAAGGAAGGAAAATCATCTACCCAGTCTTCCAGGGGCCTTGTTGATAGGCCCTTCTCTCACCTCTGATCTCCAACCTTTCTCCCTCCTCCCTGTCAATCTATCTGGTCTGTTTTGGATGCTCCTTAGAATGTTCCACTCATGTTCCTCCTTAAATTGCAAGCGCAATGTCCTACAGAATCTTCTTTCCTACACCGATTCCTTCAAGATTCGATAGATAGCCGCATTACCTTTGTTCTCAAAACCACAGCACTCCCAACCGCCATTAGTTTTGACCCTCCCACATTCTTCAGGCTTTTAAAACTCAAGCTGGGAATATTATTTCTCAATATATTTTGTCTGTTTTACTCTTTAACCTTGGTAGTACATTCACTCTTCACGTAGAATTTTCAATTTACGACAGAAGTAATGTAAAAGTCTAGTCTAATTTATTTAAACTTGGGTCCAAGAACATACTGTCTTTTTTACAAAATGGGAAACCTAGGAGATAAACACTATCAGCTGCATCATTCTAAATGTGTTTGTACATCATTGCTCTGTTGGCAGCAGGGGTGAGTTGTCAAATAGTTGGGCTATAGGGAGTTCTTGTTCAGGAATAATATTAGGACATTTAGCCCTTCAGCCTTTTCTGCCATTTAATTAGCTCACTGTTGATCTGTATTTCAATTCCATTTACCGACGTTTGCTTCATATTGCATGATATCCAAAAATGTATTGTTCTGTCTTCAAAATTTTAAACGTCTCAGCATCCACAGTCTTTTGGGAAGGTGCAAAGTGGGAAAGAGTTCAATACCCACTATCCTGAGAGAAAGTGCTTCATGATTTCACTCCTAAATGGCCTAGCTCTAATTTTAAGCTCATGCCTCCTGGTTCTTTATTCCCCATCGGAAGAAACAGTTTATCTATCAATCCTATGGAATCCCATTATCATTTTAAAAACCTTGATTAGATCACCCCTCAACCTTTTAAATTCAAGGGAATACAAGCCAAGTAAATTAAACCTGCCCTCATAATTTAACACTTAAGGCCCTGGTTCACTCCAGTGAATTTGCAGTTTACCTGCATCTACTCACCTAACGAGACCAGTGCCCAAAACTGAAGACAGTACTCCAGATGAGGTCCGACCAAGGCTTTTTGTACAAGTGAACCATCACTGCCTTACTTTTGCATTCCAACTCCCTGAAGATAAAGGCCAACATTCGACTGGCCTTTTTGATTACATTTTGAATCTGTTCATCAACTTTTTTTTTTAAAGTGACTTGTGCACACGGACTCCTAAATCCCTTTGTTCATTTCATCGGTTTATGTTTCTTTGTAACTCCCTGCACCCTTTCAAACAACTTAATATGCCTTCTGAATTAGTGTCACCTGCAAACCTGGATATACACACCTCTAGTCCTTCAAACATTCATGAATATAAAATGGTGAAAAGCTGAGGCCTGGTACAGGTCCTTGGTAAGCACCATTTGCCATATCCTGCCAACAAAAGAACAGCTCCTTTACCGCTACTCTGTCTTCTATCTTCTAATCAATTACCAACTCATTTCACATGGTTACATCCAATTTTGTGAGTTTTCATTTTTGATCATCTCATCCGCAGAACCTTTTCGAATGTCACACAGAAGTCGGTATAGCCAAAATCCACAGAGACTCCTTATCCATTATGATAGTGAACACCTCCAAAAAAATTCAACTAGATTGAACAGACATGACCTCTGACTGTTCAGCTCGCATCCAAATATTCAGGCACTCTGTCTGATAGATTCCAGTAACTTCCCCAGCACTACTGTGTCTGTAATTACCTTGTTTTATACTCCCACCACATCTAACATAATGGAACGACGTGTTCAATTTTGCAATCCAAAAGCCACTATTCCCAAATCTAGAGCGCTTAGGAAAATTACAAATGCATTTTAACTTCCTCACCAGTTCTTTTAATATTCTGGGGCAAAAGAACACCAGATCCCACTATTTTCTCAATTACATTTTTGAGTATTGCTCAAAATACAGTCATGTCAGAGCTTTTCGTCTTGCACTCATCACGACAATACGCAAGAATACCAATATAAGGAAAACAACTTTATGCTGTATGAGAAGAGTGCGCTAATTGGTCGGCAAGTGGACTTTGATTGGTAGAGGCATTGCCATGGAGAATACACCAGTTTATGATGACAATTAACTGCCAAGCTTTGTTTGAAATTTAAACCAGGCAGCTTGACTCTGATTGGTCAAGGCATTGCCTTGAGAAATGAACCAGCAAATGGCTGTCACTGAATTTTGTTTAGCTGAAGCAGGCGCAATGTGTGTACATGTTCTTTCTGTCCGCAAAGAACAGGGCCCTGTGTATTATTATATGTAGCTTCCAGTACGCGCAAATGCACCACACTGTGAGCCCAAATGACAATCTTAAATTGGTTGTCATCGTAATTCTTAGCACACCGAGGATTATTTAGCTGATGTTGTCCAATCACATCTAATGTTAAACAAACACGGTCTGGTTGGGTATGGCCTGTATCTTGCGCGTTGTGAACAGCAGAGGGAACATGTTGTTTGATCCAATCCGCCAGTCTTTGGGATGTACAGCCTATATACCTAACATCAGACTGGCATTGAAATTCATATATCACATAATCATTTGTGAGGTAGGCAGAACATCTTATTGGCTTGACGGCAGCATCCTGTTAAGTGGCGAACACCACACGTGTTGCTACTGCATAGTAGCAACGTGCAACAGCTAGCTTCACCTGTTGCTCAAATTTTTGGGATACATTACCTTTCCAGGGTAATCTGAGGTAGACTGGGCTTAGACCCGTTCATAAATTTGCACGATATACAGCAAGAAATAATCTGATCAGATAGCCAGTGTCACACAAGATACTTAAATACACTAAGTTCCTCCCAATCACTTATACTTAGGTCCCCTAATTCAAGTGGTATTTTGTTCACTTCCATTAAAACGGATAGAGTACCCATTTAATACAGTTGCCATTTCAACATTGTCCATTATAGTCGTATCTGCATCTGTCTTTAATAGACCCACATTGACTTTTCTCATTCAATATATTTATGGAACCTTTTGCTGTTAGCTTCGATATCCCTTGCAAGATTTCTTTTCCTCATTCCTTCTGCACCCCATTATTTCTTTTTATATTTCTTCCAGTCTGCTAGATTCCAATTTTCCTTGTATTTGTGTACATCAATTCACAATTCTTAAACAATGTTGCTGTCCTACTGACTTGAACTGTCATAATTCTTTAGGGTCAGTTAAAGTCACCATATCTACATGCATACATACCCTATTCTGTATTTTTTTTAATTTGGAAATCCTCCATTTCTGGACCAAAATTTGTCCCTGGGAGTATCAGAAATCATGGTTAGGCCTGGTCATATACTGCAGCACTGCTTCAGACAGCACACCCATATGTATATTTACTGCATATTTTATACAACACAACAGACTGTATTTATATAGCAGCTTTAATATAATAAAGCATCAAGGCGCTTCACAGGAGCAAACAAAATTTGACAGTCATATAAGGGGATACTAAGACAGATGACCAAAAGCTTGGTCAAAGAGGTAGGTTTTAAGCTACGTCTTAAAGGAGAGGGGGAGGAGGAGGAGGCATTTAGGGAAGGAATTTTGGCAAATGAAGGCATGGCCACCAATGGTGGAATGATTAAAATTGGGGATGCTCAAGAAGCCAGAATTGGAACAACGCTGATGTCTTGAGGGTTGTAAGGCTACAGGAGATTACTGAGATAGGGAGGGGCGGAGCCATGGAGCAATTTGAAAACAAAGATGAGAAATTTTAAAATCAAGGCTTTGCTTAACCAAGAGTCAATGTAAATCAGTGAGCACAGAGGTAATGGGTGAATGGGACTTGGTGCGAGTTAGGACACTGGCAGATTTGACAACCTCAAATTTACAGAGCGTAGAATGCACAAGGTCAGCCAGCAGCGTATTGAAATGGTCAAATTTAGAAGTAACAAAGGCATGGATGAGGGTTTCAGCAACAGATGAGAGAGAGGTAGGGGCGAGTTGGGCAATGTTAGGTGTGGAATAGGTGGTCTTAGTGATGGCACATGTGCGTAGCTGGAAGCTCATCCTGGGGTCAAATATGACACCGAGGTTGCAAGCAGTCTGATTTGTCTCAGACAGTTGCCAGGGAGAGGGATGAAGCTGGTGATTAGGGAACGGAGTTTCAGGTGGAGATCAAAGACAATGGCTTTCGTTTTCCCAGTATTTAGTTGAAGAAATTTCTGCTCACCCAGTACTGCACGTCAGACAAGCAGTCTGACAATTTAGAGGCAGCGGAGAGGCCAGACATGTGGTGGTGAGGCAGAGCTGGGCGTCATCGTACATGTGGAACCTGAGGTATTTTCCAATGATGTTGCCAAAGGGCAGCACGTAAATGAGAAATAGGAGGCGGTCACAGATAGATCCTTGGGGAACACCAGAGTTAACAGTACAAGTGCAGGAAGAGAAGCCATTACAGGGAATTCTTTGGCTATGACAGGTTAGGCAGGAATGGAACCAGGCAAGCGCACTTCCACCCAGCTGGATGACAGTGGAGAGGTGTTGGAACAGGATGGTGTGATCAACTGTCAGAGGCTGCAAACAGGTCGAGAACGAGGAGGGATAGTTTACCTTTGTCAGTCAAATTAAGCAACCAGTAGCCAATGTTACTGAAAAATGTTTTTGCACAGATCACGAGTAGCACCAACTTGTGTCACATTTGGAGGGCCATTTTGCTTCTGTACCTTCCTCGGGCTTCAAGTGGCTGATTAGCAACCATATCTCAAAATCCGAAATGAAAAGTGCAACAAGTGCGAGAGCAAAGTACAGCGGATGCTGGAAATCTGAAATAAAAACAGAAAATGCTGGAAATGCTCAGCAGCTGTGGCAGCATCTGCAGAGAGAAAAATAGAGTCAGCGTTTCAGAATGACGACTGTTCTGGCAAAAGGCCATCAATCCGAAACGTTAATTCTGTTTCTCTCTCCAGACCCAAGTCTTTCCAACATATTCTGTTTTTATTCAAGCGTTACCAGTTATCTCCACAGCTGGCCAGCCCCTCTCTTGCTGAGCATTTCCATGCTCATTTTTGCTTTTGTTTCAGATTTCCAGCAACTGTTAAATGTTTTGCTTCATTTTCCAGCCGCACAAAGTTTGATATACTGAAACAGTAGTTTTCCCCCATCCCAGTAAGTACAGGGTTGAGCGGTGTCTGAAGCGGAATGTGCAGCTTTAATTCGCTGGGTACTACACACCCAACGCAAGTTGTGGGCTATTTAATTTCAATAAAAGGATGGATTTAGGATCGAGGTGCGTAGAAAGGGCCGGCTCCATCAATATGAAACAAAATCCAAGTCTCAGAGACAAATTTGCCCTGCCTCTAGTTTCCTTCAACCTCCCCCTCAGCAGCACTGGGGAGAGGCAGTAGATGGTGGCCAGGCCGGGGGCACAGCTCCCCGATTATTCATTTCATCCCGGAAGGGAGCAGCGGCTCAATGTGCCGGGAACACGGGGCACTCGCCGACCGGCGATCTCTGAGGCCTCAAATTCCCCGGGTGGTGGGGGCCCCATTAAAATCCCCTCATGAGTGATCCCTTTAATTTGATGCACATATAGTTTAAAAACCTCCGCCCTTAGGACACACTCGCCGGTTACACAGCACCGAGCTCAGTCACTGTGGCCGGGCCCAGCTTCACCCCACAATACACCTCCCCCTCTCAAACGCCGTCTCCACCTTCCACTCTCTTCCCACCACTCCATCTCCCTCTCCCACCCAGCCCCCGGCCACTCACCTCGGTAGCGGGTGTCGATCTCCCTCAGTAGGGAGACGCTGCGCTGCAGCTCGAGGGGAAGCGCCTCCACACTCTCCAGATAATCCTCCACATAGCCGGAGACCCGCGCCTTCGGGCACTGTCCTAGCCCGAGCATAGTGCGGGCAGGAGGCCACAGCTCGGCCTCCGCCAAACAAAACTAACCGCCCAGCCCGACCCGGCCCCGCGCCTGCGCACACGCACCGCCAGCCCCCGAACACGTGATCGCGGGCTTTCTGGGAGCGCCAAAGTTGGGTTTGAAAAAAAAAGCCTTAGCCGGATGTCCCATTGCGTTTATAGTCACTCAGTTTATATATAGCGAATGAGATTTATTCTGAAATTTTTTTAATGCATTTTACCATAGCAACGGGCGGTAAAAGCAAGCATTCTGAGAATGAGCCCCGTGCTGTTGATGTACTCGCGCTCGGTACATTACCTGCGTAACTTCCGGCTGGGACGGCTGACCATCTGCGCTCGCGCGCTCAGTCCGAAGACATCTTGGCGCTTCCAGGCGAACCTTGCAGACGGAATAGTCGCTTTAATGCGAGACATTCGCTGCCCACGGGTCCGGGGACTTTCCCCTAGGCAGACATATAGAGAGAGAGAAACTGTGTTCTCCGTAGGTAGCCTAGTAAGCAGGTCTTCAGAATGCCTATATGGAAAGTTTTACCCCACTCTTATATATGCCATGAGGACAGCAACCACTTTACTGTTGTGGTGTCCAGAGAGGAGTAATGTCACGCAAGCAGGGGGGTGCAAACCATTAGACATAAATTTATTTATAATATATCTTTTGATTTAATGCAAAAATGCGTGCAATAGGTAAGGGCTAGAACTATGAATATATTATGCTAATTACGTTTGCAAACAACCCCCTGTAACAACAGTAAAATGCTGAAACCACTCAGTAGGTCAGACAGGATCTGAAATAAATGCAGACAAGGTAAGAAATTACAAGTGAATAGCATATAAAATGGAATGAGAGGAAAAAGGGAAAACATGCTTCTGGGGTGACCATGCCTTGGGTCAAGAAGTCTGCTAAGGGAACCTTGACTAAAGTGGCAGCAAGGAGTGGTAAGAAGCGGCAGGCGAGTTATTGCATATACATCTACAAAATGATGAAGAAAGCTCACCCCAACACAGGCATCTCCTCCAAGGAGTCTGTGCTCTACGGGCTGTTCCCAGGGATGCACACCGAGATAAACATCAACTGCTGCTGGAGGACTATCAATTTGGTGAAAGACGCCCTTTGGTCTGCCCGAAACTTGCTGGTCTTCCAGCGCAAAGAGTTGTCCACGACCAAATGTTGCAGACTGGCACATTCCAAGGTCCAGGACTACGTGCTGAGGGACGCACTAAAGCTTCGGGCAGCTGCAGCAAAGGCTCAATGGGGAAAGACCACAGTGTAAGGTCCCCCCACCAAGCTGAATGGAGGGGCTGGATCCATGGAAAACTCCTCGAACTGTATCGGGAAAATTTTCATTTGCTGTAAAATGTAAAAATGTATCTGGCATGACAAATGAAATGGAAGGGTTGTGAGGCAACTCATGAAGGAAACTGACCTCCTTTGCACTGTTTGTAATTTTTGACTTGGTGCTGTTTGAAACTGTTTGGTAATGTATTTTTTTACAGATTTTTATGAATAAAGTATATTTTGGAAATAAAAAAAAATCTCCTCCGAGGCCTTGAGCACGGACCTCCAAAAAGCATTTGATAAAGTGCCACACAACAGACTTGTGAAGCATAGTTATAGCTCATGGAATAAAAGAAACAGTAGCAACATCGATACAAAATTAGCTGAGTGACAGGAAACAGAGAGGAGTGGTTAATGGATGTTTTTCGCACTGGAGAAGGTTTGTAGTGGAGTTCCCCAAGGTTTGGTGTTCGGACCCTTGCTGTTGGTGATATAAATGACCTAGACCTTGGTGTAATTTCAAAGTTTGCGACTGATACAAAATTTGGAAACATTGTGAACTGTGAGGATAGTGTAGGACTTCAAAAGGACATGGACAAGTTGGTGGATGAGTGGACAGTTGAAATTTAATGCAGAGAAGTGTGAAGTGCTTTATTTTGCTAGGAAGAATGCGGAGAGATAATATAAAATAAAAGGTGCAATTCTAAAGAGGTGCAGAAACGCCAATAAACATGTGGTTTTTGGGGCAGTTTTTCCAATTTGCACATTTCCAGGACTGCCTAAGGGGGCTTTGATCTTGTTGAGGTCTGCAGTGGGTGGGGGGGGGAGGTTAGGTTTAATTAGCCCTAGGTTGGAGTTCTGTTCAGGGGTAGTGGTAGTGGGCAGTTCCACTCTGAACTCTCTTTCAGTGCCTTGATGAGACATGCAAGGTCTTTTCACCTCAGGGGATGGTTGGTTCCCTTTTGTCCTGTCTGTGGGGGACAATTCTTTGCTAATCTTGCCTTTGACCTCTGGGACACTCCTGCTTGCAGGTATTTGTCCTGGCTCTACTGCGCTCCCCTGTCACACTTCGACTAGGTGAGGCATCACCCTCACAGTTTCTCTGCCCTCTTCAGGACTTTCTTTGTCTCTGCAGGTGCCTGTAAATGCTGTTAGCAACTCTGGTGGGGTGCTTCTAGTGTCTGCATTTACATAGGAGGATGTGGGGCCTAATGTTTCAAACATTGACCGGACAATAGGGGTTTTCATCCGGGATTCCTCCCAGACTTCCTTTGATCTGCCCTTTTGGTCCTTTTTTTCCCCTTTCCTTTCTAACCTGTTGCCAGCCTTGTGCCTGTCTGTCCCCTTTTGTTTCCGCAGGGGTCCCTTACAGTTCACCAGCCCTCTGCTGGAGGATCCTCGAAACACCGATACAGGACTTGGGGTGCAGATTTCACTGTAGGTTGGGATTTCCCCTCAACCTCGCACATGTGGCAACTCCTGCAGTACTCCACCACATCTTTGTGGAGTTTTGGCCAGTCATACTGCTGTCTTATGCGGGCTTTGGTTTTTCATATACCGACATGTATAGCCATTGGAATCTCATGGGCCATGCTTACTATTTCTCTCTGGTAACTGGTGAACCACTGTCCATTGCTTGTTCTCAGGTCTGTGAGGAGAACACCATTTCCTCATCAGTACCACATTCTTTAAATAGTAGCAATTAGGGACTCCCTCTGCTTCAATTTCAGACTGGGCAGCCTGTTCTAACTCTCTCAATACTGGGTCAGCTCACTGAACCTCAGCTAGGGAAGATTTATTTAACATTCCCTGGGTCTTCTAACTTTCCAAAGAAAGTCTCAGATAGACAGACCTCATGGTCATCTGCCTATAGTGTCAGTTCAGTCTCCTCTGGGGGAGCTGGTTTGATCATGGCCTGATTCATTACACATTCAGGGAAACTGCAGGGGACCGTCTCCTGCCACTGCCCTGTCTCTCTGACCTCCTGCGGTCTCTCTTTCTCTACTGGGAAAGCTACCATCTTCACCCCCACCAGATCATTACCTAGGAGGAGGTCAACCCCGTCCACAGGCAAACTAGGGACAATCCCTACGGTCACCGGTCCCGAAACTAGGTCGCACTCCAAGTGCACCCGGTGTAAAGGTACAGGCATACACTGCCCTCCAATACCATTCACCACCATTCTGGAGTTTACTGGACTCTCTGGGGAAAAGGTCAGGCCTTTTCCCAGTAAAAGGAATCCAGTGGCCGCTGTGTCCCTGAGGATTACTGTGGGCTTGTTTGCCCCACTCGTGGGGTATGGGGTTACTCTCCCTTCAGACACAAAACCCTGATAACCTTCAAAAATCCTATTAAATGTTCCTGCACTTGCAGCGGTAGACTTCCTGGGTCTCACTTTTACTGCAGTTAAAGCCACAGCTTGTTCTGCTGTGCTTTCCATCAGGTTCCCTTTTTCACTGAGCGGGTGTGCCCTGATTAATGCTACAGGTTTTCCCTTTAGTTTCCAGCAGTCAATTCTTAAATGCCCTGCTTTATTACAATGGAAGCACCCAGTTCCGAAGAAGGGTCACTGACCCGAAACGTTAACTCTGCTTCTCTTTCCACAGATGCTGCCAGACCTGCTGAGTGAATCCAGCATTTCTTGTTTTTGTCACAGGTCTCTGGGTTTCACTTTTGCTCACAGCACCTTCCTTTTTGGCTAGAGGAGGGCCCCCTTTGTTCCCTGCTTTACTTTCCCTCTCAGGACTGCTTGGGCTTCTATCACCTTCCCACCCTTTGTCCTTTTCGGATCTGTGGGGGTGATTAGGAAAGATTTTCCTCTGGGAAACCGACTTATAAATGAGAGCAAACTCATTGGCCAGGACTGCGGCTTGCCGGGCTTTGTGAGCCTTTTGTTCCTCCACATGTGTCTTTATGGAGAGCGGGAGAAAGTTTTTAAATTCCTCGAACAAAAATTACTTCTCTTGAGAATTTCATAGCTGTGCTGTACTTTAAGAGCCCTCAGCTACTGGTCAAAAGGCAGCTGCTTATTTCTCTCAAACTCCGGTAAGTTTTGTCTGTTTATCAACTTGCTTCTTGAGGGTTCTAAACTTTTGGCAATAGGCTTCCGGTACTAACTCATTTGCCCCGAGGATAATATTTTTTATCAGTTCATAATCTGATGAACTCTCATCTGGCAACATGGAATAAACCTCACTGGCTTTTCCTATTAATTTACTCTGTAACAGCAGAGTCCAAGCCTCAGCTGGCCACTTTAACTGCCTTGCCAGTTTTAACAATTTTGTACCCAGCCCTGAATTACGCTCCTCCATATTGACCATGCTTTCACTCAGGTTACTCTGTCACCCCTAGTTAACACAAGTCATCTCAGCTCTCTTTCTTTGCATTCTTTCTGGAAGGTTCTTTCTCTCTCTCCTCTCTCTCTTTCTCTTTCCCTATCTTCTAATTCCAGTTTCCTCTGTTCCAACAGTATCTTCGCTAGCAATAGCCTGTCTGGGTCCACTTCTAACCCCGTTTCTGTTGTTTCAGATTCAAGGGAAAAATGGTTGGCCAGGAGTCTTAGGAGTTCAGACTTCCTAGCCTTGCCACATACAGTGATCCCACACTGCACAGCCATTTTCCTCAACTCCTCCATAGACAGTGCTTTTAACTTATCCCAAGTTACTTCACCCTGGCTTGGGGAGCTACTAGCTTCAGTTACAGACATGTTAGTATTCAATCACACACAACCACAAGAAAACCTGTCTTGAAATCTTTTCTCTTTTGTTTGAACAAAGAACAAAGAACAGTACAGCACAGGAACAGGCCATTCGGCCTCCCTACGCCGATCTTGATGCCTGCCTAAACTAACACCTTCTGCACTTCCGGGGCCCATATCCCTCTATTCCCTTCCTATTCATATATTTATCAAGATGTCTCTTAAACGTCGCTATCGTATCTGCTTCCACCACCTCCCCTGGCAGCAAGTTCCAGGCACTCACCACCCTCTGTGTAAAAAACTTGCCTCGCACATCCTCTCTAAACTTTGCCCCTCGCGCCTTAAACCTATGTCCCCTAGTAACTGACTCTTTCACCCTGGGAAAAAGCTTCTGACTATCCACTCTGTCCATGCCGCTCATAACTTTGTAAAACTCTATCATGTCGCCCCTCCACCTCCGTCGTTCCAGTGAAAACAATCCGAGTTTTTCCAACCTCTCCTCATAGCTAATGCCCCGCAGACCAGGCAACATCCTGGTAACCCTCCTCTGTACCCTCTCCAAAGCCTCCATGTCCTTCTGGTAGTGTGGCGACCAGAATTACACGCAGTATTCTAAGTGTGGCCCAACTAAGGTTCTGTACAGCTGCAACATGACTTGCCAATTTTTATACTCTATGCCCCGACCGATGAAGGCAAGCATGCCGTATGCCTTCTTGACTACCTTATCCACCTGTGTTGCCACTTTCAGTGACCTGTGGACCTGTACGCCCAGATCTCTCTGCCTGTCAATACTCCTAAGGGTTCTGCCATTTACTTATACCTCCCACCAGCATTAGACCTTCCAAAATGCATTACCTCACATTTGTCCGGATTAAACTCCATCTGCCATTTCTCCGCCCAAGTCTCCAACCGATCTATATCCTGCTGTATCCTCTGACAATCCTCATCATTATCCGCAACTCCACCAACCTTTGTGTCGTCCGCAAACTTACTAATCAGACCAGCGACATTTTCCTCCAAATCATTTCTATATACTACAAACAGCAAAGGTCCCAGCACTGATCCCTGCGGAACACCACTAGTCACATCCCTCCATTCAGAAAAACACCCATCCACTGTTACCCTCTGTCTTCTGTGACTGAGCCAGTTCTGTATCCAACTTGCCAGCTCACCTCTGATCCCGTGTGACTTCACTTTTTGCACCAGTCTGCCATGCGGGACCTTGTCAAAGGCTTTACTAAAGTCCATATAGACAACATCCACCGCCCTTCCCTCATCAATCATCTTCGTCACTTCCTCAAAAAACTCAATCAAATTAGTGAGACACGACCTCCCCTTCACAAAACCATGCTGTCTCTCGCTAATAAGTTCGTTTGTTTCCAAATGGGAGTAAATCCTGTCCCGAACAATCCTCCAATTGGGATCAATTTGGTTTCTCACTTCCAATTTCTCGTTTGTCTGTGTGTAAAATTTCGGGCTCTTGCCCCCAAATTTCTGTTACGACCAGATGAGAAGGGGTCTAGGGGGTTCCCTCTCAGCCTTTGCCCGGTTTAACCATAACAGGGTTTAATTTTAAAACGTGTTTTTAGCTCCCCCTTAGCATCCTTCTTCACTGCTCCAATTGTAAGGCAAAGAAATCAATTCAGGCAGGTTTTCTTAGATTTTAAACAAGAAAGGTAGAAGTTTATTAATCTTAAACTCTAATCCGGTTACCGACTACGAATATGCGATACAACCACGCTAGCACGCATACGCGATAAACACACAAGCAGATAGAGACAGTAAAGTAGAAAAGAATAAAGGGGAAAAGTTTGAGGTAACAGATGGGTTTCTATTTTACTGTCCTTTGAGTTTGCTGTGAAGTCTTTGGTTGCTGGTCAGACTTGCAATTCGTTGGGACCCAGTGCTTGCTTCAACTTGTTTCGAGGTCGGAGTCTTTTCTCTCTTGAGGTTTACATGTCTTCCGTGGGTCCGGTGGCTTGGGAAAAAGTGAGAGAGAGAGAAAGGCGTCCTTGCTCCAGGTTCCAGTTCAAACAGCCTTCTGCCTCTTTCTCTGTGGCACAATTCAAAAATCCCTAGTCATGTGACTAGCTGGTTTAACCACTTCTGTTTGTGGATTCTACCATCTTAGCAGTCATCCTGGAATGTGAGCTTCCTCACCTTCAATGTCTGGTGATCACAGCCCATTTTGGGTTAAGTGGACCAAGGAATAGTCCTTTGTCTCTCCAAGCACTGTCTGTTCGTATGAAAATGTTTTTTCAAGCCAAGTGTCTGGTGATTTTTTTTTAACAAGTCCTTTCTTTACTCCAGCAACAGTTTAAAATCAATGTTCATATGACAAAATTAATATGCCGCATTCTTGGCAGGTGGGGGTCTGCATAACACTGGTTTAGCCTCAACTGGAGTATTGTGCCCAGTTCTGGCCCCACACTTTAGGAAAAATGTGAAGGCATTAGAGAAACTGCAGAAAAGGTTCACGAGAATGGTTCCAGAGATGAGGAACTTCAGTTATATCAGGAACGTCAAGTATATGGATAGATCGGAGAAGTTGGGTCTGTTTTCTTTGGAGGAGAGAAGGTTGAGAGGAGATTTGATAGAGGTGTTCAATATTGTGAGTGGACTGGGCAGAGTAGATAGGGAAAAATTGTTCCCATTGGTGGAGGGATCGAGAACAAAAGGGCACAGATTCAAGAAAATTGGCAAAAGAAGCAATGGTGACATGAGGAACAACTTTTTCATGCAGCGAGTGGTTAGGGTCTGGAATGCACTGCCTGATATTGTGGTGGAGGCAGGTTCAATCGAGGCATTCATTTGTTTTTTTATTTGTTTGTGGGATGTAGGCGTCACTGGCTGTGGCACCATTTATTGCCCATCCCTAATTGCCCTTGAGAAGGTGGTGGTGAGCTGTCTTCTTGAACCGCTGCAGTCCTTGAGATGTAGCTACACCAACAGTGCTGTTATGAAGGAAGTTCCAGGACTTTGATCCGGCGACAGTGAAGGAATGGCGATATAGTTCCAAGTCAGGATGGTGTGTGGCTGGGAGGGGGACTTGCAGGTGGTGGTGTTCCCATGCATCTGTTGCTCTTGTCCTTTTTGACGGTTTGGAAGGTGCTGTCTAAGGAGCATTGGTGAGTTGCTGCAGTGCATCTTGTAGATGGTACACATGCTTCCACTGTGCGTCGGTGGTGAAGGGAATTCAAGTGGAAATTGGCTTATTATCTGAAGAGGGGAGAAGGCAGGGGTGTGGCACTCAGTCAACTGATCCTTTGGAGAGCTAGCAGAGACACGATGGGCTGAATGGCCTCCTAATGTGCTGTAACAATTCTGTGATTCTGAGTGCCATGAATTCCTTTGTGAACAATATTTTCCATACATTGTGGGTGAGGCTTCCTGTCTGTCTCATTACAACAAACGCCACACGATCAGCCTCTGAGACCCAGACGACCATGCGGCTTGCTGTTGCCCATTGAGCTGGCCAAGCACACTCTGTTGCATGGGAAATAGGTGGTGACCAAATACACCAGCTTGAAATAAAACTCCATGATGTTCTGAAAAACACAAGTGAAGTAAAATGACCTGTAAGGTATTTTAAAGAAGAAAAAGATATGGTTACATTTTATGAGCATGTTCGAATTCTCTCCAGTCAGGTTTCCATCCCTGTCAGAGCCCTGAAACTGCACTAATTAAACTCACAAATGACTTTTTGACTGTGACCTTGGTGCATTATCCATTTTTGACCTCTGCAGCTTTAACATAGCTGATCACACCATTCTCCTAGAGACCAGATACACGACCACCTGTCTGCAACACCATGTCAATATTTTTATGTACGTGCTTCCTGATAACCTTTTGGGCTCGTCTATGCTGCCTAGCCTGTGGGCCTCCATTTGCCACTTCCTTAACCATTCTCTCACCTCCATTTTTGATTCCCTTGTCTCCAACAAGGCGTCTATTCTCTCCTAGATGTTCCACCGAGTATAGCGTCTATCTTTGCTGCCTCAGGTCCACGAGGTGACTTGAGCATATCCAGCTGTCAAGCACGGAAGTAGCTGTGATGAAATCAACAATGAAATGGAAGAATTATGATTTTTAAAATGTCAACTGCTAAACAAAATTACAAGAACATGAACACTTATACACTTACCTTCCTGGAGAGGAACAGACCTGCGGGAAGAACACAGAGTGAGGAGCGGATAAATAGAGCCCGAGGATCGCGGCCTAGAGCGCTTATCTTCCGGGAGAGCATCAGGGAGGAGCAGACCTGCGGGAAGAACATGGAGCGGGGTGTGGATAAATAGAGCCTGAGGATCGTGGCCTAGAGCACTTAACTTCCAGGAGAGGAGCAGACTTGAGGGAAGAACACCGGGCGAGGAGCGGATAAATAGAGTCCGAGGATCACGGCTTAGAGCACTTATCTTCTGGGAGAGCAGCAGAGAGGAGCTGACCTGCCGGAAGAACATGGAGTGGAGTGTGGATAAATAGAGCCCAAGGATCACGGCCTAGAGCACTTACCTTCTGGGAGAACAGCGGAGAGGAGTCCAGGCACACTGGGCTTGAAAACAAAGTGAGCAGTGATGTCACAGGAAAGCTCCAAGATGATTGGTTGGTGAGTAATTGCTGTTTGGGAATAATTCTAAATAGCTGGGCTAGTACAAGACTGTTAGGATGCATGTGTAAATAGCTTAATAATAAGGAACAAGTGAGTAGCTTTTTTTTTTAGTAAGGTTTATTTTAACTAGTGAACTGAATTGATTTTTAGTAGGATTTATCAGTACTAGTAAGGTTTTATTTATAATTCTCAGCTGTTGTCATATTGGTAAGGTTTGTTTAACAGTAGCAAAGGGTCAACTAATAAATAAAGGAATGGCAGGGTTGCTTCAACCTCGAGAGTGCACCTCCTGTGCTATGTGGGAGCTCCAGGATGCTTCCCGTATCCTGGAGAATCAAATTGTGCAGGAAGTGTCGTCAATTGAAGCAGCTTGAGCTCCGGGTTTTGGAACTTGAGCGGCAGCTGGCAACACTGCGGTGCATTCATGAGGATGAGAGCTACATGGAAAGTACCTTCATAGATGTGATCACGCCACAGCTTAAGAGTATGCAGGGAGAGAGGGAATGGGTGACCACCAGACAATCAAAAGAATCAGGCAGGTATGCAGGAGACCCCTGACTGCATCTCACTCTCCAACAGGTATTCAGTTCTGAATACTGAGGAAAGTGATGCTTCACCTGGGGAGTGTAACCAGAGCCAAGTCCATGGCACCACGGGTGGCTCAGCTGCACAGGGGGGTACAGGGAAGACTGGAAGAACCGTAGTGATATGGTCAATAGTCAGGGGAACAGATAGGCGTTTCTGTGGCTGCACAAAATGAATCCAGGATGATGTGTTGCCTCGCTGGTGCCAGGGTCAAGGATGTCACTGAGCGGCTGCAGAGCATCCTGAAGGGGGAGGGTGTGACAGCCAGCAGTTTTGGTCCACATCGGAGCCAACGACATAGTTAGAAAGAGGGATGTGGTTTTGCAGTCAGAATTTAGGGAGCTAAGTAAGAAATTAGCAAGCAGGACCTCACAAGTAGTAATCTCCCGATTACTCCCAGTGCCACACGTAAGTGAGTATAGAAATAGAAGGATAAGACAGATGAATGTGTGGCTGGAAAGATGGTGCAGGAGGGAGGGCTTCAGAATCCTGGGACATTGGGACCAGCTCTGGGAGAGATGGGATCTGTACAGGCCCGACGGGCTGCACCTAAACAGAGCTGGACTGAGTTCCTTGCAGGACATTTTGCTAGTGCTGTTGGGGAGGGTTTAAACTAGTTTGGCAGGGGGATGAGGACCTGAGGGTAGACTCAGCTGGGACAAAATCAGAAATTAAAATGGAAGGCGGAAAATTAATGGATGAGTCTGGAAGACAGAGGAAACGAGGGTTAGAAAATTTAAAAAAAAGAGTTTAGCAGTGCTCAAGGGTATCTATTTCAATGCAGGGGGTATAGCAAATAAAGCAGATGAGCTGAGGGCACAGATAGACATGTGGCAGTATGATATCATAGCTATTACAGAAACATGGCTTAAGGAGGGACAGGAATGGCAACTCAACGTTTCTGGTTGCAGGGTTTTCAGACGCAATAGGGAAGGGGATAAGAAAGGATGGGATTGGCAATTTTGGTCAAGGAAACTATTACAGCTGTGAAGAGGGATGATATGTTGGAAGCTTCATCAAATGAGGCCATATGGATTGAGCTATGGAACAAAAAAGGGGCAATCACACTGCTGGGAAGTGTCCTGTAGACCCCCAAACAGTCAGGGAGATAGAAGAGCAGATATGTAGGCAAATCTCTGAGAAGTGCAAGAACATTAGGGCAGTAATAGTAGGGGATTTTAATTACCCCACGATTAACTGCAATAGTTTTAGTGTGAAAGAAGTTGAGGGAGCAATCTTTTGTCTTTTGGGCCTCCTTATCTCGAGAGACAATGGATACGCGCCTGGAGGTGGTCAGTGGTTTGTGAAGCAGCGCCTGGAGTGGCTATAAAGGCCAATTCTGGAGTGACAGGCTCTTCCACAGGTGCTGCAGAGAAATTTGTTTGTTGGGGCTGTTGCACAGTTGGCTCTCCCCTTGCGCCTCTGTCTTTTTTCCTGCCAACTACTAAGTCTCTTCGACTCGCCACAATTTAGCCCTGTCTTTATGGCTGCCCGCCAGCTCTGGCGAATGCTGGCAACTGACTCCCACGACTTGTGATCAATGTCACACGATTTCATGTCGCGTTTGCAGACGTCTTTATAACGGAGACATGGACGGCCGGTGGGTCTGATACCAGTGGCGAGCTCGCTGTACAATGTGTCTTTGGGGATCCTGCCATCTTCCATGCGGCTCACATGGCCAAGCCATCTCAAGCGCCGCTGACTCAGTAGTGTGTATAAGCTGGGGGTGTTGGCCGCTTCAAGGACTTCTGTGTTGGAGATATAGTCCTGCCACCTGATGCCAAGTATTCTCCGAAGGCAGCGAAGATGGAATGAATTGAGACGTCGCTCTTGGCTGGCATACGTTGTCCAGGCCTCGCTGCCGTAGAGCAAGGTACTGAGGACACAGGCCTGATACACTCGGACTTTTGTGTTCCGTGTCAGTGCGCCATTTTCCCACACTCTCTTGGCCAGTCTGGACATAGCAGTGGAAGCCTTACCCATGCGCTTGTTGATTTCTGCATCTAGAGACAGGTTACTGGTGATAGTTGAGCCTAGGTAGGTGAACTCTTGAACCACTTCCAGAGCGTGGTCGCCAATATTGATGGATGGAGCATTTCTGACATCCTGCCCCATGATGTTCGTTTTCTTGAGGCTGATGGTTAGGCCAAATTCATTGCAGGCAGACGCAAACCTGTCGATGAGACTCTGCAGGCATTCTTCAGTGTGAGATGTTAAAGCAGCATCGTCAGCAAAGAGGAGTTCTCTGATGAGGACTTTCCGTACTTTGGACTTCGCTCTTAGACGGGCAAGGTTGAACAACCTGCCCCCTGATCTTGTGTGGAGGAAAATTCCTTCTTCAGAGGATTTGAACGCATGTGAAAGCAGCAGGGAGAAGAAAATCCCAAAAAGTGTGGGTGCGAGAACACAGCCCTGTTTCACACCACTCAGGATAGGAAAGGGCTCTGATGAGGAGCCACCATGTTGAATTGTGCCTTTCATATTGTCATGGAATGAGGTGATGATACTTAGTAGCTTTGGTGGACATCCGATCTTTTCTAGTAGTCTGAAGAGACCACGTCTGCTGACGAGGTCAAAGGCTTTGGTGAGATCAATGAAAACAATGTAGAGGGGCATCTGTTGTACACGGCATTTCTCCTGTATCTGACGAAGGGAGAACAGCATGACAATAGTCGATCTCTCTGCACGAAAGCCACACTGTGCCTCAGGGTAGACGCGCTCGGCCAGCTTCTGGAGCCTGTTCAGAGCGACTCGAGCAAAGACTTTCCCCACTATGCTGAGCAGGGAGATTCCACGGTAGTTGTTGCAGTCACCGCGGTCACCTTTGTTTTTATAGAGGGTGATGATGTTGGCATCGCGCATGTCCTGGGGTACTGCTCCCTCGTCCCAGCACAGGCATAGCAGTTCATGTAGTGCTGAGAGTATAGCAGGCTTGGCACTCTTGATTATTTCAGGGGTAATGCTGTCCTTCCCAGGGGCTTTTCCGCTGGCTAGGGAATCAATGGCATCACTGAGTTCCGATTTGGTTGGCTGTATGTCCAGCTCATCCATGACTGGTAGAGGCTGGGCTGCATTGAGGGCAGCCTCAGTGACAGCATTCTCCCTGGAGTACAGTTCTCGGTAGTGCTCAACCCAGCGGTCCATCTGTTTGCGTTGGTCAGTGATTATGTCCCCCGATTTAGATTTGAGGGGGGTGATCTTCTTGATGGTTGGCCCAAGAGCTCTCTTCATGCCATCATACATTCCTCTGATGTTTCCGGTGTCTGAGGCCAGCTGGATATGACTGCATAGGTGTTGCCAGTAGTCGTTTGCGCAACGCCTAGCTGTTCTTTGTGCAGTACTTCTGGCTGCTTTAAGTGCTGCGGATGTTAAATCGCTGGGGGCTTTCTTGTAGTTCAAAAGTGCAATGCGCTTAGCGGCTATGACAGGTTCCAGCTCTTCATTATGAGATTGAAACCAGTCTGCATTTCTCTTCGCACTTTTGCCGTAGGTGGTCAAAGCTGACTCATAGATGGCGTCTCTGATGTGGGCCCACTTGGTCTCAGCATCCCCTGTGGGAGTGTTTTGAAGGGCTGTTACAAGTGAATTTAGAAATTTTTGTAACAGCTGTGGGTGAGAAATTCTGCTCGTGTTGATGCGCGGGTGGCCCTTCTGCTTGGAATGATGCAACTTCTTTGGTCTGAGTCTAACCTTGCTGCACACCTTTTCTTGAGGTATATTCAGGAGAACTTTTTTGCCCAGTATGTAGCAAGTCCAACAAGAGAGGGTGCAGTTTTAGACTTAGTTTTAGGAAATGAAATGAAGATGGGCAGATGGAAGGAGGGGCAGTGGGAGAGCATTTTGGTGGTGGTGATCATAATTCAGTCAGTTTTAACATAATTATGGAAAAGGACAGAGATAGAACAGGAGTTAAGAGTTCTCAAGTGGGGCAAGGTGAGTTTTACTAAACTGAGGAGTGATTTAGCGAAAGTGGACTGGAAACAGCTACTTGAAGGTAAATCAGTGTCAGAGCAGTGGGAGGCATTCAAAGGGGAGATTCAAAAGCTTCAGGGTAAACATGTTCCCACAAAGAAAAGGATGAGGTGGCCAAATCTATAGCCCCATGGATGTCAAGGAGCCTACAGGGTAAGATAAGGCAGAAAAGGAAAGCTTATGTCCGATACCGAGAACTCAAAACTACAGAAAGCCGAGAGGAGTATAGAAAGTGGAGGGGTGAAATCAAAAAGGAAATTAGGAAAGCAAAGAGAGGGTATGAAAGAATATTGGCAAGCAAAATCAAGGTGAACCCAAAGATGTTTTTATCAAAACATTAAGAGGATAACTAAGGAGAGAGTAGGGCCCATAAAAGATCAAAAAGGTAACCTATGTGCAGGGGCAGAAGATATTGTTGGTATGTTTCTTAATGAATACTTTGCATCTGTCTTCACAAAAGAGGGGGGCGATGCAGATATTGTAGTTAAGGAGGAAGAGTGTGAAGTATAGGTTGTGATAAACATAGGGAGCAAGGAAGTATTAATGGGATTAGCATCCTTGAAAGTTGATAAATCACCAGGGCCAGATGAAATGTTAAAAGAAGCAAGAGAGGAAATAGCAGAGGGTCTGACCATCATTTTCCAGTCCTCACTGAATACAGGTATGGTGCCAGAGGATTGGAAAATTGCTAATGTTGTACCTCTTTAAAAAGGGAGCAAAGGATATGCCAAATAATTACAGGCCAGTCAGTCTAACCTCAGCAGTGGGCAAATTATTGGACTCTATTCTGAGAGACTGGATAAATTGTCACTTGGAAAGGCACAGGTTAATCAAGGATAGTCAGCATGGATTTGTTAAGGGAAGATCTTGTTTGACCAACTTGATCACATTTTTTGAAGAAATAACGAGGAAGATAGATGAGGGTCGTGCAGTTAATGTGGTCTACATGGATTTTAGCAAGGCTTTTGACAAGGTCCCACATGGCAGTCTGGTTAAAAAATAAAATCCCATGGGATCCAGGGAAATGCAGCAAGGTGGATACAAAATTGGCTCAGTGGCAGGAAACAAAGGGTAATTGTTGACGGCTGCATTAGCAACTGGAGGGCTGTTTCCAGTGGAATTCTGCAGGGCTCAGTACTGGGTCCCCTGCTTTTTGTGGTGTATATTAACGGTTTGGGCGTAAATGTAGGGGGCATGATCAAGAAGTTTGCGGACAACACAAAGGTTGGCCTTGTAGTAGATAGCGAGGAGGATAGCTGTCGGCTGCAGGAAGATATTGATGGTCTGGTCAGATGGGCATAAAAGTGGCAAATGGAATTCAACTTGGAGAAGTGTGAGGTTATGCATTTGGGGAGGTCAAACAAGACAAAGGAATACAATGATTAATGGGAAAATACTGAGAAGTGTAGAGGAAGTGAGGGACCTTGGAGTGAATGTCCTCAAATCCCTGAAGGTAGCAGGACAGGTTGATAAAGTGGTTAAGAAGGCATATAGAATCCTTTCCTTTATTAGCTGAGGTATAGAATACAAGAGCAGGGAGGTTATGCTGGAACTGTATAACTCATTGGTTAGGCCACAACTTGAGTACTGTGTGCAGTTCTGGTCATCCCATTACAGAAAGGATGTAATTGCACTGGACAGGGTACAGAGGAGATTTACGAGGATGTTGTCAGGACTGGAAAAATGCAGCTATGAGGAGAGATTGGATAGGCTGGGGTTGATCTCCTTGGAACAGCGAAGGCTGAGGGGAGATCTGATTGAAATGTACAGAATTTTGAGGAGCCTGGATAGAGTGGAGGTGAAGGGTTTATTCACCTTAGCAGAGAGGTCAGTGACAAGGGGGTAGATATTTAAAGTGATTAGTAGAAAAATTAGAGGGGAGATGAAGAAAAATGTTTTCACTCAGAGGGTGGTGATGGCCTGGAACTCACTGCCTGAAAGTGTAGCTGAGGCAGAGACCCTCAACTCATTCAAAAGAAGTGTGGATATGCACCTCGAGTGCCATAAGCTGGAAGGTGGGATGAGAATAGGTGGATTGTTTTTTGGCCGGCACAGACAGTATGGGCCAAGTGGCCTCTTCCTGTGCCTTAAAATTTCTATGATTCTATACACAGACAAAATGGAGTAGCAGCCATGTGAACACCACCCCCTGCCACCCCCCCCCCCCCCCACCCCACCCCCGTATTGGCAATCCACAAACTCGTCTGCAAGGATGAGGCTCGAAAACCTCGTCGGAAGTAGCTCTGGGGAGAACCCTTTTGAAATTGAAAGCAGCTATTGCATATTCATGAATCTGATTGCCATGAATTAATTAACGGAGGATGCTGCAGATAGTCTGGCTCATAGCCAAACCAAGATGAATAAGGTGTGAAGCAGCAACATCATAACAGAATGATTCCCATTCAAACATCAAACGATGGCCATGGTTATCATATAGAGTCATACAGCACAGAAACAGGCCCTTCGGTCCATCATGTCTGTGCCGGCCATCAAGCACCTACCTATTCTAATCCCATTTTCCAGCACGTGGCCCGTAGCCTTGTATGCTGTGGCGTTTCAAGTACTCATCTAAATACTTCTTAAATGTTGTAATGGTTCCTGCCTCTACCACCTCTTCAGGCAGTGTGTTCCAGATTCCAACCACCCTCTGGGTGAAAACATTTTTCCTCAAATCCCCTCTAAACCTCCTGGCCCTGACCTTAAATCTATGGCCCCTGGTTATTGACCCCTCTGCTAAGGGAAAACGTTTCTTCCTCTCTAATCTATCAATTTTTATTCATTCATGGGATGTGGGCATCGCTGGCCAGGTCAGCATTTATTGCCCATCCCTAATTGCCCTTGAGAAGGTGGTGGTGAGCTGCCTTCTTGAACTGCTGCAGTCCATTTGGGGTAGGTAAACCCACAGTGCTGTTAAGAAGGGAGTTCCAGGATTTTGACCCAGCGACAGTGAAGGAACGGCGATATAGTTCCAATTCAGGATGGTGTGTGACTTGGAGGGGAACTTGCAGGTGGTGGTGTTCCCATGAATTTGCTGCCCTTGTCCTTCAAGTTGGCAGAGGATGCGGGTTTGGAAGGTGCTGACTGAGAAGACTTGGTGTATTGCATCTTGTAGATGGTACACACAGCTGCCACTGTGCGTCGGTGGTGCAGAGAGTGTATGTTTGTAGATGGGGTGCCAATCAAATGGGCTGCTTTGTCCTGGAAGGTGTCGAGCTTCTTGAGTGTTGTTGGAGCTGCACCCATCCAGGCAAGTGGAGAGTATTCCATCACACTCCTGACTTGTAGATGGTGAACAGGCTTTGGGGAGTCAGGAGGTGATCTACTCGCCTCAGGATTCCTAGCCTCTGACCTGCTCTTGTAGCCACAGTATTTATATGGCTACTCCAGTTCAGTTTCTGGTCTATGGTAGCCCCTCGGATGTTGATGGTGGGGGATTCAGCGATGGTAATGCCATTGAATGTCAAGGGGAGATGGTTAGATTCTCTCTTGTTAGAGATGGTCATTGCCTGGCACTTGTGTGGCACAAATGTTACTTGCCACTTATCAGCCCAAGCCTGGATATTGTCCAGGTCTTGCCACATTTATACACGGACTGCTTCAGTATCTAAGGAGTCATGAATGGTGCTGAACATTGTGCAATCATCAGCGAACATCCCCACTTCTGACCTTATGATTGAAGGAAGGTCATTGATGAAGCAGCTGAAGATGATTGGGCCTAGGACACTACCTTGAGGAACTCCTGCAGTGATGTCGTGGAGCTCAGATGATTGACCTCCAACAACCACAGTCAAATTCCTTTGCACTAAGTATGACTCCAACCAGCAGAGTTTTCCCCCTGATTCCCATTGACACCAGTTTTGCTAGGGCTCCTTGATGCCATACTCAGTCAAATCCTGCCTTGATGTCAAGGGCAGTCACTCTCACCTCACCTCTTTTGTCCATGTTTGAACCAAGGCTGTAATGAGGTCAGGAGCTGAGTGGCCCTGGCAGAACCCAAACTGAGCATCACTGAGCAGGTTATTGCTAAGCAAGTGCCACTTGATGGCACTGTTATGACACCTACCATCACTTTATTTATTTATATTTATTTTATTTAGAGATACAGCACTGAAACAGGCCCTTCGGCCCACTGAGTCTGTGCCGACCACAACCACCCATTTTTACTAACCCTACAGTAATCCCATATTTCCTACCACCTACCTACACTAGGAGCAATTTATAATGGCCAATTTACCTATCACCTGCAAGTCTTTGGCTGTGGGAGGAAACCAGAGCACCCGGCAAAAACCCACACGGTCACAGGGAGAACTTGCAAACTCCACACAGGCAGTACCCAGAATCGAACCTGAGTCCCTGGAGCTGTGAGGCTGCGGTGCTAACCACTGCGCCACTGATGATTGAGAGCAGGCTGATGGGGCAGTAATTAGCCGGGTTGGACTTGTCCTGCTTTTTGTACAGGTCATACCCACCAAGGTGAACTGAGGGGCTGGATCCATGGGAAACCCCTCGAACTGTATCGGGAAAATTTTGTGTGCTATAAAATGTAAAAGTGTATATGGCATGACAATTAAAATGGAAGGGTGGTGAGACAACTCACGATTGTATTGAAGGAAACTGTTCTCCTTTGCACTGTTTGTATTTTTGACTTGGTGCTGTTTGAAACTGTTTGGTAATGTATTTTTTTCCGATTTTTATGAATAAAGTATATTTTGGAAATAAAAAAAAATTTCCACATTGCAGGGTAGATGCCAGTGTTGTAGCTGTACTGGAACATCTTGGTTAGGGGCACGGCAAGTTCTTGAGCACAGGTCTTCAGTACTATTGCCAGAATATTGTCAGGGCCCATAGCTTTTGCAGTATCCGGTGCCTTCAGTCGTTTCTTGATATCACGCGGAGTGAATCGAATTGGCTGAAGTCTGGCATCCGTGATGCTGGGGACTTCAGGAGGAGGCCGCGGTGGATCATCAACTCGGCACTTCTGGCTGAAGATTGTTGCAAATGCTTCAGCCTTATCTTTCGCACTGATGTGCTGGGCTCCCCCATCATTGAGGATGGGGATATTTGTGGAGCCACCTCCTCCAGTTAGTTGTTTAATTGTCCACCACCATTCACGGCTGGATGTGGCAGGACTGCAGAGCTTAGATCTGGTCCGTTGGTTCTGGGATCGCTTAGCTCTGTCTATCGCATGCTGCTTACCCAGTTTGGCACACAGATAGTCCTGTGTTGTAGCTTCACCAGGTTGACACCTCATTTTGAGGTATGCCTGGTGCTGCTCCTGGTATGCCCTCCTGCACTTTTCATTGAGCCAGGGTTGGTCTCCTGGCTTGATGGTAATGGTAGAGTGGGGGGATATGCCGGGCCATGAGGTTACAGATTGTGGTTGAGTACAATTCTGCTGCTGCTGATGGTCCACAGTGCCTCATGGATGCCCAGTTTTGCATTGCTAGATCTGTTCGAAATCTATCCCATTTAGCAGGGTGGTAGTCCCACACAACATGATGGAGGGTATCCTCAATGTGGAGGCGGGGCGTCGTCTCCACAAGGACTGTACGGTGGTCACTCCTACCAATACTATCATGGACAGATGCATCTGCGGCAGGCAGATTGGTGGGGACGAGGTCAAGTATGTTTTCCCCTCTTGTTGGTTCCCTCACCACCTGCCGCATACCCAGTTGAGCAGCTATGTCCTTTAGGACTCAGCCAGCTCAGTCAGTAGTGGTGCTACCGAGCCACTCTTGGTTATGGACATTGAAGTCCCCCACCCAGAGTACATTTGGTGCCCTCGCGACCCTCAGTGCTTCCTCCAAGTGCTGTTCAACATGGAGGAGTACTGACTCATCAGCTGAGGGAGGGCGGTAGGTGGTAATCAGCAGGAGGTTTCCTTGCCCATGTTTGATCTGATGCCATGAGACTTCATGGGGTCCAGAGTCGATGTTGAGGACTCCCAGGCAACTCCCTCCCTACTGTATACCACTGTGCCACCACCTCTGGTGGGTCCGTCCTGCCGGTGGGACAGGACATACCCCGGGATGGTGATGGCAGTGTCTGGGACATTGTTTGTAAGGTATGATTCCGTGAGTATGACTGTCAGGCTGTTGCTTGACTAGTCTGTGGGACAGCTCTCCCAACTTTGGCACAAGCCCCCAGATGTTAGTAAGGGGGACTTTGCAGGGTCGACAGGGCCAATGCCCCTCATAATTTTGTATACCTCAATCATGTCCCTCCTCAGCCTTCGCTGCTCTAAGGAAAACAACCATTATGTGGTCACAACAGGGCGAAGGGCTAGGCATCTCCCAACAGAAACTAATGTGAGAGATTTTTACTTTAAAGGGTAGTTGTCTGGAGAGAGATGGGAGAGGTCAAACCAACATCAAAGAAAGCTTGTGAGAAGGATCCAGGCAAGAGAAGAACCTTGCTGACCAAGAACAGGCACCACAGAAGAGATGTCATAAAGTGACTTTGTGATTAACCATCTGTGAAGGTAACAAACTACACACAACCAGTATTACAACTACTAGAGCTCTACAATACCTCTGCAAGTTCAAGATTGCAAATAAAGTCTGCAACTTAAAAAAAGACTTTTCCTCCCGAGAAGACTCAATAATCATCTGTGAACCACAAACACTTAACTCACTTTGGACTTTAAACTACCTCTTAACCTTTTCTCTCTTATCTATCTATTCTTGTGTATGTGTGTGTGGATGAATGCGTGTGTGAGTGAGTTTGCGATCATTTTCGGATTTGCTTAAAAATCATTATCTTTTATTTGACCCTAAAGACATTTGGGCTAAAGCAACATTTTAACAAAACACGATTGCGGTCGGTTCGGAAGTGAACAGTTGGAATCACCCACACCCCTTACCGCCTGTCTGTTACAGGCGCACAACATAAACCCAACAGCTAAGACACTGCATGACCTGAAAGTAGCCAAGACAGCCATGTAAAGGAGAGAGAGATACTGCGCAAACAAACGCTGGATCAGCTTATGTCATGAAATCCAAACTGCATGTGGCAAAGGAAATCTATGAAGAGATCAAAAGGACGCTTGGCCTTGCCATCACCAAAGATGCTCCCCTGAAGTCGGCCGATGTTGAAGTACTCACCTACCGAAATAAATAGATGTCCTGCTGGCTGAACAGTACTGTGAGTTGTACTTCTGTGAGTCGGACATCTCCCAGTCTGCCCTCGGTGCTCTCCGCAACTTCTTGTCATGGATGAGTTAGATGAAGAACCTTCATCACTGGAGCTCGAGAAGGCCATAGACAGCCTAGCGAACAGAAGGGCACCCAGCAAGGACGGAATCCCAGCTGAACTGCTCAAGTGCAGAAAGTCCTATCTATCGCCACACCTTTATGACTATCTCCTTCTCTGCTGGAAAGCAGGCTCTGTTCCACAGGAGGTTAGAGATTAGAGAGATATGGCACTGAAACAGGCCCTTCGGCCCACCAAGTCTGTGCCGACCATCAACCACCCATTTATACTAATCCTACATTAATTCCATATTCCCTACCACATCCCCACCTTCCCCCTACCTACGCTAGGTGCAATTTACAATGGCCAATTTACCTATCAACCTGCAAGTCTTTGGCTGTGGGAGGAAACCGGAGTACCCGGCAGAAACCCACGAGATGCATGATGCCAAAATCATCCCACTATACAAAAACAAAGGTGATAGAGGAGAATGCAACAACTACAGGGGCATCTCATTCCTTAGCGTCATGGGGAAGGGTCATACTTAAAAGACTCCATTTACTTGCAGATTGAGTGTACCTGGAAGCACAGTGTGGTTTCTGTGGCGGCAGATCTACTGTGGATATGATTTTTCTCCGTTTGCTGGCTACGAGACAAGTCTGGGAACAGAGTATACCCCTTTACCTTACTTTTGTAGATCTCACTCAGGCATTTGGCACTGTCAGCAGAGCAGGGCTGGAGAAGATATTGGGAAAAATTGGCTGTCCACCAAAGCTCCTCAATCTCATCTGCTCCTTTCATGACAACATGCACTGCACGGTACAGTTTGATGGCTCCACTTTCGACAGGTTTAGCCAACCATCACCATATCTGGCTTGACAACATCAAAAACTCTCTCTCCTCTGCCAAAACTGCCCAGTACTCTAGGACAGCAAGGATAACATTCACTTGATTCCACTTTTACCTATCCAGCCATGGTCACAGCATCTCCAGTAATGGCTTCTCTTTTGGCCATCCACACTGTTACCTTTGCAGTTCCCTCATTGATCTATCTCTAGCATCCTCCTCATCTCAACTACATGCTGCCCCTTGGCGAAATTATCCAAACATCTGGAGTCAGCTTCCACATGTATGCTGACGATCGCACCACAATCCTTGTGTTGTCAGACTGCTTATCCAACATCCACTCTTAGATGAGCTGTAATTTTTTCCAGTTAAGCACTGGGAAGAGCAAAACCATTGTCATCAGCTCATACCACAAATTCTGTACCCTTGGTTCCATTCTCCTTCCCAGACACAATCTCAGGCTGAACCAGACAGCGCATAACCTTGCGTCCTACTTGACTCTGAGCTGAGCTTCCAACCTCATAGCCTGTCCATCAAAAAGACAGCCTACTTCTACCTCTGTAACATCTCCCATGTCTGCCCTTGCTTTCTGAAACCCTTACTCAATGATGGAATTACCAGCAAAGGTAGAGCGTTTATGGCAAGATGGGTAATGAAGAAGTATAAACATTGTTATGAATGCTGGACTTTGTAGAATGATTATGTATTAAAAAATGTGATTTTTATTGTAGTTAAATATGGAGTCAATGAAGTCAGGTGACCTCACATCAACTCTGCTTAAAGACAAGACAGGAATCTGGGTTTCAAGGGCAACAAAGAATACAGATCAAAGACCTTTTTGAAAAGCAGAGACTGCAGGAGTGTAACACCTGAAGAACAATGGGTTTCACCTTCACGGACTTTCAGATCGTAAACAAGAAGTCAGTGGTTCTGAAAATGTAAATACCATCACCAAGAGTGCCTTGGTAGCACCACTACCGAGCTCTAAAGGACACAGCTGTTAGACTGGGTCTGCAGCAGGTGATGAGGAGTCAACAAGAGGCTAAAACATTCTTGACCTCGTCCTCACCAATCTACTTGTTGCAGATGCATCTGTATTGGTAGGAGTGACCACCACACGGTCCTGTGCAGATGAAGTAATGTCTTCACATTGAGGATACCCTCCATCATGTTGTGTGGTACTACCACTGTGCTAAGTGGGATAGATTTCAAACAGATCTAACAACTCAAAACCGGCATCCATGAGGCGCTGTGGGCACTTACCTTCTGGGAGTGGAGCGGGGAGGAGTGGACCTGAGGGGAGAACGCCAAGCGAGGAGTGGATAAATGGAGCCCGAGTATTGAGGCCCAGTAACTTACCTTCCGGGAACGGAGCGGAGAGGAGCAGAGAGCAGTCCAGGCACGCTGGAGTTTTGAAAACAAAAGGCAGCAGTAACATCACAGGAAAGCTGCAAGGTGATTGGTTTGTGAGTAATAGCTGTTAGAGCCTGGAAATAGCTTTAAAAAAAACCAGGGGAAAGTTCTTTTTATCAACATACCTTACAAGTGATAAGGTTAGTATGACTAAAGTGTGTTTTTTTAAATTAGTGTAATTTATTAAGGATTTTAGATTGTAGTGGGTAGTGCTTGGAGTAGAACAAGGCCCCTAGTGTAATTAGTATTTTTTAATTAAAGAGAGTAACTAAGGAATCTAAGGGTAAGTCATGCAAGAGAGCTCGCACCCGTGATATGCTCCTCCTGTGCTATGTGGGACGCTTCCAGTGTCCCTGACGACCATGAGTGCAGGAAGTGTATCCATCTGCAGCTACTGGCTACCCGCATTACGGAGCTGGAGCTGCGGGTGGATTCACTGTGGAGCATCCGCGATGCTGAGGACGTCGTGGATAGCACGTTTAGCGAGGTGGTCACACCACAGGTAATGGCTTCAGAGGCAGAAAAGGGATGGGTGACCACCAGGCGGAGTAATAGGCGCAGGCAGGTAGTGCAGGAGTCCCCTGTGGCTATCCCTCTCTCAAACAGATATACCGCTTTGAATACTGTTGGGCAGATGGCCTCCCAGGGGAAAGCAGCAACAGCCAAGTTCGTGGCACCATGGGGGGGGGGAAAAAGACTGGGAGAGCCATAATGATAGGAGATTCAATTGTAAGGGGTGCAGGCAGGTGTTTCTGTGGCCGCAAATGAGACGCCAGGATAGTTTGTTGCCTCCCTGGTGCTAGGGTCAAGGATGTCTCGGAGCGGTTGCAGGACATTCTGAAGGGGGAGGGTGAATAGCCAGTGGTCATGGTACATGTCAGTACTAACGACATAGCTAGAAAGAGAGATGAGGCCCTGCAAGATGAATTTAAGGAGTTAGGAGCTAAATTAAAAAGCAGGACCTCAAAGGTTGTAATCTCAGGATTACTTCCTGTGCCATGTGTTAGTGAGCATAGGAACAGTAGAATAGGCCAGATGAATGTATGGCTGGAGAAATGGTGCAGGAGGGAGGGATTTAGATTCCTGGGATATCGGGACCGGTTCTGGGGAAGGTGGGAGCTGTACAAGCGGGATGGGTTACACCCAGGCAGGACTGGTACCGATGTCCTCGCAGGGGCGTTTGCAAGTGCTGTTGGGGAGGATTTAAACTAGAATGGCAGGGGGTTGGGAACCTGAGCGGGGAGACTGAGGAGGAGGAAACAAGGATAGAAACGAAAGACAGGAAATAAAAAGGCAAAAGTGGAAGGCATAGAAATCAAGGGCAAGAAACAAATAGGGCCATAGTGCGAAATAATGCTAAGATGGCTAAGAATGTTAAAAAGACAAGCCTAAAGGCATCGTGTCTCAATGCGCGGAGTATTCACATTAAGGTAGATGAATTAACCGCGCAAATAGATGTAAATGGTTACAATATAGTTGCGATTACGGAGACATGGCTGCAGGGTGACCAAGGATGGGAACTGAGCATCCAGGGGTATTTAGGAAGGACAGGCAAAAAATGAAAGGAGGTGGAGTAGCATTGTTAGTAAAAGAGGAAATCAATACAATAGTGAGGAAGGATATTAGCTCAGAGAATCCTAATGTGGAATCTGTATGAGTGGAGCTAAGAAACACCGAGGGGCAGAAAACATTGGTGGGGGTTGTATATAGACCCCCAAACAGCAGTGGTGATGTAGAGGATGGCATCAAACAGGAAATTAGAGACGCATGCAATAAGGGTGCAACTGTAATTATGGGTAAGTTTAATCTACATATAGATTGGGCAAACCAAATTAGCAATAATACTGTAGAGGAGGAATCCCTGGAGTGCATGTGTGATGGTTTTTTGGACCAAGACATTGAGGAAATAAATAGAGAACAGGCCATCCTAGACTGGGTATTGTGTAATGAGAAAGGATTAGTTAACAATCCTTGGGGAAGAGCGACCATAACATGATAGAATGCTTCATTAAGATGGAGAATGAGAGAGTTGATTCTGAGACTAGGGTCCTGAATCTTAATAAAGGAAACTATGAAGGTATGAGGCACGAGTTGGCTATGATAGAGATTGGGGAACATTACTTCAAGGGTTGACAGTGGATGGGCAATAGCTAGCACAGTGGCGCAGTGGTTAGCACTGCAGCCTCACAGCTCCAGCGACCCGGGTTCAATTCTGGGTACTGCCTATGTGGAGTTTGCAAGTTCTCCCTGTGTCTGCGTGGGTTTCCTCCGGGTGCTCCGGTTTCCTCCCACATGCCAAAGACTTGCAGGTTGATAGGTAAATTGGCCATTATAAATTGCCCCTAGTATAGGTAGGTGGTAGGGAAATATAGGGACAGGTGGGGATGTGGTAGGAATATGGAATTAATGTAGGATTAGTATAAATGGGTGGTTGATGGTCGGAACAGACTCGGTGGGCCGAAGGGCCTGTTTCAGTGCTGTATCTCTAAACTAAACTAAACTAAACTTAAAGAGCGCATGGATGAATTACAACAATTGTTCATTCCTGTCTGGCGCAAAAATAAAACAGGAAGGGTGGCTCAACCGTAGCTTACAAAAGAAATTAGGGATAGTATTAGATCCAAGGAGGAGAAATATAAAATGGCCAGAACAAGCAGCAAACCTGAGGATTGGGAGCAGTTTAGAATTCAGCAAAGGAGGGCAAAGGGATTGATTAAGAAGGGGAAAATAGAGTATGAAAGTAAGCTTGCAGAGAACATAAAAACTGACTGTAAAAACTTCTACAGATATGTAAAGAGAAAAAGATTAGTGAAGACAAATATGGGTCCCTTACAGTCAGAAACGGAGGAATTTATAATGGGGAACAAAGAAATGGCAGACCAATTAAATACATACTTTGGTTCTGTCTTCACAAAGGAGGACACAAATTACCTCCCAGAAATGTTGGGGAACATAGGGTCTAGTGAGAAGGAGGAACTGTATGAAATCAGTATTAGTAGGAAATGGTGTTAGGGAAATTGATGGGATTGAAAGCCAATAAATCCCCAGGGCCTGATAATCTACATCCCAGAGTACTTAAGGAAGTGACCCTAGAAATAGCAGATGCATTGCTGGTCATTTTTCAAAATTCTATAGACTCTGAAGCAGTTCCAACGGATTGGAGGGTAGCTAATGTAACCCCACTATTTAAAAAAGGAGGTAGACAGAAAACAGGGAATTATAGACTGGTTAGCCTGACATCAGTACTGGGGAAAATGCTAGAGTCCATTATAAAAGATGTAACAGCAGAGCACTTTGAAAACAATGACAGGATTGGACAAAGTCAACATGGATTTACGAAAGGGAAATCATGCTTGACAAATCTACTGGAATGTTTTGAGGATCTAACTAGTAGAATAGATAAGGGGGAACCAGTGGATGTGGTGTATTTGAACTTTCAGAAGGCTTTCGATAAGGTCCCACATAAGAGATTAGCATGCAAAATTAAAGCACATGGGATTGGGGGTAAGATACTGACATGTTTAGAGAATTGGTTGGCAGACAGGAAACAAAGAGTAGGAATAAACGGGTCTTTTTCCAAGTGGCAGGCAGTGACTACTGGTGTACCGCAGGGATCAGTGCAAGGACCAGAGTATCCACAATATATATTAATGATATAGATGAGAGAATTAAATGTAATATATCCAAGTTTGCAGATGACACAAAGCTGAGTGGGAGTGTGAGCTGTGAGGAGGATGCAGAGAAGCTCCAGTATGATTTGGACAGGTTGAGTGAACGGGAAAATACATGGCAGAGGCACGTGAGGTTATCCACTTTGGTGGCAAAAACAGAAAGGCAGATTATTATCTGAACAGCAATAGATTGGGAAAGGGGGAGATGCAGCGAGACCTGGGTGTCCTTGTGGACCAGTCACTGAAAGTAAGCATGCAGATGCAGCAGGCAGTTAAGAAGGCAAATGGTATGTTGGCCTTCATCGCGAAAGGATTCGAGTGCAGGAGCAAGGATGTCTTGCTGCAAATATACAAGGCCTTGGTGAGACCACATCTGGAGTATTGTGTGCAGTTTTGGCCTCCTTACCTGAGGAAAGACGTTCTTGCTATGGAGGGAGTGCAGCGAAGGTTCACCAGACTGATTCCTGGGATGGCAGGGCTGACGTATGAAGAGAGATTGGGTCGATTAGGCTTTATTCACCAGAGTTTAGAAGAATGAGAGGGAATCTCATAGAAACCTACAAAATTCTAACAGGACTGGACAGGCAGGAAGGATGTTCCCAATGGCAGGAGAGTCCAGGACCAGGGGTCACAGTCTAAGGATAAAGGGTAAGCCATTTAGGACTGAGATGAGGAGAGATTTCTTCACCCACAGAGTGGTGAACCTGTGGAATTCTCCACCACGGAAAGCACTTGAGGCCAAATCATTAAATATATTCAAGGAAGAGGTTTTTCGGGCTAATGGGATCAAGGGAAATGGGGAGAAAGCAGGAACGGGTTACTGAGTTTGGATGATCAGCCATGATCGTATTGATTGGCGGAGCAGGCTTGAAGGGCCGAATGGCCTACTCCTGCTCCTATTCTACTACATTTCTATCAGCAGCAGAATTGTATTCAACCACAATCTGTAACCTCATGGCTCAGAATATCCGCCAGTCAACCATTACCATCAAGACAGGGGATCAACCCTGGTTCAATGAGGAGTGCAGGAGAGCATCCCAGGAGCAGCACCAGGCATACCTAAAAATGAGGTGTCAACTTGGTGAAGCTACAACACAGGACTACATGCCAAACAGCATAAGCAGCATGCGATAGAGCTAAGTGATTCCACAACCAATGGATTAGATCTAAGCTCTGCAGTCCTACCACATCCAGTCGTGAATGGTGGTGGACAATTAACTGACAGGAAGAAGACGCTCGACAAATACACCCACCCTCAATGATGGGGGAGCCCAGCACATCAGTGCCAAAAGATAGGGTTAAAGCATTTGCAACCATCTTCAGCCAATTCGATTCACTCCACATGATATCAAGAAATGGCTGAAGGCACTGGATACTGCAAAGGCTATGAGCCCTGACAACATTCCGGCAATAGCACTGAAGACTTGAGCTCCTGAACTGGCCACAACCCCTAGCCAAGCTGTTCCAGTACAGCTATAACACTGGCATCTATCTGACAATGTGGAAAATTGCCAAGTTATGTCCTATGATAGCAGACAATTCCAACCCGGCAAATTACCGCCCCCATCAGTCTAATTTTGATCATCAGCAGTGATGGAAGGTGCCATCGACAATGCTGTCAAGTGGCATTTGCTTAGCAATAATCTGCGCACTGATGCTCAGTTTGAGTTTCGCCAGGGCCACTCAGCTCCTGGCCTCATTACAGCCTTGGTCCAAACATGAACAAAAGAGCTAAACTCCAGAGGTGAGGGGAGAGTGACTGCCCTTGGCATCAAGGCAGCATTTGACTGAGTGGTATCAAGGAGCTCTAGAAAAACTGGAGTCAATGGGAATCAGGGCAAAAACTCTTTATTGGTTGGAGTCATACTTAGCACAAAAGAAGATGGTCGGAGGTCAATCATCTCAGTGCCAGGACATCATTGCAGAAGTTCCTCAGGGTAGTGTCCTAGGCCCAACCTTCTTCAGCTGCTTCAACAAAGACGATCCCTCCATCATAGGATCAGGGGTGGGGATCTTCGCTGATGATTGTGCAATATTCCACACCATTCGCGATGACCCAGATACTGATGAAGTCCGTGTCCATATGCAGCAAGACCTGGACAATATTCAGGCTTGGGCTGATAAGTTGCATGCTACATTTGTGCCACACAAGTGCCAGGCAATGACCATCTCCAACAAGAGAGAATTCAACCATCTCCCCTTAACATTCAATGGCAATACCATCGTTGAATCCCCCACTATCAACATCCTGGGGGGGTTACCATCGACCAGAAACTGAACTGGAACAGCCACATAAATAGAGGTTGGGATTTCTGCATCGAGTAACTCACCTCCTGTCTCCCCAATGCCTGTCCACCATCTACAAGGCACAAGTCAGGAGTGTGATGGAATACTCTCCACTTGTCTGGATGAGTGCAGCACCAAGAAAACTCAAGAGGCTCGACACCGTCCAGGACAAAGCAGCCCACTTGATTGGCACTCCAGCCATCATTTTCAACCTTCACTCCCTCCACCACTGATGCACAATGTGTACCATTTACAAGATGCACTGCAGCAACTCACCAATGCTCCTTCGACAGCACCTTCCAAACCCACAACTTCTACCACCAAGAAGGACAAGCGCAGCAGATGCATGGGAACATCACCACCTGCAAATTTCCCTCCAAGTCACACACCATCCTGACTTGGAACTATATCGCCATTCCTTCAATGTTGCTGGGTCAAAATCCTGGAATTCCCTTCCTAACAGCACTGTGGGTGTACCTACACCCAAAGGACTGCAGCGATTCCAGCACCTACTCAAGGGCAATTTTTTTTTCATTCATTCATGGGATGTGGGCGCCACTGGCCAGGACGGCATTTATTGCCCATCCCTAATTGCCCTTGAGAAGGTGGTGGTTTGCTGCCTTCTTGAACTGCTGCAGTCCATTTGGCTGTAATGAGGTCAGGAGCTGAGTGGCCCTGCCGGAATCCAAACTGAGCGTCACTCAACTGGTTATTGCGAAGCAAGTGTTGCTTGATGGCACTTTTGATGACACCTTCCATCACTTGACTGATGATTGAGAGTAGGCTGATGGGGTGGTAATTCGCCGGGTTGGACTTGTCTTGCTTTGTGTGTACAGGACATACCTGGGCAATTTTCCACATTGCAGGGTAGATGCCAGTGTTGTAGCTGTACTGGAACAGCTTGGCTAGGGGCACGGCAAGTTCTGGAGCACAGGTCTTCAGTACTATTGCCAGAATATTGTCAGGGCCCATAGCTTTTGCAGTATCCAGTGCCTTCAGTTGTTTCTTGATATCACGCGGAGTGAATCGAATTGGCTGAAGTCTGGCATCTGTGATGCTGGGGACTTCAGGAGGAGGCCGAGATGGATCATCAACTCAGCACTTCTGGCTGAAGATTGTTGCAAATGCTTCAGCCTTATCTTTCGCACTGATGTGCTGGGCTCCCCCATCATTGAGGATGGGGATATTTGTGGAGCCACCTCCTCCAGGTGGTTGTTTAATTGTCCACCACCATTCACAGCTGGATGTGGCAGGACTGCAGAGCTTAGATCTGATCCGTTAATTATGGGATCGCTTAGCTCTGTCTATCGCATGCTTCTTACGCAGTTTGGCACGCAGATAGTCCTGTGTTGTAGCTTCACCAGGTTGACACCTCATTTTGAGGTATGCCTGGTGCTGCTCCTGGCATGCCCTCCTGCACTTTCATGGAACCAGAGTTGGTCTCCTGGCTTGATGGTAATGGTACAGTGGGGGATATGCCGGGCCATGAGGTTACAGATAGTGGTTGAGTACAATTCTGCTGCTGCTGATGGCCCACAGTGCCTCATGGATGCCCAGTTTTGCATTGCTAGATCTGTTCGAAATCTATCCCATTTAGCATGGTGATAGTGTCACACAACACAATGGACGGTATCCTCAATGTGAAGGCGGGACTTCGTCTCCACAAGGACTGTGCAGTGGTCACTCCTACCAATACAGTCATGAACAGAAGGATCTGCAGCAGGCAGATTGGTGGGGACGAGGTCAAGTATGTTTTACCCTCGTGTTGGTTCCCCCACCGCCTGCCGCAGACCTAGTCTAGCAGCTATGTCCTTTAGGACCCGGCCAGCTCGGTCAGTAGTGGTGCTACCAAACCACTCTTGGTGATGGACATTGAAGTCCCCCACCCAGAGTACATTTTGTGCCCTTGCCACCCTCAGTGCTTCCTCCAAGTGGTGTTCAACATGGAGGAGTACTGAGTCATCAGTTGAGGGAAGGAGGTAGTTGGTAATCAGTAGGAGGTTACCTTGCCCATGTTTGACCTGATGCCATGAGACTTCATGGGGTCCGGAATCGATGTTGAGGACTCCCAGGGCAACTCCCTCCCTACTGTATACCACTGTGCCACCACCTCTGGTGGGTCTGTCCTGCCGGTGGGACAGGACATACCCGGGGATGGTGATGGCAGTGTCTGGGACATTATCTATAAGGTATGATTCATTGAGTATGACTATGTCAGGCTGTTGCTTGACTAATCTGTGGGACAGCTCTCCCAACTTTGGCACAAGCCCCCAGATGTTAGTAAGGCGGACTTTGCAGGGTTGACAGGGCTGGGTTTGCCTTTGTCGTTTCCTGTGCTTAGGTTAATGCCGGGTGGTCTGTCCAGTTTCATTTCTTAGGGATGGGCAATAAATGCTGGCCTATCCAGCCATGCCCATGTTCCATGAAAAAAATTTTAAAAATTACAATTGCTAATATCTGGCAATAATGGAAAGCCTGGGTGGCTCTGCTGAAGCCAGACTTGTGGAAAAATTCAACAGATTTTCAGAGGCAGGCAGGCAGGTTGTATGGAAGACCGAGAGAAGTGGTGGCAGCCTCGGAGAGGAGAGAGAGAACACCTGTTAATGGAATACTGATACAGAAAAAGGCTGCAAAGACTTGAACCTGCTTTGAAAATTGAGGTTTGCAGAGAGGTAAAAGACAAACAGGAAGACCAGATATCACTTTATTCATGGAAGTCCAGGTTGAAAGTGCTCAGATGAAGTGAACAAAGAGGACTTTGAGAAAAGTGGGAGTGATCCAATGTCGTGCAACTGAGAGGAGTTTGGGACTTTTAGCTGCAAGGATTTCACTATCAAGGAGGACTGTGTAACATTTAAGTGTGATGTGAGGTTTTTCACATGTTTTAATAAGTGAAGAAAATACCTTTCTCTGTATCAGCTACTTATCAGGTACTATTTACTTAATAGGGATTTTTAGTTTAGTTCTAATAAAAGTCTTAAAGTGTGAAATCTTATCATGTCATTCATTAAATTGGTCTACTGAGTTCATATCTTGTATTTAACGTTAACAGTCTCACTGATGTCGTAATATCATTTATCAGATAACGAAGGACAATTTTTTAAAGTGCTGAGTGAGTTCCATACGTAATGGATTTATGCAAGTTTAGGGGAGATCCTGTGGGGCTATTGTTCTGAGACATATTTCATAATCATTGATAGCTGAGGTGTCCTGGGATGTTGACTCTGGACAGATTCTACAGCAGCCAACAATTTTAATGTTACAGTCAGATTTCTGGAAGGTTTAATTTTCAAGTATCAGTAAAGATTTGAGGAAGGTAGATTTAGGTTTGTTGCTAGGCAAAAATAACAGTGAAACAGAAGAAGAGTGGAGGTCAGTTAAATCTGTATTTGTGCATGAGGAAACCATCTGCGTATAAAAATAACAGTACAGAATAAAGTGAAACCTAAATGGCTTACCATGGAGAGCCATAGGGAAAGAAAATAACTTATGCTATACGATGAGCAGAATTTTCATAAAGGGAGTGCTTCATAAACAGAGTGCTAAAATTGGGAATTTGGTGCAGAGGGGAAGGTGGTCCTGCTTTTTTTTTTATATAACCTCCAGTAGCTGGTGAGTGTTTTTCTTTTGTTTCTAAGCTAGGAAACTGTAACTTGCTATTACTTTCCTTTACTAAATTAGTAACTAATCACAAAAATAAACAAGGTTAGACAGACATGGCAGGGCAGGTAATGTGTTGTAACTACAGCATGTGGGAGTTTGTGGAGAGCATTGCGATCCTGGACAGCTATACCTGCCATAAATGTCTGCAGCTTGAGCAACCTGGGCTTGAGTTGTTGAGCTGGAGTCCGAGCTGCAGATATTGTGGGTCATCAGAAAGGGGTAGAATTACCTGATCACAGAGATATAGTTACAAGGTGACCAAGATTGGGAAATAAATAGAATGGAAAAGGAGGAGGAATTGCCCTCATAGAAAAGGATAATATAAAGACAGTTGTGAGAAAGGATCTTGGCTCAGAAGAAGATCAGGAAGTAGAATCAGTATGGGTGGAGAATAGGAATAACAAGGGTCAGAAAATGTTGGTGGGAGGAGCTTATAGGCCCCCCAGATTGTAGTTATACTGTTGGACAGATCATTATGCAAGAAATAATTGGAGCTTGTAACTCAGTCAATGTAAAAATTGTGGGGGAGTTTAATCTTCATTAGACTAGACAAATCAAATTGGTAAAGGTAGTCTGGAAGGAATGCTTTTGCACCAGGTTCCTGGAATAATACGTTGTGGAACCAATTAAGGATAAAGCAATTTTAGATCTAGTATTATGCAATTAGCTGGGGTTAATTAGTAATCTCTTAGTAAAAGATCTGCTGGGAAAAGGTGATCATAGTACAATTGAATTCCATATTAAGTTTGAGAGCGACCGACTCCAGTCCCAAACAGGAATCTTAAACTTAAACAAAGTGAATTACATAAGGGTGAGGGGAGAGCTGGCTGAGGTTGATTGGGTAAATAGGCTAAAAGGTATGACAGTAAATAAACAGTAGTAAACATTTAAAGAAACAATTCAGAATGTTCAACAAAAATACCTTTAATGAAAAAACAAAAACTCAGCAACGAAGATCCATCTATGACTTACTAGGGCAGGTAAGAATAGTATTAAATTAGAAGAGGTTTATTATTGTCATGCAGACCCCCACCTGCCAAGAATGAGGCATATTAATTTTGTCATATGAACATTGATTTTTAAACTGTTGCTGGAGTGAAGAAATTATTTGTTTGAAGATCACCAGACACTGGACTGGAAGGACATTCGCATACTAAGAGATGCTGCTTGTGGAGACAAAGGACTATTCCCTGCTCCAATTAACCCAAATGGATTTTGATCACCAGACATAGAAGAGGTAAGGAAGCACATTCCAGAGACTGCTAAGATAATACAATCCACAAACCTCGCAGGAGAGACTGTTCCAAATAAGAAGCTAGTCACATGAATAACCTGCTGGGAAACCTGGGGATTTCTGAATTTACTTTGGGCCTCCTTATCTCGAGAGACAATGGATACGCGCCTGGAGGTGGTCAGTGGTTTGTGAAGCAGCGCCTGGAGTGGCTATAAAGGCCAATTCTGGAGTGACAGGCTCTTCCACAGGTGCTGCAGAGAAATTTGTTTGTTGGGGCTGTTGCACAGTTGGCTCTCCCCTTGCGCCTCTGTCTTTTTTCCTGCCAACTACTAAGTCTCTTCGACTCGCCACAATTTAGCCCTGTCTTTATGGCTGCCCGCCAGCTCTGGCGAATGCTGGCAACTGACTCCCACGACTTGTGATCAATGTCACACGATTTCATGTCGCGTTTGCAGACGTCTTTATAACGGAGACATGGACGGCCGGTGGGTCTGATACCAGTGGCGAGCTCGCTGTACAATGTGTCTTTGGGGATCCTGCCATCTTCCATGCGGCTCACATGGCCAAGCCATCTCAAGCGCCGCTGACTCAGTAGTGTGTATAAGCTGGGGGTGTTGGCCGCTTCAAGGACTTCTGTGTTGGAGATATAGTCCTGCCACCTGATGCCAAGTATTCTCCGAAGGCAGCGAAGATGGAATGAATTGAGACGTCGCTCTTGGCTGGCATACGTTGTCCAGGCCTCACTGCCGTAGAGCAAGGTACTGAGGACACAGGCCTGATACACTCGGACTTTTGTGTTCTGAATTGTGCCACATAGAAAGGAACAGAAGGCAGTATGCAACTGAAGCTGGAGCAAGGAAGCCTCTCTCTCTCGTTTTCTCCCAAGCCACTGGACCCACGGAAGACAAGTAAACCTCAAGAGAGAAAAGACTCCTACATCAGAACAAGTTGAAGCGTGAACTGGGCCCCTACAAATTGCAAGACTTACCAGCAATCAAAGTCACCACAATGAACTAACATGACTAACGACCAGATATTGCCTTAAACTTTTCCTCTTTATTCCTTCTACTTTTTCTGTCTCTATCTGTGTGTTTATCGCGTATGCATGCTAGTGTGGTCGCGTCGCATATTTGCAGTTGTTAACCGGATTAGAGTTTACGATTAATAAACTTCTACCTGTCTTGTTTACATCGAAGGAAACTCATTTGATTTCTTTGCCTTACAATTGGAGCAGTAAACAAGGATTCACTAGGGGGGAGTTAAAAACGTGGTATTTTAAAATTAAACCCTGTTATGGTTAAACCAGGCAAAGGCTGAGAGGGAACCCCTAGACCCCTTCTCACCTGGTCGTAACAAATTTAGGGGCTATCGTCTTGGATTTGACCCACAGACAAATGAGAAATTGAAAGTGTAAGAAAAATTGTTCTCAATCAAAAAAAGAGATTTCAATACAGGTTTTCTCGTGGTTGTGTGTGCTTGAATACTAACATGTCTGCGACTGAAGCTAGTACCTCCGCAAGCCAGGGTGAAGTAACTTGGGATAAGTTAAAAGCACTGTCTATGGAGGAGTTGAGGAAAATGGCTGTGCAGTGTGGGATCACTGTATGTGGCAAGGCTAGGAAGTCTGAACTCCTAAGACTAGTGGCCTACCATTTTTCCCTTGAATCTGAAGAAGCAGAAACAGGGTTAGAAGTAGACTCAAAGAAAAGAAAATTACAGCACAGGAACAGGCCCTTCGGCCCTCCAAGCCTGCGCCGATCCAGATCCTCTATCTAAACATGTCGCCTATTTTCTAAGGGTCTGTATCTCTTTGCTTCCTGCCCATTCATGTCTCTGTCTAGATACATCTTAAAAGACGCTATCGTGCCCGCGTCTACCACCTCCGCTGGCAACACGTTCCAGGCACCCACTACCCTCTGCGTAAAGAACTTTCCACGGATATCCCCCCTAAACTTTTCCCCTCTCACTTTGAACTCGTGACCCCTAGTAATTGAATCCTCCACTCTGGGAAAAAGCTTCTTGCTATCCACCCTGTCTATACCTCTCATGATTTTGTACACCTCAATCAGGTCCCCCCTCAACCGCCGTCTTTCTAATGAAAATAATCCTAATCTGCTCAACCTCTCTTCATAGCTAGCGCCCTCCATACCAGGCAACATCCTGGTGAACCTCCTCTGCACCCTCTCCAAAACATCTACATCCTTTTGGTAATGTGGCGACCAGAACTGCATGCAGTATTCCAAATGTGGCCGACCCAAAGTCTTATACAACTGTAACATGACCTGCCAACCCTTGTACTCAATACCCCGTCCGATGAAGGAAAGCATGCCGTATGCCTTCTTGACCACTCTATTGACCTGCGTTGCCACCTTCAGGGAACAATGGACCTGAACACCCAAATCTCTCTGTACATCAATTTTCCCCAGGACTTTTCCATTTACTGTATAGTTCACTCTTGAATTGGATCTTCCAAAATGCATCACCTCGCGTTTGTCCTGATTGAACACCATCTGCCATTTCTCTGCCCAACTCTCCAATCTATCTATATTCTGCTGTATTCTCTGACAGTCCCCTTCACTATCTGCTACTCCACCAATCTTAGTGTCGTCTGCAAACTTGCTAATCAGACCACCTATACTTTCCTCCAAATCATTTATGTATATCACAAACAACAGTGGTCCCAGCACGGATCCCTGTGGAACACCACTGGTCACACGTCTCCATTTTGAGAAACTCCCTTCCACTGCTACTCTCTGTCTCCTGTTGCCCAGCCAGTTCTTTATCCATCTAGCTAGTACACCCTGGACCCCATGCGACTTCACTTTCTCCATCAGCCTACCATGGGGAACCTTATCAAATTCCTTACTGAAGTCCATGTATATGACATCTACAGCCCTTCCCTCATCAATCAACTTTGTCACTTCCTCAAAGAATTCTATTAAGTTGGTAAGACATTGACCTTCCCTGCACAAAACCATTTTGCCTATCACTGATAAGCCCATTTTCTTCCAAATGGGAATAGATCCTATCCCTCAGTATCTTCTCCAGCAGCTTCCCTACCACTGACGTCAGGCTCACCGGTCTATAATTACCTGGATTTTCCCTGCTACCCTTCTTAAACAAGGGGACAACATTAGCAATTCTCCAGTCCTCCGGGACCTCACCCGTGTTTAAGGAAGCTGCAAAGATATCTGTTAAGGCCCCAGCTATTTCCTCTCTCGCTTCCCTCAGTAACCTGGGATAGATCCCATCCGGACCTGGGGACTTGTCCACCTTACTGCCTTTTTGAATACCCAACACTAGCTCCCTCCTTATGCCGATTTGACCTAGAGTAGTCAAACATCTGTCCCTAATCTCAACATCCGTCATGTCCCTCTCCTCGGTGAATACCGATGCAAAGTACTCGTTTAGAATCTCACCCATTTTCTCTGACTCCACGCATAATTTTCCTCCTTTGTCCTTGAGTGGGCCAATCCTTTCTCTAGTTACCCTCTTGCTCCTTATATATGAATAAAAGGCTTTGGGATTTTCCTTCACCCTGTTTGCTAAAGATATTTCATGACCCCTTTTAGCCCTCTTAATTCCTCGTTTCAGATTGGTCCTACATTCCTGATATTCTTTCAAAGCTTCGTCTTTCTTCAGCCGCCTAGACCTTATGTATGCTTCCTTTTTCCTCTTAGCTAGTCTCACAATTTCACCTGTCATCCATGGTTCCCTAATCTTGCCATTTCTATCCCTCATTTTCTCAGGAACATGTCTCTCCTGCACGCTAATCAACCTCTCTTTAAAAGCCTCCCACATATCAAATGTGGATTTACCTTCAAACAGCTGCTCCCAATCTACATTCCCCAGCTCCTGCCGAATTTTGGTATAGTTGGCCTTCCCCCAATTTAGCACTCTTCCTTTGGGACCACTCTCGTCTTTGTCAATGAGTATTCTAAAATTTACGGAATTGTGATCACTATTCCCAAAGTAGTCCCCTACTGAAACTTCAACCACCTGGCCGGGCTCATTCCCCAACACCAGGTCCAGTATGGCCCCTTCCCGAGTTGGACTATTTACATACTGCTCTAGAAAACCCTCCTGGATGCTCCTTACAAATTCTGCTCCTCTAGACCTCTAACACTAAGTGAATCCCAGTCAATGTTGGGAAAATTAAAATCTCCTATCACCACCACCCTGTTGCTCCTACATCTTTCCATAATCTGTTTACATATTTGTACCTCTATCTCACGCTCGCTGTTGGGAGGCCTGTAGTACAGCCCCAACATTGTTACCGCACCCTTCCTATTTCTGAGTTCTGCCCATATTGCCTCACTGCTCGAGTCCTCCATAGTGCCCTCCTTCAGCACAGCTGTGATATCCTCTTTGACCAGTAATGCAACTCCTCCACCCCTTTTACCTCCCTCTCTATCCCGTCGGAAGCATCGATATCCTGGGATATTTAGTTGCCAATCATGCCCTTCCCTCAACCAAGTCTCAGTAATAGCAATATCATATTCCCAGGTACTAATCCAGGCCCTAAGTTCACCTGCCTTACCTACTACACTTCTTGCATTAAAACAAATGCACCTCAGACCACCAGTCCCTTTGCGTTCATCATCTGCTCCCTGTCTACTCTTTCCCTTCGTCACGCTGACTTCATTATCTAGTTCCTTACAGGCTTTGGTTACTACCTCCTTACTGTCCACCGACCTCATTTGGTTCCCATCCCCCTGCCACATTCGTTTAAACCCTCCCCAATAGCGTTAGCAAAAGCACCCCCAAGGACATTGGTTCCAGTCCGGCCCAGGTGTAGACCGTCCAATTTGAAATAGTCCCACCTCCCCCAGAACCGGTCCCAATGTCCCAAAAATCTGAACCCCTCCCTCCTGCACCATCTCTCAAGCCACGCATTCATCCTGACTATTCTTTCATTTCTACTCTGACTATCACGTGGCACTGGTAGCAATCCTGAGATTACTACCTTTGAGGTCCTACTTTTTAACTTGGCTCCTAACTCCCTAAATTCTGCTTGTAGGACCTCATCCCATTTTTTACCTATATCATTGGTGCCTATGTGCACAACGACAACTGGCTGTTCACCCTCCCCTTTCAGAATGTTCTGCAGCCGATCTGAGACATCCCTGACCCGTGCACCTGGGAGGCAACATACCATTCGGGAGTCTCGTTTTCGACCACAGAACCGCCTATCTACTCCCCTTACAATTGAGTCCCTGATGACTATAGCCCTTCCACTCTTTTTCCCACCCTTCCGAACAGCAGAGCCAGCCACGGTGCTATGAACCTGGCTACTGCTGCCTTCCCCTGGTGAGCCATCTCCCTCAACAGTATCCAAAACTCTAACAGGATATTGCTAGTAAAGCTACAATTGGAACAGAGGAAACTTGAATTTGAGGAAAGAGAAAGCGAGACAGGAGAGAGAGAAAGTGCCTTCCAGAAGAAATGTGAAGAGAAAGAGAGAAAGCAAGAGAACGAACACAGGAGCTAATATAGATTAAATAAATAGGGTAAAGTCTGATTTAGATGTTAAGGGTATGAGTCCACGTGTGGCATTGTCCTTCAGTGTGGTTAAATGCAGTGTTTTGTTTTGGAGCTGGGAAATTCCAGACATGAGTGAACAATGTGGATACATCTGCTAATGGCGGCAAAAGGGTCAGAGATGATAAATGATTTAAGGTTCTCTAGCAATGTAATGACACCACCATGAAGACAAATAGAATTTAGGTTGTAACGCAAGACGTTATGATATAAAGCTAAGAATATAGTTTCGCTGTACTAGGACTTACTACAGTCACATTGAATCCAGTTTTGGTCTCCATGTGGCAGAGGATACCAACGTCCCAGAAAAGGATGAGGAGGGCAACCTAAAGTCTTTGTGCTGTTAATGATCAGATATGCTTGAGGATTTGGGGCTGTTTTCATGAAAAACAAGCTTACACAAGATATGTTTGAGGTTTTTAATGTAGTGAATAGATTCTGTCTGTTTAGATAGTAAATGATAGGGATCGGAGAATGAGAGAAATAGAGGTGCAGAAGGGAACCATTTGCCCATCGAGTCCATGGAAATTTCAGTCAGAATGCAAAAACTTTGCTGTATTTGCTTCTTGTACCCAGAGATGTGTTATACGCTAGAAAAAAAAACACACAGGCATAATGTACTTCGTTAGTCAGCATTCAGACATATTGTACCCTTAAGAGCATATCATGGCAGGCAATGCTCAGGAAATAAAATACTGAACTCAACGACAATTTATTCAATATCTACCATACAGAAAGTCTCATATTTATGAGTGCCATAACTGATGTAGCTAATTTTTTGTATTATATATTGTACTGAACCAGTTAATTAGTTTACTATTTGTGTATAAGTATTAAAGTATGTTTTACAGCAGTTTTCAATATGATAAAAGAGGATCTGGCCAAAGTGGACTGGGAGCAGCGACTTGTAGGAAAGTCTACATCAGACCAGTAGGAGACATTCAAAGAGGAAATAGTGAGAGTTCAGAGCCAACATGTACCCGTTAAGGTGAAGGGTAGGACCAACAAGTCCAGGGAACGCTGGATGTCAAGGGAAATAGAGGATTGCATCAGGGGAAAAAAAGGAGGCTTATCAGAGCACTGAAAACAGCAGAGGCCCTAGAGGAGTATAAAAAGTGTAGGGGGGTACTTAAAAAAGTAATTAGGAAAGCGAAGAGGGGACATGAAAAAACACTGGCGGGCAAGATAAAGGAAAATCCTAAGGCATTTTATAAGTATAGGAAGGGCAAGAAGATAAGCAGGGAAAGAGTAGGGCCCATTAGGGACCAAAGTGGCAATCTGTGTATGGAGCCAGAGGATATAGGTGAGGTTTTAAATGATTACTTTTCATCTGTATTCACTATGGAGAAGGACGATGTAGGTGTAGAGATCAGGGAGGGGGATAGTGATATACTTGAACATATTAGTATTGAAAGGGAGGAAGTATTAGTTGTTTTCGCGGGCTTAAAAGTGGATAAATCCCCAGGCCCAAATGAGATGTATCCCAGGCTGTTATGTGAGGCAAGGGAGGAGATTGCAGGGGCTCTGACACAAATTTTCAAATCCTCTCTGGCCACAGGAGAGGTACCAGAGGATTGGAGGACAGCGAATGTGGTACCATTATTTAAGAAGGGTAGCAGGGATAAACCAGGTAATTACAGGCCGGTGAGTCTAACATCAGTGGTTGGAAAATATTGGAAAAAATTCTGAGGGACAGGATTAATCGCCACTTGGAGAGGCAGAGATTAATCAGGGATAGTCAGCATGGCTTTGTCAGGGGGAGATCATGTCTAACTAACTTGATTGAATTTTTCGAGGAGGTGACCAGATGTGTAGATGAGGGTAATGCAGTTGATGTAGTCTACATGGACTTCAGTAAGGCTTTTGATAAGGTCCCGCATGGGAGATTGGTTAAGAAGGTAAGAGCCCATGGGATCCAGGGCAATTTGGCAAATTGGATCCAAAATTGGCTTAGTGGCAGGAGGCAGAGGGTGATGGTCGAGGTTTGTTTCTGAGAGTGGAAGCCAGTGGTGTTCCACAGGGATTGGTGCTGGGACCCTTGCTGTTTGTAGTGTACATTAATGATTTAGACATGAATATAGGAGGTATGATCAGTGGTGTCGTAAATAGTGAGGAGGAAGGCCTTAGATTACAGGACGATATACATGGGCTGGTAAAATGGGCAGAGCAGTGGCAAATGGAATTTAATCCCGAGAAGTGTGAGCTGATGCATTTCGGGAGGACTAACAAGGCAAGGGAATGTACAATGGATGGTAGGATCCTAGGAAGTACAGAGGGTCGGAGGGACCTTGATGTACTGGTCCATAGGTCACTGAAGGCAGCAGCACAGATAGATAAGGTGGTTAGGAAGGCATATAGGATACTTGCCTTTATTAGCAGAGGCATAGTATATAAGAGTAGGGAGGTTATGATGGAGCTGTATAAAACGCTAGTTAGGCCACAGCTGGAGTACTGTGTACATTTCTGGGCACCACACTATAGGAAAGATGTGATTGCACTGGAGAGGGTGCAGAGGAGATTCACCAGGATGTTGCCTGGGCTGGAGCGTTTCAGCTATGAAGAGAGACTGAAAAGGCTAGGGTTGTTTTCCTTGGAGCAGAGAAGGCTGAGGGGGGACATGATTGAGGTATACAAAATTATGAGGGGCATTGATAGATTAGATTGGAAGAAACTTTTTCCCTTAGCCAGGGGGGCATAGATTTAAGGTAAGGGGCAGGAGGTTTAGATGGGATTTGAGGAAAAATATTTTCATCCAGAGGGTGGTTGGAATCTGGAACACACTGCTTGAAGAGGTGGTAGAGGCAGGAACCATCACAACATTTGAGAAGTATTTAGATGAGCACTTGAAACGCCATAGCATACAAGGCTACGGACCAGGTGCTGGAAAATGGGATTAGAATAGGTAGGTGCTTGATGGCCAGCACAGACACGATGGACTGAAGGGCCTGTTTCTGTGCTGTATGACTCTAAAGTTTCTGTTCAAGTTCCAGAACAAGAATTTGAACTAGCTGATTCTGCTACTTCATCTCAAGCTCAGGGACACCAAGGACAATTGTAGAATTCCACCATTGACTAGTTGACAGCATATACCAGAATCAAGTCAAGAAACACTGCTAATCTACATGGTTCAGTACCACACTTAGCGCATTTACCACCAACCCACTGGAGAAGCCTATTCAGATTCAGTTCTACTGTTAGGTGTGATTGAAATTACTTTTATGTCATCAACTTTTCTGAAAAATAGCAGACAGCAGTTAAGATGTTATTTAGTTAAAACGTCCATAAACCATTTGGGGTTTGCTTGCTTATGATGTTATTTTATCCTTCATAAAAATTAGTCTAATACAGATATTGAGCCATCATTACATACATGGACATGTATTCTTTTGTATATCAAAAATTTTATAACTACAGCACATTTTGGGTGACCATTTTATTTAAATCAATCTGTCCATGTGTATTTTAAGGCAAATTTCTATAGTCCAACTTCTACCCACTCCCATATCCCAACAAATTGGCTTCATGATCCTTACCCTCATTTTCAAATCCCTCCACTGGGATACCCCACTCTACTTTAGTGATTTCCTGCCTCACATTCCTGTACTCATTCTTTGCTTCCCTGACATCTAGTTATTCATGATTCTGTCCTGCATCTCTAACATCACTGAACATTATAATAAAAGCAAAATACTGCGGATGCTGGAAATCTGAAACAAAAACAAGAAATGCTTGATTCACTCAGCAGGTCTGGCAGCATCTGTGGAAAGAGAAGCAGAGTTAACGTTTCGGGTCAGTGACCCTTCTTCGGAACTGACAAATATTAGAAAAGTCACAGATTATAAACAAGTGAGGTGGGGGTTGGGCAAGAGATAACAAAGGAGAAGGTGCAGATTGGACCAGGCCACCCTGGCTCCTGAAACTCAATTCCTAGTTCCCTGTTTTGCCACCTCACTCACAGCTTTCAAAACCCTTCTCTTCACTCCATTGGCCAGTTTTACCATGTTTTCTTTCTTCTCACTGCCCATTGTTTCTCATCCTCAACACAGGCACAATACCAAAGATGAAATATCTTTAATATTAAAAAAATACAAAACAGAATGGATGGATAGTTGAAAGGGTTTGTTTTATACAAGTAAATAATTTTCTGAAACAAACATATAGATATATAAATCAGTTTAGAAAGGCCTACAACAAAACCTAGCACAGAAAACAGTTGTTACATTAACAAATTTGAAAAAGATTACAACCATAACTCAGAACTGACCATACAATATTGTGGTAGGTAAAGGTGCATCAGTAGATTGCTTTATTTTATCAAATTTATTGCCAGAAGTAGACAGTAATCCTGTATGAATCCTGACTTGTAAGAATGCGAGTTTCCAAAGTATGGTATGCAGTGCTGATTCTGTAATAATCAATGCAGCAACCTGAAGGTTTTACACTGAAATAAATAACAGGGAGCTCTCCCACTGTACTTTTTAAATGAGCTTCAATTCCTCTATGCTTGAAGCAGAACATGGTAAGGACCAGTGGTGGTCAGAGTGCACAAGAGAGACTGCTTTCAAATTCAAACATGCAAGATGTCAGAGATTAGTACTTGCTGGCCACTAAATCCACACAAAAGATATACAATCTACTAAACTGAAACTGGGAAACTCACACCTTCTGTCTCCCATTCCAGCACAATCTTTACTCACGATATCCATTGGAATACAATAAAGCAGACCTTCAAGCTATCACTATACATTCAAAAAAAATTCAATAAGCCGTTAACCTGTTGCACATTAAACATTCCCAAGTCTACAGCTTGAATTTTATTGCCAAAATTATATTACTCCTCAAATTACATTACTTGGATTGAACAGCTAATGCAAGAAACATGTCTAAGAATTAACTTGCAACATTATCAGTACATTAAGGATATAGGAACAACTGTCATAAAATTTAAGGCCTATATTAAAGAATCTGAACTCGAATATGGATACAGAACTTGTTCAGTAATTAACTTAATTTTAGGATTTACGATTTAAGAAATTTTGCGACATAAATCAACCCATTAATTACTTTCCTGGAATGATTTTGTATTTACACACCTATTTTATTCTGTTTACGAACTCATTTTTTAAACAGGCAGAACAGTGTTAATTCACTTTCACATGTGCCACTGAAATAGCGTCAAGCACCAGCCACACACTGCATGCTCGTTGGCTGTGCTGGCATTTAATCCCTTCATGGGCCAAAATCTATATTTAAGTTTGAAAACATAGAGCTCATCATCAAGTCAATTTTCAGTTTGTTCAGACATATTTTTGTGTTATCAACTTAGCGCTGTGTGAATGAAATGGACAGAAAAAGGGATTCAGTGCAACAAAAATTAAAAGAGTCACTTGTAATACCACACACAAAAGCAATTTTCAAAGACAATTTGAAAATCCAAAACCAGGCATCATATAGCCAATTCTGATGAAATTTCATCAACCTAGAACATTAACTCTGTTTTTCTCTTCACAGATGCTGCCTGACTTGCTGAGCATTTCCAGCATTTTCTGTTTTTATATACTACTATAATCAAACTGGTTGTGTAGGAACTAAAATCTATTTAACTTAAATAACTTCAAGTCTGCTTAAATTTCTTAGCAACACAAAAAGGATGTACCGTCATCTGTAGGTAAAACACATATTTCATCCAAGCTTGGAATTTGAAACATGACAAAGCAGCGGTTTTGTATTTAGAAATGTTTTGACAAGTCCCACAACTGGAAGTAGTGCTTTGAGCTGCTTCCAGAGTGATGTACAAGACAGTACCTTTGAGATTCAGTTTAACGGTCAAACATGTCTCCCAGAGAGGGTTTCTGAGAAACACCATTTCTGACAGTTGCTTAATACTTTCTAAAGCCCATCCTATGTTATAGAAATCCCACAGCCAGACTTTTCATGGAGTGGTTATGAACCACTGCAACATGCTTCTACCTATCATTACTTCTAATTTTAAGAAATATGCTAAAAAAAACATTTTTAATTGATATGGACTGTCATATAGACATTAAAATTATTTACGTAAGCTTGACCATTTCAATACTGCAAATTAGTGTTTGCAATTGTGTTTGAGGTTACCTTGAACTATTATTCACTGCAAAGAATATTACAATTAATTTTAGATCGGGTACTACTCTTCTGCATAGGACTTTGCTGTAGTAGCAAAAGGTGGGAAATGGTGTTCCTCAGAGATCAGTGCTGGGACCACTGTTCACCATTTACATAAACAATTTGGACTTGGGAATCAGAAGTACAATTTCAAAATTTGCGCACGACACCAAATTTGGGGTGCAGCTCACACAGAGGAGGACTGCGACTATATAGAGGAAGACATGAATAAACTTGCCGATTGAGCGTGTAATTGGCAAATTAACTTCAATATACATATGTGTGAGGTGGTACGTTTCGATAGAAATAAGGAGGCCACATACTCCTTGGAAAATAACTATCCAAATGAGCTGAAGGAGCAGAGGGATCTGGGGATACAGATACACAAATCACTAGAAGTAGCAACGTAGGTTAACAAGGCCATTAAAAAAAACACAAAGCACTGGGGCTCATTTCTAGGGGGACAGAGCTGAAAAGCAGGCAAGATATGCTAAACTTGCATAGAACCATGGTTGCACCACACTTGGAGTACTGTGAACAGTTCTGGTCTCCATATCATAAAAATAGGGTGGAAGGAGGCTTGCATGAAGCATAAACAATGATATAGACATATTGGGTCAAATGGCCCATTTCTGTGCTGTAAATACTATGTAATACTAGGGGGCAGGCAGATAGAGCAATGTCTCAACACCTATGATACAAACCTTTTTTCCGTTGCATTCATACCTTCCATACATAATTTGAATCCAAAAACATTCTCCCAAGCATACTTAATTACTTCAGCTCATTGTCTGATTTCTCTCAAAGACAGTAAATCATCTGAGTTAATCTTTACTTTGATTCTAAATTAACCTTCTGTAAATGGTGGAACTGGATAGTTCAATATTTGTAGATTATTGAATCCTGATCTTTATATTATGTTTCCAAACAGCCCTGCACAGGATTCAAATGACATAACCAGAATGTTACCTATTTATAGTTACGCTAAATTTTTATATAAGTCACTAGTTAGGTCTCAGCTGGAGTATGTGTGTCAGATTCTGGGCAACACACTTTATAAAGGATGTCAAGACCTCGGAGCGGGTGCAGAGATTTACTAGAATGGTACCTCCTCTAACTACCAGTAGGTCACCCTGATGGTATGTCATTCAAAATGTTCTTTCCAGACAATTCAGGTCAGGAAGGACAAAATCTATCATTGCACTACTGTTTTCCATAATTCAAGGAGACAGCACATGAAAATTTCACATACCCATTATGATTTACAAAAATCATCGTGATGTCCTTGAAAGAGTTAAAAAAGCAAACCAAAACTTTACATTGGAACTGAAATAGAAAAATCTTTTACGTGTGACTAAATTGCAACAGTGGTCTCTTTGGTCTCTTCCTGCCACTGCCCAGAGTGTCTTTAGCCTGCTGATAACAGTCTACATGCACAGTAACAATTAAAGCTGAAAATCCCTGAAATAAAATTAAAACATTTCCATTGTAGCTCCCATTGAGAATGATATAATTAAAACTACACATTACACATGTTTTAGCAGGGGTAGGCTATTGAAAAGGTTATTACTTGTCATCTAGGTTATTATTTCAAGGAATTAAGACACTAACTATTCTGGACTCAATTTGAATTCCACAGCCATCCCATCACTTGGATACTTCTGTCTCTCAGATCCCTTCATTTAAACTCAGTTGTCAGTACAAGGTATAACAGGTATTCTTTGCTAATCGGCTTCTGCTGATTCTGTTACAAAGAAAACATTTGCAATATAGAGCAATAGCTGCACTAATCCATTGTCTGACAGCTTTCATTTTGTAGGTTTTGAATCCATTTTATTTTAAATTCTAATGAAGCCAAATGTTTATCTTGATTAAATTTGTGGATTGACATGTTGACCAAAACAAAAATTTTTTAAAAAGGAAAAAGGAAAAAAATTAAACATTTATTCAGGGGAAAAAATCTTAAAGCAACTGCATCCCACCATTCTGGCACTGTTGATGGTACTGGTAGCTGAACCACATTTTAATGTAATTAAAAAGCGATAGAAAATTGTTATTAAAAATTAGGTGAACGCTCCTGCCTCATCAGGTGGAGGAGAAGTAGGTGCTGGTTAAAGCACCCTCTTAACTTCATTCCAGCAATAGAACAAAGAAAATTACAGCACAGGAACAGGCCCTTCGGCCCTCCAAGCCTGCGCCGATCCAGATCCTAAATCTAAACCGGTCGCCTATTTTCTAAGGGTCTGTATCTCTTTGCTTCATGCCCATTCATGTATCTGTCTAGATACATCTTAAAAGACATTATCGTGCCCGCGTCTACCACCTCCGCTGGCAATGCATTCCAGGCACCCACCACCCTCTGCGTAAAGAACTTTCCACGCATATCCCCCCTAAACTTTTCCCCTCTCACTTTGAACTCGTGACCCCTAGTAATTGAATCCCCCACTCTGGGGAAAACGCTTCTTGCTATCCACCCTGTCTATACCTCTCATGATTTTATACACCTCAATCAGGTCCCCCCTCAACCTCCGTCTTTCTAATGAAAATAATCCTAATCTACTCAACCTCTCTTCATAGCTAGCGCCCTCCATACCAGGCAACATCCTGGTGAACCTCCTCTGCACCCTCTCCAAAGCATCTACATCCTTTTGGTAATGTGGCGACCAGAACTGCACGCAGTATTCCAAATGTGGCCGAAACAAAGTCTTATACAACTGTAACATGACCTGCCAACTCTTGTACTCAATACCCCGTCCGATGAAGGAAAGCATGCCGTATGCCTTCTTGACCACTCTATTGACCTGCGTTGCCACCTTCAGGGAACAATGGACCTGAACACCCAAATGTCTCTGTACATCAATTTTCCCCAGGACTTTTCCATTTACTGTATAGTTCACTCTTGAATTGGATCTTCCAAAATGCATCACCTCGCATTTGCCCTGATTGAACTCCATCTGCCATTTCTCTGCCCAACTCTCCAATCTATCTATATTCCGGTGTATTCTCTGACAGTCCCCTTCACTATCCGCTACTCCACCAATCTTGGTGTCATCTGCAAACTTGCTAATCAGACCACCTATATTTTCCTCCAAATCATTTATGTATATCACAAACAACAGTGGTCCCAGCACGGATCCCTGTGGAACACCACTGGTCACACGTCTCCATTTTGAGAAACTCCCTTCCACTGCTACTCTGTCTGCTGTTGCCCAGCCAGTTCTATATCCATCTAGCTAGTACACCCTGGACCCCATGCGACTTCACTTTCTCCATCAGCCTACCATGGGGAACCTTATCAAACGCCTTACTGAAGTCCATGTATATGACATCTACAGCCCTTCCCTCATCAATCAACTTTGTCACTTCCTCAAAGAATTCGATTAAGTTGGTAAGACATGACCTTCCCTGCACAAAACCATGTTGCCCATCACTGATAAGCCCATTTTCTTCCAAATGGGAATAGATCCTATCCCTCAGTAACTTCTCCAGCAGCTTCCCTACCACTGACGTCAGGCTCATAGGTCTATAATTACCTGGATTATCCCTGCTACCCTTCTTAAACAAGGGGACAACATTAGCAATTCTCCAGTCCTCCGGGACCTCACCCGTGTTTAAGGATGCTGCAAAGATATCTGTTAAGGCCCCAGCTATTTCCTCTCTCGCTTCCCTCAGTAACCTGGGATAGATCCCATCCGGACCTGGGGACTTGTCCCCAGGCTTAATTTCAGGCGAACACCCCCTAATGCCCCGGTCTGAGTTCTTCCCCCACACTCATCATTCGTAAATTATGGAAATATGTTGGTACCATTGGGTTATGGAATTAGTTCTCCTAAAATCTGAGTTGATACTGCCAAAATGTAATTTTACTTTGGAAATGGTAAGACATCCCTTATTATCTACAAAGAAGAAAGATGCATGCTTCTGGTCAGGCAATTCTTTCAGCGGCCTAGCAGGTTAATATGCTTTTGGCCAGGGAATTATGTACTTCAGCAGGCTGTACAAAGTCTGGAATAAAGCACACTGCACAACTTATCTAGGGGTGAAGATTCCAGTCATGTTGCTTATGCTGGGCTTATTTAACTACTAGACTCCCATTTCAGATTAGGTGGACATTTGGGCTGGACTTTCTTTTTAAAACCAGGAATGAGCTGTAACTCGATTACCAATTTTGATGGAACAAGGATCATTCCAACCCAACCTGAAGTGGCGGCCCAGTATTTAAATAAGCCCAGTAAGAGTTGTGACTAAACTAACTCGGATTCTGACCATGACCCAAAATGAAGTATTCTATTCAGTATGCTTTATTTTGAGTAATTTTATACAACCTAGTAAAAGATACACCAGTGCCTGACACGATAATGGAAGATCATTGAGGCTCTCATACACTTTAAAAAAGAACACAACAAAGAAAGATACATTAAGTTTGTTTCTCTTTTCAAATAATTCAAGTAGCCACAAGAACATTTTTTGCAGTAACTTGAAGGAACTTCAAGATTACTTACTTATTCATACTAGATTTGCACCAATAATCCAGAATATAACTTTTGACCCTAGTATTTCTTTCAATTTTAGAAACTATAGGGCATTGCAGCTTTAAGCTTCTCCCAAAAGAAACTGAAATAACCTATAACTACAACAGCAATATGTGCCTTTTACAATCATCAAATAATTCGACAAACAGACTTCTGTTGTGTTTTTCTAAGGAAATATACATAACATGTTTCCAATTACTTCATTAGAAGATCATTTACAAGCTTTTCTTTGTTTACCTTGTACTAGATTCTAAGGGATTCACTAATGCGGGAGCTAGGTTTAACCGATGCGTATCGTCACTCAAAAGAACTAAATCCTCAATCTCACTTCCTTTGAATTTTCTTTTACATATCTTCACTGTAACCTTCTGTTTCAAGAACAATTTCACAGCCTCTTTAGCAGCCATTTCTCTGGCACTCACTTTGCATTTACCATATCCTGTTGCCAAATATACAGACTTGGACCTTAGTTCACAAACAATCCCTTCACGTGTAGAGCTTTGTGGTAAATGTAGTTCAGAAATATCTTTCAGGGGAACGCACACACTTTCAAGGGTCCCCTTTACTGATTGTATGCAGTTACTCAAAATGCCCAAATGGTTAATCTCATTGCTGAAACCACCAGCTGACACCAACTTCCACGCTATAGCCTTGTAGAGTTTATTGTAAAAGGTCTGCTTCTCTTTTACAGCTTCAGGAGTTAAACTGATCACTGTTATGGGGGTCTTGCAGCTTTGTGAGACAGGGGGCTGCACAGCTTTTTGGGAACTCCCTACAGAGGCAGAGCGATCAACAATGTCTGGCTGAACATTGGGCTTAACATCTGCAGAATTAGATGAAAAATGCTTGGTCTGTGCTGGAGCTTCAGGACGATGCGGTAGTGTCTGCTGATGGCTGACTGTAACTTGCGTAGGAGTAGCGACTTTCTTTACTTCAGTCTCTTTCAAGACTTGCCGGACCTCCTTTTGATTTGAGCTGGTGGATGGTGCAGGACAAACTGGAGCTTGAACCTGGGGTTCAGGCAAAGGAACTGATGGTTCACTCACAGGAAAGCCATCCAGGCCTGGAATTCTGGTGTGACTGACATCCTGGCTGCCATTCCCTGTGCATTCAGACGAAGCATATTCCATGCAAGTATCTTCTTTAACTGCCTTTTTCGTTGCACAAAGTGGTTCTTTTGTTGTTTCTGTTGAAATAAACATAAACGTGTGGAATCCATGTTACAGAATACACTTCAAATTGAAGCTTAGTGTTTAGAGTCCAAAAACATTAAAAAATACTGGCGATAAGTCCAGGTACAAGCCTCCACAGCCGAGCACTACTGTTAAGAGTTAGCTCACCAATTAAAAAAATAGTTGCCATTGGAAGAAATCGTACTTATGATCAGGGCCACTGATTCACAATGGCTGAATAAGCCATTTTGGGGGGGGGGGGGGGGGGAAGGGGGGGAATTTAATTTGTAGGGGATCACACTTATCAGTCAGTTTGTAATTAGGGCCACTAGTTTATGGTAACTGAGTAAGGCTTTTATTACATGGATATATGGAGTTTTCCAGATTTTGGAAGTCAAATTTCACAAATCTGTCTGTTTTTCCCTGAAAAATGTAAATGAGTGGTTCTATTTATAATTCAAAGTAGAGAAGAGGAAAATCAATTAGCTCCACCTCGCTCAACATTCCTAGTGTTTAACCACTTACTTTGTTTAAAAACAGGCATTTCTATGTAGATATTGACACTAAATACGCTCAAGCAAAATTAATACTTTCATGAAGTTTACCTGCAGCCCAGCTTAACAGGTAACATATTAAACATTTCAGCAACTCAAGCCCTATATAATTTAACTTCTGAAATTGTTAGTGAAATTAAATGGAAGATATCTTCAAAATATCATCCATTGAAGTTCAAACCCTTATTTTCTCAGCGACATTTTACTTGGCTTACTAGTCAATGCATGATTAACATTCACGCCACACAAGTACCAGGCAACGACCATCGCTAACATGAGAAAAATTAACCATTTCCCCTTGACATTCAACGCCATTACCATTGCTGACTTTCCCACCATCAACATCCTGGGAGTTACCATCGACCAGAAACTGAACTGGAGCAGCCACATAAATACTGTGGCTACAAGAGCAGGTCAGAGGCTGGGAATTCTAAGGCGGATAACTCACCTCCTGACTCCCCAAAGTCTGTCCACCATCTACAAAGCAAAAGTCAGGAGTGTGATGGAATACTCTCCACTTGCCTGGATGAGTGCGGCTCCAACAACACTCAGGAAGCTTGGCACCATCCAGGACAAAGCAGCCTATTTGATTGGCACCCATATCAAACATCTTAAACATTCACTGTCTCTACCACTGAAGCACAGTGGCAGCAGTGTGTACCATATAGAAGATGCACTGCAGCAACTCACCACGCCTGCTTCAACAGCACCTTCCAAGCCTACGACCTTTTCCACCTAGAAGGACAAGGACAGCACATGTATGGGAACACCACCACCACCTGCAAGTTCCCTTCCAAGTCACACACCATCCTGACTTGGAAATATATTGCCATTCCTTCATTGTCGCTAGATCAAAATCCTGGAACTCCTCGTCTAACAGCACTGTTGGTGTACCTACACCCCAAGGACTGCAGTGGTTCAAGACGGTGGCTCACTACCACCTTATCAAGGGAAATTATGGATGGGCAACAAATGCTAGCCTTGCCAGCAACGCCCACATCCTGTAAAAAATCATTTTTTTGTCATACTGTGTAGTGTACACACTATATTACTAATAAACCATGGTTAAATGGCAAGCTTCTGTTAAAGGCAGCTAATAATAAGGCAAAGTACTCTCTTTTCCCTCAAGAATGAAAACAAAAAAGTAAAAGCCAGGCATATCCTGGCATTTAGGTCAGCAGCAGCTACCACCCAAGAGGAAGTCGCCTGTTTATCTGTTCAGCTGACAGAAAACGTAAGACCGAAGCTGGAATTAAAGGGAATTAAACAGAAAAATTACATTTTTTGATGGTTCTGAAACACGACAGGAATCTTTCCAGGGTCAGCCCATTCTCCATTGTGAAAACTTTCCATTTAAAGTTCATTTTTATTCAGTTCTAATTTATGCAAAATTCTTACACTTCTGGATAGCAAATACACACATTTGCTGTTTGTGAATGTGGAATACTTCATGTGTTCCTTGAGTGGTTTGCTATTATTGTAAAGGGCATTCATTAGCTCGAATTTGACTAATTTATCACTAATTGAGAGACAGTCAAACTTAGCACTAGAGAACACAAACAACACATTTAGCTATCTCATTTGAAGAAGCAAACAGGAATCCAGCCCAGGCAGTTGAGTTAAGAGTTTCCTCCTTCTGGTGCTGTAAGCTTCCTAAATAAAATGAGCTTGGACAGCATTAGCTAATCTTTGGTAGGTCCGGATCACAGAAATGAATCAGTCACTATTTAGCAGGCAATCTCTGAGAAGAAGCTACAAGGATGCCTATTATGGGAAACAAAAATATCATAAGAGCAGAAATTACTCTTGTGATATTGCACATAGCAGAGGGAGCATTGCTCAGGAGTTGACCCACAACATACCCAACTTAGTCATGTTTGATGCCAACAATGGGTATCAAAAATTGAAATTGATCCCCTACCCTTTCACTGACATCCTATTATATAAAAACAGAAACTCAATATCAGTATGTTCACCTAAGCTACAGCTAGAACAATGTAACATAGATGCAACTGGATAACTAATAGCTTGTTTGGAGTAAAGCTCTGAGTTAACATTATTTGAAGTATTTCATTGAACAGATTGGTTATAAGAGTATTTATCATGTTGCTCCTCTCTGTTTCACTGAATGAGTTGGATAGATATGTGAATAGCTTGTCTAATGGGTGAAAACACCAGAAGGAGGAAACTCTTAACGCAACTTCCTGGGCTGGATTCATGTTAGCTCCTTCAAATGAAACTGATAAATTTGTTATTTGTAGTGTAAATTAAGACAACAGTAATGAAAAAAATGGATGAACTTGTATTTATACAGTGCCTTTCACAAACTCAAGTCATCCCAAAGTGCTTCATAGCTAATTAAGTACATTTAAAATGCAGTCACTGTCAGGGAAACGTGGCAGCCAATTTGTATATAGCAAGGTCCCACACTCAGCAATGAAACAAATGATCAGGTAACCTTTTTCCAGTGATATTGGTTGAGTAATAAATGCTGGCCATGACACCGAGAACTCCCCTGTGCATGTTTGAATAGTGCCATGGGATCTTTTACATCCAGAGGGGCCAGACAGGGGCTTCAGTTTAACGTCCCATCCAAAAGACGGCACTTCCGACAGTGCAGCACTCCCTCGGTACTGCACTGACGTGTCAGCCCAGATTATGTGCTCATGTTTCTGGACTGGGGCTTGAACCACATGACCTGACTCAGAAGTGAGGGTGCTATCACTGAGCCATGGTTGACACCTCACATTTAATTGGAATTGTGGAATCACACACAGAAACAGGCTATTCAAGCCATCATGTCTGTTCCTTGGAAAAAGCTATCCATTCATCCCACCTCTGTTGTTCTTTCTCTGGTATATAAAAAGAAAGCGAGTAGCTAAAGTGAGCGTGGGACCCTTGGAGGATGCGACTGCAGATTTTAATAACGGGGAACAGGGAAATGGCAGATAATTTAAACCAATATTTTGCATTGGTCTTCAAGGTGGAGGACACTACAAACATCCCACAGATATCAGATAAGCAAGGAGCTAATAGGAGGAAAGATCTTGTAATAGTCTCTATCACGAGGGACAAAGTATTTGACAAACTAATGGGACTAAAGAGAGACAAGTCACCAGGACCTGATGGCCTACATCCAAGGGTTTTAAAGGAAGTGGCTGCAAAGATAGTGGAGGCATTGGTCGAAATATTCCAGAACTCAATGGATTCCGGGAGGGTTCTAGCGGATTGGAAAACTGCTAATGTGACACCCCTGTTCAAGAAGGGAGGGAGACAAAAAGCAGGAAACTATAGGCCAGTCAGCCTAACATCGGTCATTGGAAAAATGCTAAGGAAGAAATAGCAGAACATTTAGAAAAGCTTAACGCAATGAAACAGAGTCAACATGGTTTTGTGAAAGGGAAATCATGTTTGACAAATTTGCTAGAGTTCTTTGAGGATATAACAAGCAGAGTTGATACAAGGGAACAGGTAGATGTAGTATATTTGGATTTCCAGAAGGCATTCAATAAGGTGCCACATAAAAGATTATTGCACAAGATCGGAGCTCAAGGTATTGAGGGTAATGTCTTAGCATGGATTGAGGGACAGAAGATCACCCCTCATTAACCCACAGAAGACAGAGAGTCAGGATTAATGGGTCTTTTTCATGTTGGAAAGACGTAACTAAAGGACTGCCACAAGGATCAGTCCTAGGGCCTCAATTATTTACTATCTATATTAATGACTTGGAGGAGGGGGCAGAGTGTAATATATCCAAATTTGCTGACAGTACAAAAGTAGGTGGCAGGGCATGACGTAATGAGGACATAAGGAATCTGCAAGGGGATATAGATAGGTTGAGTAAGTGGGCTAAATCTTGGCAGATGGAGTTTAATGTAGGAAAGTGAGAGATCATGCACTTTGGTAGGAAGAATCAAAAGGCAGACTATTTAAATGGAGAGACTTCAAAAAAGTGCAGCACAGAGGGATCTGGGTGTTCTTGTGCATGAAACACAAAAAGTTAGCATGCAGGTGCAACTAGTAATTAAGAAGGCAAACGGAATTTTGGCCTTTATTGCTGGTGGGGGGGGGGGGGGGGGGGGGGGTGGAGTTTAAAAATAGCAAAGTCTTGTTACAACTGTACAGAGTGTTGGTGAGGCCACACCTGGAGTGCTGTGCTGAGTTTTGGTCCTCGTATTTAAGAAAGGATACTGGCATTCGAGGCAGTTCAAAAGAGATTCACCAGGCTGATTCCTGAGATGAAGGGGTTAACTTATCAAGAATGGCTAAACAAGTTAGGCCTTTATTCTTTAGAGTTAAGAATGAGGGGTGATCTTATTGAAACGTACAAGATTCTGAGGGGGGCTTGACAGGGTAGATGTTGGGATGATGTTCCCACTAGTGGGGGAATCTCAAACTAGGGGACATAATTACAGAATAAGGGGGCACACATTTAAAACTGAGATGCGAAGAAATTTTTTCTCTCAGAGGACAGTGAATGTCTGGAGTTCTCTACCCCAAAGAGTTGTGGAGGCTAGATCACTGAAGTATTTAAAGAGGTAGACAGATTTTTGAAATATCGGGGAGTTGAGGGCTATGAGGAGCTGGCACGAAAGAGGAGTTGAGGTCTGGGGCAGATCAGCCATGATCTGAATGGCAGGGCAAGCTTGAGGGGCCGAATGGCCTACTCCTGCTTCTTATATTTACTAATTTTTTTTTTTATAAAAGGACCCATTTTTGTCAGAATTTAATCACAAATCTGAAATACAATTATACCCAGCACTGAATAAATTGCAGTTCATTTTAATGAAACAGATAAGCAAGGTCAAAGGTGACCTTTAAAAGAACACTCTAGTATATAGTTAATCTGCTAACCATTGCTGTTTGAAAGGTCTCTTTTCTTCACCTTATTGGCAACCAAATCGTCCCTTCTTGTGTGGACTGGAGCATCTATAACTTTGATGCCTTCTCCCATCTCCAGCACTTTATCCATCACCGCCTTTGAGTATCTGAATCACAAAATGACAAACAGTGCCACCCAATTACAATGTGTACACCAAGACTTGCAGCTAGGTATGTGAACAGCAACTGCATTAGCAAATGTAATCAAATTAGATGATATGTGCACTCTACACACATTTGATTTGAATCTGGTTATTCAGATTTCCTTTACGCAGACCTGGACTGATTGGACCATTCATCTTTTTGAAATAGTAGAAGCGTACAGCCTGCGTTAGATCTTTGAAAGAGCCACAAATTCATCCCACTCCCCTGCTCTTTTCCCATAGTCCTACATTTTTTTTCTTTTCAAGTAGTTATCTAATTCTCATTTGAAAGTTACTACTGAATCTGCTACCACCACCCTTTCAGGCAGTGCAATCCAGATCATAACTCTGCATAAAACAAACTCGTAGCAAAAGTGGGGGCAGACACCTTTAAGCAGTCCATTTGAGAATTATGCTCACTTGGTGGTAATTCCAATACAACATGGGACAATGACAACTCCACCCAGATAAACACAAGTAGTGGGTGATGCAGCATGATTGTGGCTTGAGTCTAGGTACATATGTACGAATTGGCTTGTGTTGAGTTCAGACTCTGAGCCCTGCTTTATGGGGAAGTGCTGTATAGGAGCTAGGAAGAAAGGAGAAGTGAGAGGGGAGCGGTCTGGGTGGCTCATGTATCACCTGGAGTACAGTTATTGAGTCCATTCTTCTTCTTCTTTGGCCTCCTTGTCTCGAGAGACAATGGGTAAGCGCCAGGAGGTGGTCAGTGGTTTGTGGAGCAGCGCCTGGAGTGGCTATAAAGGCCAATATTAGAGTGACAGACTCTTCAACAGGTGCTGCAGAAGAAATTGTTTGTCGGGGCTGTTACATAGTTGGCTCTCCCTTGCGCTTCTGTCTTTTTTCCTGCCAACTGCTAAGTCTCTTCGACTCGCCACACTTTAGCCCCGCCTTTATGGCTGCCCACCAGCTCTGGCGATCACTGGCAACTGACTCCCACGACTTGTGATCAGTGTCACAGGACTTCATGTCGTGTTTGCAGACGTCTTTAAAGCGGAGACATGGACGGCCGGTGGGTCTGATACCAGTGGCGAGCTCGCTGTACAATGTGTCTTTGGGGATCCTGCCATCTTCCATGCGGCTCACATGGCCAAGCCATCTCAAGCACCGCTGACTCAGTAGTGTGTATAAACTGGGGATGTTGGCCGTCTCGAGGACTTCTGTGTTGGAGATACAGTCCTGCCACCTGATGCCAAGGATTCTCCGGAGGCAGCGAAGATGGAATGAATTGAGACGTCGCTCTTGGCTGACATACGTTGTCCAGGCCTCGCTGCCATAGAGCAAGGTACTGAGGACACATTGACTGACATGTGAAAGCAAGCTTCCTGTCCTCTCACTCTGCTAGGTATAAACAATAGCACAGTAAATACAATAGCTGTTAAAAACATATTCTCAAAGTCTTGCTCAAGATCCAACAATAAAAATTGTAATCTCTGCTTCTCAACCACTTCCCAATTCTTTGCCCTCCTTGAGTTGGTGGTGTGGTCATCTACAGAAATTAGAAATCTTTTCTCTGAGAGTTTTGAGTATTTGGAACTCTTTTCCTCAAAAGTACCCCCAACTTTTGTGTTCAGAGTCTTTGAACATTTTTAAGGCAGAGGTAGATAGATTCTTGATAAGCAAGGGGTGAAAGGTTATCGGGGGAAAAGCAGGAATGTAGAGTCAAGGTTACAATTAAATCAGCTATGATCTTATTGAATGGTGGAGGAGGCTCGACGGGTCAAGTGGCCTACAGCTGCTCCTACTTTGTATGTTAGTATGTATAATTGTCTTCCATGCTTTTTTCTCCCACGACACTAACAATTACTGGTGGGTTTAAGCTAAATAACTACTGACAAGTTTAAAGACAGAACAATAATATATGTTTTTAACATTTTCTATTGTTGGGAGTTGAATTACTAAGATTTTCTACTGAACTGCACGAGGTCGTCTGCAAATCACATACTTTTATTACAGTTAGAATTCTGATACATGTTGACAAGTCAAGTGTGTGCAAAACAGGTTGCTTACAAGTGTTGGAAAAGATACCCACACTTAAAATTGTCGCTCGTTGGCTAGCTGAGCGTCTAACATGCATGGGAGCACAACATCACGTTTAACCACCTCTAGTCTAAGTTACTGACAGATCTAGAAGTAAAACTTTTGCTTGCCTGGCATGGAGTTTGCATTCTCTCCTTATGCTGAGACACACCCAACTTACCTTATATCCAAAGAGCTTAGGCATAGACAGCACTGTTACAGCATTGGCTTGCAAAGCAATCTGGAGCCAAGTGGGAAGAATCCTATTTCAGTGACAGGTCTACCCTTCCAAGTTCCATTGGTGAGCCAAGATGGCTCATCAACTATCACCAGTACCCTGAAACTCCACTGACTTGTTGGGTAAAGACATTGGATTATCATAGAGGGTTAATTTTAGTCCAAACTTACATTGCCGAACATGTCACCTTTGAGCCACCTCAATCTAGAACAGACCTCACTTATGGTTCTCCACACCAACACCCCTTCAGGAATATAGTCAATAATTGAACATTTGACAACTGACAAGTGTGAGTTGGAGTCCTCGCTGTAGTCACAACAGCCAAAAGGAGTGCTCCAGCAACATGTTAAGCAGCCCATCACCACAATATGTGAGGGCATTGCACTGCCACCATTCTCCTGAGGACTGGAGGAGCAGAGTTTCAATAGCTGCTTGCCATTCTAAATTCTACTCCGATCAAGGCAGAACTCCAGACATTCTCATACCTAATCTTCAGACAATACCTTCCTATACTCTAAATTACATTTATGCTCATCAGCTAAGAGGGATATCAACATGGTACAGGGACCTAAACAGGGCAGCTTTTGTACAATGCCCACAATATACATTTAATATTTTAATAATAGGAAATATGATCAGCCATGCATATCTTGCATGTATAATTACATATCTAGATTTTAAACTAGTTAGGTAATGGAGGGTTACCAGGATTTTGATATATTACAGGGATCACCACTTAAATATAGAGAATTCCCTGGTTGCTATTCACATCACCACATCAAATGTTCCTGGTAGCAAACTCCACAACAAAAATTTTAAGAACTGATACTGGGACAGAGTTGAAAATTCTAAACATATCTCAAGGTTGTACTTAAGCCACACAACTTTTACTTCATGAACCTTGGCGATGATTAAGCAGAAAGTCACATTCCACATTTACATTGATACACAACTTTACCTCACCACCACCCCTCCCCCGCTCCAAGTTGCTTTTCCCCTCCTAAGTACTGCTTAGGAGGAGGGGTGGGATGGACGGGGGGGGGGGGTGGGATGGACGGGGGGGGGGGGATGGACGGGGGGGGGGGGGGTGGGATGGGGGGGGGGGTGGGATGGACGGGGAAGGAAGCGAGGGACGGGGGTGGGGGGGGGTGGGATGGACGGGGGGGGGGGGGGGGGTGGGATGAACGGGGGGGGGGGGGGGGGGGTGGGATGAACGGGGGGGGAGGGGGTGGGATGAACGGGGGGGGAGGGGGTGGGATGAACGGGGGGGGAGGGGGTGGGATGAACGGGGGGGGAGGGGGTGGGATGAACGGGGGGGGAGGGGGTGGGATGAACGGGGGGGGAGGGGGTGGGATGAACGGGGGGGGGAGGGGGTGGGATGAACGGGGGGGGGGGAGGGGGTGGGATGAACGGGGGGGGGGAGGGGGTGGGATGAACGGGGGGGGGGAGGGGGTGGGATGAACGGGGGGGGGGGGGAGGGGGTGGGATGAACGGGGGGGGGGGAGGGGGTGGGATGAACGGGGGGGGAGGGGGTGGGATGAACGGGGGGGGGAGGGGGGGGATGAACGGGGGGGGGGGAGGGGGGGGGATGAACGGGGGGGGGAGGGGGGGGGATGAACGGGGGGGGGGAGGGGGTGGGATGAACGGGGGGGGGAGGGGGTGGGATGAACGGGGGGGGGAGGGGGTGGGATGAACGGGGGGGGGAGGGGGTGGGATGAACGGGGGGGGGAGGGGGTGGGATGAACGGGGGGGGGGGAGGGGGTGGGATGAACGGGGGGGGAGGGGGTGGGATGAACGGGGGGGGAGGGGGTGGGATGAACGGGGGGGGAGGGGGTGGGATGAACGGGGGGGGGAGGGGGTGGGATGAACGGGGGGGGGAGGGGGTGGGATGAACGGGGGGGGGAGGGGGTGGGATGAACGGGGGGGGGGAGGGGGTGGGATGAACGGGGGGGGGGAGGGGGTGGGATGAACGGGGGGGGGGAGGGGGTGGGATGAACGGGGGGGATGGGGGATGGGGGGAGGGACGGGAAAGGGGAGGGTGAGGGACGGGAGGAAGGGTGAGTGGGGGATCAGGGACGGGAGGAGGAGGAGGAGGGAGGGAGGCAGTGGTAGACTGCCACAAGTGTCCCAGGCAACAGCTGGGGAGATAGGGAGGCCTGCACTGAATTCCTGCTGTATCACGAAAGGCGCCAGTAACAGAGCTGATGCAGCGGAGTAATGAGGGGCTCGGCTCGGCTGCCCCGGGCCCTCACTTACCGGCAGCCTAGGAAGACATGGTTGGCCCAAACCATGGAGAGAGCGAGGAGCTGGTCAGTACCGTTCCCCAGCTCCAGCACCGCTCCGCTCGCCTTCTGCTCCTCCTTCATGTTGCGGAGGATGAATTCCCGACGGGCCTTCCAGTGCTTCTCGGACTCATGATCTCCCTTCAACGTCTCCACCCAGTCCGACAACCGCCTGTTCTGCTGCAGGAACTCGGACACCAGGTCAACGCCGCCCGCCGCCATGACACAACACCGGCCTGGGCCCAGAACAAGAGAGAGAGGCCTCCTCGCGGAGCTGAGAGGAACTGCAGGGAAAGGCCTCCTGACGGAGCTGAGGAACTGCACGGAGAGGCCTCCTCGCGGAGCTGAGAGGAAGTGCAGGGAGAGGCCTCCTGACGGAGCTGAGAGGAACTGCAGGGAAAGGCCTCCTGACGGAGCTGAGAGGAACTGCAGGGAAAGGCCTCCTGACGGAGCTGAGAGGAACTGCAGGGAAAGGCCTCCTGACGGAGCTGAGGAACTGCACGGAGAGGCCTCCCTACGGAGCTGCGAGGAACTGCAGGGAGGGCAGTTCTGAGATGCAGAGCTCTGAATCTGGGTTAAAACAAGAATTGCCGGAAATACTCAGCAGGTCTGGCAGCAACTGTGGAGAGAGAAGCAGAGTTAACTTTTCAGGTCAGTGACTATTCATCGGAACTAGCAAATATTGGAAATGTAAAAGGTTATAAGCAAGTAAAGCAGGGGTGGCGCAAGAGATAACAAAGGAGAAGGTGTAAATAGGGCAAGGTCACAGAATAGCTGACCAGAAGATCATGGAGCAAAGGCAAACAATATGTTAATGGTGTGTTGAAAGACAGAACATTAGTACAGATAGGGTGTTAATGGACTGAAAATTGAACAGCCGCAAGCAAGTACAAACATGAAAAAAGTGGGTAAGCAAACTGAACAAACTAAGATGAAATAAAATAAACACAAAAAAATTTTTTTAAAAGAAAAAAAAACTAAAAATTAAAGTAAAATAAAAAATGTAGTTATTTTTGGTTAATTTTTTATTTTTCTTTATTTTATATATTTTTTGTGTTTATTTTATTTTATTTCATCTTAGTTTGTTCAGTTTGCTTACCCACTGTTTTCTTCGGGAACATGCGGTTTGCCTTTAAGGCTTGCAAGGGATTGCTTTAAGAACCAGCAAGCTTTAGGGGTTATAGGAAGGTGCATTTTCATTGCCTTAGAAACAGCCATTTGGAGATTTTGATTCAAAGGGTGCATTTTCGTTAGCATAGATACAACCACTGGAAATGAGTCTCATGTGATACATTTCTAACGATTCGATCTTGAACTGGCTTTTAGTTGAAGACAGTTTGATCTAACAGAACACACAGACACAGAGGACACAGCCAGCTGTGCTGTTTCGCACCTGAAAAAAGAACTCTCAACCATTTAAACTGAAGGAATAATGTTTAATTATTATCTCTCAAAATTCTAAACTTCAAGCCAAAACAGAGACCTCTGGTAATTTAAACTGAAAGGGGGTGGGAAGTTAGACTGTGACAATCTTTTATCCCTCAAAAACTCGAAAGTCAGATTGATTCTGTTGAAAGCGTTTGCAAGTCATTAATTGTTGACGTTCGTTGGAGAAGGAAAGCAACATTCTGTGAGGACTTCAAACAACATTCTTTGAGGACTTCAAGCAACATTGGACTGTAAATTTGCAAGGATTCTAATTTTTTCTGTTTTAAATGTTGTTTATATCTTCATAGTGTTTAAGAATTTAGCTCTTCTAATTAAAGAGTTAATTTGTTGATTTAAAGACACTTGGTTTGGTTAGCCTCATTCATGGGTTAATAGATGGTACAATTTGGCTGGGTCTTTCTTTAATTTGGAAAGTTATAAATGATATGTTAGCCAATCTGTAGAGCGACGGGATTGAATTAACAGTGCATTGGTCCCACCACAATCAGAATTGTATATTTTGATTGGGGGCTTTGACATGAGCTGTCAGTTGTAACAAAGGTATCAATCTAGTAAACCTCTTCTGAACAGCCTCCAATATTTACATCCTTAAATAAGGAGACTAAAACTGCACACAGTATGCGAGATGTAATCTCACCAATGCCCTGTATAACTGAAGCATAACATCCTTACTTTTATTTTCAACTCCTCTTGTAATAAAGGATAGCATTCCATTAGCCTTCTTTATTACTTTCTGTACCTGCATACTAACTTTTTGTGATTCGTGCACTAGAACACCTAGATCCCTCTGCACCGCGGGATTCTGCAGTTGTTCTCCATTTAAGTAATACTCTGCATTTTTATTCTTCCTGCCAAAGTGAACAACTTCACATTTTCCCACATTATACTTCATCTGCCAGATTTTTGCCCACTCACTCAACCTATCAATATCGGTCTGCAACCTCCTTATATCCTGTCCTCTTCACAACATATTTTCCTACCTATCTTTGTGTCATCTGCAAATTTAGCTACCATGCCATCGCTCCCCTTATCTAAGTCATTGATATAAATTGTACAACGTTGAGGGCCCAGCACAGACCCCTGCAGGACTCCACTCATCACATCCTGCCAATCAGAAAAGGACCCATTTATGCATACGCTCTGTTTTCTGCCAGCCAGCCAATCTTCTATCCATGCTAATATGTTAACCACTACACCATGAGCTCCTACTTTGCACATTAATCTTTTATGTGGCACCTTGTCAAATGCCTTCTAGAAATCCTAGTACAGTGCGTCAACAGCCTCCCTTTTATCCACAGCACATGTTACTCCTTCAAAGAACCCCAATAAATTGGTTAAACATGATTTTCCTTTCACAAAACCATGCTGACTATTCCCAATTAACTTGAGTTTTCTGTGCCCAGCTATAGCTTCCTTAATGATCGATTCTAACACCTTCCCCATGACAGACGTCAAGCTAACTGGCCTATAGTTATCTGTTTTCTGCCTCCATCCCTTCTAGAATAGAGGGGTTATATTTGCTACTTTCCACTCTGATGGAACCTTTCCAGAGTCTAGTGAATTTTGAAAAATTAACACCAATGCACCTCTTTTAAGACCCTAGGATGAAGCCCATCAGGACCCAGGGACTTGTCAGCCCACAGCTCCATCAGTTTGCTCAGTACTGCTTCCCTGGTTATTGCAATCTCACCAAGTTCCTCTCTTCCTTCCACCTCCTGATATACAGCTATTACTGGAATGTTTTTGTATCCAAAAATGTTTGTTCCTTTCATCTGCCATTTCCTTATTACCTACTATTAACTCCCCATTCTTACTCTCTAGAGGACCAACACTCACTTTACTTACTCTTTTCCTTTTTACATAACTGTAGAAACTCTTGCTATCTGTTTCTACATTTCTAACTAGCTTCTTCTCATACTCTAATTTCTTTCTCCTGATTAACCTGTTAGTCATTCTCTGCCATTCTTTATATTCTGAGCAATCATCTGACCTGCCACTCATCTTTGCGCAATTATATGCTTTTTCCTTAAGTTTGATGCTTTCTTTAACTTCTTTAGTTAAACACGGATGGTGGTTACCCCCCTCAGAATTTTTACAAACATACTTTATCGTAGGAATATACTTATTCTGAGTATTCTGAAATATCCCCTCAAATGTCTGCCACTGCTTCTGTATTGAGCTATCTCCTAGCCTAGTAACCCAGTTCACTTCAGCTAGCTCAGCTTTCATGCCCACATAGTTGCCCTTATTTAAGTATAAAATACTAGTCATAGACCCACTCCTCTCTCTTTCAAACTGGATGTAAAATTCAATCATATTGTGGTCACTGCTACCTAGAGGTGCCTTTACTTTGAGGCCATTAATTAATCCTGCCACATTACACAATTCCAAGTCTAATATAACCTGCACTCTGGTTGGTTCCAGAAAGTGCTGCTCAAAGAAACTATCTCGAAAACATTCCATGAACTCCTCATCCAGGCTACTATTGCTAACTGATTTTTCCCGTTTATATGTAGATTAAAATCACCCATGATTATTGCCATCCCTTTATCACAAGCACCCAATATTTCTTCTTGTATACTTCGTCGTACATTGTGATTACTGTTCGGGGGCCTGTAGTGACTCCCACTAGTGACTTCTTTCCCCTACTATTCCTCATCTCCACCCAAACCGATTCTACATCCTGATCTCCTGAACCAAGGTTATCTTTAACTATTGCACCAATGCCATCCTTGATTAACAGTGCTACTCCTCCACCTTTACCTAGCTTCCTGTTCTTCTTGAATGTTATATACACCTCGATATTCAGGACCCAATCCTTGTCATCCTGCAGCCACGTCTCCATAATGGCTATCAGATCATATTTATTTACTTCAATGTGCGCTTTCAGTTTGTCTATTATGAATGTTTTGTGAATTCAGATACACAGCCATTAGTTTTGTCTTTTTATTCTTTTTGTAACATCTAATCTTGACTGTTGGTGTGGCCTTAGGTTTTTTTCTCTCTGTCCCTTCCTGCCATTCTCTGACCTACATTTCCCATATTACTCTTCTGCTCTCCTGCCTTGATTTGCTACATCTACCCAAGCTTGATCCCTCACCCTCCTTGTTTATTTGAAAACTCTCTATGCTTCCCTAGTTATAGGGTTTGCTAGAACACTGGTCCCAGCGCTGTTCAGGTGCAGACCATCCCAACGGTATAGCCCCCACTTTCCCCAATACTGGTGCCAGTGCCACAAGAACCGAAATCCACTTCTCCCACACCAGTCTTTGAGCCATGTATTCATTGCAATAATCTTATGTGCTCTCTGCCAATTGGCACGCGGCTCCAGTAATAATCCAGAGATTATTACCCTTAAGGTTCTGCTCTTCAGTTTGGTGCCTAGTTCCTCATACTGTCTAAGCAGAACATTTTTCCTAGTCCTACCTATGTCATTGGTACCTATATGGACCACGACAACTGGATCTTCCCCCTCCCACTCCAAGTTCCTCTCCAGTCCTGAGCTGACATCCTGAACCCTGGCACCAGGTAGGAAGCACTCTGGACTCATGCTCTCGGCTGCACAGAACAGTGTCAATTCCCCTCACTATATTATCCCATACTACCACTAAATTCCTTTTTGCTGCTCCCACTTGAATGGCTTCCTGTACCACTGTGCCACGGCCAGTCTGCTCAACCACCTTGCAGACTTCACTTTCATCCACACAGGTTGAGCGCACCTCAAACCTGTTTGACAATTGCAAAGTCTGAGGCTCCTCCACTACTGTTTGCTCGGTCCCTTGACCTGCCTCACTTACAGTCACATCTTCCTGTCCCTCACTGCTGACCAAAACAGATGGACCTGTTCTAAGCGGTCTGACCGTCTTTCAGACCAAAGTGTCCAGGTACTTTTCCCCCTTCCTTATGTTGCACAGTGTTTGCAGTTCAGCTTCCAGATCAATAATCCTGATTCAGAATTCCTCTAGCTGCTTACACTCTCTTCAGGTGTGTTTGGCCTGGATCACCTTGGCATCCAAAAGCTCCCACATACCACAACTGCAACATAACGCCTATCCTGCCATTGTTACTTATGCTATTAGTTAATTTACTTTAATTACTTACTTAATTAACAGAATAATTCCTATGTACAGTAGAATTTACTGTGCTTATTAAATGCTAGTACCACCTACAACTAAAGCTATACTTTTCTTGATGACACAGATATGTAAACCTTCCTACTGGTAATAAACCTTACCAATGCTAATACAGCTTTGCCAATACTAATAAACCTTACGACTATTAGTAAACCTTACGAATACTGATAAACCCAAATAATATTTAATACAGCTTAAGTATTAAGTTGTCCTAATTTGAACTCCCTACTGGTCTTTCTCTCTCACTCTGTCTGATAAATTAGAAAATCTGCCTTAGTTTTTAGTTTATATACTAATGAATTGATCAAGTCTTATTTTATATTTGATCGATTTCGATTCAATTAAATTAAAGGCTTACCAGTATACTCACCCCAGCTGGCTTTCTGTTTCCCTGCTCTCTCTGTTGATTGTGATGTCACTTTGATGTCATTTTTCAAATTTTTTTTCCCCCTGCTCTGCTCCCACCACTCTCTCTCTCTCTCTCTCTCTTTTCGGCCTCAGACCTTTTGGCATGCATTTTAAATCTCCACTCTAATCACGCCAGATTCTCTCTCTCTCTCTCTCTCTCCTGCCTCCAACCTTTTGTCACGCTTCTTAACTCTCCACTCTGCTCTCGACGCGCTTTCTCTGCGGCCTCCAACCTTTTGGCATGCTTTTTAAATCTCCGCTCTGCTCCTGCTGTATGGAGGTACAGCAAGTAATTAGGAAAGCTAATAGAATGTTATCATTTATCGCAAGGGGAATTGAATACAAAAGTAGGGAGGTTATGCTTCAGTTATACGGGCATTGGTGAGACGACATCTGGAATATTGTGTACAGTATTGGTCTTCTTATTTAAGGAAGGATGGTAATGCATTGGAAGCAGTTCAGAAAAGGTTTACTAGACTAATACCTGGAATGGACAGGCTGTCTTATGAAGAAAGGTTGGACAGGCTAGGCTTGTATCTGCTGAAGTTTAGAAGAGTAAGAGGTGATTTGATTGAAACATATAAGATCCTGAGGGGTCTTGACAGGGTGGATGTGGAAAGGATGTTTCCTCTTGTGGGAGAATCTAGAACTAGGGGTCACTTTTTAAAAATAAGGGGTTGCCCATTTAAGACAGAGATGAGGAGAATTTTTTTCTCTCAGAGGGTCGTGAGTCTTTGGAACTCTTTTTCTTCAAAGGCAGTGGAAGCAGAGTCTTTGAATATCTTTAAGGCAGAGGTAGATATATTCTTGATAAGCAAGAGGGTGAAAAGTTATTGAGGGTAGGCAGGAATGTGGAACTGAGGTTACAATCAGATCAGCCATGATCTTATTGAATGGTGGAGCATGTTCGTATCTAGGCCTCCTGATGGAGCTGAGGGGAACTGCAGGTACAGGCCTCCTGATGGAGCTGAGGGAAACTGCATGCAGAGGCTTTCTGTCGGAGCTGAGGAGAACTGCATGGAGAGGCTTCCTACAGGGAATGGAAAACAATGAGGGAGAGAAAATGGCGGGTTGTCAACTGTCAGGCATGAACAGGAGCAGGAGTAGACCATATGCTCCATCTTAGGATTCAACTCCACTTTCCCGCCCACTTGCCATACCCTTTGATTCCTGAGAGACCAAATAACTATCTCAGCCATAAATGTATTCAACGATGGAGCATCTACAACCCTCTGGGGTAGAGAATTCCAAAGATTCGCAACCCTTTGAGTGAAGTAATTTCTCCTCATCTCAGTCCTAAATGATAGGCCCCTTATCCTGAGACTGTTCCCCCGTGTTTTAGATACCCCGACTAGCGGAAACAATCTCTCAGTGTTTACCCTATCCAGCCCCTTTAGAATCTTATATGTTTCAACGAGATCACCTCTCATTCTTCTAAACTCTAGAGAATACAGGCCCAATTTACTTAGTCTCTTATCATAGGACAACCCCCTCATCCCAGGGATCAATCTACTGAGCCTTCACTGTGCTGCCTCTAATGCAGCTATATCCTTTCTTAAATGTGGAGGCCAAAACTGCACACAATATTCCAGATGTGGTTTCACCATAATCCTGTACAATTGTAACAATACTTCCTTATTCCTGTACTCCAATCCCCTTGCAATAAAGGCCATTAGGCCATTTGCCTTCCTAATTACTTGTTGTACCTCCATGTTAACTTTGTGTGTTCGTTGTACGAGTACCCCCAAGTCTGTTTGAGCATCGACACTTACAAGTTGCACATATTTGAAAAAAATATTCTTTTCTATTTTTATGATCAAAGTGCATAACTTCACATTTCTCTACATTATACTCCATCTGCCATTTTGTTGCCCACTTACTTAACTTGCCTATATCTCTTTGCAGCCTCTCTGTGTCCTCCCCACAGCTTACGTTTCTGCCTACCTTTGTATAATCAGCAAATTTAAATACATTACTCTTTGTCTCTTCATCTAAGTCATGAATATAGATTGTAAATAGCTGAGACTTGAGCAGTGATCCTTGCGGCACTCCACTATTTACTGCCTGCCAACTTGAAAATACCCTGTTTATGCCCACACATTGCTTCCTGTCAGTTCACCAATCATCTGTCCATGCTAATATATTACCCCCAACTCCATGAGCTCTTATCTTGCCAATTAACCTTTTGTTTGGCACCTTATCGAATGCCTTTTGGAAATCCAGGTATACTGCATCTACTAACTCCCCTTTATCTACCCTACTAGTTACCTCCTCAAAAAACTCTAATAAATTTGTCAAAACAGGATTTCCCTTTAGTAAAACCATGTTGAATCTAATCATACTGTGCTTTTCCAAGTGCATTGTTAAGACTTCCTTAATAATAGATTCTAGCTTTTTCCCATGACTGATGTTAGGCTAACTGGCCTGTAGTTCCTTGCTTTCTCTCTCCCTCCTTTCTTAAAAAGTGTTATAATATTTGCCAACTTCCGATCTGATGGGACCGTTCCTGAATCTAAGGAATTTTGGAAAATCATAGCTCGCACATCCACTATCTCTGCAGCTATCTCTTTTAGAATCCTAGGATGTCTGCCATCAGATCCTGGAGATTTGTCAGATTTTATTCCCTTAAGTTTCTCCAATACTTTTTCTTTGCTAATATGAATGTCCTTAATTTTCTCACTCTTTTTAGCCCCTAGGTTACTGCCTCTTTCCTGTATGGAACTTGTGTGAAGACAGACACAAAATATTTGTTCAATGACTCTGCCATTTCCTCATTCCCCATGATAATTTTTCCTGACTCTGATTCCAAGGGACCAACATTTAATTTGGCTACTCTTTTCCTTTTGATATACCTATAAAAGCTTTTACAATCTGTTTTTATGTTACTGGCTAGTTTACACTCATGTTCTATTTCATCCATTTTTAGCAACATTTTTGGTTGCCCTTTGCTCGTTTCTAAAACACATCCCATCCTCAGACTTGCTACTCTTTTTTGCAACATTGTAAGCCTTTTCTTTTAATTTAATACTATCCTTAACTTCCTGATTGAGCCACAGATGAGTCTTTCTAGCTAAGTTTTTGTTTTTCAAAGGAATGTATTTTTGTTGAACATTTTGAATTGTTTCCTTGAAGGTTTCCCACTGTTCATTTACCACCATACCTTTTAGTCTATTTACCCAATGTACCTTAGCCGGTTCTCCCCTCATGCCTACGTAATTTGCTTTGTTTATGTTTAAGATTCTTGTTTGTGCTTGGAGCATGTCACTTTCAAACTTAACATGGAATTCAATAGTATTATGATCACTGTTTCCCAGTGGATCTTTTACTATGGCATTGCTTATTAACCCTGCTTTATTACACAATACTAAGTCTAAGATAGCTTTATCCCTAGTTGGCTCCACAACGTATTGCTCCAAAAAACTGTCCCAAAAACATTCTACAAACTCATCTTCGAGACCAGTCCTGCCAATTTCATTGTCCCAGCCTATATGAAGATTAACGCCCCCACAATTATTACATTGCCTTTCTTACAAGCTCCAATAATTTCTTGTTTAATGCTCTGTCCAACGGTATAACTACTGTTCGGGGGCTTATAAACTACTCCCACCGGTGTTTTCTGATTCTTGCTATTCCTTGTTTCCACCCATACTGATTCTACTTCATGATCTTCTGAGGCCAGGTCCTTTCTCACTAATGTCATCATTTACCATCAGTGTTACCCCCACCCCTTTGCTATTCTGTCTGTCTTTCCGAAATATTATGTACCCCGAAATATTTATTTCCCAACATTGATCACCATGTAACCATGTCTCTGTGATGACAATTAGATCTATATCATATACCTCTATTTGTGCCACTAGTTCATCTATCTTATTGCAGATCCTTCACACATTCAGCTATAGAACCTTTAATTTTGTTTTTTGCTTTTATTCTCTTCAATTACTTTATTTGCTGATGTACAATTTCTGTTAAACTTTCTGTCCCTTCCTGTCCCATTTCTGCTTGTCTTTGCCCACAATGCTATACTGTTCCAATGCCTCGGCCTTTCTCTTTGGATTTCTAAATCTCACCTCTCCTGAACTATTCCCACCCCACACCCCCACCCCCACCCCCACTCTGTTAGTTCGCAATGTCTAGTCTTACCTGCTGGTTCACTCTTGAGTTTGAATGCACTGTCCCTTCCTGTCACACCCTGATTATCATTATCCTTATTGCTATCTTGCCGTCTTGCCTTCTCCTCTCTCATTAAACTATCACATTTTCCCTTACTTGATCCCTCACCCCCACTATTTAGTTTAAAGCCTTCTCTGCTGCTCCAGTTATTCGACTAATCAGAACACTGGTCCCAGCACAGTTCAGGTGTAGGCTATCCCAATGGTCTATCTCCCACTTTCCCCAAACAAGTGCCAATGCCCCATGAATTGAAACGCATTTTTCCCACACCAATCTTTGAGCCACACCTTTAACTGTCTAATTTCATTTACCCTATGCCAATTTGCTCGTGGCTCAGGTAATAACCCAGAGATTATTACCTTTGTGGTTCTGCTTTTTAATTTAGCCCCTAGCTGCTCATACTCCCTATACAGAACCTCTTCCCTAGTCCTATCTATGGCATTGGTACCCACATGGACCATGACAACTGGATCGTTCCCCTCCCACTGCAAGTTCCTCTCCAGTCCTGAGCAGTTGTCCCGAACCCTAGCACTGGGTAGGCAACACAGCCTTCTGGACTCTCGCTCTTGGCTGCAGAGAATAGTGTCTATTCCCCTGACTATTCTGTCCCCTACTACCACTGCATTCCTATTTACTCCCCCCGCTTGAATGGCTTCCTGTACCAGAGTGTCATGGTCAGTTTTCTCATCCACCCTGCAGTCCTCACTCTCATCAATACAATCTGAAAGAACCTCAAACCTGTTGGAGAATTGCAAGGGCTGAGGCTCCTCCACTTATACCTTCTCGATCCCCTTACCTGCCTTACTCGCTGTCACATCCTCCTGTCCCTGACCACTAAGCAAATCAAAAGACCCTATTCTATGGAGTGTGACTGCCTCCTTGATCAAAGTGTCCAGGTAAGTTTTCCCCTCCTTGATGCATCGTAGTTACTGTAGCTCGGCCTCCAGCTCACTGACTCTGAGCTGAAGCTCCTTGAGCCACAGACACTTACTGAAGACTTGGTTGCTGTGGATCACACTGTTGTCTCAGCACCAGGACATCACTGCAGCAGTTTCTCAGAGTAGTGTCCTAGGCCCAACCATCTTCAGCTGCTTCATCAATGACCTTCCTTCAATCATAAGGTCAGAAGTGGGGATGTTCGCGGATGATTGCACAATGTTCAGCACCATTCGTGACTCCTCAGATACTGAAGCAGTCCATGTAGAAATGCAGCAAATCCTGGACAATATCCAGGCTTGGGCTGATAAGTGGCAAGTAACATTTGCGCCACACAAGTGCCAGGCAATAACAATCTCCAACAAGAGAGAATCTAACCATCTCCCCTTGACATTCAATGGCATTACCATCGCTGAATCCCCCACTATCAACATCCTAGGGGCTACCATTGACCAGAAACTGAACTAGAGTAGCTATATAAATACCTAGTTCCAAAGAAGGGTCATTGACCCGAAACGTTAACTCTGCTTCTCTTTCCACAGATGCTGCCAGACCTGCTGAGTGGTTCAAGCATTTCTTGTTTTTATTTCAGATTTCTAGCATCCGCAGTATTTTGCTTTTATTATAGCCATATAAATACTGTGGCTACTAGAACAGATCAGAGGCTAGGAATCCTGTGACAAGTAACTCACCTCCTGGCTCCCCAAAGCCTGTCCACCATCTACAAGGCACAAGTCAGGAGTGTGATGGAATACTCTCCACTTGCCTGGATGGGTGCAGCTCCAACAACACTCAAGAAGCTCAACACCATCCAGGACAAAGCATCCCACTTGATTGACATCCCATCCACAAACATTTACTCCCTCCACCACTGATGCACAGTGGCAGCAGTGTGTGCCATCTACAAGATGCACTGCAGCAACGCACCAAGGCTCCTTCGACAGCACCTTCCAAACCCCTGCAAGTTACCCTCCAAGCCACACACCATCCTGACTTGGAACTATATCGCCGTTCCTTCACTGTCGCTGGGTCAAAATCCCAACTCCCTTTCGAACAGCACTGTAGCTGGTCCTACCCCACATGGACTGCAGCGGTTCAAGAAGGCAGCTCACCACCACCTTCTCAAGGGCAATTAGGGATGGACAACAAACGTTGGCCTAGCCAGCAATGCACACATCCCATGAATGAAAGAAAAAATCCCTCGCAGGCGAGGATAATTGTCTTCGTGTGTCCGAAGATGGCGGATGAGGCCAATTTGGGATCTACAGGCTTTATGACATGTAGGACATTTGTTGTCACGTGGGATCGACTTGTTCGATCAGTGATGAACATTCACCTAGCACCAAGACATCGCAAGACCCAAAAGTCCAAGAGGAAGTAGATCAATGTCTCAGCCCTAAAGCAGTCTGACCGAAGAGAGGAATTCCAAGTGCAGCTCACAATCAATCTGGAAAACCTTCATGCATCCCACTCAATTTTAAATACTGCCTAGATGGAAAACTCTTTAACCTCAGTCGCCTCCGTATCAAACTTAAACTGACCACCATAGACATATGTGCTCTACAGTTTGCGGATGACTGCAGTGTAAGCTTTTAATTTAATTTAATTCAATTTAAATCAAACATAGCATCAAACATCACAGGCAAGCAGGTAGGTGATTGGTTTGGGAAGAAGCTACCTGTTTGGTGAGTGTCTGGTAAGTGATTAAGGTCCATTTTAATCCTAACGTTTAAAATAGTAAAGGAACTAGTGGTAAGCTTAATAAAATATATATATAAAAAAGGAAAATAAAAATAAATAATTGAATAAAATAATTAAGTAGTTAATTAAAACATATTAAGGATGGCAGGACAGGTGATGTGTCACGGCTGGAGCATATGGGAGCTCCTGGATGCCAGTGTGATTCAGGGCAAGTAGGTCTGCAGTAAGTGTTTGTGGCTCGAAGAGCTTCGGCTCTGAGTCATTGAACTGGAGGCCGAGCTGCAGACACTGCGACACATCAGGAAGGGGGAAAGTTGCCTGGACATTTTGTATCAGGAGGTGGTCAAACCCCTTAGGATAGGGTCTTCTGATTTGGTCAGTGGTCAGGGACAGGAGAGTGTGGCTGCAGCTAAGGCAGGTAAGGGGACCCAGAGGGCAGGACTGCAGGAGCCTCAGCCTTTGCAATTGTCCAACAGGTCTGAGGTTCTTTCAGCTTGTTTGGATGAGAGTGGGGGCTGCAGGGTGGATGAGCAACCTGACCATGGCACCATGTTACAGGAAGCCATTCAAGTGGACGGAAAAAAAAGGAATGTAGTGGTAGTAGAGGACAGTATAGTTAGGGTGATTGGAACTGTTCTCTGCAGCAAAGAGCAAGAGTCCAGATGGCTGTGTTGCCTGCCCGGTGTCAGGGTTCGGGACATCTCCTCAGGGCTGGAGAGGAACTTACAGTGGTAGGAGGAGGATCCAGTCGTCATAGTCCATGTAGGTACCAATGACATAGGCAGGACAAGGAAGGAGGTTCTGCATAGTCAGTATGAGGAACTAGGCACCAAATTAAGAAGCAGAACCTCCAAGATAATAATCCAGAGATCTCTGGATTATTAGCTGAGCCATGTGCAAATTGGCATAGGGCAAATAAGATTAGAGAAATTAATGCGTGGCTGAAAGACTGGTGTGGTAGAAGTGGGTTCCAGTTCGTGGGGCACTGTCACCAGTACTGGGGAAAGTGGTGGCTGTACTGTTGGGACGGTCTACACCTAAACCGTGCTGGGGCCGGTGTTCTAGCAAGTGGCATAACTAGGGAAGTAGAGAGGGTTTTAAACTGAATAGTGGGGCAAGGGATCAAATTTGGGAAGATATGGTAAAATCAAGGTGTAGCGTCAAGGCAGGAGAAAGTTATTAATATGGGAATAGATAAACAGACTGTGACAGGAAGGGACAGAGCATACAAATCTAAGAGTAAATCAACAGATAAGGCTAGAGGTTACAAAAATAATAAAAGGACAAAACTAAAGTCTCTGTATCTGAATACATACAGCACTTGAAACAAAACAGATGAACTGAAGGCGCAAATAGAAATAAATAAGTACAATCTGATAGCCATTATCGAGACATGACTGCAGGACGACAGAATATTGAAGGGTACATGGCATTTAGGAAGGATAGGAAGCTAGGAGAAGGTGGAGGGGTAGCTCTGTTAATTAATGATGGTATTAGCGCAATAGAGGGGGATGACCTAAGTTCATGAGACGAGGATGTAGAAGCAGTTTGGGTAGAGATGAGAAATCATAAAGGCAAGAAGTCGCTTGTGGGAGTGGTGTATAGGCCACCTAACATTAACCACACTGTGGGATGGGGTATAAAGGAAGAAATAATGGCAGCTTGTTAGAAAGGTACAGCGGTAATTATGGGGGATTTTAACCTACATATCGACTGGAAATAATAGCTGGGCAGAGGTAGCCTAGATGAGGAGTACATAGAATGTTTTTGGGATAATTTCTTGGAATAATATGTTCTGGAGCCAACCAGAGAGTAGGCTATACTAGACCTGGTATTGTGCAATGAGATAGGATGACCCCATAGTTAAGGCACCCCGAGGTAGCAACAATCATAATATGATTGAATTTTACATTCAGATTGAGGGAGAGAAGAGAGGGTCCAAGTCTAGTATTTTAAACTTAAATAAGGGCAATTATGAGGGCATGAAAGCAGAGCTAGCTAAAGTGAACTGGCAAATTACGTTAAGGGATTGGTCAATAGAGATGCAATGGCAGATATTTAAGGGGATATTTCAGAATACACAGAATAGATACATTTCAACGAGAAAGAAAAATTCCAAGGGTGGGATCCACCATCTGTGGTTAACTAAAACAATTAAAGATAGTATCAAACTTAAAGAAAAAGCCTTTAATTGCGCAAAGATGGGAGGCAGATCTGAACAGATTGGACAGAATATAAAAAACAGCAAAGAATGACTAAAAGATTGATAAGGAGGGAAAAATTAGAGTACAAGAGAAAGCTGGCTAGAAATATAAAGACAAATAGGAAGAGTTTCTATAGATATTTTTAAAAGAAAAGAGTTAACAAAGTGAGTGTTGGTCCTATAGAAAGTGAGTCTAGGGAATTAACAATGAATAATAAGAAGATGGCAGATGAATTGAACAGATAGTTTGCATCTGTCTTCACTATTAAGGATAAAAGTAACATCCCAGTATTAGCTGTAAGTCAGGAAATGGAAGGGAGGGAGGAACTCAAGAAAATTACAATCACCAGGGAAGTGGTACTGAACAAATTGTTGGAGCTGCGGGCTGATAAGTCCCCGGGTCCTGATGGACTTCACCCTAGGGTGTTAAAAAAAGTGGCGAGTGAGATAGTTGATGCGTTAGTTTTAATTTTTAAAAATTCCCCAGATTCAGGGAAGGTTCCGTTGGAAAATAGCAAATGTAACTTCTTTATTCAAAAAGGAAGGGAGACAGAAAGCAGGAAACTACAGGCCAGTTAGCTTAACATCTGTCTTAGAGAAAATGTTAGAAGCTATTATTAAAGATGTTATAGCAGGGCATTTAGAAAAATTCAAGGTAATCAGCCAGAGTCAACATGGTTTTGTGAAAGGGAAATCATGTTTAACCAATTTATTGGAGTTCTTTGAGGGAGTTACACATGCTGTGGATAAAGGGGAACTGGTGGATGTATTGTACTTAGATTTCCAGAAGGCATTTGGTAAGGTGCCACATCAAAGGTTATTGCAGAAAATAAAAGCTCATGGTATAGGGGCTAACATATTGGCATGGATAGAAGATTAGTTAGTTACCAGGAAACAGAGAGTAGGCGAAAATGGGTTATTTTCTGGTTGACAAGTGGTGTGCCACAGGGATCTGTGCTGGGGCCTCAATTTTTACAATTTATATAAATGACTTAGATGAAGGGACTGAAAGTATGGTTGCTAAATTTGCTGATGAAACAAAGATAGGTAGGAAAGTAACTTGTGAAGAGGACATAAGGGGGCTACAAAGGGATATAGATAGGTTAAATAAGTGGGCAAAGACCTGGCAAATAGAGTATAATGTGGGAGAGTGAGAAATTGTCTACTTTGGCAGGAAGAATAAAAAAGAAACATATTACCTAAATGGTGAGAGATTGCAGAGCTCTGAGGTGCAGAGGGATCTGGGTGTTCTAGTTCATGAATCGCAAAAGATTAGTATGCAGGTACAGCACGTAATTAGGAAAGCTGATAGAATGTTATTGTTTATCGCGAGGGGAATTGAATACAAAAGTAGGGAGGTTATGCTTCAGCTAATGGGGCAGCTTGGATGGGGCAGAATTTGTGAGGAGCATCCAGGAGGGCTTCTTGAAAAAGTATGTAGATAGTCCAACTAGGGATGGGGCCATTCTGGACCTGGTATTGGGGAATGAGCCCGGCCAGGTGGTCGAAGTTTCAGTGGGGGAGCATTTCGGGAGCAGTGACCATAATTCCATAAGTTTTAAGGTACTTGTGGATAAGGATAAGAGTAGTCCTCGGGTGAAGGTGCTAAATTGGGGGAAGGCTAATTATAACAATATTAGGCAGGAACTGAAGAATTTAGATTGGGGGCGGCTGTTTGAGGGTAAATCAACATCTGGCATGTGGGAGTCTTTCAAACATCAGCTGATTAGAATCCAGGACCAGCATGTTCCTGTGAGGAAGAAAGACAAGTTTGGCAAGTTTCGGGAAGCTTGGATAACATGGGATATTGTGAGCCTAGTCAAAAAGAAAAAGGAAGCATTTGTAAGGGCTGGAAGGCTAGGAACAGATGAAGCACTTGAAGAATATAAAGACAGTAGGAAGGAACTTAAGCAAGGAGTTAGGAGGGCTAAAAGGGGTCATGAAAAGTCATTGGCAAACAGGATTAAGGAAAATCCCAAGGCTTTTTATACGTATATAAAGAGCAAGAGGGTAACCAGGGAAAGGGTTGGCCCATTCAAGGACAGAGATGGGAATCTATGTGTGGAGCCAGAGGAAATGGGCGAGGTGCTAAATGAGTACTTTGCATTAGTATTCACCAAAGAGAAGGACTTGGTGGATGATGAGCCGAGGGAAGGGAGTGCAGATAGTCTCAGTCATCTCATTATCAAAAAGCAGGAGGTGTTAGGTGTCCTGCAAAGCATTAAGGTAGATAAGTCCCCAGGGCCTAATGGGATCTACCCTAGAATACTGAGGGAGGCAAGGGAAGAAATTGCTGGGGCCTTGACAGAAATCTTTGCATCCTCATTGGCTACAGGTGAGGTCCCAGAGGACTGGAGAATAGCCAATGTTGTGCCTTTGTATAAGAAGGGTGGCAAGGATAATCCAGGAAATTATAGGCCGGTGAGCCTTACGTCAGTGGTCGGGAAACTATTAGAGAGGATTATTCGGGACAGGATTTACTCCCATTTGGAAACAAACGAACTTACTAGCGAGAGACAGCATGGTTTTGTGAAGGGGAGGTCGTGTCTTACTAATTTGATTGATTTTTTTGAGGAAGTGACGAAGATGATTGATGAAGGAAGGGCAGTGGATGTTATCTATATGGACTTCAGTAAAGCCTTTGACAAGGTCCCGCATGGCAGACTGGTACAAAAGGTGAAGTCACACGGGATCAGAGGTGACCTGGCAAGATGGATACAGAACTGGCTCGGTCATAGAAGACAGAGGGTATTAGTGGATGGGTGTTTTTCTGAATGGAGGGATGTGACTAGTGATGTTCCGCAGGGATCAGTGCTGGGACCTTTGCTGTTTGTAGTATATATAAATGATTTGGAGGAAAATGTAGCTGGTCTGATTAGTAAGTTTGCGGACGACACAAAGGTTGACGGAGTTACGGATAATGATGAGGATTGTCAGAGGATACAGCAGGATATAGATCGGTTGGAGACTTGGGCGGAGAAATGGCAGATGGAGTTTAATCAGGACAAATGTGAGGTAATGCATTTTGGAAGGTCTAATGCGGGTGGGAGGTATACAGTGAATGGCAAAACCCTGAGGAGTATTGACAGGCAGAGAGATCTGGGCGTACAGATCCACAGGTCACTGAAAGGGGCAACGCAGGTGGATAAGGTAGTCAAGAAGGCATACGGCATGCTTGCCTTCATCGGTTGGGGCATAGAGTATAAAAATTGGCAAGTCATGTTGCAGCTGTACAGAACCTTAGTTAGGCCACACTTAGAATATTGCGTGCAATTCTGGTCGCCACACTACCAGAAGGACGTGGAGGCTTTGGAGAGGGTACAGAGGAGGTTTACCAGGATGTTGGCTGGTCTGGAGGGCATTAGCTATGAGGAGAGGTTGGAAAAACTTGGATTGTTTTCACTGGAACGACAGAGATGGAGGGGCGACATGATAGAGGTTTACAAAGTTATGAGTGGCACGGACAGAGTGGATAGTCAGAAGCTTTTTCCCAGGGTGGAAGAGTCAGTTACTAGGGGACATAGGTTTAAGGTGAGAGGGGCAAAGTTTAGAGGGGATGTGCGAGGCAAGTTTTTTACACAGAGGGTGGTGAGTGCCTGGAACTTGCTGCCAGGGGAGGTGGTGGAAGCAGATACGATAGCGACGTTTAAGAGACATCTTGACAAATATATGAATAGGAAGGGAATAGAGGGATATGGGCCCCAGAAGTGCAGAAGGTGTTAGTTTTGGCAGGCATCAAGATCGGCGCAGCCTTGGAGGGCCAAATGGCCTGTTTCTGTGCTGTACTATTCTTTGTTCTTTGTTCTATACAGGGCATTGGTGAGACGACATCTGGAGTACTATGTACAGTATTGGTCTCCGTATTTGAGGAAGGATGTAAATGCACGGAGGCAGTACAGAGAAGGTTTACTAGACTAATACCAGGAATGGACAGGCTAGGCTTGTATCCGCTGGAGTTTAGAAGAGTAAGAGGTGACTTGATTGAAACATATAAGATCCTGAGGGCTCTTGACAGGTGGATGTGGAAAGGATGTTTCCCGTTGTGGGAGAATCTAGAACGAGGGGTCACTGTTCAAAATTAAGGGGTTGCTCATTTATGACAGAAATGAGGAGAAATTTTTTCGTGAGTCTTTGGAATTCTCTTCCTCAAAAGGTGGTGGAAGCAGAGTTTTGAATATTATTAAGGCAGAGGTAGATAGATTCTTGATAAGAAAGGGAGTGAAAGGTTATCAGTGGTAGGTGGAAATGTGGAGTAATCAGTTCAGCCATGAACTTATTGAATGGCGGAGCAGGCTGAAAGGGCCGAGTGGCCTACTCCAGTTCCTAATTCGTATGCTCATATATTCGTATGTTCGTATGTAATGTCATTGCCCATTCTGCACCAGGTTTGCAAGCCGCTCTTGATCTCTTCAATTCTGCATACAGGAGACTTGGCTTGTCCTTTAATATTGCCAAAACAAAACTCATCTATCAACCCACACCTGGTCAGCCAAGTATTGCACCTCCCATATATGTTGAAGGAGAGACCTTGGAATATGTTGAGCACTTCCCATGCCAAGGAGATCCAACACTGGACCAGCTGCGCCAGCCTAGTCTTCTACAAACTACAGCAACAAGTGTTTGACAACAAAGACCTCCGCAAGTCAACAAAAGTCCTAGTGTACAGAGCAGTTGTTGTCACCTCACTGCTGTACTGCAGTGAGACCTGGACTGTGTATCAGCGACACAAAAGAGCGCTCGAGAATTCCATCAGCAATGCCTCCACCGCATCCTCTGGATTCAATGCGAGGACCGTTGAACAAGAGCTGGTGTCCTTCTTGAAGCCAGCTCCACAAGCTTTCAGGCAAAACTCCGGCAAAACCAACTTTGATGGACTGGACACTGTGTCTGGATGACCATAAGCCGTCTCCCCCACGAGGTCCTGTTTTCCCAACTCTCAAATGGCCAACGTTTCAGGGGAGGACAAAGAAAATGCTTGACAGACACTTTGAAGCTCTCTTTGAAGCATGGCAGCATTGACATTGATGACTGGAAGGAACTTGCTACCAAAGCCAGGAGCGGTGGGTGGCGGACCTGGGTGGAAGCTGATCCGGAGCAGGAGCTGAAAAAGTGAGCGTGTGGATCGAGGCCCTTACTTACCTGAAGACAGGACTGGCGGCTGACTCTCTCTCTCTCTCTGCCGGCACGCGCTGAAACACGAAAGAGGAAAAAAAGACTTACAGTGACATCACGGGAAATCTGCAAGGTGATTGGTTGGGTAAGTAACAACGGTTAGTGGATTTAAATAGCTTAAAAAATAAGGGGAAAGTTTTTTTTTAAAAAAAACCTCAAGTGATAAGGTGAATACTACTAAAGTGTTTTTTTTTAAATTTAGTGTACTTTATTAAGGACTTAGATTGTAGTGGATAGTGTTTGGAGTTGAACAAGGCCCCTAGTGTAATTAGTATTTTTTAATTAAAAGAGTAACTAATTAATCTAAAGGTAAGTCATGCAGGAGAGCTCAGCCTCGTGAAATGCTCCTCCTGCGCTATGTGGGAAATCAGGGATGCTTCCAGTGTCCCTGCCGACTATGTGTGCAGGAAGTGTATCCATCTGCAGCTACTGGATACCCGCATTACAGAGCTGGCGCTGTGGGTGGATTCACTGTTGAGCATCTAGGATGCTGAGAATGTCGTGGATAGCACGTTTAGCGAGGTGGTCACACCGCAGGTAATGGCTGCACAGGCAGAAAAGGAATGGGTGACCACCAGGCGGAGTAGTAGGCGCAGGCAGGTAGTGCAGGAGTCCCCTGTGGCCAACCCCCTCTCAAACAGATAAACTGCTTTGGATACTGTTGGGGGAGTGGGGTGGGGGGGGGGGGGGTGGGGGAGGTGGGGTGGAAATGGCCTCCCAGGGGAAAGCAGCAACAGCCATGTTTGTGGCACCAGAGATCGCTCTGCTGCACAACAGGGCAGGAAAAGGGGTAGAAGAGCTATAGTGATAGGGGATTCTATCGTAAGGGGTACAGATAGGCGTTTCTGTGGCCGCAAACGTGACTCCAGGATGGTATGTTGCCTCCCTGGTGCTAGGGTCAAGGACATCATGGAGCGGCTGCAGTACATTCTGAAGGGGGAGGGTGAGCAGTCAGAGGTCGTGGTACACATTGGTACCAATGACATAGGTAGGAAGATAGATGAGGTCCTGCAACAAGAATTTAGGGAGCTAGGTAGCAGATTAAAAAGCAGGACCTCAAAGGTTGTAATCTCTGGATTACTCCCAGTACCACGTGCTAGTGAGTATAGGAATAGGAGGATAGAGCAGATGAATGCGTGGCTGTTGGGGGGAGACGTTTGCTAGTGCTGTTGGGGGGAGTTTAAACTAATTTGGCAGGGGAATGGGATACAGAATGGAGGTACAGTAGGAGATGATGCACAGTCAAATACAGAAGAGAAACTGAGTCATTCTGGAAGGAAGAGAAAATATAGATCTGTTAAGGCACAAGTAAAAAATGCAAGGATGGATTGCATTTATTTCAATGCAAGGAGTCTTGCTAATAAGGCAGATGAATTAAGGGCATTGATTAGCACATGGGATGATGATATTATTGCTATCACAGAGACATGGTTGAGGGAGGGGCAGGACTGGCAACTCAATATTCCAGGGTATAGAATCTTCAGGCGTGACAGGGGAAGGGATAAAAGAGGAGGTGGCATTGCACTGGTGATCAAGGAGTCAATTACTGCAGTAAGGAGGGATGATATCTTACAATGTTCCTCAAATGAGGCCATATGGGTAGAACTTAAAAACAAAAGGGGGGCAATCACTTGGCTGGGAGGGTACTACAGGCCTCCAAACAGTCAGGGAGCAATAAAAGAGCAGATATGTAGGCAAATCTCAGAGACGTGTAAAAATAATAGGGTAATAATAGTAGAGGATTTCAACTTACCTAATATCAACTGGGATAGTCTTAGTGCAAAAGGCTTAAAGGGAGTGGAATTCTTAAAATGCATACAGGAGAGCTTTTTGAGCCAGTATGTGGAAAGTCGTACAAGAGAAGGGGCAGTACTGGACCTAATCTGAGGGAATGAAGCTTGACAAGTGGTAGAAGTGTCAGTGGGGGAGCATTTCAGGGATAATGGCCATAACTCTGTAAGTTTTAAGATAGTTATGGAAAAGGACAAAGACAGACCAGAAATAAAGGCACTGAATTGGGAGAAGGCTGATTTCAATTTGATAAAACAGGATCTGGCCAAAGTGGACTGGGAGCAGCTGCTTGTAGGAAAGTCTACACCAGGCCAGTGGGATTCATTCAAAGAGGAAATAGTGAGAGTTCAGAGCCAACATGTACCCGTTAAGGTGAAGGGTAAGACCAACAAGTCCAGGGAACCCTGGATGTCAAGGGATATAGAGTATTGTATCAGGAAATAAAAGGAAGCTTATAGAAGATTCGGAGTGCTGAAAACAGCGGAGGCATTAGAGGAGTATAGAAAGTGTAGGGGGTTACTTATAAAAGTAATTAGGTGAGGTGAGAGTGACTACCCTTGACATCAAGGCAGCATTTGACTGAGTATGACATCAAGGAGCCCTAGCAAAACTGAAGTCAATGGGAATCGGGGGGAAAACCTCCGCTGGTTGGAGGCATACCTAGCACAAAGGAAGATGGTTGTGGTTGTTGGAGGTCAATCATCTGAGCTCCAGGACATCACTGCAGGAGTTCCTCAGGGTAGTGTCCGAGGCCCAAACATCTTCAGCTGCTTCATCAATCACCTTCCTTCAATCATCAGGTCATAAGTGGAGATGTTCGCTGATGGTTGCACGATGTTCAGCACCATTCGTGACTCAAAGAACAAAGAAAATTACAGCACAGGAACAGGCCCTTCGGCCCTCCAAGCCTGCGCCGATCCAGATCCTCTATCTGAACATGACGCCTATTTTCTAAGGGTCTGTATCTCTTTACTTCCTGCCCATTCATGTATCTGTCTAGATACATCTTAAAAGACGCTATCGTGCCCGCGTCTACCACCTCCGCTGGCAACGCGTTCCAGGCACCCACCACCCTCTGCGTAAAGAACTTTCCACGCATATCCCCCCTAAACTTTTCCCCTTTCACTTTGAACTCGTGACCCCTAGTAATTGAACCCCCCACTCTGGGAAAAAGCTTCTTGCTATCCAACCTGTCTATACCTCTCATGATTTTGTACACCTCAATCAGGTCCCCCTCAACCTCCGTCTTTCTAATGAAAATAATCCGAATCTACTCAACCTCTCTTCATAGCTAGCGCCCTCCATACCAGGCAACATCCTGGTGAACCTCCTCTGCACCCTCTCCAAAGCATCCACATCCTTTTGGTAATGTGGCGACCAGAACTGCACGCAGTATTCCAAATGTGGACGAACCAAAGTCCTATACAACTGTAACATGACCTGCCAACTCTTGTACTCAATACCCCGTCCGATGAAGGAAAGCATGCTGTATGCCTTCTTGACCACTCTATTGACCTGCGTTGCCACCTTCAGGGAACAATGGACCTGAACACCCAAATGTCTCTGTACATCAATTTTCCCCAGGACTTTTCCATTTACTGTATAGTTCACTCTTGAATTGGATCTTCCAAAATGCATCACCTCGCATTTGCCCTGGTTTAACTCCATCTGCCATTTCTCTGCCCAACTCTCCAGTCTGTCTATATTCTGCTGTATTCTCTGACAGTCCCCTTCACTATCTGCTACTCCACCAATCTTAGTGTCGTCTGCAAACTTGCTAATCAGACCACCTATACTTGCCTCCAAATCATTTATGTATATCACAAACAACAGTGGTCCCAGCACGGATCCCTGTGGAACACCACTGGTCACACGTCTCCATTTTGAGAAACTCCCTTCCACTGCTACTCTCTGTCTTCTGTTGCCCAGCCAGTTCTTTATCCATCTAGCTAGTACACCTTGGACCCCATGCGCCTTCACTTTCTCCATCAGCCTACCATGGGGAACCTTATCAAACGCCTTACTGAAGTCCATGTATATGACATCTACAGCCCTTCCCTCATCAATCAACTTTGTCACTTCCTCAAAGAATTCTATTAAGTTGGTAAGACATGACCTTCCCTGCACAAAACCATGTTGCCTATCACTGATAAGCCCATTTTCTTCCAAATGGGAATAGATCCTATCCCTCAGTAACTTCTCCAGCAGCTTCCCTACCACTGACGTCAGGCTCATAGGTCTATAATTACCTGGATTATCCCTGCTACCCTTCTTAAACAAGGGGACAACATTAGCAATTCTCCAGTCCTCCGGGACCTCACCCGTGTTTAAGGATGCTGCAAAGATATCTGTTAAAGCCCCAGCTATTTCCTCTCTCGCTTCCCACAGTAACCTGGGATAGATCCCATCCGGACCTGGGGACATGTCCACCTTAATGCCTTTTAGAATACCCAACACTTCCTCCCTCCTTATGCCGACTTGACCTAGAGTAATCAAACATCTGTTCCTAACCTCAACATCCTTCATGTCCCTCTCCTCGGTGAATACCGATGCAAAGTACTCGTTTAGAATCTCACCCATTTTCTCTGACTCCACGCATAACTTTCCTCCTTTGTCCTTGAGTGGGCCAATCCTTTCTCTGGTTACCCTCTTGCTCCTTATATATGAATAAAAGGCTTTGGGATTTTCCTTCACCCTGTTTGCTAAAGATATTTCATGACCCCTTTTAGCCCTCTTAATTCCTCGTTTCAGATTGGTCCTACATTCCCGATATTCTTTCAAAGCTTCGTCTTTCTTCAGCCACCGAGACCTTATGTATGCTTCCTTTTTCCTCTTAGCTAGTCTCACAATTTCACCTGTCATCCATGGTCCCCTAATCAAAATCCTGGAACCCCCTTCCTAACAGCACTGTGGGTGTACCTACCTACCCAACATGGACTGCAGAGTTTCAAGAAGGCAGCTCACCACCACCTTCTCAAGGGCAATTAGGGATGGGCAATAAATGCTGGCCTGGCCAGCGACACCCACATCCCCTGAATTAATTTTTTAAAAATACGCTGGAGCACAATTGAGCCCAGTCAGATCAGTTGGAGTTCCCCAATTGTACTCGTGCTCAATCCTGGATAAAAATAAACGGAACCAGAGCATGGCGATGACAGTGAGACTGATGAGTGTATATGTACAGTTTCTTTTAATTTGCAACCTCATAATGAAATGCTCCTGTCATCACATTTCATTTCACGTGTTGGGGAGATGTCACATCAACTTGCTTTGTTGAATGATAACTTTCGTTATTCCACTGAATGGAGATCTGAATTTATATTTTTTAAAGAAAGTTTAAAAAGAACAGATAAAAGATGACTTTGCCAGCAGCTTATGATGGCCACCTAATTTGTCGCACTGTATCGTACATTGCAAGGCCTATGAGGAGGGAGTTGAAATGTCTGCTCATCCGAGCAAGAACCAAGACCCAGGACGTTTAAGAGAACTGCTTGTTCTTTTAGCAAGAAGAAATACTGCTAACTACTGTGCTTGCATCACTGAATGACTGTCATGTGACAAGCCCTTCCCCATCTGTGGTTTTAAGCTTGTGTTTCTCTGCAGCAGCTAGGAGAAGCAGCTGGACTCTGACACGTACAGAACCAAGTGGGGGTCCCTCTCTTTCTCTCTCTCCATTCCATCTTACAAGCTACAAATCCTGCTTGTTGACTGACCATCTACGCATACTCCGGCAACAATCAGAAACAGCATTGGAGGAAATCATCCACATCGATGTCTCCAAGAGACCTACTGAACCAGTCATCTACCTCTTCAAACTGAAAGCCTCAGGACCACTAAATTCAGCTAGAAGCCAGCCGAATCACCAAACCGCACAGACTGTATACTCCTTTTTTCTATGACTCTAACTCAACCAATCTACCTTTCCCAACTCTACAGTCCATTTGTGTATGTGTAAACCCCCAGTGTGTGTGTGTGTTAAATTTGGCTTGTAGTTTATTATTTTCATTAGTTCGATTTAAGTACAATAAAGTTAACCTCTTTCTTTGTTAAAAGGCATTTGATACAGTACCACACAACAGACTTGTGAGCAAAATTATTGCTCATCGAATAAAAGGGACAGTAACAACATGGATATGAAATTGGCTGAGTGACAGGAAATAGTGGCTAATGGGTGTTCTTTGGGCTGGAGGAAGGTTTGTTGTGAAGTTTCCCAGGAGTCAGTGTTGGGACCCTTGCTCTTCTCAGTATCTATCAGTGACCTAGATCTTGATGTAGAAGGCACAATTTCAAAATTTGCAGATGATATGAAACTTGGAACAATTATGAACTGTGAGGAGGATAGTGTAGAACTTCAAAAGGACATAGACAAATTGATGGAATGGGCAGACAAGTAGCAGATGAAGTTCAATACAGAGAAATGTGAAGTCATTCATTTTAGTCGGAAGAACATGGAGAGACAATATAACATAAAGGGTACAACTCTAAGGGGGGTGCAAGAGCAAAGGGACCTGGGTGTATATGTGCATAAGTCATTGAAGGTGGCAGGACAGGTTGAGAGAGTAGTTGATAAAGCATACAGTATCCCAGGCTTTATTAATAGGGGCGTACTGTACAAGAGCAAGGAAGTTATGTTAAACTTGTATAAGACATTAGTTTGGCCTCAGCTGGAATATTGCTTCCAGTTCTGGGCACTGCACTTTAGAAAAGATGTGAAGGTATTGGAGAGAGTACAGAAAAGATTCATGAGAATGGTTCCAGTGATGTGGAACTTCATGTATGAAGACAGATTGGAGAAGTTTGGACTGTCTTCCTTGGAGAAAAGAAGGCTGAGAGGAGATTTGATAGAGGTATTCGAAATCATGAGGGGTCTGGATTGAATGGGTAGGGAAAAACTATTCCCACTCATGAAAGGATCGCGAATGAGAGGGCACAGATTTAAAGTGATTGGCAAAAGAAGCAAAAGTGACATGAGGAAAAACTTCTTCATGCAGCGAGTGGTTGGGATCTGGAATGCACTGCCTGAGAGTGTGGTGGAGCCAGGTTCAATCAAGCATTCAAAAGGGAATTAGACTGTTATCTGAAAAGGAAGAATGTGCAGGGTTACGGGGAAAAGGCAGGAGAATGACATTAGGTGAATTGCTCATTCGGAGAGCTGGTGCAGACAAGATGGGCTAAATGGCCTCCTTCCGTGCTGTAACAATTCTGTGATTCTGTGTTGATTTCAGTTCTGATGATGATGATGCAATAGTGCTGGTATTACAAAATAGGTGTGCATCTAAAATTGTAATAATTTTGGTTGCAGAAACGTTTTTGGAAAGCATTTTATGGTTTGTAAGTTATTAGGGATTTCCAGCATGGCTTTAGGACATATTCTGCCTCATTCACCTGATTGATTTTGTTACGATCAGGTGAGAAAGGTGTCTAGGGGTCCTTCTCAGCCTTCACCTGGTCTTACAGTAACAGGGTTTAATTTTAAACACACCGTGTTTTGAGCTTCCCCTTGGTGAATCCTTGTTCACAACTTTCCAATTATAAGGCAAAGAAACCAGCACAAACAGACTTTCTTAGGTTTAAAGAAGAAAAGTTGAAATTTATTAAACTTAAACTCTAATTCGGTTGACGCCTATGGATACACACATGCGGATGTGGATAATGTGGATAAAGTGTCATGAATTTCAGGATTGGGAAGTTTCAGGCATGGTTACATCATGGATTGTAGTGTTAACGGATACAGATCAAGAGCAGGATCTGGGGCAACTCATTAAGAGTGGACAAGCAATGTAAGGATAAACAAATAGAGTTTTAAATTATGTTGCTAGGCCCATCAAGTACAATGCAAAAGGTATTATACTTAAGCTATAGAAGGCTATATTATGTTCATATTTGGAATATTGTGTCCAGTGTGATAGTTGGTGAAATTACACTTTGATGGGGGCATCAAATGGATAGTCGTGGATTAACTGCCCATCATACAACCTGACCGATGTTCTTTTCTATTATGGTCAACAAGGAAGATTGGGCAATGTGTAAACAGGACAGCTGATCTGCTGCCTATTTTGCATCCCAGCCACTGCCCCCCCTCCCCCACCCAACCCACAAATCATAGTTGAATAATCTCCTCTTCCTGCTTACAGAATGCTGTGTGCAATGAGTTTGAGCACTCTTGAACCAATTGCTAAACACGAGCACAAAACTATCCCTAATTTGCCAATGGCTGCCATTCTTACAGGAAACGATAAGGATAAAACTGTGACATATCAGTAGAGGTACTCTTCTGAGAATGGAGCTAACAGTAGAGGGACCTTTATTTTTCAGTTGACTGTGCCATACCTGACCCAAAAGTGCTTGATGTTGGCACTGAGTACTCAAATGAGAAAGTGTTTCAATGCTAACATCCCTTCCTTTAGGAAACAAAATAGTTCACAAGACAGAGGAGATTTTCATATCATCCTATTAATAGTGAACATTGCAGAAATACAAATTATCTAGAGTTTCAATTCTCTTCTTCACTTGAAGACTTTCATCAGTCAGCCTGGGCTGGGTTTGAATCCATATGAACCTATTATGCCACCCAATCCACAGTACTTCAATACAAGTTTGACAGGCGCCTTCCTTCTATTATTGTTTCATGTTTTAAAATCATATTGGAGATAGTTTCATTTTTTAAAACATAATTGAAGTAAAAAATTTTTGAAAAATGAAAAGCCTGGTGATAAAAGGAATTTTTAATCAAAAAAGACCAACAATTTTTCTTTCAAAAATTGCTTTTTCTTTAATCAATCACTGAAACATGTGGAAAAGTGCACAGACCACAATACTTAACGTGATAGTTTATTTGTCCACTACAGGAGATCTAAAATTAGAATGAAAGCCATAATCTGAGCATAACATTTTCAGCTAATTAGTTCAGTTCTGAGCATTTGAAAACAGATGTGTCCTCTCACGAACAAAATGTGGTTGGAATTAAGACCCCAAGAAACATTTTAGGCACCATTTTTGATAAGACTATGTTGTTTGATTAAATACTTGTGACTGCATAATTCACATTCTTATATTCATTTTAATGGCATTCAATATGAAAGATAAAATATTTTTGATAGTTTTTCTTTCATTTTTATACAGAAATAAAATCACAGCAGAACACTCAATGAAGTGAGTTGTAGTCATTAGCACTGCTTTGATTAGTATGATGGTTTACCATGATGCAGCTACATTTATATATTACATTAGTGAGTAGGATGCAGGAAATAAATTATCAACACTTCTATAGATGTATAGAAAGATTAAAAACTTTTTTTATAAAATTGTGTCATAGCAAAAAATAGATATAAATGTCAAGTACAAATTTAATACAATTGATTTCCTTATTGAACAACTACCATGGTAAGAGCTGCCTCATGTTTAATAATGGAAACAGCCTACTTCATAGGTCAAACCATAATTTCAAATGCAGAAAACCTGGCTATTCTTCAATGTTAACTATTCAAGGCTAATGATAAGGCCTCTAATGAATGAAGCATTAGGCTCTGCAATGCATAAGGAGTCAAAGGGCTGACAGAGGAGTGGCTTGAAAACTCCTATTTCCAGCCTGAAATTTTATTTATTTGTGCAGAGATCTCACCCTATACTGCTTTTGAAAATGCAAAGCATATTCTAAAGGTGACAAGATAGTGAATGCAAACCCATTGAATTGCTTTCCTCTTTTCCAATATTCTGTGAATATATTTAGCTGTTCTTACGAAAATAACTCTAAAGATCAGAATGTGCCAACTGCAGTCTTAATAAGAATAAAAAAATGTCCAGAACTGAACTACACAGAACAAAACATAAATAAGACTGTAATAAATAAACAGAAGGCTTAAAAGGCACAAATCTAAGAATATCACTGTAAATACTTCATTTTTTTTTTACATATCAGACAGACACGTGCAAACTGAAACAGTATCCTTCATTATTTCATTTAGTTCTACATTAAATAGTCACAGAATTTCCAGCTTAATGTTGACCTTGTAAGATGTTAGTGGCACACCTTCTAGTAGTCAAGTACAAGTGAAGATAGAAGAAAGCAAGGATGATGTGGTAAAAGTATTGTCAACTTGGGAGAGGAGGGTAATACGACGTGAAGGAAGATGGTGCACATCCAAAGGAAAAGTATTTTATTATCTTCACAGAAATATGTGGTAAACTGAAACATGAGTGCACACTATGAGAGACACAAGTAGCCCTCACCACAACATTTCAATTCATGTCTCCAGTTCTGTCCAGCTGGTACTTGCCAACAGAAGTTAAATGTCCAGTTCTTTTTCTTCAGAAATACCATATTCAAGAGCAGAAATCACTACTTTTTCATTTGATTGTGTCCAAGTCTTTGTTTCCTCCCTGAATTAACTTATAAATCAGATCAGACACTGAAAAAATTCACAGAGAGTAGTTAGGACTGCCGCAAACCATTGCTGACGTACAGAAAGATCAAAAAGTATGGTATGAGAGGAGAGTGATATTAGGTTAGGTGGCTCATGTGGAATAAAATACCATCATCGACTAGATTGGCCGATGTTTCTGTGCTGTAACATTTCATGATTGACTTGTGAACAATTTTACAAAAAGAACATGGTACCTAACAAGGTATTTTGCAGAACCTTCCATCGCCCCCTTCCAAATACAATCTATATTCAGATTTTGGAATACATTTTGTTCTTGTATCAAATGTTATAACTCTGAAGGCTTTGCATGTCTGAATCTGCTTGTTTTTCAGTACTCATCTTTTGTCTCCCCACCCCTCCCCCTCCCCAATGGGAGAAGAGATGCTCTGGTGACTGCGTGTAACAACATTGTAAATATATTCAAAAAGAATATGCTTACAATTTCACTGTACATAATGACCATAGCAATTCTCCCTTGGGTCCCCAGGTAAGATGATACTTCAACAGTTCACTTTTTGATAGGTTTTTTTCAAGCCTTATTTTGGTGCATAGTTAAAAATATTATTTATATAATTCCTAAAATAAATGGTTGATCAGAGGATGTAGTACTAAATCTATACTTAGTTTTTTGCGTTGCAGTGATGTAGTGGTTATAGTACTGGACTACCAATCTTGAGGTTATAAGTTTAAATTCCACTATGACAAGTTTTGAAACTGGATTCAGTAAGTCTGGTAATTTGTGGGCTAGCACCAGAAAAATTACCATGAAGCCTGTCAGATTATTGTAAACAACTACTGTCCTGCTGGGAAAGGGAACCTGCCACTCTTAACCTGGTCTGGCCTACATTCTAAATGATTGGCTTTTAATGGCCTAGCAAGACACTTGGTTGTACAAATAATAGCTTATGGATGGGCCAGAAATATGGCCGCATTATCCGCATCCCAACAGCAAATCTTTTTAACAAGTTAGGGTTGTTCATGGAAGCTGCTGTTCACCTGCATCCTTGTACATTTTTTATTCTACATATGATTATTTTGCCTATAATTACAACATTTGGTTAATATTTTACTTGCATTTATTCAAAAATGCATTTAAGAAAAATGGGATGGGAGGGGACAAATTTTAAAGAGAAATTGGAATATATCACAATTTCATAGGGATCAGGCAAAAAGCAGTAACAATCAAGCCCAAAGATTTCCTTTTCCACAGCCATTACCACTTACACATGGACTGTGATGACATGGGTCCTTTGCTTTGCTTCCTAGCTGCTGAATAACAACAAATGTTTTAGGTTCCATGTGCTTTTAAAACTGGTCTATTCCAACCCGCAGTAACATCTTGCATCAATACAGGAATAAAAATCTAACTCTAGTTATTAATTCCTTTCTTTTCACCGATACATTTCCTTTGCTCCTTCCTGAGGCCACTGACTTATACCATGATATGGTTCCACAGACATTAGCCACCTGACTAAGAAGCTCTGGAACATTGCCCAACTGGTCATTCTTCATGTATCAGCCTGGGCATTGAGTGTTGGCAGATGATGCTGATGGGGAGATGGGCATCGGAGCTAAATCTAGTCTCATTCAATATACACATATACACTTTCCAGTCAGTAGGGAGCCATAGGATAGCAATCGGAATTGGGATTCCTGATTTATGTTTGCCCTGCCTCCCTACCTCAAGTGAATTGAAGATAATTATAGCTCCTGCAACTGCTGGCCTGAGAGAGAGCAACTCATTTAGCACAGGTTGAGAATAGAACCTGGGGTTTTCCTGGTCTGTGTGGTCTAGTTCCATGGACCTATTCTGTCACGAAGGGATCTCTTTTTTTAAAGGTGGGATGCCCTTGTTTCGGGGAGTTTGTGGGAACTGCTCTAAAAAAGGGAAACTCTTTAAAAAAAAAATCACACATTTTAAACAGACAGATTAGAGTTTCTACCCTAATCAATACTAATTAAAATCAACAATTCCCTTAATTATGTTCATTACTGGAAGTTTATGAATAAACCAGCCCTGGAGATATTCTCCAATCGAAAAAAAAAACTAGCTTAAAAACTCCAAACTAAAAGTAGTACTCAAAGGGTGAAATGATTAATTTTGCATTTGTGAAGCAGTAGCAGCGGCACACACATTCACAAGGTCAGAGGTGTAATGTTACCTCCAGCTCCAGAAAAAACAAAAGAAGTGAGACTGATTAATGGGCAATACTGTACAGTTCACGTAAGAAGGAATTTTACACTCACTGCCACAAGGCCACTCCATCCTGTGCAGAGGTGAGAATTGAAGCACGGAAGGAAAAAAGGGCCACTGAAGCACAGATGGAAGGTGGATACTATGCAAGCACTGGTCTCGAAAAGCATTGTCACAGGATCGACAAGAACACACATAAAAAATTCCCTACAGCTTCAACACGCCTTGTACAAAAATATTCACAGCCACAATCACAGTCTGATCTTATTCAAACATCGACAACAAACAAAATATCTTCTGTTGAACAGGAGAGGTGTGACGGGAGGGAATGGGGGAGTGGGGTGCAACATTTGCTTCTAAAATGCAGTGCTGTTCAACAGAATACATTTTTCTGAACTGCCACCATTCCTGTATCCCATCTTTACAAAATAAAAGCAAACCAAAAAATACATACAAAAACTGTACAAAATTAGCATGGCTGCTTCAGAGTTACACTACTTTAGTTTTTCTTTGACAAAAACTTTTTTTTTTACATACAGAGGTATTCAATTACAATTATTTTACAAATACGTTATATCTATATCACCAGAATGCTCGAAAAGATTTTAGCCAGTTAACTATTAAAATCTGCTAAAATGCTGAAAAGTACTTTGTAAGCTACATGATAAACTAATTATACATCATCAGCAGGTAGTGACGGGATGCTGATCTTTGCTCTGGTGAAAAACGCCATCTTCTCCCTGCAATTGGCGAATAAAGCAATTGTTAATTTGTGTGATGCATTATTCCTTTCTCTCTTGTTCTGCCTGTCCTGCTGCAACTCAGTGGTAACACTCATCTTTGAGTCAGAAGATCATGGGTTCAAGTCACACTGCATAGACTTGAGCAAATAATCTAGGCTGACGCTCCCTGTACACAATTGAGGGAGTACTGCTCTGTTGGAAGTGCCGTCTTTTCGTTGAGACATTAAACTGAGCCCCAACTACCCTCTCAAGGTGACATAAACGATCCTATGGCATTATTTTGAAGAAAGGCAAGGGAATTCTCTCCAGTGTCCTGGCTAATATTTATCCCTTAACTAACCTCACAGATTATTTGGTCATTATCATATTGCAGTTTTTGGGACCTTGCTGTGCATAAATTGGCTGCCATGTCTCTGACATTACAACAGTGACTATACTTCAGACTACTTCACTGGCTGAGACGCACTTTGGGACATCCTGAGGTTGCAAACGCTGCTATATAAATGCAAATCTTTATTTTATGAGCAAATGACAAACTCTTCTCCAATCACAGGCAAGGATTTTACAAAACCACTGGTGGAATTGCAGTTTCCCAGCCCAAACTTGTGAGATGAGCTGTCATAGGGGGCCCCATAGGGACAGGAATGGTAGCGGGTGGGTCCATAAAATTTAATGGCCATTTAATGCCCTCTTCCTGCCTCTGCTTCAATTTAATGGAAGGCAGAGGGGCCCGCCGCTATAGGAAGACGAGTGGGGTCAGGAGGGTCCCTCATTTGGGGGCACTCCAGAGCCCTCAGATGGCCCCCCGGGCAGCAATGGCCACCCTCCCACCTCACCACCTACCCACCCTATTGCTGGGGCCTGCCTGAATGACCCCTGCAACCCTGACCCCATTCACTTGTCTCGCGGTCTTCATCACTCTTCTACTCTGCAGGACCTCCTGCAGTACCAGCAGTGGTCACCGCTCCCGGTTGGCTAGCAACTTTGGAGGCAGCAGTTTGTCCCTTAAATGGACGGTGTCGCTGAATGCACGCAGTTAATTGCCTGCCCGCCGTTAAATAACGCTGAATGTCTGACAGAGGCAGGGTCTCCCCCAGCATTCCAGGCCATAGAAGGGACCCCCGTCACTGGAATAAAATCTGGCCCATGACCTATGCAAATCCTCCAGAGAGTTCACAAAATCCATGAATCAGAGCAGAAATTGGGCAAGGTCAGGATTGGACTCAGGTGTGACTAACTCAACACCAGATGAGAATTGGACCTGGAAATGTCCAGTCTGTAGAATTTACTGTTCGACGGACAATTGCAATTATGCAATAGGCCATCGGAGAAATTGAAGGGGCTTTTATTTAGAAGTGCTGAAGATCAGTTTTGAAGCAGACATTTATGAGAATTGCTTTACCCCTTTTAATTTTCTAAAGCAACACCAGTGATTGTTCATCTTGTTGCAGGGTCAATAAAAAGAAGAGAATATGTTTCACTGTCTCCAGTGCCCACTGCGGGGACTCAGCTACCATCAGAAATGTGAAGTTCAAGGTTGTGGGTTCAAATCTCACTGTACAGGCTTGTTCGTATAATCTAGGCTGGCACTGCAATACAGTACTGAGGGGCTGCTGCATTGTCGAAGGTGCCATCTTTTGACAAGACATTAAAATGAGGTTCTGTCTGCCCTCTCAGGTGGACTATACCACTATTTTGAAGAGCAAAGCAATTCTCCCTGGTGGCCCGGCCAACATTTATTTCTCAACCAACAACTAAAACATTTATCACTTTGCTGTTCGTGGGACCTTGCTTTGTGCAATTTTACTGCCATGAGTCCTACAGTTCAACAGTGACAACATTTCAAAAGTACTCCATTGGCTATAAATCACTTTTGGCCATTCTGAAGTTGTGAAAGGTGCTATGTAACTGCAAGTTATTCTTTTCTTTGTTTTTCCTTTATACTGTTGGATGGCAGCAGTAACAAGAGTAGTAAGCTCCTAGCAGATCAGCACATGATCAATACAGACATTTTGGGCTTGATTTTCAATCTAGGATCAGGAAGCCGGTGCCTGGATCATTTCCAACCCCATGTTGCGTCTGTGTCGCTGATATGAAGCTATTTTGAAATGGAAAGCCACTAATTGGGCTGGAGGTAAGCTCAGCACCCAATCAGTGCCACTGGCCATTGCATGGAGGCGGGAACTGGTTCCAAATTCTCAAAGGCAGATGGCAGCTATCACAGGGCTTGCCGGTATCTGGCAGAATGGAGCAGGCAGGTGATCAGAGGGCCAGCAGCATCATAGTGTAAACAAGTGGCCAATCGAAAGATACTTGACCTCCTCAGTTTGAATCACCCTATTTTTTCATTACTTTTATTCATCAGCCACATTATATAAGGGCTCCCTGTATTGCTCCCGACAGCTGAGCACTTACGTGCACCAGATGTATCCCAGTCCCCACTTTGAAAATCTCCTCCTGGCCCTCCCCAGCCTATTAACAGGCTCTTCAAGGAGGTTAACAGGCCATTAATTGAAGGCGAGTGGGTTGCTGATTCCTCCCCACCCTGCCCTCACTTTGCAAACAGCAGCGCATTCCGGAGGCATCGTATGACTGACACACGATCCGGGAGCGCTATTTTCAAAGCGAGCCCGCACCCCGACCTTGTCCCAATTGGCATTTGAAAATCAAGCCCTTTAAGTGGGCTTTCAAATCCGTCAAGTTCCACCATTATAGTGGTGGTTTGATGATAGTAATCCTTTGTGGGAAAAATTAAAACTTATCCTGATCTTGTTTTCTACTTCTCTGACTGTGGGAGTAGCAGTATAATATATGTGAGATGATGCTGGTACTTTCAGTTGCACAAGTTACTTCAGAAGGTGGAAGGTAGATTTTGCTCTGTGGGCACTTGCTGGGTGCCTGACAGGTGCCTGTGTTTTTCTTCTCTGGGTTTTTTGTATGGCTGGAGGTAGGGGTGGGGTGGGGATTTACTAGTGCAGACCTGCTCCTCTGGCTGTAAAGCAGCAGCCACAAGGCTCCTATTGCTCTAAAATGTCCCCTCCCGCCTTATTAACATAACAGCGCTGAGCACATGCCTACATAAGACCATTTATGCTGTTTGTGGCAATCCCAGGAAACACCAGGGCAGGGCAGGCAAATTGGAGACCTGCGCTGACTTTTTTGCCCATTAATCTGATTTCCCCAGGCACAGGGAAGAGGAACCTCTACCCTCTTTATCTCTTCACAACACAAGAGGTGCAATGCCACTGGCGAGTAAATGCAAGCAGCCTTTGCATCGCTAGCTTGAGTGGACCTTCCTCTGAGATCAGGAAGAATCAAGGTCGGAAACTTTAATGATGGATCTAACAGCGGTTGTTTCAGTGTTGCCAGTAGCGTATTGAAACCTGCCCTGTGATGTATACAGGCTGAATTCCAGAGCGCTATGAGCTTGGTAGATTGTGGATTTGTTTGTAAACACAGTATTCTTCTTCTAACTATAATCCTTTTTTATATCTAAAATAGAAGAACAAAAAAAGTCTGACCTGAATGACTGGACCTGCAGTGGCACCTTCTGGCTCTGCTCTCGTAGCCTGCACACCTCCTTTGAGGCCTTCCTCATCATCTTCTCAGTCTTCCACTCCTGCTTTTGTTCTTCTTTTGTTTGCTCAGCCTGGGCAAAGCACATTTATTACACTTCAAGTCTAATTTACCAAATATTTACAACATGGCTGTCAGGTTCATAAACTCTCCCATTACACTGTCATAGTCCATCTGTCCCCAAATGACCTTATTTAGTTCACCAAATTGGCCAATTTCTGAAGTCGAAGAGGATGAGATGACATTTTGAAATGCTACCAATCAAAACTTAATTTTAAAAGGGAAAATTTCTTGGAGCAGGAGTATTAGAGTATAGTTTAAATTTGTGTGAGGTGCATGTGGATACTTATCAGCTAATTATCAACCCGGATTTTGTGGCAGAAATGATAGTGAAACTGTCAACGTTGCCTTCATTACTATTCTGAAACTAACAGAACTTCTGGAGTTCACACATGTGCAGTTAAATGCAGAAATCCTGAAGTTGCTGCCAGTGATTCTATGCTGCTTCAGATTGTAGTCAATGAACTGATGAAAACTTCCATTCTCAGGCTCTTCGTACACTGTTAAAAACCCAGTTACACCTCATTTAACAAGGTTTACCAAGGATTTTTACAGCGAGACTAAGTTCATGATTACTGCTAATCAGCCTAACTGGCCTGGAAAGAGTAATTTTATATTTGTTGAATGTCAAATTTCTCCACCATGATAAGAAATTCCTCATATTTTAAAAATAAATTTTGTTTTTAAAGTTTGTTCATGATACTTTAGCTTCTACCTTAATCCCACATGTACGTCCCAATCTTTTATTTTGCTATCTAAAATTTTAAATTAAAAGTGAAGGGATTCAGTGGTTTTTACTTCTGGGTTTACTAGACAGATAAAGACAAAGGTCCATCTATTTCACCGTCTACCACAGTCACATGATGCAATAATACTGGAGTTGTTGATTAATCATAGCAGTCAACCTCTATCAGAGGAAAACCCCATTGGTGAAGAGCTTTGAGTTGGCAATTGGTCCAATCACCTGGCCCTCCTATGCATGCTACACTTACCATTTAGTTAAGGTGGTATGGAAAAAGCTGGAGTTCCTTGGATGAGTAGAATATTACAACTAAAATGAGAATTAGTAAAAGAGGCATATGACAAATCTAGGGCTATTAATACAAAAGATAAACAAGACGAATACAGAAAATATAGACTGAGAATATAGACCTTGAATATTCCCTGTTGGAACCGTTGCTCTTGTTAATATATATTTCACAAATAAATATATATATGATCTGGACTATGGTATAGATCACAGAATATTAAAATCTGAAGGCAGCATGATTAACTGCAGAGAAGTGGCAACTGTAAATGACTTCAACATGTGCAAGATCTTTGAAGGTGGCAGGTCATAATGAGAGAATGGTTAGTAAAGCATATGGGATCTTGGGCTTCATAAATAGAGGCATTGAGTACAAAAGCAGGGAGGTTATGCTGAACCTTCATAAAGCTCTGTTTAGGCCCCAACTAAAGTATTGTGTTCAGTTCTGGTAATCACACTTCAGGAAGGATGTGAGGGTCCTTGAGAGGGTGCAGAGGAGATTTACCAGAATGGTTCCAGGGATGGGGCGATTTTAGTTACAAGGTTAGGTTGGAAAAGCTGAGATTGTTTTCCTTAGAACAAAGGAGATTGAGGGGAGATTTGATCAAGGTGTACAAGATTATGACAGGCTTAGATAAGTTAGACAAGGAAAAGCTGTTCCCATTAATAAATGGTACAAGGACTAGGAGACACAGATTGAAAGTTTTGGTCAAAAGATGCAGTGGGAATATGAGGAAGCACTTTTTTACACAGCAGGTGGTAATGACCTGGAACTCGCTGCCCATAAGGATGGTGGAAGCAGAGACAATCAATGACTTCAAGAGGAAGTTGATGGCCACCTGAGAGAAATAGACTTGCAGGGCGAGAGGCATTGAGCTGGGCATTGTGATTGACTGCATAGCTCTGTGCAGAACTGGCATGGACTAGATGTGCAGTAAGTGACTATAAAACAAGTTAACAGTTTGGGCAGGCAGTTATCAGATGAAATCTAACAAAGAGAAATGTAAGCTGATATATTTTGGGATGAAAAATAAGATATATACACTAAAATGTTAAAAGGAGTAGAGGACTGAGAGAGAGAGTTAAGAATTCAGATACATAAATCTTTGAAAGTGGGAGGACAAGTTGCAAAAATCATAAAATTGCTTATGGGATCCTAATTTTTAGAAATAGGAGAAGAGTACAAAAACAGAGGTAAATGCTAAACCATTATAAATCATTGCAGCAAAGAACAAAAGAACAAAGAACAAAGATAATTACAGCACAGGAACAGGCCCTTCGGCCCTCCAAGCCTGCGCCGATCCAGATCCTCTCTCTAAACATGTCGCCTATTTTCTAAGGTCCTGTATCTCTTTTCTTCCTGCCCATTCATGTATCTGTCTAGATACATCTTAAAAGACTCCATCGTGCCCGCGTCTACCACCTCCGCTGGCAACGCGTTCCAGGTGCCCACCACCCTCTGCGTAAAGAACTTTCCACGCATATCCCCCCTAAACATTTCCCCTTTCACTTTGAACTCGTGTCCTCTCGTAATTGAAACCCCCACTCTGGGAAAAAGCCTCTTGCTGTCCACCCTGTCTATACCTCTCATGATTTTGTACACCTCAATCAGGTCCCCCCTCAACCTCCGTCTTTCTAATGAAAATAATCCTAATCTACTCAACCTCTCTTCATAGCTAGCGCCCTCCATACCAGGCAACATCCTGGTGAACCTCCTCTGCACCCTCTCCAAAGCATCCACATCCTTTTGATAATGTGGCGACCAGAACTGTACGCAGTATTCCAAATGTGGCCGAACCAAAGTCCTATACAACTGTAACATGACCTGCCAACTCTTGTACTCAATGCCCCGTCCGATGAAGGAAAGCATGCCGTATGCCTTCTTGACCACTCTATTTACCTGCGTTGCCACCTTCAGGGAACAGTGGACCTGAACACCCAAATCTCTCTGGACATCAATTTTCCCCAGGACTTTTCCATTTACTGTATAGTTCACTCTTGAATTGGATCTTCCAAAATGCATCACCTCGCATTTGCCCTGATTGAACTCCATCTGCCATTTCTCTGCCCAACTCTCCAATCTATCTATATTCTGCTGTATTCTCTGACAGTCCCCTTCACTATTTGCTACTCCACCAATCTTAGTGTCGTCTGCAAACTTGCTAATCAGTCCACCTATACTTTCCTCCAAATCATTAATGTATATCACAAACAACAGTGGTCCCAGCACGGATCCCTGTGGAACACCACTGGTCACACGTCTCCATTTTGAGAAACTCCCCTCTACTGCTACTCTCTGTCTCCTGTTGCCCAGCCAGTTCTTTATCCATCTAGCTAGTACACCTTGGACCCCAAGCGCCTTCACTTTCTCCATCAGCCTGCCATGGGGAACAATATTTTATCCAGTTCTGGGCACCCTAATTTAGGAATTATGTCAATGCCATGAGGAGAGTGCAGAAGACATTCCTAACATGATCCGAGTGATGATAGGCTTTAGTTATGTGGATACTAGAGAAAGTGGGCTCTTTTCAATGGAAATGAAGGTTAGGAGGTGACCTTGCAGAAATGCACATAATTATGGGAGGTTTTGATAAGTTAGTTACAACTATTTCCAGTGGTCAGTGAGTTGTAGTTGGTGAATAGAGGAAATATAGTTAAGATCATCACCAAAAGAATGAAGGGAGAGATTAAGCAAGTTTGTTTTACCCAGATGGTTGTTAGGACATGGAAAGCTCTACTAGAAATAATGGCAGAAGCAGAATCCAAAGTAGCTTTTAAAAAGGGAATTCAATAAATATTTGAAAAGGAAAAACTTTAAAAAGCTATAGGGAAAAAGCTGGAGAATGGGATTGAAACGATAGCTCTTTTAAAGAACCAGAACTGTCACAATAGGTCAAATAGTTTCCTGCTGTGCTGTTAAATGTAATGACTGAGGTTAAAAAATCCTCAGGACCACATAACAGAATTTGTGGGGAAACTGGCTATAGGCATGTAAGAGTTAATGAGTACTGGCAAGGTACTACAGGAATAGAAGCAAGCAAATGCAACAGCTATATTTAAAAAGGTTGGAGTGGGGAATCTGACCTGGGAAACTATCAGCATTAGTGGGTTAAAAGAACAAAACCTCTCTGAGGAGTAGGTTGGATGAATACTTATATAGCAATAATTTAATAAAGAATGGCCAGCGTGTACTTAGAAGGGGAATATCCTGCTAAACCTATTCCTTGAATATCAACATTCAAGTGCATAGTAGACCTCCTACGGTGCTATTTATTTGGACTTTCAGAAAGATTCTAAAATGAAAAACACATATAAGACTTAATAAAATTAAAAAGGAATGGGAACTCAGGATATAACACAGAACTGGTTAAAAGTTGGTTTAAAAGAGAACAAGTAAGAGGTAGGTAACCTTGTGACATGGGTTAGCAATTGGTTGAGAGTCAGGAGACAGGAAGTAGTGATGATTGGCAGAGTATGATGAATGGTGTTTCCCCAGGAATGTGTACTGGGGCTACATTTTTTCATTATATAAATCAATGACCTGGGTAAAGGAACAGAGAGCTATACATCCAAGTTTGTAGATGACACTAAATTAGGAGAAGAAAGTTACAAAGGGACATAGACTAAGAGAATAGGCAGATCTATGGCAGATGAATTTCAATGTGGGATGTGTGAGGTCATCCATACACTTTGGATTCAAGCAAGACAAATCTAAATATTTTCTTAATAGTGAGACACGAGGACCTATGGAGGAGCAAAGGGATTTATATGGCCTTGGAGGGGATACTGCACAGATTCAACAGAATACTAGGGCTTAAAAGGCTAAAATATGAGGTCAGATTGCATAAATGTGACTTGTAATCTTTTGAGTTTAGAAGGTAGATGGCTTTAAAATGATAAAGGTTTTCGATAGGGTAGATACAGAAAAAATGGGAACATTTGGGAACAGTCTTCAAATTAGAGCTAGGCCTTTTAACAATGAAATCAGTAAGGGCTATTTCACACAAAAGGTAGTGGTAATCTGGAACCCTTACCCCTAAAATACTGTGGGGTGAGTCAGTTGAAATGTTCAAGAATGAGATTGATAGATTTTTGTTAGTGAAGGGATATGGGGCAGAGGCAGGTAAATGGAGTTGAGATATAGATCAGCCATGATCTAATTGAATAGCAGAACAGGATCAAGAGACCAAAGGACCTTATGTTCCTAAGAGAGGTAGGGGCAGAAAGTTGCTCGTGGTTTACAAGAATAAAATGGACGCAATGCAGGCCAATTTTGGAGACCAACATTGTGTTGTCTAAAGCAGGAGTTAGGTGCCTTCCTTGATGTTCTTCAGCGGCCACTAAGACCTAAGCTGCTGCTGCCACCAACAAGACAGGACATAGATACCACCACTGACAACTCCGCCCAACCCCAACCCCCTCCATTGGCCCTACGCCCAGTTGCCACTTCACTCCTACATCTTTAAGGCATTTACCTTTGAGCCACTGCTGCAATGGGCAAGTGGCTTATGGAGTGCAACAGGCAATGGCAGCTTGCCAATATAACAGTAATGAGATTCAAGGCCCAATTTCAGGCTGGGCTCAGGCCTTCTGTTTGGGGCATTAAACTATTACAGCGGTTCCTACTATTATAAAGTCGGAATAATACTATTCCGCATAGTTGCAATACTGATCTTCTGTCACTAGATGCTGGTATTGCTCTATGTAGATATCATATTATTTAATGTTTTGTTAGAAGTGCTTAAAGGATTTTATAGTCCAATTTTAATAAGCCTGATCAGAATCAGTAGCAGACAGCCAGATTCAGCATTAGACATCAAGGTAGAAGCAAAATAATCAGGTAAACAGGTGATCACACTGTAATATAACAATGACTTGTGAATCTTAAATATAACTGAATATATACCTGCTTTTCTGCTTGTTTTAAAAGCTTCTGGAACCTGTCATCCTCCAGCACCCATGTGGGCAGTTCTGTCTCCCCTTTAGCTTTCACCTCCTCCAACCTATTCTTTAGATCCCTGAGCACTTGTAGCTCATCATTCAGGCGACTATGCCACGTCAGTGATGCTTGGAGATCCAGCTCCAAGTCCAGAGAGGTGCGGATGGGGTGCTCTGCAGTTTTTCTCACAACTGGTTGGCAGAGGGTCTGTGCCAGGACACCAAAACAAAATCACATAGATTGAGTAAAGGATTTTAAATGATTGCAGAATACTCATTTCCCCTAATTTCTAGCTTGCAAACATTGGTCATTCATACATCCAGCTCACTCCACTGTTCAGCCTTTTTCAGGTGCTGCATACATCATTTTTGTGTTCCTCTCATATAAATTCCTAGTCTGTACTCCTACCCTTTTTGAAGCTGGAATCTTTTCCTTATCTTTTCGAATGCTTCAACTGAGTGGCATTCACTGCACTACTCCACAAGCTAAGATTCTTCAAGGGGTTGCAATTAGCTAAGAATCCCATTTTGACAAGAAATGAGGCCCCATTTGATGAGTGTGGGCTCCCAGCAGGGATCGTAGCCCTCTGGCCACACAGATTGAAAATCACAGATGCTCTGTCCATGACTTGCTGTCCTTATGAGAAACCATGGGCCATGCACCATCTTTTCTGATATATGCAACCAGCAGACAGTGCGGTCTCCCCAGTGTGAAAATCCAGTGATAAAATTAGCCCTCTGATGCTGAAATTGTGGTTTCTGTGCCTTATACAGTAATTATATTCCTTGCATTTCCTTTCTTCTTCCCATACAGGATGTACCTATATATATCTCCACTAGCTCTAGATCTAGATAGATTCTTGTTAGGCAAGGGAATCAAGGGTTATCGGGGGTAGATGGGAGTGTGGAATTCGAGACACAAATAGATCAGCCATGATCGTATTGAATGCCGGAGCAGGCTCGAGAGGCCGAATGGCCTATTTCTGCTCCTAATTCGTATTTGCCTTCATGATTGCAAAAACGTGGATCATAATCCTCTCCATGCACATGCATTATTTTCCCAGTGTACAATGATTGAACTTCCTCAGCCTGCTTTCAGTACTTGTAATAATGTAAAATCTGAAACTGTTTCCTTAGACTCACAACCTCTATGTCCTTTTGTAACTACGGAAACCAAAACTGAACATCGTAGTTCAATGTGTTGGCTCCCTACTACTCTTCAAAGAATATCAAGTTTACCTTATTGGAATTAAATTCTACAGATCTTTTTATAACTCCCCAACATTCCGTCTCCCTTGGCGACTGCTGTCCCATAATGTGTCAACAAATTCAAAGCTTTGCGAGCTATTCATCGAAAGCAATTAAATCCACTAGAAGTAGTTACTGTTATACTGATTATTGGAAAATAAGTAGTAGCAGAGGCAACCAATCTATGAAATATGTAGTAGATTATAATTAACAAAAAATGGTGTAGACAGTGGATCAAGTATGCTGACCCCCAATATATCAAATTCCCAATATGTCTTTTCATTGTGCCAGGACAGTAGAATTGTAAAATTATCCTTGTTGCACTATTCTTAGTAAATCATACTGATTTACTTCTAAACGATTATATAAAGTTACCAAATATGCTTCATATTTCAGACATCTAATGGATCCTCTATAAACAAGCTAATAACCCTACTGTGGAATTGTTTACTTCATTAAAATATAAGGATTACAAATGTGTTTGTGGATGTACCTATTCAAAGTTTGACATTGTTAAATCACTCTGAACATTCCCGCAGTCCCATTATATTGACCAGGACAATTCCAACATATTTTGCAGCTACACCAGAGATGATATTATAATGACCCTCTTCTGGCTGCTCATAGACTGGAGACAATCCAGATCCCACAGTCCCAAAGAATTTTACTAATATTTTTCTGAGGTAAGATTTTCTCTTTCCTAATATGTGCATATTTTTGCGAATTATAAATAAGACATACCCTTTTAACTCGCAAGCTTCGTCGTTCTGTGGCATTGCGCACAAAAGGCGACCTTTTGGCTAATGTTGAGCTGTCACTGTCACTTCGATTCAACTGTTGATACAGAAAAAAATAGGGGCTTAAAATACACAATGCATCTTACGTCCACAGTGAATATTTTTCAAATATACACAGGTGTTAGCACTAAGCACTCCCCACTCAGGTGTAGCAAAGGCCTGAAGTAAAGTATAAAGTCCTCTATTTTGTCTTAAAAATGAACCTGCCACTTTATTCCTGGACAGGTTCATGTTGAGGATCCATGCCCAGTAAGAACTGCATTAAGACTCCCCAAACGCATACCATGTGCAACTTGACAGTCAGCAAAGAGATGAGACTTTCCTCTCAACATTCTAGGCTGGATACAAACCCAGGTCCAAGGGGTGAAGGACAGCGTATTAACTGGCTGCAACAACTTGTTCCCAAAACAAGGTTGTATGCATCTATTCTTATCCAAAATTATTCTTAGTACATTGATCATATAATACTGACATACTTCTAAATGGCTATATTAAGTTACCAAGTGTAACTCATATTTCAGACATCTAATGGGTCCTCTATAATCAATCTAATAACCCCACTGTGGAATTGTATACATTAAAATATAAGGATTAAAAATGGGTGTACCTATTCAAAGTCTGTCACTGTGAAATCATTCAGAACCTTCAGATCATTGCCCCAGTTCCACTATATTGACGAGTAGAGTCCCAGCACATTTTTTTTCAGCTGCAGCCAGGATGCTATTATAATAACTCACTTCCCTGATTACACTTTTGTCTCAATTCTGCTACCATTTGGGCTCTATCACAAAGTGCTACTGTCAACACAATTGTGGTCTCTGTTCAGTGCTGGTCACTATTGATGGTTCCATTACAATGAGGGCCAAGGAAGTAATGTACTTAAGGATGGTAGACAGCAAGTTCGCTGGTACAAATGAGGTAAGAAAACATGGAAAAAAGTCATCCTAATGAATGTTGAGATTGTAATGGACAGTGAATGGTATCAGGGATATGGGACTTCAGTTATGTGGAGAGACTGGAGAAGTTTGGGTTCCCTTTTACAGCACAGTAGATTAATGAGAGATTTAATAGAGGTGTTCAAAATCATGAAGGGTTTTCATAGAGTAAATAAAGAAAAACTGTTTCTAGTGACAGAGGGTTGGTAACCAAAGGACACAGATTTAAGGTAATTGGTAAAAGAAATTAAGGCGGCATGGGGATAATTTTTTATTATGTGCAGTATAATGTGGTATATTGGACATTGGATTGTTACTGGGTTAATATGCTAATCATACTGTAAAGCTTATCACAGGAAGTGATGTAATACCACGTAATATGAATTCCCCGTGTACAGTATTGGAAGATGTAAGCATAGCAGTAAGACATATTTCAATAAAACTCCTGATACCTTTAACCCATCGGACTCTTTAGATATTCTGTATTAGATTAACAGTATGCAGAATATTACATTATGCTGTGAATTATTATGATTTGGAATGCATTGTGTGAGAGAGTGGTGGAAGCAGATTCAGTAATAACTTCCAAAAGGGAACTGGATAAATTCTTAAACATGATAAATTAGCAGGGCTATTGGGAAAGGGCTGGGAGTGAGACTAATTGGATAGCTGTTTCAAAGAGCTGGCACAGGCTCGATGGGCCAAATGTCCTCATTCTGTGATGTATCACTTTATGATTCTATCGTATTATAATGGTAGAAACACAGCAGGAGCATGGTGTATAGGTCTAATAACTTCATACTGGCCAGTAAAGGGATACTGAGATCACTTTTTTAATATGCACATGTGCCTGTAGACATACTAGGGCTTATTCTGCAAACACATGCTCCTGTCATGGAGACACACATACAGGGAACATATTACAGGAATTCACAGGCATGCTGCCTATGCATTTCTGTCCATTATCCACGATCTGTCACGTGCTGCGGGCTGGTGACATACACCTGAGCTGTCGGGAACACAAGATCATAGATTTGACAAATATTTATAGAAAATATTGTGTATGAACCAATCAATTGTGAATTGCTATCAATACAATGAAGAAGAGTTTCTTACCCTGCAAATGTATTGATTTCTTTCTCCTGGAGAAAAGGTTTGGGATCTTACAATCATGCTGTTCCTCACAAAATGCTTTTGTCTATTGTTCAGGTTGGTCCTGTCCTTAGGCCTGACAGCAACACACTCCACAACATCTTCCTCTGTGTTCATTTCCTTATCAACCTGTGCACAAACATTCTGTCAGCTGCTGTTCAATGGAAACTATCAGAACTGCTCAAAAGTTAGTTCACCAAACATCAATGTTGCATTTTAAGAGCAAACCCAACACTGTAAGATAAATAATGTAGTGCAACTAACTCTTAAAAAGCCTAAGCCAATATAAAGAAGCAGTTTGCCTGGGCTCGTCTTGTAGCGACAGAGCAGGGGCAGCAATATAAATGGCTGTCACTAGGAGTGTTAGTTGCCACTTAGTTTGACCACACAGGACAGCAATAAAATTGTCACAACATTAGCCTGTATAGACCTTTCCCACAGCCAGGTCTGGTGGGCAGAAATTAAAAGTCACACTTCAATTTCAAACAAAACTCTGTTTGCACTAAGTTGTTACAGGATTACTTAGAAAAAGTAGTGGCTTCACAATATAAATGCATCAACTATTCACTAGAGTCAAAACCATTCAAACAAACGACAAGGCAAAACCGCACTGCAAGCTTAAGAGGCATGGATGGTGGACAGTGCAATGGAATCCTGAGGTAATTGTCACCCATCCTGATGACTGGCATTCCAACATTTAGTGGCCAGGATTATGGGCATAGCTAGTGTGTAAAAACTTGCTTAAAGCAGCCAGATTTTAATGCCAAGATCTGCCAAGTCTGGCACATTTTGTGTTTCCCTCAAGATTTACTTACTTAATTGCGCAGCCAACTTACTGGACATGATAATATACCAGCCAGCTGGACATTCCATTTACTCAAATAGACACAAGCTCCTATCAGCCCAGGGATGTCAGCTGCTGTAATAGCTTCAATTGATATATTTTTTTTCCTCCCTACCCCCACATCCAATTTTCCCAACTGTAAAATTGCAACTATTGTGCCATTCCATGCTAAATTGCAAACATGTATAAATTTTGTCATTGTTTGGGGGAAGGAACCAATAATTGCACAGCCAATAATTGTTCAGTGCTGAGACATCTTGAGCACGGCAAAAAATTGGGCTCCCTTTCTAATGGAGGTGTACGACAGTAAACATTCCTACCAGAGTTGGTAGCACTATGTGCGACTCTGTCACACCACCACTTTCTTCATCAGTCATACTCTGAGCCGTTTCTTGCAATACAATCAGTTCTGCAGCGTCCTCTTCCACCTCTGCCTCTTTGCCAACACCATCTCCTTCTTCCTGTGCTTCAGCAGTATCTTCCACCAGCATCTCCATCCTATATTTAGCAACAAGTTATAAAAATCTTACAGGACTTTATCTAGTTCCACCAGACCCCTACCTGCCAAGAATGAGGCATATTAATTTTGTCATATGAACATTGATTTTAAACTGTTGCTGCAGTGAAGAAATGACTTGTTAAGGAGGTCACCAGATCTTTGACTGAAGGACATTTACATATTAAGAGACGGTGCTTGTGGAGACAAAGGACTACTCCCTGGGTCAATTAACCCAAATGGTATTTTGATCACCAGACATTGAAGGTATAAGGAAGCGCATTCCAGGGATTGCTAAGATGATACAATACATAAACGCAGGAGTTGTTAAGCCAGATAGTCACATGACTGACCTGCTGGCCAACTTGGAGTTGAATTATGCCACACAGAAAGGAACAGAAGGCAGTTTGCAACTGAAGCTGGAAGCAAGCAAGCCTCTCTCCTGGCTGTCTCTCTCTCGCTTTCTCCCAAGCCACCAGACCCACGGAAGACACGTAAACCTCAAGAGAGAAAGGACTCCAACATCGAAACAAGCTGAAGCTTGCACTGGGCCCCAACGAATTGCATGACTTACCGGCAACCAAAGATTCCACATTGAACTTAAAGGACTGTGACTATAATCCCCATATTGCCTCAAACTCTTCCCCTTTATTCTTTTCTACTTTTTCTGTCTCTATCTGCGTGTGTGTTTATCGCGTATGCATGCTAGTGTGCTCGCACCGCATATTCGTAGCTGTTATCTGAATTAGAGTTTAAGATTAATAAACTTCCATCTTTCTAGTTTAAATCTAAGAAAACCTGTCTGAATTGATTTATTTGCCTTAGAATTGGAAGGCTGTGAACAAGGATTCACTGAGCGGGAGCTAAAAACAGTGTTTTAAAAAAAAATTAAATCCTGTAATGGCTAGATCAGGCAAAGACTGAAAGGGAACCCCTAGACCCCTTCTCACCTGGTCATAACACACCCTTTGTCAAGATTCAAGGTTAGATTGGATAGGTGGATGAAGGACTGAAGAACAGGGTAGGTAAATGTACTTCGAACTATTTGCTTGTGTGAAGGGTAAACAATGAAATGGACTGGTTGGACTGAATGGCCTGCTTCTGTGTTATTACTTCTGTGTATAGGAAGTGAGCCATTGCTAGATAAAAAACACCAAAGCCTATCTAGTTTGCCTTTACCCATCTTGGTTGCTGCAAGATACAACAGTTGTTGGAGTTGTCAACTAATCACGATATGTATCATCAATGTTTATAATGTGGTCTGAAAGCCACTTGTAGCCGACCTTCCCCTGTGACAGCTGCTGCTCTGTATGGCTGGATTAATGAGTTGCCCAGTTGTGGGCTATCACCACAGCTGAGACATATTGCTATCACCACTCTTTCTCTTGTCAACAAGCAGCGCAACATCCAAAGAACAAGTGAAAGCACTCTATTAAAACTGTAGGCCCAGTAGTCCCATTAAAACTATTGTAGTTTCATCTTTCCCCTTTCCTCTAGAGAATGTTTGACTTCGACTCAGTACCTGCCCAGGGTGTCGCATTAGAAGAGCTCTTGGACAGTGGATTCTGAGTGCAGGCTTTGGATTCCATCCATGTTGTGTCATTTTGGAGGATTACACAGTGGTCCTTAAGGAAACCGCTGCTTGGGACTGCAGTCTTCGGCAAAAAGTTAGTAACATGGGCCCAAAAATCCCTAGATGCAGGACATTCTGCCAGACTCCCTAGGGAGTTATGGTGGGAGTCCAGCGGAACACATGTGGGACTTCATTGTCCCTGTTCTTATACAGACAAGAGAAGAATGCTCCATTGATAAGGTAAATTACATAATATCACAAGGACTACAGTACCATTCTTCGCCTGGTGCAGCATCTCCTTCATCTGTTGCCAGTTCCTGTTCAACTGCTTGCAGCTCGACAGATGTCCTTTCCAGGAGTGCAGACACAGCATCCTGCTGGATATGAAGAGAAGAAAGGCAATGAAACTGAAAGAAGTCAAGGCAGAATATGGAGAACTATTTTCTTTCAAGTAGAATTTAGTACTTGAGCAGCAAATCGTATGATACAAAGGCATTTCAGATTCCCCTAAAAGAATGCAGTGTCTCTGCCAAACATTGGTTAAAATTAACTGCAGTTTCTGCCCATGGAAATTACTTGTTGTACTTAAACTACAAATACATAATTTAGTAATGCCATTTGTATCTTAATTTTAAAAACCTGCTGGGCAAATTCCTCAGACAATAAGGCATTTGACTAAAGTTTGATCATACTTTGGCCAGAAATAAAATCATCAGATCAAAGAATCAGCTCCACAACCCCTGCTAACCTCTCCTTGTTAAAGAATGAAGTTAAACCTCTCAATGCTTCAAGTGGTTCCAGGTTGTACATTTCAAATGCATTATTGAACAATTTGGAGATAACTAATAAGTTTCTGAGTCTTTGCAATTTACAACTCACTTTACAAGTGAGCTTTCCAATACAAAACACTCTGTTGATCAACATATGCATACCCTTCTTTGCCAAATGTCATCTGACCATTAGATCAAATACTGAATCATAGGGGGGAATCTTCCCTGCAGGTGACACAACCTTGCGTCGGGACCATTTGACAGTCCCAAGCCCACGCTTCTCAGCAGCGTGCCCACCAGTGCAACTTTATGGGAGACGACCTCCTATTTGGCCACCTCCACGTTTGCCACCCAATTAAGGACGGCAGGCAGGGCACAGGACACACATGACAATACTGCTGGTGCCTGTTGATGAAGGTGGGTGGCTGGTCTGTTGGAGCCTTGATGGCCCCATGCGTACAGTCTATCACACCTTGCACCTAGAGAAATCCAGCAATGGCCCCGAATCAGACGGCCCTCTCAGCCTGACTGTCATGGTCGGCCTGGTCGTGCAAATAGTCGCTGGCACTCTTGAACAGGGATTTGGCCACCTCCTCGATGCAGCAGTGGGCTGCTACCCAGGAGGCCCCACACAGATCCCCGGTGGAACCTTGGAATGATCCAGAAGCCTAAAAGTTTAGTGCCACTGTGATCTTCAGGGCCACTGGCATAGGGTAATCCCCAAATCCCATAGGTTGCAGCTTGTCCTGCAGCTGAGAGGTGTAGTCTTCGCTTACAATGCAGCCCAGACATGTGGAAGTAGCTGATTTGAGTCCCATACACTTACTGGCACAGGTGGGCCTTTCTTGGCATGTCCGGCTGCTGTTGCTCTCTTCGTGAAGCTTCACGGGTAGGTGCAGCTGCCTCCTGGCCTTCTCTCTGTCGGAGATGCTGCATCATGCCACAGGGGTCCACAAAGACAGGGTACATGAGACACATGCCTCCAGAGCACTGTCCTTGCGAGGACGAACCTGCCTTGGCAGCTGTGCCTTTGCTACCCCTCCTTGCAGACTACCTGATGGCCCTCAGTGCCTACTCTTGCTGATAGCTGACCCTCTCATCCAGCAGTCTGGGCAACCAAACATCTCACCCAACAGTTTGGACACCCGATACAGCCACCCAAACCCAAATCCCCCCCTTGCAGACCATCCGAGATCCTGCTCAGCCGACACTCCCAGCCAAGAGTTTAGATGAGTAAGAGGTGACTTGATTAAAGCATATAAGAGCTGGAGGGGTCTTGACAGGGTGGATGTGGAAAGGATGTTTCCTCTTGTGGGAGAATCTTGTGGTAACCGTTTAAAAATAAGGGGTCGCCCATTTAAGACAGAGATGAGGAGAAATTTTTTCTTTCAGAGGGTCATGAGTCTTTGGAACTCTTTTCTTCAAAAGGCGGTGGAAGCAGAGTCCTTGAATATTTTTAAGGCAGAGGTAGATAGATTCTTGATAAGCAAGAGGGTGAAAGGTTATCGGGGGTAGGTGGGAATGTGGAGTGGAGGTTACAATCAGATCGGCCATGAACTTGCTGAATAGCAGAGTGGGCTCGAGGGGCCAAGTGGCCGACTCCGGCTCCTAATTTATATGTTCGTAAGACCAAGACCACCCCCCTTCAGATAACCCGAGACCACAACCCCCCTTGCAGCGTACAGCATTGCAGGCCAGCAATGGCCTCCACTCTCCCCTCTTCCCCTGTACAGTGCTGGTCATGGCTGCCTACCTGTCGCGGGACTGAGGCCTCCCCTCAGTGCTGCCAGCTTTCAATAGTCGGGAATCTGAAGGTATGTGAGGGCTGCCCGTTGTCCTCTTAATTTCAAAACCCCATTGAATTGCAATGAATTAGATATTAATGTATTAAAACTAAGTGTTCAGCAATTTAAATTGCATTCCCATCACATCGTGGCAGCAACGGCGCCTTGGTGCTTTCCTGCTGCTGACTAAATCCAGAACCGACGTCGGATTTATGGGCAGACGCGTCCAACGCGATTCTCCGCACCCGCCCCCTCCCACACCACTATTCCTGCTTCAAATGGCTGCTTTAAATTTAGCCCAGACTGTGATATCCAAATTTCAATGCTGAACTATAATAATTTTTAAGTGAGAGCACTTTAGAGAGACAGGAATATTCCTGACTTCTCCCACTATCCTATAACATGGCACTCCACTTCCAGGTATATGTGCAAACCAGAACTAACCTGCTGTTTTTGGCTCCAAACAATGGTTCCACCAAACCTAATTCAGTCCCTCTGAATAATCCTTACCTTGTCTACAGTGCTGCAAGGCTGAGGTGTGAGCGAGGCTTCCTCACTTTGTACTTTGTTCTTTGGATTATGAATGTTTATGTTCTTGTAATGTAGCATGTTGTACCAGCTTGTAGAGGTCTCACCGTTGCTGGAGACGTCTGCCAGACTGATTTGGGTTCCAGCCTTAGGAAAAAGAGACAAGAATGTTCTCAAGTAGAAATCAGTCTGACCACTGTTTTTAACAACTTTGGTTAGTGTGTTTGCACAAAATTCCGATGTACCACAATTTGACACATGAAAGATTTGCACTTTTATAGTGCTTTCTCATGTCTCTCAGAAAAGCCTAAAAAATAATTAATTAAAAGCACACTGACTGTTAACAGTCCAGAATTTGTGGCAGTAATGACGGTGAAACTATCAGCATTCGCTGTCATGAGTCCTCTGAAACTAACAGCTGGAGTCTGCACATGTACAGTTAAATGTGGAAATCCTGAAATTGCTGTCAGTAATTCTGTGCTATTGAAGTCCCACCCAGACTGCAATCAAGTAGAAATCACTGAACTGATAGAAACTTGCCCTTTACGCTGTTAGTTTCACTGTAAAAACCCTCGAAAAGGTTTGACCTTGTTGAATGAGGTGTAAGATTTAATGGAACAATAAGTTCATAAGACTGCCTGCACTTAAAGTTGATAAGTCACCAGGACCAGCTGAGAAGCATCCAAGGATGCTGAGGGAAGTAAGGGTGGAAATTGCTGTGGCACTGGCCATAATCTTCCAATCCTCCTTAGATACACTGGTGGTGCCAGATGACTGGAGAATTGAAAATGTTACATCTTTGTTGAAAAAAGGGTGGAAGAAATAGGCCCACAATCTACAGGCCAGTCATCTTAACCTCGGTGGTGGGAAAGCTTTCAAAAATGATAATCCAGCACAAAATTGACAGCCACCAGACAAATGTGGATTAATTCAGGAAAGCCAGCACGAACATGTTAAAGGCAAATCGTGTTTAACTACCTTGATTGAATTTTTTGATAAGGCAACAGAGAGAGTTGATGAGGGTATTATGGTTGATGTAGTGTATACGAACTTCCAAAAGCCATAACAGGCTTGTCAGCGAAATTAAAACCCATGGAATAAAAGGGACAGTGGCAGCATGGATATGAAGTTGGTTGAATGACAGGAAACAGGGAGTAGTGATGAATGGATCTTTGTCAGAGAGGAGGAAGATATCGAGTGGGATTTCCCAGGGGTTGGTACTAGGACCACTGCTTTTCTTGATCGATATTAATGACCTAGACTTGGAGGTGCAGGGCACAATTTGAAAATATGCAGATAACACAAAACTTGGAAGTATTGTTAACTGTGAGGAGGATAGTGATAGACTTCAAGAGGACATGGCAGACATGTGGCAGATGAAGGTTAATGCGGAGAAGTGTGAAATGAGACATTTTGGTAGGAAGAACGAAGAGAGACAATATAAAATAAACAATTCGATTCCATAAGGGATGCAGGAGCAGAGCGACCTGGGGGTATACGTGCACAAATCATTGAAGGTGGCAGAGCAGGTTGAGAAAGTGGTTAATAAGGCATATGGCATCCTGGGCTTTAAAATAGAGGCATAGAATGCAAAGCAAGAAAGTTGTGCTGAACCTTTATAACATTGGTTTCGCCTTAGCTGGGGTATTATGTCCAATTCTGGGCATCGCACTCAGGAAGGTTGTGAAGGCTCTAGAGACGGTGCAGAAAATATTTACGAGAATGGTTCCAGGGATGAGGGACTTCAGTTACACGGATAGATTAAAGAAGCTGGGGCTGTTCTCCTCAGAGAAGAGAGTTGAGAAGAGATGTGAAAGAGTTGTTCAAAATCATGAGGGGTCTGGACAGATTAGATAGGGATAGATGGTTTCCATTGGCAGAAGGGTTGAGAACCAGACGACACTGATTTAAGGTGATTGGCAAAAGAAGTAACGGCGACATGTAATCTATTTGTGTGTGTGTAAACCTAGAGTCATAGAGTTATACAGCACAGAAACAGGCCCTTCGTGTCCATGCCAGCCATCAAGCACTTAATTATTCTAATCCCATTTTCCAGCACTTGGCCCCTAGCCTTGTATGCTATGGCATTTCAAGTGCTCATCTAAATACTTCTTAAATGTTGTGAGGGTTCCTGCCTCTACCACCTCTTCAGACAGTGCGTTCCAGATTCCAACCACCCTCTGGGTGAAAAATGTTTTCCCTCAAATCGCCTCTAAACTTCCTGCCCCTTAGAGTCCTGCTCCCTGACCCAAACCCGATGGGAACCGACGACATGTGTTGAGTTCGGGTCGGGCCCATCTTCCGGGGCCGGCTTTTGGGCTCGGGTCGGGTCGGGTCGGGCCGAGTCCAGGTCGAGTCGGGTCGGGTCGGGCCAGACACACACAGTAAGTGGTCTGCTGGTAAGTATTGAAAATAATTTTAAAAAAACTTATCTGAGCTGGGAGTCCGGGACGAAACTGAGTCTGCACAAAGTGCGATGATGTCACTATGACGTCATCGCGCATGCGCTGCAGCTCGGTAGAGCTTCCCAGTGGGAAGGTAAGTAAAGTCATGGTCGGGTCGGGCTCGGGTTGGGTCCAGTAGTGGCGGGTTCAGGTCGGGTCGGGCTCAGGGCAAAATCAGAGTGACTCGGGCAGGGTCGGGCTCGGGTCCGCTGTGGTTCGGTCGGGTTCGGGTCGGGCAGTTTTTCCCGACCTAAATCAGGCTTCTACTGCCCCTTACCTTAAATCTATCCCCCCTGGTTATTGACCCCTCTGCTAAGGGAAAGAAAAATCTTTTTCCTATCTAACCTATCAATGCCCCTCATAATTTTATATACCTCAATCATGTCCCCCCTCAGCCTTCTCTGCTCTAAGGAAAACAGCCCTAGCCTATCCAGTCTCTCTTCATAGCTGAAATGCTCCAGCCCAGGCAGCATCCTGGTGAATCTCCTCTGCACCCTCTCCAATGCAATCCCATCCTTCTTATAGTGTGGTGCCCAGAACTGTACACAGTCCTCCAGCTATGGCCTACTCGCATTTTATACAGCTCCATCATAACCTCCCTGCTCTTATATTCTATGTCTCGGCTAATAAAGGCAAGTATCCGATATGCCTTCCTAACCACCTTATCTACCTGTACTTGCTGGACAAGTACACCAAGGTCCCTCTGACATTCTGTACTTCCTAGGGTCCTACCATCCATTGTATATTCCCTTGCCTTGTTAGTCCTCCCAAAATGCATCACCTCACACTTCTCAGGATTTAAATTCCATTTGCCATTGCTCCGCCCATCTTACCAGCCTATCTATATCATCCTGTAATCTAAGGCTTTCTTACTCACTATTTACGACACCATCACCTCTGGTGTGTATCTGTGAAAGTTGGTGTGCACTTTATTATTTTCAGCAGTTCCGTTTAGGTATGATAAAGTTAACCTTTTTTTGTTAACTCAAGAAAACCTGTCCGATTGGTTCTTGTTATGATCATAGCAAGTAAGTAATCAAACACATAATGAATTGGTCAGTACATCCACTTTAATAAAGAATTAAACCTGTTGTGATTGAACAAGGAGAGGGAAAAGAGGGAAGCCCTTCGAACCCTCCTCACGTGACCGTAACATCAGGTTCTTGAAGTTTAATTGTTATATAAATACACTGTGCCACAGAGCAGTCAGTACCTGTACAGCATTCTCAACCTGGTAAACTTGACCTTAGCTCTTGTAATCTGACCAAAGGACAGGTAATGTGTTCTTCAAAAGGAGCAATAATCAAACAAAAACATATGTGAGCTAATCCATGTCTCAGGCATCTTCATGCTGCCATGAGTACAACGACTATGCTGCATTTTCTGAATGGAGTTCCTCCCCTAATTTGAATGGGCTGCTGACACATGCAAAGCTTGGCCCATTATATAATGGAAAATCCAGTGAGGCCACAGCTCTTCAAGGGCTGCAGTCTACTATAAAAGGGACAGTTGTGGTGCTGACAGAAATATGGACTAGTTGTTCGTAGTGGTACTGCAGCGATATATGAGCAGCATAGTTCTCTTGGAAAAGTTACAGGTCTTGCTATAAAAGCAGCAGCAAAGGGTGGTACCCCTGTTTTGGGCCAAAGGACACCCTCCAGTAGAAGCATAGGAAACAACTTCATGGCAGGAGATCACTGATTGTTAATGCAGTTACCCAAGTCCCATGTACTAGTTACAAATGAAAAAGAAAGACTTGAATTTATATAGCGCCTTTAATGACCTCAGGATGTCCCAAGGCACTTTACAGTCAATTAAGGCTGCTAAGAAAGGCAGGAGAAGAAATAGTGGAGGCTCTGACCATCATCTTCCAATCATCTCTGTGGTGCCAGAAGACTGGAGATCAGCTAACATTCTATCATACGACCACATGAATTAGGAGAAGTAAGCTATTCGGCCCCCCGAGCCTGCTTCGCCATTCAATAAGATCATGGCTGATCTGTTTCTGTCTCGAATTCCACATTCTCATCTACCCCCAATAATCTTTGATTTCCTTGCCTAACAAGAATCTATCTACCTCTGCCATAAAAAAATTCAAGACCCTGTCTCCACCACTTTCTGAAGCAGAGAGTTCCAAAGTTGCACAACCCTCTGAGAGAAAAAATCTCTCCTCATCTCCGCCCTAAAACGGCAACCCCTAATTTTAAATGGTAAATCAGTATCAGAGCAGTGGACGCATTCAAAGGGGAAATTCAAGGGGTTCAGAGTAAACATGTTCCCACAAAGAAAACGGGTGAGATGGCCAATTATAGAGCCGGCACGGATGTCAAGGAGCCTACAGATTAAGATAAGGCAGAAAAGGAAAGTTTACGTCCGACACCGAGAACTCAACACTACAGAAAGCTGAGAGGAGTATAGAAAGTGGAGGGGTGAAATCAAAAGGAAATTAGGAAAGCAAAGAGAGGGTATAAAATAATATTGGCAAGTAAAATCAAGGTGAATCCAAAGATGTTTTATCAATACATTAAGAGTAAGAGGATAACTAAGGAGAGAGTAGGGCCCATAAAAGACCAAAAAGGTTACCTATGTGTAGGGGTGGTAGATGTTGGTATTGTTCTGAATGAATACTTTGCATCTGTCTTCACAAAAGAGGGAGATGATGCAGATATTGTCATTAAGGAGGAGGAGTGTATTGGATGTGATAATCATAGGGAGAGAGGAAGTATTAATGGGATTAGCATCCTTGAAAGTTGATAAATCACCAGCGCCAGAAGAAATGTACCCTAGGCTGTTAAAAGATGCAAAAGAGGAAATAGCAGAGGGTCTGACCTTCCTTTTCCAGTCCTCACTGGACATAGGTGTGGTGCCAGAGGATTGGAGAACTGCTAACATTGTACCTCTGTTTAAAAAGGGAGCGAAGGATAAACCGAATAATTACAGGCCAATCAGTCTAACCTCAGAAGTGTGCAAATTATTGGAATCTATTCTGAGATACAGGATAAACTGTCACTTAGAAAGGCATAGGTTAATCAAGGGTAGTCAGCATGAATTTGTTAAGGCAAGATTTTGTTGACCAACTTGATCGAATTTTTTGAAGAAGTAACAAGGAAGATAGAGGAGGGAAGTGCAGTTGATGTGGTCTACATGGATTTTCGCAAGGCTTTTGACAAGATCCCACATGGCAGACTGATTAAAAAAATAAGATCCCATGGAATCCAGGGAAATGCAGTAAGGTGGATACAAAATTGGCTCAGTGGGAGGAAACAAAGGGTAATTGTTCATGGGTGTTTTAGCGACTGGAGGGCTGTTTCTAGTGGCGTTCCGCAGGGCTCAGTACTGGGTCCCCTGCTTTTTGTGGTATATAGTAACGATTTGGACGTAAATGTAGGGGGCATGATCAAGAAGTTTGCAGACGACACAAAGATTGGTCATGTGGTAGACAGTGAGGAGGATAGCTGGAGGCTGCAGGAAGATATTGATAGTCTGGTCAGATGAGCAGAAAAGTGGCAAATGGAATTCAACTTGGAGAAGTGTGAGCTGATGCATTTGGGGAGGTTAAATAAGACAAAGGAATACATGATTAATGGGAAAATACTGAGAAGTGTAGAGGAAGTAAGGGACCTTGGAGTGAATGTCCACAGATCCCTGAAGGTAGCAGAGCAGATCAATAAGGTGGTTAAGAAGGCATATGGAATCCTTTCCTTTATTAGCTGAGGTGTAGAATAAAAGAGCAGGGAGGTTATGCTGGAACTGTATAACTCATTGGTTAGGCCACAACTTGAATACTGTTTACAGTTCTGGTCACCTCATTACAGAGAGGAAGTAATTGCACTAGAGAGGGTACAGAGGAGATTTATGAGGATGTTGCTAGGACTGGAAAAATGCAGCTATGAGGAAAGATTGGATAGGCTGGGGCTCTCCTTGGAACAGCGAAGGCTGAGGGGAGATCTGATTGAAATGCACAAAATTTTGTGGGGCCTGGATAGAGTGGAGGTAAAGGGTTTATTCACCTTATCAGAGAGGTCAGTGACGAGGGGGCATACATTTAAAGTGATTGGTAGAAAAATTAGAGGGGAGATGAGGAAAAACGCCAGCATTTATTACCCATCCCTAATTGCCCATGAGAAGGTGGTGGTGAGCTGCCTTCTTGAACTGCTGCAGTCCATGTGGGGTAGGAGACACCAATAGTGCTGTTAGGAAGGGAGTTCCAGGATTTTGACTCAGTGACAGTGAAGGAATGGTGATATAGTTCCAAGTCAGGATGGTGTGTGGCTTGGAGGGGAACTTGCAGGTGGTGGTGCTCCCACGCATCTGCTGCCCTTGTCCTTCTAGGTGGTAGAGGTCGTGGGTTTGGAAAGTGCTGCCTGAGTAGCCCTGGTGCATTGCTGCAGTGCATCTTGTAGATGGTACACACTGCTGCCACTGTGCGTCGGTGGTGAAGGGATTGAATGTTTGTGGATGGGGTGCCAATCAAGTGGGCTGCTTTGTCCTGGATGGAGTCGAGCTTCTTGGATGTTGGAGCTGCACCCATCCAGGCAAGTGGAGAGTATTCCATCACACTTCTGACTTCTGTCTTGTAGATGGTGGACAGGCTTTGGGAAGTCAGGAGGTGAGTTACTTGCCGCAGGATTCCGAGCCTCTGACCTGCTCTTGTAGCCATGGTATTTATATAGCTACTCCAGTTCAGTTTCTGGTCAATGGTAACCCCCAGCATTTTGATAGTAGGGGATTCAGTGATCATAATGCCATTGAATGTCAAGGGGAGATGGTTAGATTCTCTCTTGTTGGAGATGGTCATTGCCCGGCACTTGTGTGGCGCGATTTTCACTTGCAACTTATCAGCCCAAGCCTGGATATTGTCCAGGTCTTGCTGCATTTTTACACGGACTGCTTCAGTATCTGAGGATTCATGAATGGTGCTGAACATTGTGCAATCCCTACTTCTGACCTTATTACTGAAGGAAGTTCATTGATGAAGAAGCTGAAGATGGTTGGGCCTAGGAAACTACCCTGAGGAACTCCTGCAGTGATGTCCTGGAGCTGAGATGACTGACCTCCAACAGCCACAACTATCTTCCTTTACGCTAGGTACGATTCCAACCAGCGGAGAGTTTTCCCGCTGATTCCCATTGACTCCAGTTTTGCTCCTTGATGACATAGAAACATAGAAAATAGGAGCAGGAGTCGGGCATTCGGCCCTTCAAGCCTGCTCCGCCATTCATTATGTTCATGGCTGATCATCCAACTCAGTAACCTGTTCCCACTTTCTCCCCATATCCTTTGATCCCTTTAGACCCAAGAGCTATATCTAACTCCTTTTTGAAAACATACAATGTCTTGGCCTCAACTGCTCTCTGTGGTAGCGAATTCCACAGGCTCACCACTCTCTGGGTGAAAAGATTTCTTCTCATCTCAGTCCTGAATGGTTTACCCCATATCCTTAGAATATGACCCCTGGTTCTGGACTCCCCCACCATCGGGAACATCCTTCCTGCATCTACCCTGTCAAGTCCTGTTACAATTTTATAGGTTTCTATGAGATCCCCCCTCATTCTTCTGAACTCCAGCGAATATAATCCTAACCAACTCAATCTCTCCTCATATGTCAGTCCCGCCATCCCAGGAATCAGACTGGTAAACCTTCTCTGCACTCCCTCTATAGCAAGAACATCCTTCGTCAGATAAGGAGACCAAAACTGCACACAATATTCCAGGTGTGGCCTCACCAAGGCCCTGTATAACTGCAGCAAGACATCCCTGCTCCTGTACTCGAATCCTCTCGCTATGAAGGCCAACATACCATTTGCCTTTTTTGCCGCCTGTTGGACCTGCATGCTTACCTTCAGCGACTGGTGTACGAGAACACCCATGTCTCGCTGCATATTCCCCTCTCTCAGTTTATAGCCGTTCAGATAATAATCTGCTGTCCTGTTTTTGCTACCAAAGTGGATAACCTCACATTTATCCACAAAATACTGCATCTGCCATGCATTAGCCCACTCACTCAACTTGTCCAAATCACCCTGAAGCCTCTCTGCATCCTCCTCACAACTTACCCTCCCACCCAGTTTTTTGTCATCTGCAAATTTGGAGATATTACACTTAGTTCCCTCATCTAAATTATTAATATATATTGTGAATAGCTGGGGTCATAGCACCAATCCCTGCAGTACCCCACTAGTCACTGCCTGCCATTTGGAAAAAGACCCATTTATCCCTACTTTTTGTTTCCTGTCTGCCAACCAATTTTCTATCCATTGCAATACACTACCCCCAATCCCATGCGCTTTAATTTTACACGCTAATCTCTTATGTGGGACTTTGTCGAAAGCCTTCTGAAAGTCCAAATAAACCACATCCACTGGCTCCCCCTCATCAACTCTACTAGTTAGATCCTTGAAGAATTCTAGCAGATTTGTCAAGCATGATTTCCCTTTCGTAAATCCATGCTGATTCTGCCCGATTCTACCACTGTTCTCTAAGTGCTCTGCTATAAAATCTTTGATAATGGACTCTAGAATTTTCCCCACTACCGACGTCAGGCTGACTGGTCTATAATTCCCTGCATCTGTCTACCTCCCTTTTTAAATATTTGATCATTTGGAGTATTGAGTACAACACTGTGCACACACTCTTTCATTCGAACTCTGTCGCCCAGTGGAATGTGATGTTTCCTTTCCCCAGGAAAATTGATAAAGGTGTTTCGCCTTGCAAGCACAGCAGTTGCCCCTTGCTTGTAAATGTGCGTGCTGATATGACAGATGCCCTCGATGGTAGGTTGGAAGAATTCAGTAACATGTTGTGGTAATCTTCAGTTCTACAGAAAGGGTTGTCTCTGTTTCTGATGTTGGCTGAAGGACCTCCTGTCAATTTGTGATAGCCTGTCTTGTGGAAGTGGAGGCAACGAAGACACGTCCATGTACAGGTGAAGGATGTAAACATCTAGGCCCTGGGGTGGTGACGCACATGAATCTAACAACTCAGATGATGTTGCTCCTGAATTCACTGACCGCTCATGAACTCTTTTTGTTCATGAAAATCTTGAAGCACATTCAGAATGCCAAAAATAAATATCCATCATCACCATAAATTAGGTCCAAGCAAGAATAATGAAGGAATGTATTGGTGAGAAAAAAATCCAAAACGCAAAATTGGCAGACTACTCCGCAAAATCGACAAGTATGTGGGGCAAAATGGAATTGAATAGGTTAAAAAAAAAAACAATCTTTACCATCAGCAGAAACCACAGAGCTCCCTTTCTGCTGTTTTCCCAGTGCTTCTGCAGCTCTTCCCCTGAAGTCACAGCAGACGTGTGGGGCTGAAATACCCAGAGAAATTCATCCCCTTTTTAGTACTCTCCTGCAGAGCTGTGTATTGCATCAGTGTGGATAGAAACATTGCATGTAAAATTTAGCTCATAATTCTTTCAACACCAGCCTGTTGCTTAGATTTTAAATGTAGACTCCAAGTCTGTTTCCTTACTTAATGACTGCGAAATGGTGCTAATAAAGCTTTTTTGTCACTCACCATACAATCCTCCAACTGTGTCTTCCCCACGGAGCAAACATCAACTCGCAGTGTCTTCTGATGTAAAGCAGCTTGTGTAATGGCTACTCTGAATACCTCATTGAAGATGAGAGTCTCTGCAACACTATGAACCTTTGTGCGAAACAGGCTGCTGGAGTCACATGAGCTCGGAAGCAATGCAGCTCTGATGTACCTGTAGGATCGCAAGATTAACTTTTACATAAAGGAATGAGATTGTTAAGGATTTAATAATTAGTGATAGTATAAGATGAGCAAAGGGAAAAAAAGTCATTAAAAGCATTTGTCATTGATGAACTGGCATAGCATGTCCACAGGTCAATTTTCCATTCCTGTTTTTTCCCTATAAAAACGTTTCCTCTCCACTTTTCTCCTGAAGCTGCTCGAGGGTAGGGTTCCACAGATGAGTTTACCCTCCATTACCCCTGTCAAAGTCATTATTCATGTGTGAACCTTAACAATGTGTGTTAACATTGTTCACTGGTTCTCATTGTGACCATGCTTTTTTTTTGGTAAAATGACATAAATAGAAGCAATGACAGGAAAAGTGTTGATGCTCCATGTCCTGTTAGGGCACGTTAAATGGAGACATGATACAAACTGGTCTCAGACCCAGGTTTGACCCACACCATTGATGGGCAGTTTTTTATTCCAACGACGGGGGTTATGGCAGCAGGCCGAAAGATGGGGGGAGAACCCACCTCGGCCCTCTGTCAGACCACCTTGGCAATCAAATGGCAGGAAGCCAATTAACTGCCCGCCATCGGGGAGGCTGCCCCTTTAAGAGACAAGCTCCTGCCGCCAGAGCTGCCAGACAATTGGAAGGCTGGCAGTTCTGTAGTATTGATAATGCCACCACGAGTGGTGGCCACTGCCGGTGCTGCAGGAGGCCTGCAGTAGAGGACATCGGAGATCCCAGAACAGGTGAGTAGGGTTGGGGTCACGGGGACAGCCGGGCAGGCCCTGGCAATGGGGTGGCCGGCAGGAGGATTAGTGAGGGTGGGGGGAATTTTTCTGGAGGAGGGGGGTAGCCATCGCCGCAGGGAGGGCCCCTCCGGGTGCCATGGATTTCCCCCAAACGACCCCACGTGGCAGGCCCCCCATCCTCTACAAAACTGGAGTGGAATTGGAAAGAGGCCCTTAATTGGCCACTTAAGGGCCTCAACTGGCCTGTGTTCTTCCCCGCCCCAGACAAATGGCAGGGGGCCTGGGCAACTTTGGGAACGGCACCGCTTGCCATTTTATTTGCCCCCCTCCCACCTCCATTCCCGTCTCCAAGGTCAGGATAAAATCCTGCCTGATATTTCACCAGTCAAAAATAGCTTCATTACACAGTCATTGTGCCTTGCAGAGTTGTCACATGGATTCAAACCCCAATGCCATTAAAGTAAATAAGTTAATGATTCAGGTCAATGACCTTTCATCAAAACTCAAAAGGTCATTGACCTGAAACATTGGGCAGGAATTTGCATTTTGGGTTGGGACCCTGACGTCAGGGTCAAATCGGGATAATTACCCCACGCTGTGTTGGAAGCAGGCACCCGACAGTGAATTTTGCCAGAATTGGCCAAGTAGTAGCCAGAGGGCACACTGTCCAATTAAGGACAGTGAGTGGGCTCTCAAAGCTGGAAGGCTAATAGAAGGCCGCTCAGCATGGAAGGATCTGCAGCCTGCAGTTGCAGGTAAGGGAAAGAGAGGGCACAGCACTTGCCCATCCCTAGTTGCTCTTGAGATGATGTTGTTAGGTAGGGAGTTCCAGCATTTTGATCCGATGAATATTAAGGGATGGTATTGGAGGGAGAAGTTTAAATTCTTGACCCACTGGATACTTCTAGAGGAAGAGAAGATTATACCATTAGAGAGGCCTTCAACTAAACAAAAGAGGCACATTTAGAGATGATTGCACAGTGTGCCAGTTTTTTTGATCATTAATCTCACTCAAACCGTTCCCTAATATTGACAGCTCTACCTTAAGAATACACACATTGGTTCTTCACAAAGAATACTACTTACAGCTTGCATCCAGGTGGCACGAGGAGGGGGGTTGGATTTCTCAGCTGCACGATAATTATAATAAAATTTGCACAGGTGGGATCATACCTGTTGTGGGCACAGTAAGAAAAAGAAACAGTCAGATAGTTTGACACAGAAATACCAACCAATTGCTACTATGTCAAGTGGTGAGTAACCAGGCATGTTCCCTGTCCAGTGCTGAGTTAACTCATGTCAGCTGGTTCAGTGCCCTCGGTGACCCTAGGTTAAGAGGCTTTCTCTTATCATTGCTATCCATCAATCTCTACTGAAAGTACATATGTGTAAGCGTTGGGTGAATACAACAGTTTCGATTTCTATAGCGCCTTTAACATTGAAAAATGTAGAATGTAGTATTAAGCTCGGCTGTGATGACCCAACCCCCACTGCCAAACAAGGCCCTCACTGCTCACAATTAATGGTGGCCTACTTGGACAATTTGCTGTTGGACCTATGGAACAGTAACCCAGCAAGAACTAAGTAGCTACGGGAGAACAGGAGAGAAGAGGACAAAAAGGAACAAGAAGTTGAGAGTCACAAATTCAATCATGCAGATTTAATTATTTTCAAATCACTTACTTCATTCCTATCTGAATTTGAGCTGCCTCTTCTGTGGAAGGCTCATCTTCATCATAAATAGCATCTTCAGTTTCATTTGGCCTAACAGCAAAGTTGTAAAGTATACATTAATGGAAATTGTAAATGAAATATGATGAACAAGAGAGCTGGGAACAGTAAAAACCCACCATAAAATACATGATCATTTTGCCCACAGTATATGTCACAGCTATGTATAAGTTATGGTTACGGACTTGGTTTAAAAAGCACTTACATATTCTGTTTAAGATGTTCCCATATACTTATAGGAGACATAGAAAAGCTACAAATGATATGTTGGATTTTATATTAAGTGCCGTAGATGTGGAAGAAACAGTACTTGCAATTTAATGAATAAGTCCCAGAGGGGAGCCATACTCACTGCAAGTACCGGTTATAGGATCGGGCCTACAATGTTGCAGCCCTATCTCTGACCTATACTCATTGTGAGCATGGCTCCCAACTGGGGGCGCTAGATTTCGGGGATACCCCTTTACAGTTGCTTAGCCACTTCTTCATCAATGTTTCAGTGGATACCGTCCATTGTGCTCCTGAACCACAAAGAGTGACCCCAGGGAACTTGTGAACATTCGATGAGAACAGCATGAGACTCAGATGAGACATGCCCCAATAGTTAAATGACTTTTCAGCACCTGAAGGTAGAATTTTCCTCTGAAGTTTCGATGCAGATACAGGGTGGGTTTTCTACTGTCCTGGTTTTGGTGTCATTGCTTATGCAGGACATGCATTCCCACCAGAAAGGGAAAGTCTTGCCACTATAAGGGAGGAAGATGTGGTGTTGCTGCAGCATGACATTGCCAAGGGGCAGCTTGTAGATGAGAAATAGAAGGGGGCCAAGGATAGATCATTGTGGGACTCCAGGGATAACATTGCGGGAGTGGATAGAGAAGCCATTTCAAGTAATGCTCTGGCTAACACTGGATCGATATAAATGGAACCAGGTGAGTGCAGTCCCAGCTGGAAAATGGAGGAGAGGCGTTGGAGAAGGATGATGTGGTTAATTGTGTCAAAGACGACAGACAGGTTGAAAAGGATGAGGAATGCTATTTTACCACAGTCAGAGTCACAATGGGTATCATTTGTGACTTTGATAAGGGCCGTTTCAGTGCTGTGAAAGGGGTGGAAACCTGATTGCCGTTAATAGTGTGACATGTGGATTTATCTTTAGAAATTGCCACTCTGCTTACGATAAACTGGAGAATGACTTAGCCAAATAGTATACCAGTGCACTAAAAACAGAACAAATAGGAATTTCAAACCCCAGCATGTAACCATCAAATTAGCCACTCTTCACGCAATATCCTTGAGCTACAGTGAAACAAACACAGGGTAAAGTGCACGTACCGTTTGACAGAAGCCTCATACACCCCACTGTCTCCAGCAACAGATTCATCGGACACGGCAGCAGAAACACATGCTGTTTTTTCTTCAAGTAGATGTCCCACTGCTCCTCGTTGCAAATCAACACCTGCACAGAGAACGCACGGATCTCATCAACCTCATCGGAATCACTTCTGGGGTAGTGATTTTCAACTGCCTGGGAGTTGCACCTTTCCCTCATGCTCCTCCCAACTACTTTTTCTCCCTTTCTCACCAGAAAGTGATGACTTTTTCTGGGAGCTATTGTGTCCACGAGTGCTGGGAAATGGTAGAAAACGGTTAGCATCATTTTACCGATATAGGGGCTGTGTGGGATAAGCTGGCAAGTTCTAAGTGGTGGGGACTGTATCACTGGATGACACCAGTCAATTTCATACAGACCAGGGATCAAACCTGGGACCTTGCTATCTGTATGACACAGCTACTCATGCGGAGGTGCCCAGGAATTGGGCTTTCACCTAATTTAAAATGAAGCGATCACTAATGACGCTTGCGCTGGTTGCCTCCTGCTCGACCAATATGCAGAGCTCGTGTTGACTGAGTTCCTGTGCACTGTTAATTATAGTCAAGAGATGGCGCTACAATTTCACTTTTAACATTTGAATAAACAGAAGACACGAATTGAAAATAAGCACATTCAGGCTTTCTAACTGCTTTAATAAATCAAAGATATAAACTTAAAAAAAAGTGGGGCTCACTTCGAAAAACCCTGAATAGGTTGCTGTCTACGACTAAAAGACAGAACTCTCATTAAAAGAATCGTTCCCACTAGTCACCAAGAAATCCAATAGGGAATTCAGAAGAAACTTCTTTACCCAGAGAGGTGAGAATGTGGAACTCACTACTAGAAGGAGTGGCTGAGGTGAATAGCATCGACGTATTTAAAGGGAAGCTAGATAAGCATATGAAGGAGAAGAGAATAGAGGGTAATGCTGATAGAGTGAGATGAAGAAGGATGGTAAGAGGCTCGAGTGGAGAATAAACAGCAGCATAGTCTGGTTGGGCTGAATGGCCTGTTTCTGTGCTGTACAACCTAGGTAATTCTATGTAAACTGTTGGCCACCCAACTCCTCTTCCTGGCCCCATATGCTACATCTCATTGTAAATGGTTCCCTCTCCTCAGGTGCCATCTCCTTCCCTTTCAAATCCAACTTCCTTCACACAATAAAAACACCATTGACCCAAGTAAACTATGCCCCCATCTCCAACTTCGCTTTTCATCTCCTAAGTCTTTGAACGTGTTGTCACCTCCTAGATCCGTGCCACCTCTCTGATGATTCTGTTTGTATCTCTCTAATCAGGTTTCTACTCCATGCTCAGCACCAAACTGGCCCTAACCAACATTACATCAGTGCTGTCAGACTGCTTGTCCAACATCCAGTCATAGATTAGATTTAATTTCCTCCAGATAACCATTTAAAAGACCAAAGCATTTGCTTTTGACCCCTGTCACAAACTTAGTAACCTAGCCACCAACTCCATTCTCCTTCCCTGACCACTGTCTCAAGCTAAACGAAACTGTTTGCAAATTTGCCATCATGTTTAACGCTGGGCTGAGCTTCTGAATCTATTTCCCTCCATCACACAGACTGTCACCTCTTTAACATAGTCCATTATCTCAACCCATCTGATGCTGAATTCATCATCCATGCCTTTATCATCCTGAATATTACAATGGTCTCCTGTTTAGATTATCGCTGCTCTCAGCCCCTTTAACTAAGTTTAAACACAAGTTTTTAATTAATCTGCACAAACTGCTATTCAAACATGCCTTGACTGATATTATGACAGAAACATAACCCAGCCAACAATTCTGACCTGCTTTTTATGTTAATAGCAATTGGCTTTAAAACCTCAAATGTTAACCATTTGACTTTGACAATGAACATTTAAATTTTTTTCAGATGACTTGCAGCATTCTCAATCTGTCTCTTCCAGAGGAATATATAACTATGTACCCACATTATCTGGCTCATCTCATTCAGTGTACCAAATTAGCAGCTAACAGAGCAGAGGTGAAGTACATGTCCATGTCATGCTGTGGCCATTTCACATGGCAAATGATAAAAAATTGAACATTTGTGGAAGTCAGGTCTTTCACATTACATATGCATTTGCTTCACTTTTCTCACGTTTCAACTCACAGAATCACAGAATAATACAGTGCAGAAGAGGCTCTTCGGCCCATCGAGTCTGCACCGATGCATTAAAGACACCTGACCTGTCTACCTAATCCCATTTGCCAGCACTTGGCCCATAGCCTTGAATGTTATGACGTGCCAAGTGCTCATCCAGGTACTTTTTAAAGGATGTGAGGCAACCTGCATCGACCACCCGCCCAGGCAGGGCATTCCAGACCGTCACCAACCTCTGGGTAAAAAAGTTCTTCCTCAAATCCCCCTTAAACCTCCCGCCCCTCACCTTAAACTTGTGTCCCCTCGTAACTGACCCTTCAACGAAGGGGAACTGCTGCTCCCTATCCACCCTATCCATGCCCCTCATAATCTTGTACACCTCGATCAGGTCACCCCTCAGTCTTCCCTGCTCCAGCGAAAACAACCCAAGCCTATCCAACCTCTCTTCATAGCTTAAATGTTCCATCCCAGGCAACATCCTGGTGAATCGCCTCTGCACCCTCTCCAGTGTAATCACATCCTTCCTATAATGTGGCGACCAGAATTGCACACAGTACTCCAGCTGTGGCCTTACCAAAGTTTTATACAACTCCAACATGACCTCCCTGCTTTTGTAATCTATGCCTCGATTGATAAACGCAAGTGTCCCATATGCCTTTTTCACCACCCTATTAACCTGCCCTTCTGCCTTCAGAGATCTATGGACAAACACGTCAAGATCCCTTTGTTCCTCAGAACTTCCCAGTGTCAGGCCATTCATTGAATACTTCCGTGTCACATTACTCCTCACACTTTTCAGCGTTAAATTCCATCTGCCACTTTTCTGCCCATTTGACCATCCCATCTATATCTTTCTGTAACCCAAGACACTCAACCTCACTGTTAACCACTTGGCCAATCTTTGTGTCATCCGCGAACTTACTGATCCTACCCCCCACATAGTCATCTATGTCGTTTATATAAATGACAAACAGTAGGGGACCCAGCACAGATCCCTGTGGTACGCCACTGCACACTGGCTTCCAGTCACTCAAACAGCCGTCTGTCATCACTCTCTGTCTCCTACAGATAAGCCAATTTTGAATCCACCTTATCAAGTTACCCTGTATCCCATGTGCATTTGCTTTCTTGATAAGTCTCCCATGTGGGACCTTGTCAAAGGCTTTGCTGAAATCCGTGTAAACTACATCAACTGCACTACCCTCATCTACACACCTGGTCACATGCTCAAAAAATTCAATCAAATTTGTTAGGCATGACCTCCCTCTGACAAAGCCATGCTGACTATTCCTAATCAAATTTTGCCTCTAAAAGTGGTGATAGATTCTCTCCTTCAGAATTTTCTCCAATAGTTTCCCTACTGCTGACGTGAGACTCACTGGTCTGTAGTTCCATGGCTTATCTCTACAACTTTTCTTAAATAGTGGGACCACATTAGCTGTTCTCCAGTCCTCTGGCACCTCCCCCGTGGCCAGAGAGGAATTAAAAATTTGGGTCAGAACCCCTGCAATCTCCACCCTCACCTCCCACAGCATCCTGGGACACAAATCATCCGGACCTGGATCCACTTTTAAGCCTGCCAAAACCTCCAATACCTTGTCACTCCCTATGACAATTTGCTCAAGAACCTCACAGTCTCTCTCTCTCAGTTCCACATCTACATCCTCATTCTCTTGGGTGAAGACAGATGTGAAGTATTCGTTCAACATCCTAACAATGTCCTCTGGCTCCACTCACAAATTTCCCCCTTGGTCCCTAATGGGTCCTACTCTTTCCCTGGTTATCCTCTTCCCATTGATATACTTATAGAATATCTTGGGATTTTCCCTACTTTTACCAGCCAGAACTTTCTCATATCCCCTCCTTGCTCTCCTAATTGCTTTCTTAAGCTCCATCCTACACTTTCTGTACTCCACTAATGCTTCCGTTGATTTGCTCTCCTTGTATTTGCTAAAAGCCTCTCTATTCCTTCTCATCGTACCCTGAATATTTCTGGTCATCCATGGTTCTCTGGGCTTGTTGCTCCTACCTATTACCCTAGAGGGAACATGTTGGACCTGTACCCTCCCCACTTTCTTTTTGAATGCCCCCCACTGCTCTTCTGTAGATTTCCTGACAAGTAGCTCTTTCCTGTCTACCTTGGACAGATCCTGCCTTATTTTACTAAAATTCACTCTCCTCCAATCTCCCCCAATCAACTCATCTATTTACAGTCCATCAGGATGTATGGGGCTCACCTCAGTATAGTGAGATGCATGAGCCTCAAATGATCACAGTTTAGTCAGTTGTATGAATATAGCTGAATGTGTGAGCTGATCTCAGTCTAGTGGAATTGGTAAACAGAAGGATTTGTGCGTCCTGTCCATGAACTACTGAATGTTAACATGCAGGTATGGTAAGCAATTCGAAAGGCAAATGGTCTGTTAGATTTTATTGCAAGGAAAATTGGAATAAAAGAGTAAGTTTGCAGATGACATGAAAATTGGTGGTGTCTTAAATAGTGAGGAGAAAAGCCTTAGATTACAGGACGATATAGATGGGCTGGTAAGATGGGCGGAGCAGTGGCAAATTGAATTTAATCCTGAGAAGTGTGAGGTGATGCATTTTGGGAGGACTAACAAGGCAAGGGAATATACAATGGATGGTAGGGCCCTAGGAAGTACAGAGGGTCAGAGGGACCTTGGTGTACTTGTCCATAGATCACTGAAGGCAGCAGCGCAGGTAGATGAGGTGGTTGGGAAGGCATATGGGATATTTGCCTTTATTAGCTGAGGCATAGAATATAAGAGCAGGGAGGATATGATGGAGCTGTATAAAACGCTAGTTAGGCCACAGCTGTGTACAGTTCTGGGCACCACACTATAGGAAGGATGTGATTGTAATGGAGAGGGTGCAGAGGAGATTCACCAGGATGTTGCCTGGGCTGGAGCATTTCAGCTATGAAGAGAGACTGAAAAGGCTAGGGTTGTTTTCCTCAGAGCAGAAAAGGCTGAGGGGGGACATGATTGAGGTATACAAAATTATGAGGGGCACTGATAGGATAGATAGGAAGAAACTTTTTCCCTTAGTGGAGGGGTCAATAACCAGGGGGCATAGATTTAAAGTAAGGGACAGGAGGTTGAGTGGGGATTTGGGGAAACATTTTTCACCCAGAGGGTGATTGGAATCTGGAACACACTGCCTGAAGGGGTGGTAGAGGCAGGAACCCTCACAACATTTCGAAAGTATTTAGATGTGCATTTGAAACGCCATAGCATACAAGGCTACGGGCCAAGTGCTGGAAAATGGGATTAGAATAGGTAGGTGCTTGATGGCTGGCACACACACGATGGGCCGATGGGCCTGTTTCTGTGCTGTATAACTTTATGACTCTATGACACTATGGTGTCTTGCTGCAATTATATAGGGCTTTTGTGCACTGGAGTACTGTTTACAGTTTTGGTCTTCTTAACTAAGAAAGGATATACTTGCCTGAGAGAGTTTGCAACAAAGGTTCACTAAGATTGATTCCTGGTATAAGAGGATAAGAGGTCTTATGGTGAGAGATTGAGTAGAATAAGTCTATACTCTCTGGAATTTAGAAGAATGAGAAGTGTTGTCATTGAAATGTATAACATTTTTATTGGGGTTAGAGGAATATAGCAGCAGGAGTTGGCCATTCAGCCCATCAAGCCTGTCCCGCCATTCAGTACGATCATGGTTGATCATCCACTTCAATGCCTTTTTCCCACACTATCCCTATATCCCTTTACGTCATTGGTATTTAGAAATCTGTCAATTTCTGCTTTAAACATACTCAATGACTGAGCTTCTACAGCCCTCTGGGGTTGACAGGTTGGATGCACTGAGGTTGTTTCCCCTGACATTGTCTCAGGATAAGAAGGACGGGTTGCAGCCAGTATGATGGGTTGAAGTGTGTCTATTTTAACGCAAGAAGTGTCAGGAATAAGGGTGATGAACTTAGTGCATGGATTAGTACTTGGAGCTACGATGTTGTGGCCATTACGGAGACGTGGATATCACAGGGGCGGGAATGGATGTTGGATGTTCCGGGGTTTAGCTGTTTCAAAAGGAATAGGGCGGGAGCTAAAAGAGGTGGGGGAGTGGCATTGTTAATCAGGAATAGTATCACAGCTGCAGAAAGGGAGGTCGTCGAGGAGGGTTTGTCTACTGAGTCATTATGGGTGGAAGTCAGAAACAGGAAAGGAGCAGTCACTTTGTTGGGAGTTTTCTATAGACCCCCCCAATAGCAACAGAGACATGGAGGAACAGATTGGGAGGCAGATTTTGGAAAGGTGCAGAAGTAACAGGGTTGTTGTCATGGGTGACTTCAACTTCCCTAATATTGATCGGAACCTCCTTAGTGCAAATAGTTTGGATGGAGCAGTTTTTGTCAGGTGTGTCCAGGAAGGTTTCCTGACTCAATATGTAGATAGGCCGACTAGAGGGGAGACTATGTTGGACTTGCTGCTTGGCAACGAACCAGGCCAGGTGGCAGATCTCTCGGTGGGAGAGCATTTCGGTGATAGTGATCACAACTCCCTGACCTTTACTATAGTCTTGGAGAGGGACAGGAGCAGACGGGATGGGAAAATATTTAATTGGGGGAGGGGGAATTACAATGCTATTCGGCAGGAACTGGGGAGCATAAATTGGGAACAGATGTTCTCAGGGAAATGCACGACAGAAATGTGGAGGTTGTTTAGGGAGCACTTGCTGCAACTGCTGGATAGGTTTGTCCCGATGAGGCAGGGAAGGGATGGTAGGGTGAAGGAACCTTGGATGAGAAGAGATGTGGAACAGCTAGTCAAGAGGAAGAAGGAAGCTTACTTAAGGTTGAGGAAGCAAGGATCAGACAGGGCTCTAGAGGGTTACAAGGTAGCCAGGAAGGAACTGAAGAATGGACTTAGGAGAGCTAGAAGGGGACATGAAAAAGTCTTTGCTTAGGGTAGGATTAAGGAAAATCCCAAGGCGTTCTACACTTATGTGAGGAACAAGAGGATGGCCAGAGTGAGGGTAGGGCCGATCAGGGATAGTGGAGGGAACTTGTGCCTGGAGTCGGAGGAGGTAGGGGAGGTCCTAAATGAATACTTTGCTTCAGTATTCACTAGTGAGAGGGACCTGGTCGTTTGTGAGGACAGCGTGGAACAGGCTGATATGCTCGAACAGGTTGAGGTTAAGAGGGAGGATGTGCTGGAAATTTTGAATGATATGAGGACAGATAAGTCCCCGGGGCCAGACGGGATATACCCAAGGATATTACGGGAAGCGAGGGAAGAGATGGATGCGCCTATGGTGATGATCGTTGCGTCTTCACTGTCTACTGGAGTAGTACCGGATGATTGGAGGGTGGCAAATGTTGTTCCCTTGTTCAAGAAAGGGAATAGGGATAACCCTGGGAATTATAGACCAGTCAGTCTTATGTCGGTAGTGGGCAAATTATTGGAGAGGATTCTGAGAGACAGGATTTATGATTATTTGGAAAAGCATGGTTTGATTAGAGACAGTCAGCATGGCTTTGTGCGGGGCAGGTCATGCCTCACAAGCCTTATTGAATTCTTTGAAGATGTGACAAAACATATTGATGAAGGAAGAGCAGTGGATGTGGTGTATATGGATTTTAGCAAGGCGTTTGATAAGGTACCCCATGGTAGGCTCATTCAGAAAGTAAGGAGGCATGGGATTCAGGGAAGGTTGGCTGTCTGGATACAAAATTGGCTAGCCCATAGAAGTCAGAGGGTGGTAATAGATGGAAAGTATTCAGCATGGAGCTCGGTGACCAGTGGTGTTCCACAAGGATCTGTTCTGGGACCTCTGCTCTTTGTGATTTTTATAAATGACTTGGATGAGGAAGTGGAAGGCTGGGTTAGCAAGTTTGCCGATGACACGAAGGTTGCTGGAGTTGTGGATAGTGTGGAAGGCTGTTGTAGGTTGCAACAGGACATTGACAGGATGCAGAGCTGGGCTGAGAAGTGGCAGATGGAGTTCAACCTGGAAAAGTGTGAAGTGATTCATTTTGGAAGGTCGAATTTGAATGCGGAATACAGGCTTAAAGACAGGATTCTTGGTAGTGTGGAGGAACAGAGGGATCTTGGGGTCCATGTCCATAGATCGCTCAAAGTTGCCACCCAAGTTGATAGAGTTGTTAAGAAAGCGTATGGTGTGTTGGCTTTCATTAGCAGGGGGATTGAGTTTAAGAGCCGCGAGGTTATGCTGCAGCTCTATAAGGCCCTGGTTCGACCACACTTGGAATATTGTGTTCAGTTCTGGTCGCCTCATTATGGGAAGGATGTGGAAGCTTTAGGGAGGGTGCAGAGGAGATTTACCAGGATGCTGCCTGGACTGGAGGGCATATCCTCCGAAGAAAGATTGAGGGAGCTAGGGCTTTTCTCATTGGAGCGAAGAAGGATGAGAGGTGACTTGATAGAGGGGTACAAGATGATGAGAGGCATAGATAGAGTGGATAGTCAGAGACTTTTTCCCAGGGTGGAAAGGGCTATCACCAGGGGGCATAATTTTAAGGTGATTGGAGGAAGGTTTCGGGGAGATGTCAGAGGTAGGTTCTTTACACAGAGAGTGGTGGGTGCGTGGAATGCGCTGCCAGCGGTGGTAGTAGAAGCAGATACATTAGGGGCATTTAAGCGACTCTTGGATAGGTACATGGATGATAGTAGAATGAAGGGTAGGTAGTTAGTTTGATCTTAGAGTAGGTTAAAGGTTCGGCACAACATCGTGGGCCGAAGGGCCTGTACTGTGCTGTACTGTTCTATGTTCTATAAGTCATTATACTCTTTTTATCCCTGTTTTCTCCCCATTTCTCATGAGATTCCAGACTCATGCTGGGGTTGAGTTCTAAAGCCACCAGAAACCCTCCTGCATCTTCCCCAGAATGTCAATCTTAGTGTGTAAACCTAGATAGTTGACAGAAATTGGACAGCCTGTTTTTGGGCACAGGGGTTGCGATTCGCGGCCTGCCCGGTCCCATTCAGATTGAGATGGCCAACATGCAACATTCATGTGCCCACCTCATCTGCATGATTGTGATGCTAGCCAGTGTGCCTCCAGTGCTGCTGTCTGCTCCTGAATGCTGCTGGTGAACTCTGTACAAAGTAGGAGACCACAGCAGTCTTGTGTGCTAACAACATGGTACAGCCAATCTACTCTTCCTAAAGGCAGACTATATCTCAAAGGAAAGCTGTACAAAAAAATTGCTGCAATGTAAATTTTTGAACCAGGGCAGATAGAGGGATCCATAGTGACAGATGCTACGCTGGAGGCGTTAGTGGTGCAGGTGGGCAGGAGGAGAAATGCCATAGTTTCGCAGTGCTATGCTGCTGAATTTCATGCCCTGAATGTTGTCAGGGTATTTCACTATGGAGTACATCACAGCAGAACCCAATCCTGTCTGCACCCAATGATGAAGTACACCCAGTTTCCAGTCGGAATTACTGGATATCAATGGGAACACCAGGTTGACTTTGCCCCACCACACCCGCCCCCTTCCAATTGCCCTTGGATAATGATGCCATTTGTAGCAATCCAACTGCTGTCCTGTGATTGAGGTCAACTAACTTAACTGAGATCTGTGATTGAACCTGGGACCTTCCTAGTCTTTCGGGTTCAGTAGCACTTTGAGTGGCTATTGACTGAGCCAACATCCAAGTCAATTATTATATTCTTATTACCTTACCTGCAATGCCTTCATTTAGCGTAGAAAGAGGAGCTGCCAATTCGTCATTAAGGTCTTTAGTCTCGCTCAGGTACTGTCCAGTTCCACTTTGAATCCCAGACATGATGCTTAGGTAAGGTGTTTCAGTCCTGCTGGTCTGCTCAGGCTCCAGCAACATTTGGTTGTCACTATTGCTGTAGAGGGCAAGACTTGCAAAACCACAGTGCAATTCACAGTCTTCGAAGTCCGTCGTGAGGTGGTGCAAGGGCGACTCTTGTGCTGAAGACAAAAATACTGCATCCGAGACCAGTGGTGAGCTGGGAGGAGACAAAGAAGAGAGCGAAGATCTGGACGACAATGAGGTTACTGATTTGGGAGGCTCAACTAAAGATTTCACAGCATGTCCTGAAGCGGAGGAGCCAGCGGAGTCCTCATAGTGTGGCTCTTTGTGGGATTTTACCACCTCGTTTTCATGGATGGTGGTTATGGGCCCCGAAGGACTGTAGCCGGCTTTTTCGTGCAGCATGAAATCCAGTTTGTACTGGTAGTCTAGGTCAGGTGTTTGATCAGACTGGTTGTAATAAAGCTCGGTGGAACTGAGCGAGTTTAGAGATCCTCTACTGGAAGTGTTGAGGGACCCACGGCTTGACGTCAGTGACCCCAGACTGCTCCCAGATGAGACTGACAGAGTGCTTGCTGAAAGGCTGGAAATGAGAGAGATGAAGTAAGTGAGAAAGTCTTTCAGAATAGCGCTTTGACAAAATCGTAGCCAAGGCAACTAGGTTTAATAATGAGTGGGTTATTAATAGTACTGACTCAGGGCTGCTTCATATTTCTCAACAATTTAATGAGTACCAGGGAAAAAGGAGTTAATGCTCCATGTACAATTTTGCATGTGTGTGAGTACATTATCATGCAGAAATATATGTATCCAATTTAATATTTTACGCCATGATTTAAGGACAGGTATCTGTAAATAAATAACTATAATCTTCTGAAAATAATCAGTATGAACTTGCCCCTAAAGGTACAGCAGTGAGAGTTACTAATGCAGTGCAGATTAACATTTAACTGTTGTCATGCAGACCCCACCTGCCAAGAATGAGGCATATTAATTTTGTCATTGAACATTGATTATAAACTGTTGCTGGAGCGATGAAATGACTTGTTAAACAAATCAGCCGTTGCTGGAAAAAATATTTACATCCTAACAGACAGTGCTTGTGGAGACAAAGGACCATTCCCTGACATATTCAACCCACAACAGACTTTGATCACCAGACATTGAAGGCGAGGAAGCTCACGTTCCACAATGACTGCTAAGATGGCCGAATCCACAAACAGAGGTGGTCAAACCAGCTAATCACATGATTAAGCTGCTAGGCAACCAGTTTTTTTGAATTGTACAGACAGTTTGAGAGAGAGACTGTTAGATCCTGGACTGAGAAGACCTCTCCTGTCTGCTCCCATCTCTTCCTCACAGATCTCCAAATCCACTAAAGACATGAACCTCAAGAGAGAAAAGTCCCCTACATCGAACAAGGTTTAAGAAGAATACTGGGCCCCAATAAAAAGCAAGACCCACCTACTCTACAGCAAGCTCGAAGAACAGTAACCATCTTCAGATATTGCTTCAAACTTTTCCACTTTATTTCTTCTGCTCTTTTCTGTCTCTATCTGCATGTATGTATCTTGTACGCATGCTGGCGTGGGCGCGTCGTGTATCCGTAGGCATTAACTGAATTAGAGTTTAAGTTTAAAAATTTTCAATCTTTCTTCTTTAAACCTAAGAAAACCTGCTTGGCTGGTTTCTTTGTCTTTCAATTGGAAAGCGGTGAACAAGGATTCACCAAGGGGGAGCTAAAAAAAAACCGGCGTGTTTAAAATAAAACCCTGTTACGGTAAGACCAGGTGAAGACTAAAAGGGAACCCTAGACCCCTTTCTCACTGGGTCGTAACACTGTGAACATTTATCCAGAGCAACTAAAACACAATTCCTCCAGCATCAAATTAAAGGGATTCAGCTACAGTCCACAGCTATTAATTTAAAGTCACTTAATTCAAATTTTTGGATCAGACTGAAATTGTTTCAGAATTTGCTGTGTTGTGTACATTGCTTAACAAAAATTACTGGATAATTTACTTTTGGGGACAAAAAATGAAGTAGATTTCAATTTGAAATATTGTATGAAAAATGACTTTTAATTACAACAAGGAGACTGTCTTTGCCTGGTCTGGTCTGTACATGGCCCAGACCCACAGCACTATGGTTGACTCTTAACTGGCCGAGCAATCATTGTATCTCGAGGAGAACTGGGAATGAATGATGCATGCTGACCTTGCTAGCAGTGCCTGCATCCCATGAATAATAAAAAAACTGTAATGAGCTCGTTGGGCAAAGTAAACTCTTCTCGTCCTAAGCTTAAGGTTTTTAATGTTTCAGGGCATAACTACAACGCTTTGTAAAAAGCTGTTACCTTAAGTCACAAGATGAGACATTAAATGGAAATGGAATGTCACAACTTGGAGGATTCTATCAAATATTGCCTGCAGGGAGTTTGTGAAATCGAAGACATGACCATTATTGCTTCAAATGAGAGCAAAGTCAAACATGTATTATGTGAACGATGCTCAACATAAATACCAATGTAAATTCTACAGTATCAGTAAAACTGGTCTGTGAGTTTGCTTTAAATGTTTCTCAGTTTGGATTGTACAAGCATGACTTCCATTTGAGGATGGTTGAACATAGATGCTGAGGAGCTAGTTGGCTGGGGGTGGAGGGAGAGATTTTTAACAGTGTTTGAGGGGTCACCTACCAACCACCTCTGCAACACTACAAAGCTAACGTGGAAGAACATAGGTCAGTTTTCCTTTACTTTGAGTGGGGCTCAGTATTGGCTGAGAATCTCTATAACAAGCTTCAGTCATCTGTTCAGGATTGTTCGCTGATGATCGACCTATCAAACTTTGCACTTGTTTAGTTTTCACATAAAAATAAATAAGGCATGCTTTAAATTGTGGAGGAAGGCGGGAAGGGAAGTTATTAATTTATGATACCAACCTTGGAGGTGTGGCAGTGAGGATGATACCAATCGACTGCAACAGGACATAGATAGGCTTGTAGAATGGGAAGACAGTGGCAGATGGAATTTAATACACTGAAGTGTGAGGTGATGCATTTTGGAAGAAGTGATAGGGAGAGGCAATAGAGACATAATGGCACAATTTCAAAGAGTGTGCAGGGACAGAGGGACCAGGGGGTTCATATGCATAGATCTTTGATGGTAGCAGGACATATTGAGAGAGTAATTAGCAAAGCATGTTGTTTTTGTTTGTTTTTGGTTTGTGAGTATCACTGGCAAGGCCAGCATTTGTTGCCCATTCATAATTGCCCTGGAGAAGGTGGTGGTGAGCTGCCTTCTTGAACCGCAGTCCATCTGGTGTAGGTACACCCACAGTGCTGTTCAGGAAGGAGTTCCAGGATTTTGACCCAGCGACAGTGAAGAAACGGTGATATATTTCCAAGTCAGGATTGTGTATGGCTTGGAGGGGAACCTGCAGGTGGTGGTGTTCCCATTCATCTGCTGCTTCCGTACTTCTAGGTGGTAGAGGTCATGGGTTTGGAAGATGCTCCTGAAGGAGCCTTGGTGAGTTGCTGCAGTGCATCTTGTAGATGGTATACACTGCTGCCACTGTGCGTTGGTGGAGGAGGGAGTGAATGTTTAGGGTGGTGGATGGGGTGCCAATCAAGTTGGTTGCTTTATCTTGAATGGTGTTGAGATTCTTGAGTGTTGGAGCTGCACTCATCCAGGCAAGTGAAGAGTATTCCATCACACTCCTGACTTGTGTCTTGTAGATGGTGGACAGTCAGAAGGTGAGTTATTCACTGGAGAATTCCCAGTCTCTGACCTGTTTTTGTAGCCACAGTATTTATATGGCTTGTCCACTTAAGTTTCTGGTCAATGGTAACCCCCCAGGATGTTGATGATGGGGGATTCAGTGATGGTAATGCTGTTGAATGTCAAGGGGAGATGGCTAGATTTTCTCTTGTTGGAGATGGTCATTTCCTAGCATTTGTGTGGTACCTATGTTACTTGCCACTTATCAGCCCAAGCCTGAATGCTGTCAGGCCTTGCTGCATGCAGACACGGACTGCTTCAGTATCTGAGGATTTGTGAATGGTACAGAACACTGCGTAATCATCAGCGAATATCCCCACTTCAGACCTTATGTTGGAATGAAGGTTATTGATGAAGCAGCGGAAGATGGTTGGGTCTAGGACACTACCCTGAGGAACTCCTGCAGGGATGTCTGGAGCTGAGATGATTGGCCTCCAACAACCAGAACCATCTTCCTTTGTACTAGGCATGATTCCAACCGGTGGAGAATTTTCCCCTTGATTCCTATTGATTCCAGTTTTGCTACGGCTCCTTGAGGCCATACTCTGTCAAATGCTGCCTTGATGGCAAGGGCAGTCACTTCTGGAATTCAGCTCTTTTTCCATGTTTAGACCAATGCAGTCATGAGGTCTGGAAGTAGAGCTCTGACAGAATCCAAACGGAGCACTGAAAGAGCAGATTAGAACATAGAACATAGAACAGTACAGCACAGTACAGGCCCTTCGGCCCACGATGTTGTGCCGAACCTTTAACCTACTCTAAGATCAAACTAACTACCTACCCTTCATTCTATTATCATCCATGTACCTATCCAAGAGTCGCTTAAATGTCCCTAATGTATCTGCTTCTACTACCACCGCTGGCAGCGCATTCCACGCACCCACCACTCTCTGTGTAAAGAACCTACCCCTGACATCTCCCCGAAACCTTCCTCCAATCACCTTAAAATTATGCCCCCTGGTGATAGCCCCTTCCACCCTGGGAAAAAGTCTCTGACTATCCACTCTATCTATGCCTCTCATCATCTTGTACCCCTCTATCAAGTCACCTCTCATCCTTCTTCGCTCCAATGAGAAAAGCCCTAGCTCCCTCAATCTTTCTTCGTAAGACATGCCCTCCAGTCCAGGCAGCATCCTGGTAAATCTCCTCTGCACCCTCTCTAAAGCTTCCACATCCTTCCGATAATGAGGCAACCAGAACTGAACACAATATTCCAAGTGTGGTCGAACCAGGGCCTTATAGAGCTGCAGCATAACCTCGCGGCTCTTAAACTCAATCCCCCTGTTAATGAAAACCAACACACCATACGCCTTCTTAACAACCCTATCAACTTGGGTGGCAACTTTGAGCGATCCATGGACATGGACCCCAAGATCCCTCTGTTCCTCCACACTACCAAGAATCCTGTCTTTAAGCCTGTATTCTGCATTCAAATTCGACCTTCCAAAATGAATCACTTCACACTTTTCCAGGTTGAACTCCAACTGCCACTTCTCAGCCCAGCTCTGCATCCTGTCAATGTCCTGTTGCAACCTACAACAGCCTTCCACACTATCCACAACTCCAGCAACCTTCATGTCATCGGCAAACTTGCTAACCCAGCCTTCCACTTCCTCATCCAAGTCATTTATAAAAATCACAAAGAGCAGAGGTCCCAGATCAGATCCTTGTGGAACACCACTGGTCACCGAGCTCCATGCTGAATACTTTGTTGCTGAGTAACTGCTGCTTGACAGCACTGTCGGCAACGCCTTCCATCAGTTTGCTGATGATAGGGAGTAGACCTACGGGTGGTAATTGACTGCATTGGATTTGTCCTGCTTTTTGTATACAGGACAAAACTGGACAATTTTCCATATTGTCTGGTAGATGCCAGTGTTGTAGCTGTACAGCAACAGCTTGTCTAAAGCTAGTTCTGGAGCACAAGTCTTCAGTACTACAGTTGGGATGTTGTCAGGGTCCACAACATTTGCAGTATCCAGTGCCTTCAGCTGTTTGTTGATATCACGTGGAGTGAACTGAACTGGCTGAAGTCTGGCATCTCTGATGATGGGGACCTCAGGAGGAGGCCCTTCTGGCTGAAGATGTTTGCAAATGCTTCAGCCTTGTCTTGGGCTTCATAAATAGAGTATTGAGTACAAAAGCAGGGAGGTTATGCTGAGCCTTTATAAAGCTCTGGTTAGGCCACAACTAGATTATTGCATCAGCTCTGGTCACCTCACTTTCGGAAGGATGTGAGGATCCTTGAGAGGGTAAACAGGAGATTTACCAGAATGGTTCCAGGGATGAGGAATTTTAGCTACAAGGTTAGGTTGGAGAAGCTAGGGTTGTTCTCCTTGGAGCAAAGGAGATTATGGGGCGATTTGATAGAGGTGTACAAGATTATGACAGGGTTAGATAAAGGTAGACAAAGAAAAGCTGCTCCCATTAGATGATAGTACAAGGACTAGGGGACACAGATTTAAAGTTTTGGGCAAGAGATGCAGGGGGGATGTGAGGAAGAACTTTTTTATGCAACGACTGGTAATAACCAGGAACCCACTGCCCAGAAACGATCAATGATTTCAAAAGGAAGTTGGGGAGGCACTTAAGGGAAATGAACTTGCAGGGCTACGGGGATAGTGCATGGGAATGGGACTGACTGGATTGCTCTACAGAGAGCCAGCATGGACTCGATGGGCCGTTGGCCTCCTACATCAGAATGACTCTATGACTGCACATGACAACATGGAAAGTGACTATTTCCATAATACCTATTGGGGTATTATAGTTTAGTAAATAATATTCAACTGTAGGAGGCATCACAGCTGAGTCCCATCCAATAGACACCCGATCCACACTCATCTTTTCTAAAGCTTACTTACACACACACACACATGTACACATGCACGCACGCAAGCATGCACATGGGTTCGAATCCCACCATGGCAGAAGGTGGAACTTGAATTCAATTAATTAAAAATCTTGAATTTAAAAACTAGTCTAATAATGACCATGAAATCATTGTCGATTGTTGTAAAAATCCATCTGGTTCACTAATGTCCTTGAGGGAAGGAAATCTGCTGCCCTTACCTGGTCTGGGCTACATGTGACTCCAGGCCCACAGCAATGTGGTTGACTTTTACATGCCCTCTGAAATGGCCTAACAAGCCACTCAGTTGTATCTAACCACTACGAAGTCAATAAGGAATGAAACTGGATGGACCACCCGGCATCGACCTAGGCACAGGAAATGACAACGGCAAACCCAGCCCGGTTGACCCTGCAAAGTCCTCCTTACTAACATCTGGGGGCTTGTGCGAAATTTGGGAGAGCTGTCCCACACAGTAGTCAAGCAACAGCCTGACATAGTCATACTTCACCGCATCATACTTTACAGACAATGTCCCAGACACCCCCATTACCATCCCCGGGTATGTTCTGTCCCACCGGCAGGATAGACCCAGCAGAGGTGGTGGCACAATGGCATACAGTCGGAAGGGAGATCCCCTGGGAGTCCTCAAAATTGATTCTAGACCCCATGAAGTCTTTTGGTCAAACATGGGCAAGGAAACCTCCTGATTACCACATGCTGCCCTCCCTCAGCTGATGAGTCAGCACTCCTCCATGTTGAACAGCACTTGCAGGAAGCACTGAGGGTGGCAAGGGTGCAGAATGTACGCTGGGTGGGGGGACTTCAAAATCCATCACCAAGAGTGGCTTGGCAGTAGCACTACTGGCTGAGCTGGTTGACTCCTAAAGGACATAGCTGCTAGACTAGGTCTTTGGCAGGTGGTGAGGGAAAAAATATACTTGACCTCGTCCTAACCCTAACCCTCTACCACCTAGAAGGATGGCAGCCGATGCATGAGAACACCACCACCTGCAGGTTCCCCTCCAAGCCACACACCATCCTGACTTGGAACTATATCGCCGTTCCTTCACTGTCGCTGGGTCAAAATCCTGGAACTCCCTTCCTAACAGCACTCTAGGTGTACCTACCCCACATAGACTGCAGCGGTTCAAGAAGGCAGCTCACCACCACCTTCTGAAGGACAATTAAGGATGGGCAATAAATGCTAGCCCAGTCAGTAATGCCTACATCCCAGGAACAAAACAACACACACACAACTCTCCAATCCCCCCCATCAGGATTCACCAGATCATGATTGGCAGTGGGAATCTTGTTTCGTCCTGAGCTATGATGCACTGAGTCTAATTTAATTAGCGTAGTTCTGCCAGGGGAACGTCAGGGACAGATAACTTTATCTGGGCCCTTCTAGATCTGCTGTGATCATTGCAAAATTACACTATACCATGAAGAGAACATTAGAACAAATGGGTAGGGGAAAGACTTCCTTGATCTGCTATTCCTCGCAACATCGGGCCTATGGTTTTGCTGCAATTAGCAAACAGAATAGTTTTTTCCATCTTTTAGTGTTAATGGAAATGATTACATGTATTTAGGGGTCTCTTTAACAGTCCTCACTATGTTACATGAATTACTTCTCACTGGATGTGGAGGGCCATCCATTTTGATGACCAGTGAGCAAGAGCTGAAGTGTTAATGAAATGGGGCTGTTCCAGCCTTGCAAACTGTTTCTTTCCCCAGAATTCATTTGATTATTTACCTATTTGGTTTATTAAACCCAAATGCAGACAACATTTTGATGACATTCCCAATTTCAGCAAAGATCCAGCCCATGTCTCTTCAATTCCACACAGTGGGCTGTGAGCATAATGCTCTCAGTGCAAAGCAACTGAAGGTGCCTTATTTATGGCATACAGATGGATAAAAAAACAGAGAGAGAGAGAGAGATAGTGACAGAAGCACAGCTTAGCAAATTCCTTCAGAAATCCAGTACCACTTGAATGTGAATGGATGTCTGCAAGTGACTACAAGAGTACAAGATGGTCAAAGACATCATGAACAACTCAAGTTGTTTACAAGTAACTTCTGTATCCAAGTATTATATTAGAGCTCTGAATTCCCTCAAGGAAAGTCATTTTTTTTATTAGATATATTTGGCATCCCCTGCCTGATGTCCCACCAAGGTTAGACGGCTAGAGTGCGGTGCAGAAAGACGCCAACAGCGTGGGTCCAATCCCCTTTCCGCCTGTGGTAGTTCATGGAGGCCTGCCTCCTCACTTTGCCCCATGCTTGAGGAGTGGTGCCGCTCAAGCTATACATTACCAACTGTCTCTCTCTAAAGGAGAGAGATGCCTTTGGTCCTTTGGGACTACGGCTGGAACAACACATCTTTATAAAAGGTTATTCACTGGTTGCTGAGTTATACAAACTGGGAAAGTTGTAGGTTCAACCTGGGCTGAGTTAGCTGACTTTGTTCAGGGTAGTGGTAGACGCATTACCATTGGTCTCAGTCTCCCTATGGTAGAGAGGGGGAAAACTGGCCAAGATTTCCCTTGTTGGCCTGATTACTATCCTCCTTCACACATAAATGTTGAGTGAGGACAGGACTGGGGTCAGTTCCCTGCTGAGAATCACCCCTGAAGATGCATCGAGTGCTGACAGACAAGAGTCAATGGGTCCCAGTGAAGAGGAAGGGTGAACACTGGTCGAAAAAGGAAGACGGAAGGATTAAAATCACAAACGTGGCAGCAAACATTTAAAGAGCAGCATTACAAATTGAAAGTGAATTCAAATATTGCAGACCAGGTCTCTGGCTTACAAACTGCATAAGAAGGTAGATTTTACCCAGAATAAACAAAAGTCAGTGGCAATTATTTTTGTTTGATTTTATATTTGAGTTTATATATCATGAAAGCTGGAGTTTCCTTGAAGCAATAAACAGAAGAATTTTTTTGCCTATTCCTATACAGAAACTTGGGGTCACTCAGTGCCCTATTTCACAAGATTGTAGGTCAAAATGTTTAGTTTGTGCCAAGTTCACACATGGTTCACACCATGTTTTCTGCTGTCTCACATTACTTCTCTCAAAGTTTCTCTTCACAAACAGGACAACTGTTCATCCTAAGACAGCACATTATTTCAGTCATCTAATATTTTATCCATTGAAAGAAGCACAAAGTATGGTGCAAGGCAAGACCATGTTTAACTCTGTAACATGCAAACATTGCACTGAATGAACTTCACCTGATTTTGAATCAGAGTTTTCAACTATATCATATCTGGGCCAGTGTCGCCCTTTAACCGGTGTCAGCTGTGGCTCAGTTAGTAGCAATTCTGTCTCAGGATCAGAAGCTTATGGGTTCAAGTCTCACTCCAGAGACATGAGTGCGTAATCCAATCTGACATCTTCATGTGGTACTATCAGAGGGCGAAAGTTTAAACTAAGGCCCCATGTCCACTCTCAGTTAGACATAAAAGATCCCATTTTGAAGAACAGTAGCAAAGTTTTCCCTGGTGTCCTGACCAATATTTAGCCCTCAACCAACATCACTAAAACAGATTATCTGATTATTAACACACTGCTGTTTGTGGGATCTTGCTGTGCACAAATTAGCTGCCACATTTCCTACATTAGAGCAGCAACTACACTTGATTGGCTGTAAAGAGCCTTGGGACTTCCTGAAGTGTGAAATGTGCTACAGAAATGCAAGTTCTATTTTTCTCTTTACAGGCAGTTTATTCCCCAGCTAGTAACCAGGAATATAACAGGTTCAAATGCTGGCTGACCTCTGCTGTACAGTTTCTTCAGAACAATTCTATTCGCTAGCTGAGAGGGTAATGAATAGGAATGCTGAAGGTGAGTCAGCAGCTGTACATAAAATGAAGTTTGCGGGTTGCCTGACATGCACGTACACTGGGGTACAGTGCCCATGCCCACTTTGTGACAGGACGATTGATTTGATTTTGATTTAGAGATACAGCACTGAAACAGGCCCTTCGACCCACCGAGTCTGTGCTGACCATTAACCACCCACTTATACTAATCCTACACTAATCCCATATTCCTACCACATCCTCACCTGTCCCTATATTCCCCTACCACCTACCTATACTAGGGGCAATTTATAATGGCCAATTTACCTATCAACCTGCAAGTCTTTTGGCTGTGGGAGGAAACCGGAGCACCCGGAGAAAACCCACGCAGACACAGGGAGAACTTGCAAACTCCACACAGGCAGTACCCGAGAATTGAACCCGGGTCGCTGGAGCTGTGAGGCTGCGGTGCTAACCACTGTGCCACTGTGCCGCCCCAAAAGAATTGAAAGCATAGAAGTCCTCCCTATAATCATTCCTATTTGATTACTCAGTACAAATCTATAAATAATTGCAAGTAAAGGCTTGAATTTTCCATGAATGTCAGAGGAATACATACCTTTTAAGTTGTGAATGGAGATACATGGTTAGTTGTGTCGCATCCTCAAGCTGCTGCACAAGACCCTTCCTCTTCTCTTGTAATTTTAGTCTGAAAATAAAAGCATTTATGGATCTCTCAGTTAACTGGGATTGGTATATCTGTAAGACACAGTAAATACACTAAACACAAAGGCGGCAGCATAAACAATATCCACATAACTGTAATCATCTCTGGAAATATACTAATAAATCTCTTCCATACCCCCATCGAAGCCTTTGCATCCTTCCTAAAGTGTGGTGCCCAGTAGACACGATACACCAGCTGGGACCAAACTAGTGTTTTATACAGGTTTACCAAAACTTCCTGGCTTTTCCTGGCCTCTATTTATAAAGTCCAGCATTCGCTATGCTTTATAGCCTGACCTATCACCTTCAAAGATTTGTACACAAATACCCCCAGGTCTCTCTCTTGTTGCATACTTCATCCCTCCCTCCAATATTTAACAAGAAGTCACCATGATGCCCTTATGCTGCCCTCAAGCCCACCCGGGATTCAGGGATAAAATCACTGCACAGACCTCTCAGCCAGTGCTTCACTGGGCGTGTTCGGTGCAGAATGAAGCTCCTCTTCCAGTCGCTTCCTCTCTGCTTCCAGCCGTGTCAGCTCATCCTGTGAGCATTTCCGTAGTGTCACAAACTGCAGTTCCTTGAGGAGCTCTTCTTTCTCATTAATCAGCATCAACTTGTCTCGCTCAACATCAAGCAGCCCTGGCCAGGCCTCAGAGTCCAGCTTGGACAATTCGATTTTTATATTTGCTATTCTGAAATAAAATAAATAATTAAACTTTTGTTATTGCAATTTGATATCTATTTTACACTAAAAAAAGTTATATTTGGGGTACCTTCATACACATCTAAGGTGCAGGAAGGGTTGAGAAAGTGAGGCCTTATGTGCATAAGTGACACAAGGAATAGGCACAGAAACAGATAGTTTGTAGGCTAATAAAGATAGAAGGAAAGCTACTTACACAATGGACATAAATATAGAAAAAGGGAGCAGACACATGCAAGTTTGGAATATTTGAATAATTTACTCTAGAATTACTGAAAATACATCAGGAGTTAACATGCACCATTAAATTGACTAACAATTAAATTGACATGAAATAGCGGGTTAGTAACCAATTCAATTCTTCCCATTCACAGTCAATGGGGAGGGAGATTCTGTCGCCTATAATGAAACATCAATTCTCAGCAATATTGGAATGGGTGTCCCTGAGGATAAGTAGAGGTCCCCTGCTTATGCTAAATGCTATGTATGTCATTGGAACCTATTTGCATATTTAAAGATAACCATACCAATTTGGAGCAGGTGTTCTTGTCACATGCAATTTAAAGTTGTAATTATCCAGATTGAGGCAGGAATGTAGTGGGTAAGTCTCCTGCTCCATTTTAACCGCCAAGCTGTTGCCAGGGGGTGGGGGAGGGGGAAGGACTATTAAACCTCAGAATAAAACTCATTGTGAAATGGTTCCCAGAAATATTTCAATTAGAAAGCATTAACATTTAAATAATTGACATTTTAGAAAAGCCAGAACATAAAAGAAAAAGCCCCTTGCTATTTTTATTCCCTTCTGTAAGAGATGAGATTTTACTGTACAATGCAATTATTTTTGTACATCTTTCTTTTGGGCCTCCTTATCTCGAGAGACAATGGATACGCGCCTGGAGGTGGTCAGTGGTTTGTGAAGCAGCGCCTGGAGTGGCTATAAAGGCCAATTCTGGAGTGACAGGCTCTTCCACAGGTGCTGCAGAGAAATTTGTTTGTTGGGGCTGTTGCACAGTAGGCTCTCCCCTTGCGCCTCTGTCTTTTTTCCTGCCAACTACTAAGTCTCTTCGACTCGCCACAATTTAGCCCTGTCTTTATGGCTGCCCGCCAGCTCTGGCGAATGCTGGCAACTGACTCCCACGACTTGTGCAGCTGTCAGAACTAATGCATGACATGTGCTACAGATACACTTTGGTACCGAATAATCTTCCATAAATTTATATTATTCTTTTTCACTTCAGATTATGTGAAATGCTTCGCCTAAAATGTTCCAAGCTAGTTCTGCAGCTGATGTACTTACAAATTGACAGAGATAGAAAAACTACTGTTACACAGAATTGCTTGATGTTAAATGGAGTCCAGATACCTTAATAACCCACAATGTACAATCTTTGAAACTGGGTCTTGCTGTGTCACCTTTTGCATCATGTGTGGATCCCCTCCGGTTGTTAGTAATGGCCTGAACATAGTGAGGAGATATCCTGTTGTATATTTCTAGCAAATGCATCCTAAAAGAATGCAAAAGAATTTTCCTGCTACGGTCACAAGGTTGCTAACATAGGAAGTCTCTCCCTCGCCACCCCGCAACCCCTCCACGACCTTTTGTCTATGGTACTGGTGCTTCAAATCTAGTCCAGACAGAACAGAGAAATTCCCTCTCTAAAGCCTGAATGCCACAACATGAGATAAAGGGATCCAATTCTAAAAGAATATGTTGATGTTCACAGACAGAAAACGGAAAAAAGTCCTCCATACCTCACTGATCTTTCTGATGAGAAAATTTGCAACAAAAGATGTACAAAACCACACGTTGAATTTAACCACCAAGGAATAATTACCTTCTCTTTGCCTCTTCATACTGAAGACTCAGTCTGACCTTCTCAGCCAGATTGGCTCGGCTTCTTGGGCCAAACTAGAACAAAATTCATTTAAAATAAAACTCAGTCACATGTTCTTGAAACCTGATTTTTAATGCCATCATCTCTTGATAGGACCCTCAAGTAGTTGTGCTGAAACCATTAGAAGACATGAAGTAGCCTGTAGCCCTGTTTAAAGGTGCTCAGTATATAAATTTTTGCATCAATCAAATTCAGGGAAGTCAATAATTATGTAAGACTGATACGGTAGCTGGTTTCTAAAGAACTGCTTGCCGAATTTCCATGTGGGTTCGCTGAACAAACACTATACCTTCATCAGAAGATCGGAAAAAACCTTGGGGAAAAGAACGACTGTTTACATTGTTCCTCCAGGGTTTCCCCTGCAGTTGTGGCAGCATATCAGAACAGCCACTGTGGAAATTCCAGGCTCTGATGCTTTGCTGCCTAGTTTTGTGAAAACTACTTTTCAATATTTGCTGGAAAATATCAAAACATCAGTCAACTCTGAAATTTCCCACATCTGCAGCCTTTATGACCTAAGTCTGGTTAAAACAAAACATGACTAAAAGCAAAATCTGAAATTGATCAATGAATTCAAAAGAAAATTGGATTGGCACTTGAAGGAAACAAACTTGCACAACCACTGGTATAGAGCAGGGGAATGGGACTGGTTGGATTGCTCTACAGAGAGACAGTACAGACTCAAAGGGTCAAATGGCCACCTTCTGTGCCACAATGATTCTATATTTAGTTTGAGGACTCAATATCAAGGTTTGCCATGACCATGTGAATGTTGGTGGCCAATATCCTCCCTTCTAATAGACATAGGCCATTTAGCCCTTTGACCTCATTCCACAGAATTTATTTCCTGTTGATTTTTTTTTATTCGTTTTTGTGGGATGTGGGTGTTGCTGACTAGGCCAGCATTTATTAGCCATCCCTAATTGCCCTTGAACTGCATGGTTTGCTGGGGCATTTAAGAGTCAACCACATTGCTGCGGGTCTGGAGTCGCATGTAGGACAGACCAGGTAAGGACAACAGATTTCCTTCCCTAAAGGACATTAATAAACCAGATGGATTTTTACAACAATTGACAATGGTTTCATAGTCACCATTAGACCAGCTTTTAATTCCAGATTTTATTAATTGAATTCAAATTTCACCAGCTGCCATGGTGGGATTTGAACCCATATCCCCAGTACATTAGCCTGGGGTCTGAATTACTAGTTTAGTGACATCACCACTATGCCACCGCCTCCCCATTTTCACACCGCTGGTTTTGGTAGCAGATACGGAAGTCTAGTTAGCAAATGCAAATACATGGGACGCCAAAGGCTTTTTAAGCCACTGGATTGTATGGATCAATACCGCACTTGGCAGTGCATTTACCAATAAATCACCAGAACAACCAACTCATAACTATTCCTAACCAGTTAATTTTCTAAAACTAGGTCACAAAACTCCGTGTGTTTTCAAATCAGTGGTGATTTGCAACACGTAATTATATTTCCTTCTCTCTGTTATGTAGTCTCTTCTCATTTGGCCAAACAGATGGAAGAAAAAAGGTGATAAAGGCAACCGGGGTCAATCTGATCTGAAGCTGGTAAACATCACATGAACTATGAGTCCTTGAAACGATTGGCCTTGAAGCGATTAAAAATTCTACTCAATTAGCATTCCACTGAACAAAACATCAGATCATGCCTCAAATCTATTTGTTAAACTGCTTACTTTGAAGCTTGACCTGCACATGACTTGGATTTATCATCATGTGTTTAAAATGCCATCAGCAAATGCTCCAGCAGTCAGGTAGCAAGCGTTAATTGTTGCGAGGGTACTAACATGATTTGAGGGAGCACATTGTTCAGACTGCTTTCTGAAGAAGTTAATTTCATACATAATCGGATAGCATGTGAGAGAAAATTAGCTACTATCTACAGCAAACATGTACCATGCCAGATGGATTGGATTGTTAGCAGAGTGTGCCTGTCACAAAAGATATATGTAAAACAAAAGTCCTCATATGGCTTATGCCAGCAGAGGATTCCACAGAGGCCAGCGGCCCTCCAGTGGCTATTTTTCAATTGAAAGCCTGGACTTAAGAGTTGGCAGGATACTTGGCTGCTAGGCATCACAGATTAGCCTGGTTCTGTCCTCATGTACTCTATTGATTCCGACACGTTTTCCAGAAGGGATCATAGAAAGAGTATCAGCGGCTGGATCACTGGCAGATTTCATTCCTTCCCCAGCCTAAGGGTGCTGAGGCCAGTTCTGGTATCCCTAGCTAACTGAGATCAACTAACTCAGTACAGAGCATGAATTTAAACCTCAAACCTTCCTGGTCTGTGTGGCTCAGGTCCCATAGTGTATTTTTCAATGGAATCATTATAAAATCATTGAATTTTACAGCAAAGGAGGAGGCCGATTGTGATTTTGCTGGCTTTCTGAAAGACCCATCAACTGAGTCCCATTCCCCTGCCTGTTCTTCATAGCTTTTGAAATGTTATCAGACTTCTTATTTGACATCCAGTACTGGATGAGGCGAAATTTCCTCCAATTAAATATAGTCTCTATTGTCTTCAGTCTCTGTTACAAACTCAACTCCCTGACTACTCACCCCATCCTTCTCCCTGGCAACTGTCGGGGACTAAACCAGACTGTTCGTAAACTTGGTGTCATATTTGATCCCGAGGTAAGCTTCCTATACATCTGCGCCATTGCTAAGACCGCCTATTTCCACCTCAGTAACACTGCCTGACTTCTCCTCTGCCTTAGCTCATCTGCTGCTGAAATTCCCATTCATGCCTTTGTTACTTCAATTCTTGACTATTCCAACACACACCGGGCTGGTTTCCCACATTCTACCCTCCATAAACTTGAACTCATCCAAAACTCTGCGACCCTTGCCTTTACTCGCACCAAGTCCCATTTACCTATCTCCCCTGTACTTGCTGACCTACATTGGCTCCCAGTCAAGCAATGCCTCGATTGTAAAATTCTCATCTTTGATTTCAAATTCCTCCATGGACTCGCCCACTCCCTATCTCTGCAATCTCCTCCAGCCTCACAACTCTCCGCGATATCTGAGCTCATCTAAGGGGCGGCGCAGTGGTTAGCACCGCAGCCTCACAGCTTCAGCGACCCAGGTTCAGTTCTGGGTACTGCCTGTGTGGAGTTTGCAAGTTCTCCCTGTGACTGTGTGGGTTTCCTCCGGGTGCTCCAGTTTCCTCCCACATGCCAAAGACTTGCAGGTCGATAGGTAAATTAGCCATTGTAAAAATTGCCCCTAGTGTAGGTAGGTGGTAGGAGAATTGAGGGAAGGTGGGGATGTGAGAGGGAAAATGGGATTAATATAAATGATTGGTGCAGACTCGGTGGGTCGAAGGGCCTGTTTCGGTGCTGTATCTCTCTATGACTCTAACTCCTGCCTCGTGAGCATCCCCAATTTTAATTGCTCCACCACTGGCGACTGTGCCTTCAGTTGCCTGGACCCTAAGCTCTAGAATTCCCTTCCTAAACCTCACTACCTTCCTTTAAGATGCTCCTTAAATCTACCTCCTTGACCAAGCTTTTGTCCATCTCCTCTAATATCTCCTTATATGGCTAGGTGTCCAAATTGTTAAAATATTTTATATTTAGAGATACACCACCGAAACAGGCCCTTCAGCCCACCGGGTCTGTGCCGACCAAGAACCACCCATTTATACTAACCCTACAGTAATCCCACATTCCCTACCACCTACCTACACTAGGGGCAATTTACAATGGCCAATTTACCTATCACCTGCAAGTCTTTGGCTGTGGGAGGAAACCGGAGAACCCGGCGAAAACCCACGCGGTCACAGGGAGAACTTGCAAACTCTGTACAGGCAGTACCCAGAATCGAACCCGGGTCCCTGGAGCTGTAGTGCTAACCACGGCGCCACTGTGTCACTAACATTCCTGTGAAGTGCCCAGGGGCATTTTATTACACTAAATATATGTTGTTATTTTTCAAATATTTACCCACAACCATTTTAAAATGATTATGGATTCGGTTCCCACCACTGTTGCTGGAAGGCCATTTCATGTTCAAATAAGGTGCAAGAAAAAATCCTTCGAACCTTAAAATTCTTCTGGTGACCTTAAATTAATGCCTTCTAGTTAATGATTCACAGAGCAGTAGAAATAGGTTTCCCCAATTTATTTTATCAAAACCTCTCACCATTTTGAACTGCTCTTAACCTAAATTCTCATGAAAAGAGCCCCAGCATCTCCAGCCTTTTCTCATAACTAATGATGCTCATCCCTGGGATCATCTCAGTGAATCACTTCTGGATCCTCTCCATGGCCATGACATCTTTCCCAGGTCGTGTCCTAAATGGACAGAATTCTAATAGCAGCCTAACCAATAATTTGTACAGGTTTAGCATTATCTCTTTGCTGTAGTAGCCCTACATGTCCTTAATGAAATAAACTGATTACAACTGATCTGTTCTCAGGCATGCAACAGCAATGCTAAAACAGGACTCTGACTGTTAACAAACCCCACACAACAATAAAGCACGAGACTGTTAATACTTGCTGAGAACACTCCTCTTCTACTCCACTAATCACTGTAATACACTACCAATTCTCCACAAAATCTGCTGCTTGGGTCAGGCTTTCTATAAACTCCAGATAAAAAAGATTTGCCGCTAGGTAAATCTGCATACCACAGGCTGCTGAATCATTAATTCGACAACTCAATCAAGGTACAGACACAAGAATTGTAGAATGGTTACAGCACAGAGGGAGGCCATTCGGCCCATCGTGTCAGTGCCAGCTCTCTGCAACGACAACTCACCTAGTCCCACTCCAGCGCTTTTCTCTGTAGTCCTGCAAATCTTTTCAGATAATTATCCAATTCTCTTTTGAAAACCTGGATTGAGCCTGCCTCCACCACACAGACAATGCATTCCAGATCCTAACCATTCCCTGCATAAAGTAGTTTTTCTTCAAGTTGCCATTGCTTCTATTACCATTCACCTTAAATCGGTGTCCTCTGGTTTGCGATCCTTCTGCTAATGGGAACAGTTTCTCCCCATCTGCTCTGTCTAGACCCCTCATGATTTTGAGCACCTCTATCAAAACTCTTCTTAATCTTGTCTTCTCAAAGGACAACAGTTTCAGCTTCTCCAATCTATCCACGTAACTGAAGTTCTTCATTCCTGGAACCATTCTCGTGAATCGTTTCTGCCCCCTCTCTAATGCCTTCACATCATGCTAATGTGTGGTGCCCAGAACTGGACACAATACTCCAGTAGAGGCCGAACCAGTGTTCATTTACAGGTTTATCATAACTTCCTTGCTTTCGTCCTCTATGCCCCTACTTATAAAGCCCAGGATCCCATTGGCTTTGTTAACCGCTTTCTCAACTTGCCCTGCCACCTTCAATGATTTGTGTACATATACCCCCAGGTCCCTCTGCTCCTATTACCCACTTTAGAAATATATCCTTTATTTTAAATTGCCTCGCCTCATTCTTCCTATCAAAATGAATCACTTCACACTTCTTTGCATTCATTTTCATCTGCCACTTGTCTTCAGTATTCAGCCTGTATTATCCACTTGACAGCTGTTATATGCACCCTTTTTCTACATCATCTTACACTCTATCTCTTTCGTCATCCAGGGAGCTCTGGGCTTGTTTGCCCTACATTTCCCCCACGTGAGAATGTACCTTTGACTGTAACAAACTATCTCCTTTTTAAAGGTAGCTCATTGTTTGGTCGCAGTTTTGCCTGTCAATCTTTAATTCCAAATTATCTGGGCCAGATCCATTCTCACCCCATTAGGTTGCCCCCACCCCCCAATTAATTATTTTTACCCTTGTCCTTTTTATGACTCAATGATCACTGTCTCCTAAATGCTCCCCTACTGACAAATGATTCACTTCATCCACCTCACTCTCCAGTACCAGATCCAGCAATGCCTCCTTCCTCGTTGGACTGGAAACATTGATGTAGAAAATTGTCTAGAAACTCTTCCCCCTCTCTGCCCTTTACACTATTGCTATTCGAGTCTATATTAGGATAATTAAAGTCTCCCATTATAACTATTCTATAATTCCTGCACCTCTCTGTAATTTTCTTGCAAATTTGTTCCTCTATATCTTTTCCACTAGTTTGTGGCCGATAGAATGTAATGTAATGGTATCTCTTGTTTCTTAACTCTAACCAAATAGATTCTACCCTTAATCCCTCTCGGACAACCTCTCTCACCCAGCACTGTAATGTTCTCCTTAATCAATAGTTATCCTTCCTCCTTTCTTTCGGGTCGGGTCGGGTCACTCTTCCGGGTCCAGTATTCAGGTTTGGGTCGGGTCGGGCCGGGTCAGACATAACGACAGCCAGGACGTCAAGGCAGGTAACACTCCGCACTAGTCTGCAGTGAGCGATTCCATCCAAGGTAGAGCACAACCTCTTCAATAAAGTTGATTATATTCCGGTGGTCGGGTCGGGTCGGGTCGGGTCGGACACGGGAAAAAATGAAAGGACTCGGGCCGGGTCGGATGTGGTTCTGTCGGGCTTGGGTTGGGTTTCATTTGCAGACCCGAGCCGGCCTTTACTCTCTTTGGGTGCAAAGCATCTGGCCTGTTCAGTCCCAACTCCCCAGAACTGGTCACAATGTCCCAGGAATCTAAAGCTCTCCCTACTGCACCATTTCTCCAATCACGTATTCATCTGCTCTATTCTCCTAGCAGGTGATACTGGGAGTAATCCAGAGATTACTACCTTTAAAATCCTGCTTGCTAGTTTCTTTCCTAGTTCCCTATGCTCTGCCTGCAGGACTTCATCCCTGTTACTAAGCATGCTGTTGGTACTGATATGGGCCATGACTGCTGGCTGTTCACCCTCCTCCCTCAAAGTGCTCTGCAGCTGTTCTGTGACATCCTTGACCCTGGCACTAGGGAGCAACATCCTGGATTCATGTCTGTGGCCGCAGAAATGCCTGTCTGTTCCCCTGAATATCGAATCTCCTATAACTATTGCCCGAATCGCCTGTCACTGTTGTGCTCATATATTTACACACTGGAGGGAAAACAGCAATAGAATAGAATCATAGAATCATAAAAATTTACAGCATGGAAGGAGGCCATTCGGCCCATCGTGTCTGCACCAGCCAACAAGGAGCCATCCAGCCCATCCCACTTTCCGGCTCCTGGGCCGCAGCCTTGTAGGTAACAGCACTTCAAGTGCATATCCAAGCACTTTTTTAATGCTATCAAAGTCTCTGACTCTACCACCCTTTCAGGCACTGTGTTCTAGATCCCCACCACCCTCGGGGTGAAAAGATTTCCCCTCAAATCCCTTCTAAACCTGCTACCTCTTACCCTAAATCTATGGCCCCCCCCCCCCGGTTATGGACACCTCACTATTTTATACACTTCAATTAGGTCTCCCCTCAGCCTCCTCTGCTACAAAGAAAACCACCCTAGCCTATCCAATCTTTCCTCATAGCTAAAACTCTCCAGTCCAGGCAATATCCTTGTAAATCGCCTCTGTACCCTCTCTAGTGCAATCACATTTTTCCTATAGTGCGGTGAATCAAACTGCACACAAGTAATCCAGTTGTGGTCTAACCAGTGGTTTATACAGTTCCAGCATAACCTCTCTGCTCTTATATTATATCCTCAGTTAATCAAGTATACCTTATGTCTTCTTGACCATCTCATCTACCCGTCCAGCTACCCTCAGGGGTCCGTGTACATGCAATACAAGGTCCCGCTATTCCTCTACACTTCTCATTATTCTACTATTTATTATGTATTCCATTGCCTTGTTAGCCTTCTCCAAATGCATTACCTCACACTTCTCCGGACTGAAATCCATTTGTCACTGTTCACCCACCTGACTAGTCCATTGATATCTTCCTGCAGTCCACAGCTTTCTTCTTCATTATCAACCACACAGCCAATTTTTGTATTGTCTGCAAACTTCCTAATCATACCCTCTACATACAAGTCCAAATTGTTGATATATACCTATGGAACCCCACTGAAAAGAGCCTTCCAATCATAAAAACACCCATCGACCTTTGCTTCCTGCCTCTGAACCAATTTTGGATCCAACTGTCCACTGTGCCTTGGACCCATGGACTTTTACTTTTATGGTCAGTCTGCCACGTCTACCTTATCAAAAGCCTTGCTAAAATCCATATAGACTACATCAAATGCACTACCATCACTGAACGTCCTTGTTACCATGTTCGTCAAACACAAGCTTCCCTTAACAAATCTGTGCTAACTCTCTTTGATTAATATGTGCCTTTCTAAATGAAGATTTATCCAGTTCCTCAGAACTTTTTCCAATAATTTTCTCACCACCGAGGTTAGGCCGACTGGCCTGTAATTACTTGGTCAATCACTTTTACAACATTAGCTGTCCTCCAGTCCTCTGGCACCATGTCTGTAGCCAGAGAGAATTGTAAAATAACGGTCAGAGCCCCTGCTATTTCTTCTCTTGCTTCCTCAACAGCCTAGGATACATTTCGTCCAGGCCTGGGGATCTATCCACTTTCAAAGATGTTAAACCCCTTAACACTTCTTCTCTCAGTATGTTAATTTCATCTAATTTTTCACACTTGTCCTCCCTGATTGCAATATCTGTATTGACCCTCACTTTCGTGAAAACACATGCAAAGTATTCACTGAGAACCAAACCCACGTTCTCCACCTGCAGACACACAAGTTATCCTTATGGTCCCTAAGTATGTTATCATTTGTTAAACAGCGCTCTTTCTGGAAGCTTGGGTATGACAATGTGTGAAAAGACTAGCACAGAACTGAATGGTGGGCTGGATTTTATGCTTTTGTTGAAGGCAGGATCATTGGTGGGTTGGGGGGGGGCGTTCGCTGGAACATCCCTGCGGAGCCGCCCGCCATGGAACCCAGCGCCATAATGCTTGTTTCCAATTTTGTTGGATGCGGCAAAGAACCGTGGCAGCACTGCCACCCCAACACGGTGGCATCATCATCTAAATGTTTTACATCTTATTTTACACACATTTGAATGTCATTCACTGCGATTCAATGAGGTGTACTCAATTTTGTGTTTGACGTGCAGCACTCGTGTGCCTTCAGTTTCGCATCTTTCAAGCGCTGTTGCCACTGAGGTAAGAATCCTCGGTGCCTCAAGAGGGAAGGTAACTTCACTGGAGTTATGTAGGAGAAGTGGGGTTTGCAGCAGACATTGCCGCTATGCTGACTCTGCAAAGGGATTGTCTGTCAAGGTGGTGGGGGAACATTGCAAGTGCGTTGTGTTTGAAGGACGGGGGGGGGAGCTCTGCAAGGGGATTGTGTGTGAGGTAAGAACTTTGAGAATCGATAAGTTGCGTTCGTTGGGGTGGCATTACAGGGTAGTTTAAATGGTGTGGAGCGGCAATGATGGCTCGCGTAGGAACATAGGAGCAGGAGTAGGCCATTCAGCCCATTGAGCCTGCTCCGCCATTCAATATGATCATGACTAATCATCCACTTCAATGCCTTTTTCCCACACTATCCTCATTTCCCCTTATTTCATTGGTAATTAGAAATCTGTCAATCTCTGCTTTAAAGAGACTCAATGACTGAGCTTCCACAGCCCTCTGGGATAGAGAATTCCAAAGATTCACAACCCTCTGAGTAAAGAAATTTCTCCTCATCTCTGTCCTAAGTGGCTTCCCCCTTATTTTGAAATTGTGTCCCCTGGTTCCAGACTCCCCAACCAGGGGTAACATCTTAGCTGCCTCTACCCTGTCTATCCCTTTAAGTATTTTGTCGGTTTCAATGAGATCACCTCTCATTCTTCAAAACTCTAGAGAATACAGGCCCAGTTTCCCCAATCTCTCTTCATAGGACAGTTCTGCCATCCCAGGAACAAGTCTGGTGAACCTTCGTTGCACTCCCTCTATGGCAATAATATCCTTCCTATGGTAAAGGGACCAAAACTGCACACAGTACTCCAGGTGCAGTCTAACCAAGGTTCTATACAATTGGAGCAAGACTTCATTAGTCCTGTACTCAAATCGCCTTGCGATAAAGCCTAACATACCATTCGCCTTCTTAATTGCTAGCTGCACCTGTATGTTAGCTTTCAGTGACTTATTGACGAGGACACCCAGGTCCCTTTGTACATCTACACTTTCTAATCTCTTACCATTTAAGAAATACTCTGCACATTTGTTCCTCCTATCAAAGTGGATAACCTCACATTTTTCCACATTATATTCCATCTGCCAGGTTCTTGCCCACTCACTAAGTCTTTCCAAATCCCCTTGAAGCCGCTTTGCATCTTCCTCACAACACACATTCCCACCTAGTTTTGTGTCATCAGCGAACTTGGAAATACATCATCCAAATCATTAATATATATTGTGAACAGCTGGGGCCCAAGCACAGATCCCCGAGGTACCCCACTAGTCATAGCCTGCCAACGCGAGAATTATCCATTTATTCCTACTCTCTGTTTTCTGCCCATTAACCAATCCTTAATCCATGCCAGTATATTACCTCCTATCCCATGTGCTTTAATTTTGCTAACCAACCTCCTGTGTGGGACTTTATCAAAAGACTTTTGAAAATCCAAGTATACCATGTCCACCAACTCCCCTTTATCAATTCTGTTAGTAACATCCTCAAAAAAACTCCACCAGATTCGCCAAACATGATTTCCCATTCATAAATCCATGTTGACTATGCCCAATCAGATCATTATTATACAATTGTCCACTTATCGCATCCTTTAGAATAGATTCTAGCATTTTCCCAACGACTGATGTAAGGCTAACAGATCTGTAATTCCCTGTTTTCTCTCTCCCTTCCTTCTTAAATAGTGGGCTGACATTTGCGACCTTCCGATCTGCAGGAACCACTCCAGAATCTATAGAATTTTGGAAGATGATCACCAATGCATCCACTATCACCACACTCTGGGATGTAGAATATCAGGTCCTGGGGACTTATGAACCTTCAGCGCCATTAATTTTTCCAGTACAACCTTCTTACTAATACTCATTTCCTTCAATTCCTCATTCTCCCTAATCCCTTGGATCTCTAGTTCTGGGAGATTTCTTGTATCTTCCTCAGTGAAGACAAACACAAAGTAACCATTTAGCTTCTCTGCCATTTTTCTACTGAAAAGTTGTCAGAACAACATTAATCCATACTCTTGAGCTACTGCAGGTATCCTGCATAACCAAAATTTACACACTTCTTTGCTCAGAGAGGTTTACTGTAGCTTTTGAAGGATGCCGATGGTCCAAGCAGAAAAGAGATGGTATATTCAGGGCTGGCACATTTTAAATATGGCACCAGCACTTGCTCCAACATCAGGTGACGTTATGAACGGCGACTCCACTGCTGCCTCCTCCACACGACGGAGGGGGGACAGCCGTCTCTGTCATACTAAACGGCGTAATCATGGCAGCGGGTGTACAGCCCGGCCAATCTAAAAGCATCCGCAAAAATGCTGTTCAACTTGCTGAACTTAATTCAGACAACATACATCGAGCTGTGCATAGTTCTTGTAGGAGCTGGAGGGACAGTGCAAAAGGGACGAGGTGAAATTTACTGAGCAAGATCGGCAAATCATGAGTTATGAGGGTTTACAACTATAAGGAGAGACCTTTGGGTTTTCCCAACAACAACTTGAATTTATATTCCATTTTAATGTAGTAAAAATACCTTAAGGCGCTTGACACAGCATTATCAGAGAGAATTTGACTCTGAGACGCAAAAAGATATTCGGGCAGGTGGCTAAAAATGGTCACGGTGATAGGTTTGAAGAAGCAACTTAAAAGGGGGGAGAGGTAGAGAGATGAAGAGAGTTAGGGAGGGAATTCTGGAGCTTTGGCAACTGAAGGCACGGCCACCAATGGTGGACCAATAAAAATCAGGGATACGCAAGAGGCCAAAATTGAAGGAGTGCAGATATCTCAGAGGGGTGCATTGCTGGAGGAGGTTATAGAGACAGGGAAATCTCAAAGCTAAAGGATTAAACTAATAGAAAGCTTCAAGATTTTAAAGGGTTGCGATAGGATAGCTATGGACATTTTTCACTGGTTAACAAGACAGTATTAAATTTAAGATAGTCACAAAAAATAATTAATGGGAAAGTTAGAAAAATATTCTAGTTCGAATGTGAAATTCCCTGCCAGAAATTGCTGATGAAGTAGAGTCCATGAAGTATTTTAACAGGGAATTAGATAATTGTTTGAAAAAGAGAAATATTGAAAAGTATGAGAAGAGAGTAGGAGAGTGAGATTAGACTAGGTGGCTCATAGATGCCAGTATGGACTTGATGGGCTGAATGGCCTGTTACGGTGCTGTAACTTTCTATGATTCAGTCACAGTATGCTGCAAAAAGGCATGGCAAATTGCTCTATGTTACCAATGCCAAGAGAGTGTAGCAGGTATGGGAGAGCTACGGAATCAAATAGCAAGATAGACTGGATGGATATCCAGAAGGAGACATCAGATGAAAACATAGAAACATAGAAAAATAGGAGCAGGAGTAGGCCATTTGGTCCTTCGAGCCTGTTCCGCATTCAATACGATTAGGGCTGATTGTCCAAACTCAGTACCCTGTTCCCGCTTTCTCCCAGTATCCCTTGATCCCTTTCGCCCTAAGAAATATATCGAACATTTCCTTGAACATATTTAATGATTTGGCCTCAATTGCTTTCTGTGATAGAGAATTCCATAAGTTCACCACTCTCTGGGTGAAGAAATCCCTCCTCATCTCAGTCCTAAATGGCTTACCCCTTATCCTTAGACTGTGACCCCTGGTCCTGGACTCCCTTGCCATCGGGAACATCCTTCCTGCATCTAGTCTGTCCAGTCCTGTTAGAATTTTGTAGGTTTCTATGAGATCCCCTCTCATTCTTCTAAACTCTCGCGAATACAAGCCTAATCCACTCAATCTCTCTTCATATGTCAGTCCTGCCATCCCAGGAATCAGTCTGGTGAACCTTCGCTGCACTCCCTCCATAGCAAGAATATCCTTCCTCAGATAAGTTCTTAGTTTTAGTTTTAGTTTTAGAGATACAGCACTGAAACAGGCCCTTCGGCCCACCGAGTCTGTGCCGACCATCAACCACCCACTTACACTAACCCTATACTAATTCCATATTCCTTCCACATCCCCACCTGTCCCTGTATTTCCCTACCACCTACCTATACTAGGGGCAATTTATAATGGCCAATTAACCTATCAACCTGCAAGTCTTTGGCATGTGGGAGGAAACCAGAGCACCCGGAGGAAACCCACACAGACACAGGGAGAACTTGCAAACTCCACACAGGCAGTACCCAGAATTGAACCCGGGTCGCTGGAGCTGTGAGGCTGCGGTGCTAACCACTGCACATAATACTCCAGATGTGGTCTCACCAAGGTCTTGTATAATTGCAGCAAGACATCCTTGCTCCTGTACGCGAATCTTCTCGCTATGAAGGCCAATATACCATCAATTGACAAGAAATTAAAGCAACATGAATAAACCTTGCCATAAATTAGGTAAGCACTGATGCAACTAAAAGTAAATTACAGGTATTAAATGAATTTGTTTGAATAGCTCAATATACTTAACTTCAACTGATCTAGTAACGTGGTGCAAATGCAACATAAAACAAAGTAACTCTCTTTGTCTCTCTACCTCTCCCCCCTTAGCTGAGAATTGGCATATTAGAAACTAGAATGATGGATCTGGGAAACAAATCATGACTGACTATCAACATGTATATATGTATGTAAAAAATACAATGCACTAAGTCAACCTTTCAGTAGGCAAAGTACTCTATAATCAGATAAGCTTAAGTGTATGGTATCCTAGTGATTCTGGTACTGAACTAACAACCCAGCAGTTCAAATCCCAACATAGCAAGTTGTGAAACTTAATTGAATAAATCTGAAAACGTGGCTGGCATCACCAAAAAGGACCATGAAGACTACCAGATTGTAATAAAAACCCAACTGGTTCAATAACTGGAACCTGCTGCCTCTACATGTGACACCTGTCTTACATTATGTGGCTGACTCTTAATGCCCCGAGGGCAACAAGGGATGGGCAATAAATACCGCCATGCCAATGTTGCCCACATTCCAAGAATTAAACTAAAGCTATACATGTGATCATTAAACTCTGTTGCTGTCTTAAGTATACCGGCAAATTAATCACTCATGTAATGCATTTGCCTTCACTTTACAGAAACAGTCGGCATTTAACAGATGGTGCAGAGTGGGGTAGGTCATTCAGTCTATCTAACTCATCCTTACATTGAAAACTTACTATTACTGCCTCTTGAATGACTCCTGGGCCTTTTCCTCCACTCTCTTAACAGGAAGATCACTCCAGACATTGATCACTCGTTTTGTGAAGAAGCGCCCGACATCAGTCCTGACTACCATAAAAGCAAAATATTGCGGATGTTGATGAAAGGTCATCAACCAGATGTTTCTCTCTCCATAGATGCTGCCAAACCAGAGCTGAGTATTTCCAGCATTTTCTGTTTTTATTTCAGTCCTATGTCCCCTTATCTTGACTTAACTTGAAATAATATTCAGGATTAACTTATTATATTCCACATAGTACAATATTATCAGGCTTCCTCTCATTCAATTCCTTTCCAGGTCTGAGTTTTTCTAACTTATTGTCTTAGACCAGGGATCAACCTCATGGCTCTGCTCTTCACAGCTTCCCATGCTGGGATAGTTCTCTTCTGCCTTGATAGCTAGAAGGGACTGTGGCAACTATGCTGACTTCAAGTGACACATTACCCGGTGAAGCATTAATCTGAACATTTCTTTCTCCACATCCTTACGGGTTTTATTGACACAAGTGGTGCCTTTCTCCCACTCAGTATTAAGTTGCATGGTTAAATACTTGCAAAAGAGCAAATAATGAAGGTGTGAGGCCACCAGTTCAAATAGGTGGCTGTTGCTTTTTGAAAGTGCCCTTGCTTCTGAGTAGAGCACTCAAGAAAAAAGAAAATGCTGTGAAATTCACTGAAGAAATAAATACTCACATCACCAGTGATATCTGTTTGGGAGCCAGCGTCTAGGCACTGCCTAGTGATGGAGAGCCGGGAATTGTGTGGATTGGAGTGAAAATCTGACTCGAAGGTTCCCACTCTCTGGTTGGAATGGAATCGATCCTTCAGTTTGGCAAGACTCTGGGAAGGAAACAATTAAAGAAGGAAAATATGTTACTGAGGCCATTCACAAAAGCAATGTTTGATGAAGAATCTCAGCAGGGCAATAGAAAAGAGATGAGGGTAGATGAGGCTGGAGACCCAATTCTGTCAAGTCTCTGCTCCCAGTGGATTTCTTGCGTATTACTGAGCCTCCGTCTACAGTAGGCACAGGTCCAGCATGAGTATTTTAATGAGGATATAGGAGTCTTTCCCCTTTCCTGCTTCACTTTCCTCATCCCATCACTGTTGGGCACCCCAGAAGAACACAGGCGGCACAGTGGCGCAGTGGTTAGCACTGCAGCCTCACAGCTCCAGAATTGGGTTCAATTCTGGGTCCTGCCTGTGTGGAGTTTGCAAGTTCTCCCTGTGTCTACGTGGGTTTCCTCCGGGTGCTCCGGTTTCCTCCCACATGCCAAAGACTTGCAGGTTGATAGGTTAATTGACCATTATAAATTGCCCCTAGTATAGGTAGGTGGTAGGGAAATATAGGGACAGGTGGGGATGTGGTAGGGATATGGGATTAGTGTAGGATTAGTACAAGTGGGTGGTTGATGGTCGGCACAGACTCGGTGGGCCGAAGGGCCTGTTTCAGTGCTGTATCTCTCTCTCTCTCTCTAACAGCATCTGAGAAAAGCTGATATAAGTGCCTTGGAAGTTCTCCCATAGCCCAAAGGGTCTCGGGGCAACCTCGGGATTCAGAGGAATTTTTAGGATTTTCCCCTTTCCCCCTCCCCTGGATGACCATTACATGACTGGCTTTCTCTCTACCAACACCAAAAGGCTCAAGGCTCCAAAGCCCTGCAACATATACTATTTTATATATGGAAACATTTTGTAGTGGAGAAAGTGAGTTTGACATTGTTTCTGCTCTCAAGGATGATCTTGGAGCAGTAGATGACTTTTGGCCAGGGAGAAGGAGCAATAGATAACTGTCAATGTATATTATGTGATATCAATATGCTTATGTAAAAATGACAGTCAGTTTCTTGTAAGTGTGGACACTGGGCATAAATTTCAATTCCAAAGTCTATTTAAAACCCTCTCCGGTACCTGCATCAGATCTTGTTTCTCTTTTTCCCCTGTACTAATGGCCTTCTTGATGGTTTTCAGCTCACTTAAGATGGCTTTGGCCTCTTTCAGTTCATAACTGCTCTGTCCTCCAGACATCTTCCGATCAATTCTACAATAGGATGAAGAAAGAAACTGATTGAAGTTCAGAAAAGTAGATGAACTAGGTGAGAGTAAGTGTAAAGATTAAAGGTTTAATCACCTTTGTGCACTAGTTTAAGCACAGTGATTAACACATTCATATTACACTCCTGTCTACACTAATTTAGCGCAGCCATTAAACCATTAATTTTAAACAAGAAGGAATTTATGGATAAATTAAATCAATTGCTATGCTCCAGTAGGAACTACCCTGAAAAGGAGCACAGAATAGCAAATAGAGACTATGGGAGGGATTTTATTCTGACAACGGGTGTCCCAGCTGTGGGTCCAAAGGTGGGAGGGAGAACCCGCTTTGGCTTTCTGTCAGACCCCTGGTAGAATTTCATGGTGGGCATGCAATTAACTGCCTGCCATCAGGGACGTTGTCCCTTTAAGGGATGAGGTCCCGCCTCCAGAGCTTGCGGCCAATTGGACAGCTGGCAGCTCTGCAGTACTGGCAGTGCCACTGGGTGCAGTGGGCACAGGCGGTACTGCAGGAGGCCCTGCTGTCCCAAAGAGAGAATACCCCAGGAGAGGTGAGTGGAGCCGGGGTCGCTGGGGCCAGTCAGGCAAGTCCTGGCAATGGCATGGGGCGGGGGGGCCTTCCCAGGGTGGGGGGCAGCAATCGCCACTGGGGTGGGCCCTCTGGAGCCCTGGAAGGCTCCCAAAGGAGGGACCCCTCCCCGACCCCACCAGGAGGCCACTTGGCACCCCACCAGGAGGCCTTCTGCAAAATTGAGATAGAGGTGGGGAGGCCCTTAAGTGGCCATTAATTAGAGAGCCTCAATTGGCCTGGGGTGGGAAGGCTGTCCTCAGCATTCCCCGCCCTGGACAAAATGGTAGGGGACCCAGCAACATCGGGAACGGTGCCCCCTGCCATTTTGTTTGCCCCCTTGCCTCCATGCCCGCCTCCAAGGGCAGAACAAAATTCAGCCCTATTTTGCTGTAGCCTATTTCCAACCCAGACTTAATTCAAGCAAGGCTCCCCACTGAGCCTGTGGGATCAGTGAATCTATCTTCTAGTGCAAGTGTCTGACATGGCACAGAGTGAAAATTAAATCCTCATAAATGTCACAAAAAAGTTTTTGATTAAGGGGACATTGTGAATGAATTAAGTGTAAAAATGCATTTATACATTTTTTACTGCAGGTAAAACTTTTATTTTTATTGACAATTTTCAAAATTTGCCAAACCCACATTAACTGAGAAATGACAATTTCAATACAAGAGAAACCTTCACCAAGAATCATTCAGGATTAATTTGCCTTAGAGATTTTAATCTGAGAACGCTTGTTGCTTTTTGAAGCAACTGTTAAATGTTTTGCTGAGATTTTGAGAACACCACTGATTTGGAGGGAGATGAACACTTTCTTCAGACCGGTGTGATTAGAAAATGAAGTTCAAGCATGCCAGATATAAAAAAAAGGTGATGATCCCAAGCAGAGGAAGTACTTGGATTAAAGCCTCCCTGCGCATGGCTTGGTTGCTAGCACTATTATGTGTGAGTCTGAAGCTTTTGGGTTCAAATCTCCCTCTAGAGCGGGGATTTTGTTCAGCTCCCAACATTGGGGGGGTGCCAGAAGATCGCAGTGACAGTGGCCCGCCACAGAGCCTGAAGGTGGGGTTGCTGTGCCTGATTGGTGATGGGACCCAACTTTAAATATTTAAATAAAGGAAATGAATAAATTTAAATACCATTCCCTGCAACCTTACCCGCTGTCCGGGATCTTTCATGCGACGGTCGGCATTCATACGCCTTCACTTTCCCGTCCAGGGAAAGCTAGAGCCACCGAGGTGGGGAAGGGGGGGAATTTAGGATTTTTAGTGAAGTGGGGGCAGATGGGGTCAACTCTGCATTTCTAGTGTCGGGGGTGGGGGAGGAAGGGTGACTTATTCTCTTTGTGTAGTTGTTGGGGGAGAGGTCAAATCTTCAATGTAAGTGTTTTGGCGGTTGGCGGGGGGGGTGCGGAATGGGGTAGCCATTTATTTTCATTGTATTGGGGGGGGCTATGGGTCAAAAATTTATTTACAGTGTAGTAGGACATGGGGGGGGGTGCGCGCAGGGTACGGGATTCAATTGTGCAGGTCTGGCTGCCCTTTAAAAATGGTGCCAGGGCCTGCGCAGAGGCAGCTGATACTGTTCACGGTGTTGGAGAGGCCGCCCCGCCACATGATTGGGGGGTGGCGCGGACAGTCCTGTGTATTTAAATGAGCTGCCGTGCGCTAGATCGAGGCAGTGCGGTGGCGTGCTGGCCCATGCGTGCGGGCCGCCACTTTTCTCGCCCGCCACTGCTCCCAGCAGCGGGAAATAAAATTCAGCCCTCGAACCTTACCGAACACATTAGTGCAATTTTAGCTTCCGCAGTATTTTACTTCTGTATTAAAAAAAAGCCATTGGTAGGAATAAATGAAATGTTCGTGCTGTGCTGAGTATTCTTTGATTGCTGTAATGGTCTAATTAAGGGGCCTATTTAAAGTACAGACCCTTTCCGAGGTAGCAAAATGTATGTTGCAGTATTTGCTGTGGATAGCCCTGCCATTTCATTAACACTTGCTTTCTGTAACTTTGCAGAAAAATCAAACAAATGCTCGAGAAACCTACAACATTCTCATTTCTTATTAGCTCAAGCATTTACATTCACTGGGCTTTAGGAGCATAGGAGCATGAGTAAGCTATTCATCCCCTCGTGCCTGTTTAATTAGATTAGATCATGGCTGATCTGTTTCAATTAGATCATGGCTGATTTGTTTCTTAGCTCCGTTTACCCACCTAGGTTCCATATCCCTTAATACCCTTGCCTAATCAAAAGCTATCAATCTCAGTCTGAAGTTTTTAAATTGACCCTCAGCCTCAACAGCTTTTTGGGGAGAGAGAATTTCAGATTTCCACTACTTTGCACGATGAAGTGCTTCCTGACATCATCCCCGAAAGGCTTCGTTCTAATATTAAGGTTCTGTCCTCTTGTCGTAGACTCCCCAACACATGAAATCACAGAATTGTTACAGTGCAGAAGGCGGCCATTCGGCCCATTGTGTCTGCACCGGCTCTCTGAAAGAGCAATTCCCACAGTTCCATTCCCCTGCCTTCTCCCCATAACCCTGCACATTCTTCCTTTTCATATAACTGTCTAATTCTCTTTTGAATGCTTCAATTGAACCTGCCTCCATCACGTTCTCAGGCAGCACATTTCAGACCTTGACCACTCTCTGCGTGAAAAAGTTTTTCCTCATGTCACTTTTGCTTATCTTGAAATAGTTTCTCTCTGTCTACCCTATCAAATCCTTTAATCATCTTTAAACGCCTCAATTATATTACCCCTTAATCTTCTATACTCAAGCAACTTTTCCTTAGGATTTAACCCTTTTAGCCCTGGTATCAATTTGATGAATCTGCACTGCAACCTTTCCAAGGCCAATATATCCTTCCTCGTGTGGAGTTCTAACATGGCCCATCAATCCTACCTCATAACAGTCACTGCACTTCAAAGTAATTCAAAAGTGAGTGAAGTACTCGGAGATATCTCTCAGGGACATAATAAGGCATGAGATAAATGCAAGTCTTTCTCTCCTTGCTGCTGAAGTAGCATCCAGAACAATTCCGCTTCAGGCTCCTAAACTCGAGTCAGAGTTACTCCACTGGTTTGTAATTCTATATTAAGTAAGTTGGGCAGGTTCCTTTTTCAGGTTTGTTTTGCAGCCTATTCAAACTTCAGTACAGTTTTAGGGGGAGGCGGTGGCGTAATGGTATTGTCACCAGACTAATAACCCAGAGACCCAGGGTATTTCTCTGGGGACATGGGTTCAAATCCCACCACAGCAAAAGGTGGAATTTGAATTTAATTAATAAATCTGGAATTAAAAGCTAGTCTAATGATGGCCATGAAACCATTGTCAATTGTTGTAAAAACCCATCTGGTTCACTAATGTCCTCTAGGGAAGGAAATCTGCTGTCTTTACCTGGTCTGGCCTAAATGTGACTCCAGACCCACAGCAATGTGGTTAACTCTTACCTGCCCTCTGAAATGGCCTCGCAAGCCACTCAGTTGTATCTAAACATTACGAAGTCAATAAAAAGGAACGAAACCGGACAGACCACCCGGCATCGACCTAGGCACCGGAAACAACAATGGCAAACCCAGCCCTGTCGACCCTGCAAAGTCCCCCTTAATAACATCTGGGGGCGTGTGCCAAAGTTGGGAGAGCTGTCCCACAGACTAGTCAAGCAACAGCCTGACATAGTCATGCCCACGGAATCATACATTACAGACGCTGCCATCACCATCCCCGGGTATGTCCTGTCCCACCGGCAGGACAGACCCACCAGAGGAGGTGGCACAGTGGTATACAGTAGGGAGGGAGTTGCCCTGGGAGTCCTCAGCATCGACTCTGGACCCCATGAAGTCTCACGGCATCAGATCAAACATGGTCAAGGAAACCTCCTGCTGATTACCACCTACCGCCCTCCCTCAGCTGATGAGTCAGTACTCCTCCATGTTGAACAGCACTTGGAGGAAGCACTGAGGGTGGCGAGGGCACAAAATGTACTCTGGGTGGGGGACTTCAATGTCCATCACCAAGAGTGGCTCGGTAGCACCACTAATGAACGAGCTGGCCGAGTCCTAAAGGACATAGCTGCTAGACTAGGTATGCGGCAGGTGGTGAGGGAACCAACACGAGGGAAAAACATACTTGACCTCGTCCTCACCAATCTGCCTGCTGCAGATGCATCTGTCCATGACAGTATTGGTAGGAGTGACCACCGCACAGTCCTTGTGGAGACTAAGTCCCACCTTCACATTGAGGATACCCTCCATCGTGTTGTGTGGCACTATCATCGTGCTAAACCGGATAGATTTCGAACAGATCTAGCAATGCAAAACTGGGCATCCATAAGGCACTGTGGACCATCAGCAGCAGCAGAATTGTACTCAACCACAATCTGTAACCTCATGGCCCAGCATATCCCCCACTCTACTGTTACCATCAAGCCAGTAGACCAACCCTTGTTCAATGAAGAGTGCAGGCGGTCATGCCAGGAGCAGCACCAGGCATACCTCAAAATGAGGTGTCAACCTGGTGAAGCCACAACACAGGACAATCTGTGCTAAGCAATCCCATAACCAACGGATCAGATCTAAGCTCTGCAGTCCTGCCACATCCAGCCATGAATGGTGATGGACAATTAAACAACTAACTGGAGGAGGTGGCTCCACAAATATCCCCATCCTAAATGATGGGGGAGCCCAGCACATCAGTGCGAAAGATAGGGCTGAAGCATTTGCAACAATCTTCAGCCAGAAGTGCCGAGTTGATGATCCATCTTGGCCTCCTCCTGAAGTCCCCAACATCACAGATGCCAGACTTCAGCCAATTCGAATCACTCTGCATGATATCAAGAAACGACTGAAGGCACTGGATACTGCAAAGGCTATGGGCCCTGGCAACATTCCGGCAATAGTATTGAAGACCTGTGCTCCAGAACTTGCTGCACCCCTAGCCGAGCTGTTCCAGTACAGCTACAACACTGGCATCTACCCTGCAATGTGGAAAATTGCCAGGTATGTCCTGTACACAAAAAGGAAGACAGGTCCAACCCGGCCAGTTACCGCCCTATCAGCCTACTCTCAATCACTAGGAAAGTGATGGAAGGTATCATCAACAGTGCCATCAAGCGGCACTTGCTTAGCAATAACCTGCTTAGTGATGCGCAGTTTGGCTTCCGCCAGGGCCACTCAGCTCCTGACTTCATTCCAGCCTTGATTCAAACATGGACAAAAGAGCTGAACTCAAGAGGTGAGGTGAGAGTGACTGCCCTTGACATCAAGGCAGCATTTGACTGAGGATGGCATCAAGGAGCCCTAGCAAAACTGAGGTCAATGGGAATCAGGGGAAAACCCTCCGCTGGCTGGAGTCATACCTTGCGCAAAGGAAGATGGCTGTGGTAGTTGTAGGTCAATCATCTGTGCTCCAGGACATCACTGCAGGAGTTCCTCAGGGTAGTGTCCTAGGCCCAACCATCTTCAGCTGCTTCATCAATGACCTTCCTTCAATCATAAGGTCAGAAGTGGGGATGTTCGCTGATGATCACACAATGTTCAGCACCATTCGTGACTCCTCAGATACTGAAGCAGGAACGCAGCAAGACCTGGACATTATCCAGGCTTGGGCTGATAAGTGGCAAGTAACATTCGCGCCACACAAGTGCCAGGCAATGACCATCTCCAACAAGAGAGAATCTAACCATCTCCCCTTGATATTCAATGGTATTACCATCGCTGAATCCTCCACTATCAACATCCTAGGGGCTACCATTGACCAGAAACTGAACTGGAGTAGCCATATAAATACCGTGGCTACAAGAGCAGGACAGAGGCCTCCTGACTCCCCAAAGCCTGTCCACCATCTACAAGGCACAAGTCAGGAATTGTGATGGAATACTCTCCACTTGCCTGGATGGGTGCAGCTCCAACAACACTCAAGAAGCTCGACACCATCCAGGACAAAGCAGCCCGCTTGATTGACACCCCTTCTACAAATATTCAGTCCTTCCACCACCGACGCACAGTGGCAGCAGTGTGTACCATATACAAGATGCACTGCAGTAATGCACCAAGGCTCCTTAGACAGCACCTTCCAAACCCGTGACCTCGACCAACTAGAAGGACAAGGGCAGCAAATGCATGGGAACACCACCACCTGCAAGTTCCCCTCCAAGTCACACACCATCCTGACTTGGAACTATATCGCTGTTCCTTCACTGTCACTGGGTCAAAATCCTGGAACTCCCTTCCTAACAGCACTGTGGGTGTACCTACCCCACATGGACTGCAGCGGTTCAAGAAGGCAGCTCACCACCACCTTCTCAAGGGCAATTAGGGATGGGCAATAAATGGCCAGCGACGCCCACATCCCATGAATGAATAAAATAAAAGTAAAAACACTGTTACAACAATGTGTTTTGTTAAATGATCACTTTCTTTGGTCCACTGGCTGGAGATCTGAATTTGTATTTTTTTAAAAAGACAAGCTGCAAGCAAAGTCATCCTTTCAGTTTAAGATGATCACCTAATTTGCAACACTGTTTCCTGCACTGCAAAAAACTCACAGCAGTGTGAAAAGATTATTGCAGCTATTGTTAAGGGTAAAAAAGACACCAATCAGAATTTTTAAAAATTCTTTCTTAGGATGTGAGAGTTGCTGGCTAGGACAGCATTTGTTGCCCATCCCCAACTGCCCTCGAGAAGGTGGCGACGATCTGCCTTCTTGAACTGCTGCAGTCCTGGGATGTAGGCGCACCCACAGTGCTGTGAGGAAGGGAGTTCCCAGTTTTTGACCCAGTGACAGTGAAGGAACAGCAATATAGTTCCAAGTCAGGATGGTGTGCAGCTTGGAGGGACACTCGCAGGTGGTGGTGCTCCCATGATCTGCTGCCCTTGTCCTGCCACTGTGCGTTGGTGGTGAGAGACTGAATGTTGAAGGTGGTGGATGGGGTGCCAATCAAGAGGGCTGCTTTGTCCTGGATGGTGCTGAGCTTCTTGAGCATTGTTAGAGTTGCATTCATCCAGACAAGTGGAGAGTACATACTTGGACCAAGGCTGTAATGAGGTCAGGAGCCGAGTGGCCCTGGCAGAACACAAACTGAGCATCAGTGAGCAGGTTATTGCTGTGTAAGTGCTGCTTGATAACAGTGTCGACGACGTCTTCCATCACTTTGCTGATGATCGAGAGTAGACTAATAGGGTTGTAATTGGCCAGGTTGGATTTGTTCTGCTTTTTTTATGGGCAGGATATACTTGGGCAAATCTTTGCTTTGTCGGGTAGACGCCAGTGCTGTACTGGAACAGCTTGGCTAGGGGCGCTGCTGGTTCTACAGCACAAGTCTTCAGTACTACTACTGGGATGTTGTCAGGGCTCACAGCCTTTGTTGCATCCACTACCTTAGCTGTTTCTTGATATCACGTGGAATGAATCGGATTGGCTGAAGACTCGCATCTGTGGTGCTAGGGACATCAAGAGGAGGCTGAGATGGATCATTCACTCTGCACTTCTGGCTGAAGGTAGTTGCAATGGCTTTAGCCTTGTCTTTGGCACTGATGTGCTGGGCTCTCCCATCACGGAGGATGGGGTGATTGTGGAGCCTACTCCTCCAGTTAGTTGTTTAATTGTCCACTACAATTTTCAACTGGATGTGGGAGGATTACAGAGCTTAGATCTGACCCGTTGGTTGTGCGATTCCTTAGCTCTGTGTATCGAATGCTGCTTCTGTTGTTTAACATGCAGGTAGTCCTGTGTTGCAGCTTCACCAGGTTGGCATCTTATTTTTTGGTATGTCTGGTGCTGCTCCTAGTATACTTTCTTGCACTCATTAAACCAGGGTTGATCCCTGGCTTGATGGTAATGGTAGAGTGGGGGATGTGCTGGGCTATGACGTTACAGATTGTGGTTGCATACTATTCTGCTACTGCTGATGGTCCACAGTGCCTCATGGATGCCCAGCTTTGAGTTGCCAGATCTGTTCTGAATCTATCCCAATTAGCACAGTGGTAGTGCCACACAACATGATGGACAGTATCCTCAATGTGAAGTCGGGACTTCACCTCCACAAGGATTGTGCGGTGGTCACTCCAACCAATACTATCATGGACAGATGCATCTGCAACAGGTAGATTGTGAGGATGAGGTCAAGCAGGTTTTTTCCTTTTGTTGGTAATCTCATCACCTGTCACAGGCCCAGTCTGGAAGATATGTCCATCAGCACTCAGCCGGCTCGGTCAGTTGTGCTGCTACTGAGCCACTCTTGGTGATGGTCCATGAAGTTCCCCACCCAGAGTACATTCTGTGCCCTTGTTACCCTCAGTGCTTCTTCCAAGTGTTGTTCAACATAGAGGAGTACTGATTCATCAGCTGAGAGAGCGCAGTAAGTGACAATCAGCAGGAGATTTCCTTTCCCATGTTTGACCAGATGCCATGAGACTTCATGGGGTCTGGAGTCATCGTTGAGGACCCTAGGGAAACTCCCTCCCAACTATATATCACTGCGTTGGTGGGTCTGTCCTACGATTGGGACAGGACATACCCAGGGATGGTAATGGAAGAATCTGGGACATTGGCTGTAAGGTATGATTTGATGAGTATGATTATGTCAGGCTGTTGCTTGATTAGACTGTGGGACAGCTCTCCCAACACTGGCACAGGTCCGCACATGTTAGTAAGGAGGACTCTGCAGGGTCGACTGGGCAGGGTGAGGTGATGATTGAGGCGATAGAGGGATTGGATTTTGAGGGATTAGGGGAGGGTAAGGCTTCCTCGAGGGGCCTGCAGGGAGTACTTATGCTCCCCTGGCCCATAAGCACTTACCTTTGGGAATCGGCAGCTCCTGCCTCCGTTTCACTGCCAAATTTCCTGGCCCCTGGAAAACCTGCACAGCAGCAGTTAAGATTGAATTGAGCTCCCAAATGCAACGTGGGAGCTTGATTTAATAATGCTGATAAGGTGAGGCGCCTGGATGACCCAATAGTCAACGTTGTAATAATGGTGGCAGAAGCAGTTGAGGTCTTGTTGCGCACACTCCACTTTTTAACTCTCCCCACACCCCTCTCCCACCTGCCACGGGAGGATTAATATCGAGGCCATTATTTAAGTGAGCGAGTGGTAAATCTATGGAACAACTCCCACAGAGATGGTGGGAGCAGATAGTATTCATAGACTCGAATGCAGATTAGGTAGATTTCTTTCAGAAAAATAATAGTTTGGGATACAGTACATGAGTAATTTGAGAGATGGCTTATGGTAAATGAAGAATGTTTAGAAGGAACAGGTGACTTTGGATTGATGGCACCCAACGTTCTTCACCATTGGGTGGGTTTCATTACCGCATGTCTGGGTTTGTTGTAGACGAACTGACAAGAGATGGATTGCCATGATTAGTCAATAACTCCATTATTGTTGTACCATATGACTACCAGGATGGTGGAAGGTGAAGTAGAGAGACTTTTAATCCTTTCTCTGTCCAGCAATTCTTACGTTCCTAACAGATGTAAAACTTCCCACCAGAAGAGTGTACTGTCTGAGCATTCTTAGAGAAGAAAAGCTCAAGCCCCATTGGTTTGTTAAAATTAAAAATACAGTCGTGACATTTTTTTATACTTTCACATAATGTGGGTGTCACTGGCTAGACCAGCATTTATTGCCCATCCCTAATTGCCCTTGAGAAGGTGGTGGTGAGTCACCTTCTTGAACTACTGATGGCCATGTGGTGTAGGTAGACCCACAGTGCTGTTAGGAAAGGAGTTCCAGGATTTTGACCCAGTGACAGTGAAGGAACGGTGATGTTGTTCCAAGTCAGGATGATGTGTGACTTGGAGGGCAACTCGGAGTGGCGTTCCCACTCGTCTGCTGCCCTTGTCTTTTTAGTTGGTAGAAGTCGCGGGTTTGGAAGGTGCTGTCAAAGGATCCTTAGTGAGTTGACATTCAGAGCAGGAAGACAGTGGACGTTAATGTGAAAATTCTTTGTGATTGTACAAATTGTTTTGTTATGCAATAACTTTCAGCATTAGGTGTATTGCAAAAACCAAAACCAGACCTGCCAAATGGCTCAAACAGCTGCCCATTGTTTCCCTGTGGTATTTTGTTGACAATTACCCAAACATATTTTGGATTCCAATCAAAATTGCCAGTGAGCAAACATTTCTAACAATACTGCATTGTTGAGGAGATATAATAAAAGCAACCTGCCTGACTAAACTTTAACCAGTTCATACATAATATTGTCAGTTCTATTACTGTATTTCAGTTTTAATGCCAAATTTCTCTTTCATCCCAACTTGACCCAGCAATAAAGCAAAGCAAAAGTTATTTACTATATAGCATTCAGTCACGTCAGTGGGATTGCAAATAGGAATTTGAATCTCGACCAATACCAGAATTTGGGTGCACTCGTCTGGCTGGGTTGGACGTGTAGGAGGAATGTAGGGTGGGAGAGACAAACTGGCAGGATAACAGTGCCAACCTACATTAGTGCACTTAAGATCAGTTAGTCAGACACACACACTGACACTGACAGTCATACAAGGAAGTCTGGAGATAGAGGTGTAACCAAAAAATAAGGCAGAGAACAGGGAGATTTTTAAAACATGTCCAAAGGGCAAAATCAAACACTGGTTGGCTTTCATTTCACAAGAGCTGGGGAAGTAGGTCAACCAAGGCCCCACCTGCCTGTTCTGGTAGTTCAGATGGATGTTAAAGGTCATGCAGCAGTACCTGAAAAAAAGAGGGGAATTCTCCTGGTGTTAGGGCCAGCACTTTTCCCTCAACCAGTACCCTCAAAAAGAAATAACCTGGCCATTCATCTCATTGCTACTTGTGGGATCTTGTATGCAAAATGGCCATCATATTCACTTACATAACAACACTAGTGACTCCTCTACAAAGTAATGTATTGTATCTGAAGTGCTTTGGGATGTTTTGAAGAGATGTTATAAGGTCCACCATAAATCGAAATCTTTTTCAACACCCAGGCAATCGCCCTGACCTCACCACCCCCGGCCCCAAATGGACTGCACAATAGTAAAGCCTAAACGCAATTTCTTTTGAATGTTATAATATCGATCAAAGGCAAAACTTAGCTATTTTAACTAGGCAGGGTTAAGCCATTCCCTCACCAGCACTCCAATGAAACAATGATGCACAGGCGCACCAGGAGCCTCTGGGATATGTGCTTATGGGATGCATAAACAGTAGGAACGTCACTGTCAGACGATCGGTTGAGCACACCTTAATTCTATGTTTGTTTCAGTGTACAAAGCTCAACATTTTAACTCTTTAAACTAAAAGTGGCAACCTAAGCTCACAGCTAACCTCAGTTGGCTGACTGAGGTAATGACAATCACCGCACTTCAATCTAATTCCAGTACAAATTTGCAGTTTATGAAGTGCTTTGAGATGCTATAAGTTGTTAGTCTCTTTTTATCATCACATAGACATCATTTAGGCTTTCTAGGGGCCAAATGTGATGCTTGTTTACCATGAAATGTGATGTAGAATCTGATTTCACATTGGTCTAGGAAAGATAGCTGTCTTTTTATAAATGGAAACAACATAAACCAAGCAGAAAATTTGAAAAGTTAGTTTCTGGTATGCTGGCCTTAAAAAAAATACAGGAACTTTCTTTTATTTTTACTACTCCATTTTAAAGTACTTTTTCCTAATGTTTAGATCACTCCATGTTTAGATTCCACTATTCTTCAGATGAGAGTGGGCAAGCAACCTCCTCCTAAGCTGCAAATGATACTTCTTCATAAGGGACTACCCTGTGTGCTTAGCCTCCCTGTGATTGGAAACTCATCATCTGGGTAATTTTGGGTGCAAACCAATTATACAGTCCTGCTGCACAGACTACTTAGTGCATCAGCTTCAAGTTTTTTTGTGTGTTTGTATTTACCTACATTGAGGCCCAGTTTTAAGATACTTATAAATATTGCTTTCAGTCTGACATGAGAAACTTACTCCTGTAGGGTTTCAAACCCTTGCTCTTTGTACAACAGTTCTTGTTTCATCTGGGAAAGCTCTCTCTTCAGCTTGTTTACCTGTGGAGGAACAGATAGAAAAAAACAAATCTTTTAGTTAGAAAAAAAATAGGGTCTCCCAGACAATCTGTGCGTCCTTCCTGGAGCCCGTAAACATGATCCCTATTTCATGACTACCTCAACAGTACTGCAAACAAGAGCAGCATTCCTTCACAGACAGTGAAAGGGACGACGACGCAACTCAAGATATCCTTTCTCCTAAATATCCTGACGGTTGCACATAATGAAATACTTTCTCCCCACCAGCATGCACAACTCTGCCAACAAACTCAGTGCATCAATATAGCATCTATACATACATTGAAACAAAATATACTCCGGGTAAATTATTTGACTCCTAGCAGGAAGCCATGCTTACAGGGAGCATTGTTTGGAGAATCAGGGCTATAGTGCTGTGACTCTATTTTTGATCTCTGCTGCATTCAATTGTGGCCACCCTTTGGAAACGCAGGATTGCTGAATTTACCCTTATAACTTGACCCGATATTTAAGTTCATTTTTTCTTTTAAAGAGATGTTAGCCCATTTGTTTTAAATGAGTTAACACCTCCACTAATTCAGAGCGAGGAATCCAAAGTCAAGCCTGTTTTTACAATATCATTCCCAGTCATTTCCAAGTCTGTATAGATGGTTCAGTTCAAATTACAGCATGATTACATCGTACAAATGCACATGTCTCATTCTAGGTGATTGAAGCAGCTGACTAGTACCCTGGTTTAATCACATCTCTGTCTGTGTTAATGCAAATCTACTCAAAACAGTACAAAGCCCCTGCCAGGTAGATGCCACATGTGGAACTCATCCATAACATTTTCTCCTGGGAGTATTTAAACCTTTTGGGGAACAGGTGAAAAGTGTTTGGAGATTCAATGGAATATCTCAGGTTACTGAAAGTCAAGACGCCAAAGCTAAATGTTTAAACATTTTTGGACCTTAGCCTATAAATTGTCAACCAAAATAAGTAAAATAACAAGGTTTGAAATGGCCGCCTTACAACTTCTCAGTGAAACCTCTGTTCAAATCAAATTTCTTCAGCATCTGCTATTCTTACCCGAACCCTTGTGGTTGATATTTCTGCCTTGAGGATATCAGGGTCGTACTTTGTGCTCGATGAAGATCCTGAGAATACTGCAAAATAAATGATGAAATTAAGTTTTTTATGGAATTTGTAACTTTACTCACAAGTTCAATGAAGCTGCAGCCCTCTTGATTTTACAAACATGCAACATAAATAAATAGTAAGAACATTGTCACATAGAAAATGGGCAATATGTGCCACTAAGTGGTAGTCCAAAGAAGGCGCCAACCTGCCAATCAAAGACCAGCTGCCACTGCTGGTGGTCAAATGTGTGGCAGCCATTAGCATCATCGTAAACAAGAGCATTCCAGGGCAGCAGACTGCTCTAATTTTAATCCAGAAAACTTCTATTACTGATGAGCATCACTAACACTGCTGGTATGTGGATGGGCTGCCTTGGCTTGCTGGCTCACACGAGTTGTTGTTATGGGCAAGTAAAATAAGAAAATCAAGAAGACAAACTAAGTTTTCCTGGGTGATCACAACCTCAGATGATTTGGCAACCCAGGTTAATAAAACCTACCTAATATTTGCATAATTCCAGTGAAAACTGCACTTTCCAGAATGCTGACTTTAATACTGACATTTCCTCTTCTCCTGGAGTGGGGAAAAACAAACTCTGCTTGTGATACTGGGCCTCATTCTATTAAAATGGAAGGGTATGAAATGGTGGGTATCATGCCCATAATTACCTGATGTGTCCCTGACAGGTGGCACTCTGTGCTGGCAGCACATGTTTGGAAAACTGTCCCTTTCTACTATAGAGGATCATGAATGGCAGAACTGGATTTAAGCCCACATCTCCGATTTGTTTTTTTATGAAGAGGTAGCATTTCCACAGTGGTTCTCGCAATCTCCCACCGTAACTTTGACGGAGACCCTGTTTCTCTGTCAAAGTAACAGTGGAATATTGGGAAAACCTCCATGGAAATTCTATTCCCAAATCGCATCAATCGAATCTGGCACGAGGTAACATAGAAAAAGAGGCAAATTATAACATCCATAATACCTACTTTACTGACTTTGGGCTGAACTTTGTGCCAATGGGCTCCTGGTGCTGGGCTGAGGAGGCGGGGAAACCTCGCCTTGGCCATTTGGAGCCCCCCACCCCCCCCCCCCACCCCTGGCACAAGTGTACAGCGCCAGGCCAATTAACAGACCAGCGCCAGGATCCTTTAAAGAAAGGGATCCTGCCTCCAAGAGCTGCCGGCCAATCTCATGGCTGGGAACGGTGGCTACTGCCGGTACTGCAAGAGGCCTTGGACTCAGGCCCAGCGCTGGAGCCCGAACCCAAGGTGAGTGAGTGAGTGAGGCAGGGTCACCAGGGCCAGACCGTCAGGCTCCAGCAGGAGGGTGGGCGGTGGGGGGGGAGGGTAAGGGTGGGTGTTTAGTGCAGTGGGGGGACTGTTAACATGTGTGGTATTTTTCTAGGCAGGAGCCCTCCATGGGCCACTGATGGCTCATGAAGGAAGATCGCCACACCTCCTCCCCAAACATGCAGGGAGGTCACCTCAATTTACTGGGCGACCTCTCATTGGTGTGGAGGCCAGCCACCACACCACCTCACCCCCCCACCATCCCCCCATCCCCGCCCCCACTACCACTCCCACCAGCAGGAAGGGGTCCTTAAGTGGCTGGTAATAGGCCACTCAAGGGCCTCAATTGGCCACTGGGCATGAAGGCCATCATCGGCCTCTCCTGCCTCCGACAAAATGCGATAGGCTCTCTGCTCCACGCCTCCCGTCGCAACTCTATGGTCCCCCCACCCACCCCCCACCACCGCCTCTGAACCCGTCCTAGGGGTCACATTAAATTCAGCTCTTTGTTTATATTCCATAACCTCAAGCATTCGGTAAGATGGAGATTACTCCTGAAAATCAATCTCCTATGCTGGACTTCAAAGATCAGTAACTGTAAATGACATGCTGTAGTTTTTTTTTATTTGGTCATGGGATGTGGACATCGCTGGCTAGGACAGCATTTATTGCTCATCCCTAATTGCCCTTGAGAAGGTGGTGTTGAGCTGCCTTCTTGAACCACTGCAGTCCGTGTGGGGTAAGTACACCCACAGTGTTATTAGGAAGGGAGTTCCAGGATTTTGACCCAGCGACAGTGAAGGAACGGCGATATAGTTCCAAGTCAGAATGGTGTGTGACTTGGAGGGGAACCTGCAGGTAGTGGTGTTCCCATGCATCTGCTGCCATTGGCCTTCTAGGTGGTAGAGGTCATGGGTTTGGAATGTGCTGTCTAAGAAGCCTTGGTGCGTTGTTGCAGTGCATCTTGTATATGGTTCACACTGCTGCCACTGTGCATTGGTGTTGGAGGGAGTGAATGTTTGTGGATGGGGTGCCAATCAAGCGGGCTGCTTTTTCCTGGATGGTGTTGAGCTTCTTGAGTGTTGTTGGTCACACGCCTGACTTGTGCCTTGTAGATGGTGGGCAGGCTTTGGGGAGTCAGGAGATGAGTTACTCCCCACAGGATTTCTAGCCTCTGACCTGCTCTTGTAGCCACAGTATTTATCAAGTCCAGTTTCTGGTCAATGGTAACTCCCAAGATGTTGATAATGTGAAGTAATTGTTGATTTCAGAGACACCAGGATAGATTTTAAACTTAGCTAACTGGGTGGTAATCATCCATTCTTTATACAACCCACCCGAATTTCATTCATTTGATACTATGGTAATATCCCTGAAAGCATGCTCTGAATATTGTACTGACGCCAGTACTATTAGTATAAATGCAGATATACACAGATGTACTGCATCATAGTTTGTATGTGTATATTACTAGGGTGGTGTGGAAGAGAGGGTGCTTGTTGGGAGCACATCCACAAGGCATGTACATCAATCAAATCAACCTAAGGAGTCTAAAGTCACTTTGCAGGGTAATTACAACAACAGCAAAAGGCTCTTTAGTTTATCAAGCCCATGGTAATACAAGTGTGCAACTCAGCTTTAAGAAGTTATTAACAAGATATCCACCCATGGCAACAGCAGTAACAACAATGCTGATGGATGAGTCATCATAACGTGTATAGTTCTATCTCCAAATACAAGAAAAATTGGGGAAGGGGAGGAAAGTAGGGATGGGGACCAAATTGAAGATGTCATGGTCAAATCAGAATTTTTCCTCATTCCTTGCTCTCATGCATTATCCAATGTTCTACCTAAGGGGCACAAATGGGACTGTCACAAAGTACAGAGTGCATGGACTTTCCAGTGTGATTTTTTTTTTTAATAGCACTTCTTCCTTTCTCCTTTCTCACCAATAGGTCTCCTCTCCTGACATCATGGACTCCTTGGTTAAGTACAGTTCAACTGGCACTGGCCTTCCATTGGTATTTCTTCCAACTGGCCATAATTCATGAGCCTTGACCATGACTGTTGACAAGCTATTTGAAAACAGAGGGCACACAGCTGTGCCAGTCCTGCCCTCACCCAATGACCACACATGTGTAGCCCCCTCCATAGACATCACTGGAAAGCAATCAGAAGTAGGACTCGCCTATTTCCAACCTATACCGAGAGGACTGAGGATAATTGTAGCACTCCTACTGTCTGTGATCAGCACAGACCAGAAATCGAGCTGTGACCTTCTTGGTCAGCACTCACTCAGTGGATAAACCCAAATGAGCCTTTGAGGGGCTGGGAGGGGGGTTCAGGGGGTGGGGGCAGGGGAGTGAGGCATGGGGAGAGATCCTCAGATGTATCATGAGTGCGTGCATAGGCCTGAGCAGACAGCTGCTTTAAGGATCATCCGTAATTCCACAAGAGATGCTAATAGATTTCTAGATCATTTATAATGAATGGATTTGTGGCAAAGAGGAACAGCAGTAGAGATGCCCTTAGGAAGGGCAGCCCCAACCCAGGGGATGCAAATGATCCTTTGTTTTGGGAAGATTTAAATTTAGGGGCATTTGAATTTTCCCGCCTGGTGTCCCTAGTTTTCTGAGTTGGAAAACCTGTCAAATAATCTGGGGTAACATGCAAACACAGTAAATAATTACACGTAAGGCAGGCATCACTTCCTTTGGCAGTTAAGTTGAGGAATGTAGATTAACTGGAAATATCAGGATCGCACACTCATGTTATTCTACTCAGTTCTGTACAGCTGTGAATGTTTCAGATCTAAAAGGACTAGTTATATGAATGGCCTACATTACAACATACAGTTTATGGAGTACAAACACTTGGCTGTCTTGCTCTACTTTGCTCTTCTTCATCATTTGTCCCTTCTTTGTAACTCAAAAGCAATTTTACTATGGAATAAGTGCAGTGAATGAAGGGCTCACTTGTAACTTTCTTTTCCTCAATTTCTTTCTAGCCTCTCCAATGTTCATTCCTCCTATCCTGAAAGTGCAGCCATGTACTGACATACAGTTTCTTGGGCACAAGTTGCGTCACCCAAAGCGTAGGATATTCATCCAATGCTTGTACCTGTGCATTTCCCGCTTCGGGATAGCAATCGGAAGCATAAAACCTGACTGATTTTGCACCTCCTTACTGTAACAGCACTGAGGTCAATTGTACTGGGAAGGCATCTGCACACTGCTCAGTATATTATCTGACAGTACAGCATGACCATCAATTCATCACGTGAAGAATAGTAAGTTTGAACACATGACGTACCAATGTCTAGTACAATGTGTCATATCACTAACCAGTGTTTCAGCACACTGAGTATAGTAATCAGTATGCAATAGTGACATCAATTTCATCCTGTCGTTAAATTCATGACATATCTATAATGTGTAGAGTCACATACACAGTAATAAGCCATTACTAATACAAATTATGGTCTCATGCTTCCAGTGGGGATCACTGGTCAAATGAGGAGCAGGTCAAAGTATCACCGCTAGTGTTATTGCCCTTTCTCCTTCCCATACTATCTTTAAGTGTTGTTCCCCACGCCGGAACATTAAAGCACAGCATTTATCTAGTACATAGCAAGTTATGTTGGTTGGATTCAAAGGCCAGGATTTTCCACTAGCATAATCCGAGTGAGATGACCATGATAAGATCTTCTTTTCCTATTTGAAGCAAGTCTCTGAAAGAGGCTCCAGCAATTTAGTTCAAACATGGACAGAAGAATTGACATCTCGAAGCAAGGTGAGATTGACTCCCTTGACATCAAAACAGCATGTGTCTGGCTGAATGTGACACCAAGGAGCCTTAGTAAAACTGAAGTCAATGGGGATAAGGGGAAAACTCTCCAGTGGCTGGAGTCATACCTGGTAGAAAGAAAAATAGTTGTGGTTGACGGAGACCAATCATCTCAGCCACGGAACATCACTACAGGACTTCCTCAGGGCAGTGTCTCAGGCCAAACTATCATCAATGACCTCTCTCCATCATAAGGTCGGAGGTGGAGCTGTTCGTTGATGATTGTACAGTCTTCCCCTCCATTAGCAATTCCTCAGGTCATGAAGCAGAACATGCTTACATGCATCAGGACGTGGAAAACATCCTGGCTTGGGCTAATAAACGACACGTGACACTAGGGCCATGCAAGTGTCAAGCAATGACTACCTCCAACAGGAGAGAGCCGAAAATAAAAGCAAAATACTGCAGATGCTGGAAATCTGAAACAAAAACAAGAAATGCTGGAAATACTCAGCAGGTCTGGCAGCATCTGTGCAGAGAGAAGCAGAGTTAACATTTCAGATCAGGGACCCTTCATCAGAGCTGGCAGATATTAGAAATGTAAAAGGTTTTAAGCAAGTAAAGCGGGGGTGGGGCATGAGATAACAAAAGAAGTGTTGATAGGACAAGGTCACAGAGAATAACTGACCAGAATGTCATGCAGCAAAGGAAAACAGTATGTTAATGATGTGTTGAAAGACAAAGCATTAGTACAGAGAGGGTGTTAATGGACAGAAAACTGAGCAGCCTGACCCCAAGCACGACATGAAAAAAACAGTGGGTAGGCACAGTAGAAGCAAACTAAACAAACTAAACTAAAATAAACACATAAAAAAGAAAAAATAACTAAAAATAAAAATAAAAAGGGGGGCCCGTCATGCTCTGAAATTACTGAACTCAATATTCAGTCTGGCATAATCGGTAAATGAGATGCTGTTCCTCGAGCTTACTACGTTGATGTCCACTGCAACAATCCCAGGACTGAGATGTGAGCATGAGAGCGGGGGGGCGGATGTTGAAATGGCCAGCAAGTGGAAGCTCGGGGTCATGCTTTCGGACTGAGCGGAGGTGTTCCGCAAAGCGGTCACCCAGTCTGCGTTTGGTCTCTCCAATGTAGAGGACACCACATTGTGAGCAATGAATATAGTATACTAAATTGAAAGAAGTACAAGTAAATCGCTGCTTCACCTGAAAGGTGTGTTTGGGGCCTTGGATAGTGAGGAGAGAGGAGATAAATGGGCAGGTATTACACCTCCTGCAATTGCAGGAGAAGGTGCCATGGGAAGGGGACGAGGTGGTAGAGGTAATGGAGCAGTGGACCAGGGTGTCACAGAGGGAATGATCCCTTCGGAATGCTGACAGGGGAAGGGAGGGGAAGATGTGTTTGGTTGTGGCATCACGCTGGAGGTGGCGGAAATGGCGGAGGATGATTCTTTGGATGTGGAGGCTAGTGGGGTGGAAAGTGAGGACAAGGGGAACCCTGTCGCGGTTCTGGGAGGGAGGGGAAGGGGTGAGGGCAGAGCTGCGGGAAATGGGCCAGATACGGTTGAGGACCCTGCTGGCCACAGTAGGGGGGGTGGGGGGGGAGGTGATGCGGAGGGGGGGAATCCTCGGTTGTGGAAAAAGGAAGACATATCAGAAGCACCATCATGGAAGGTAGCATCATCAGAGCAGATGCGTCGGAGACGGAGAAACTGGGAGAATGGAATGGAGTCCTTACAGGAAGCAGGGTGTAAAGAAGTGTAGTCAAGGTAGCTGTGGGAGTCGGTGGGCTTATAATGAATATCAGTAGACAGCCTATCCCCAGACATGGAGACAGAGAAGTCGAGGAAGGGAAGGGAAGTGTCAGAGATGGACCATGTAAAGGTGAGAGAAGGGTGGAATTTAGAAGCAAAGTTGATAAAGTTTTCTAGTTCTGGGCAGGAGCAGGGAATGACACCGATAGAGTCATCAATGTACCAGAAAAAGAGTTGGGGGAGGGGGCCTGAGTAGGACTGGAACAAGGAATGTTCGACATATCCCACAAAAAGACAGGCATAACTCGGACCCATGCGGGTACCCATAGCAACAACTTTTACTTGAAGGAAGTGAGTGGAGTTGAAGGAGAAGTTGTTCAATGTGAGAACAAGTTCAGCCAGGCGCAGGAGGGTGGTGGTGGATGGGGACTAGTTGGGCCTCTGTTAAAGGAAGAAGCCAAGAGCCCTCAAACCGTCCTGCTGGAGGGATGGAGGTGTAGAGAGATTGGACGTCCATACTGAAGAGGAGGCGGTTAGGGCCAGGAAACTGGAAATTGTCAAAATGACGTAGGGTGTCAGAGGAGTCACGGATGTAGGTGGGAAGAGACTGGACCAGCGGAGAAAAGATAGAGTCAAGATAGGAAGAAATAAGTTCAGTGGGGCAAGAACAGGCTGAAACAATGGGTCTGCTGGGACAGTCCTGTTTGTGGATTTTGGGAAGGAGATAGAAGCAGGCTCACCGGGGCTGTGGGCTATGAGGTTGGAAGCTGTAGAGTGAAGATCTCCAGAGGAGATCAGGTCAGTGACAGTCCTGTGGACAGTAGCCTGATGTTCAGTGGTGGGGCCATGGTCCAGGGGGAAGTAGGAAGAAGTGTCTGAGAGTTGGCGGTGAGCCTCTGCAAGATAGAGGTCAGTAAGCCAGACAACAACAGCACCACCCTTGTCTGCAGGTTTGATGACAATGTTGGGGTTAGACCTGAGAGTATGGAGTGCGGCAAGTTCAGAGGTTCAGAGAGAGCCTAACCAGCTCCTCTCAACATTCAATGGCATTCCCTATTGTTTTCGGACTGAGCTTAAAAGCAATAGAACACAATTACCTGTTACAAATAATGTATTTGGTGCCTTTCATCAGAACCAAGCTATCAATGCCAACTTTAAAAATGGATTCCCATTTTTGTTCCTGAAGTGTGTGATGTATTCTTACTTCAAGGAGGAAAGGCATTCTGCATCTACTGTCAGTGCATTGGGAGCAGGACTAAGTACAGTTTCATTAAGAATCACTAGGCAGCATACAATTCTATTACTAGCAGATTATTGTGCCTTTTTTTCCTCTGTGAATAATGGATCACTTTAAGGAATGTAACTCAGACACTTTATTATTAACTAGAGACTCATAAAGCACATTTACATAGGGCATTGAGAAAATAGAAACTGATGGGATTTGAATTAACTAAGCCTTTACTCAGTAATTTTCGACAAACAATGGATTACAACACATTCTTGCCTTACGACCAGGTGAGAAAGGGGTCTAGGGGTTCACTTTCAGCCTTCACCTGGACTTACTGTTACAGGGTTTAATTTTAAACACACTGTGTTTTTAGCTCCCCCTTGGTGAATCCTTGTTCACCGCTTTCTAATTAGAAGGCAAAGAAACCAGCACAAACAGGCTTTCTTAGGTTTAAAGAAGGAAGGTTGGAATTTATTAAACGTAAACTTAAACTGTAATTCGGTTGATGCCTAAGGATACATGACGTGCTCACGTTAGCATGCATATGCGATACACTTATGCAAATGGAAACAGAAAAGAGCAGAAGAAAAATAAAGTGGAAAGGTTTGAGGCAATATCTAAAAGGTGGTTGTTACAGTTCTTCAAGTTCAATGTAGAGTCCTTCATTGTAGGTAGATCTTGCTTTCCATTGGGGCCCAGTATTCTTCTTACACCTTGTTCACTGTAGGAGACTTTTCTCTCTTGAGGTTCATGTGTTTTCAGTGGATTCAGAGGCTTGTGAGAAAGAGATGGGAGCAGACAGGAGACTGTTTGTACAAATTCAAAAAACTCAGGTTGCCCAGCAGATTAGTCATGTGACTTGCTGGTTTTACCATGTCCGTTTGTGTATTTGGCCATGTTAGCAGTCAACCTTGAATGCGGGCTCCCCCACCTTCAACAGCTGGTGATCAAAAGTCCATTGTGGGTTGAATGTGTCAGGGAATGGCTGCTTTGTCCTTTCAAACACTGTTAATATGCAAATGTATTTTCCAGCCACGGCTAATCTTTTTAACAAGTCCTTTCTTCACTCCAGTAACAGTTTAAAATCAATGTTCATGACAAAATTAATGTGCCTCATTCTTGGCAGGTAGTGGTCTAGCATGACACTTGGTTATCTTTGTACTTCACCTTCAGTAGTTGCTCATTCAGTCTGAATACAGAATATCCCCTATGGACAGTGCAAGGCACCACTGCATCTCCACCAAATGAAAGAAGTGAACTATTCCAATGCAATATGAGAGATTGACACAATCAAATTGTGTGTTTTTTTCCCATCAGTTTCTTCCCTCCTCTCTTTAAAGTGTTTTTACTCCATGCTGTGGTACAGTCCCAAGGGCTTCAATCACCCTTTGGTACTTCCCTCTTTCAGCTATTAATCATCCATACCAATGGGACCACCATAGACCCTATCTCAGTGAAGACTGGCATCAAACAAGGCTGTGCCATTGCACCAACCCTCTTCCCCATCTTCTTCACTGCAATTTTGCATCTCACCTCCAGCAAGCTCCTCACAGGAGTGGAGAGTCTTCACATTTCTTGGCAGGATCGGCAGTCTAATGTCAGCATCCTCTCTCAAGCCAACATTCCCAGCATCGAGGTGCTAATCACCCAAAACCAGAATCGCAGGGTGGGCCACATTACTTGCATATCTGACACCAGGATCCAAAGCAACTGCTCTACTCTGAGCTTCACCGCAGCAAAAGACTCCCAGGAGGACAGAGGAAACACTTTAGGGACATTCTTAAAGCATCTCTGAATAAATCCGAAATAACCACTGATGCATGGGTGTCCCTGACCCTCAACCATTTAAAGTAGAGGAGATGCATTCGGGAAGGTACAGAGTACCTCATGAGATTTTGATGGGAGCACCAGGAAGCCAAGTCCAGGCAGCGGAAGGAGTGCACAGACCCCCCCAAGTAACTTGCCTATCCAACTCTTCAAATACCACCCTACCCCACATGTGGTAGAGTCTGCAGTTCGCGCATTGGACTTGTTAACCATGTTAGAACTCACTGGAGTGGAAGCAAGTCATCATCAGTCCCGAGGGACTACTTATGAAGATTAGTCATCTCCGAGTGAGAGTCAGGAAGCAAATTCATTGCAGTGGACATCGCAGTTGAGCCTAAACCTGTACTCACCAACATGCATGCGTGCATCTCCGGCCATCGTCCCCCTCCTTAATCCAGTGGAACTGAAGCTGACTGCAGTAGCCTTACCACTGCTCTGGCTGAAAGCAGCTAACTCAGCATAGACTAGGGATCTAATCTGGGGCCTTCCTGCGCTGAACTGCTCATTGCCACCGACTGGATAAAGCTCACTGTATTAATAGGGGAGCTCTAAAAGCATTCACAGACCTTTTGAAAACAGTTCTACGCACTCATTACCTTACTGGATTAGTTTAACTCTTTTGCTCTGCCAATGAACTGAGAAAAGATGGCAAACATGGGTGTCAAATCTTTTGAAAAAGCACACGTAACTGTTTACTCTACAAAATGAAAGGAATGTTTGTAATTCTGCCACTCAGACCCCACTCAGTGTCATTAAGTGACTCTACACTTTGTTCTGCACTGTTATCACAGCATTGACGCACACAACATACATTGTCTTCACTGTAACTAAAATAAATGGGCTTTTTGTAAGCTTTCATCAGGTCACATGGCAAAAGTGCGCCAACAAAATCCAAAAATAGACCCACCTGCACGTATGGAGCATACAGATAAATGAACACACAAAAAAACAAAAATTGATACAAAATGATCACCTCAAACCAGTAAGATGCAGTAAACACTTGCCAGGATGAATCAATATGGATAGATTACAAATGTATTGAACAGTGTAAATAAAATGCGTTGATCTGAGAATGGTGATGCTTTGGGACGATTCATTACAAAATATACGGAATCCACAAATCAGTCTTTTTTCAATACAGTCAGACTTCTGTCTAGCACACTAGTGGCTACAAGCTACAGAATGTTGAGTGTTCACCACAGTTTTAAAATTTGAATCCCCAGTTTAGCCATTTTAAAATAAAATCTGTTTTCTGAAAAATACAAGAGACATAATCAGGAGTATCCAAGACAGGCAGCAAATTTACTCAAAAGTTTCATAATAATTGTTTGGAATATTTCAAAAGTCACATTTGGTACCATTCAGCAGCATTTTATTTTACAGACTAAACTTTTTTTGGAAGAAGGCACAATGGTTTATATATTGGTGTAATTACAGTGCATCCTCTTCATGCAGCCTTTATACATTGGCAGTATAACTGTGCATATTTGTACAGTAGTCTTGCATCCTTCAAGGTTAGAGAAGTCAAGTGGTAGAAGCAGAGAAGATAGTGGGACATGATTGCAATCCTATTTTCCTAGTTTAGCTGGGTGGGTTACTTTTCCAGAAAATGGCAGCACTCCTTTTCTAAGGCATTTTCTTTCCTTACTTTCCACAGGGTAAACTGTAGCACACACCTTCCAGGCTGAGAGAGAATGTAGGTGAATTTCTCACAGATCATGGCCAATGCTGCTGTGTATCCAGCTGTGAAGAACAGTTCAGGATGACATTCTTTTCCTCTCAATCCTATGTTCAAATTCTTTCATTGCCTCACCCCTCCCGATTTCTGTAAGCTCCTCTAGCCGTACAAACCTCTGAGAAGTTTCCTTTCATCCAACTCCTGCCTCTTCTGCACCCCTCACTCTCCTTACCCCATCATTGGTGGCTGTGGTTTCAGCGTCCTAGGCCCTAAGTTCTGGAATTCCCTCCCTAAACCTCTTCTCCTCTCTATCTCTCTCTCCTCATAAGATCGTCCTTAAAACCCACCTCTTTGACCAAACTTGTAGTCAGTCATCTCTCATAGTGGGCTGAATTTTTCCACGAATGAAGAAGTCCTGCTGTCGGGCCCGAAAGTGGGAGCCGACCCCGTGCTGGCAGGTGGCGGGACCCTGGGGTGACATTTTACCAGTGGCGCCCATTAAGAAGCTGTTGCCAGGGCCGCCGTCCTCTATTGGATGGCGGCCCGCCTCTCAGAGCTGCCTGCCCAATCAGAGGGCTGGCAGCTCGGCAGTGCCACTGCTAGCGGTAGCCACTGCTGAAGCTACATCACAGAGAGGGCCCTCAATGCCGAGGAGGCCTTGAAGCCAGGTTAGTTTTTTTGGGGAAGCCGTCACCAGGCGGCGGGCTCCACCCCGATGGTTTCCCTGCCATATTACCAGCCCTCCTGCCTCCCAGCCCGTCTCCAAACAGCTGGTAAAATCCAGCTTAATATCTCCCTTCTTGACCTGGTGTCACTTTTTGTCTGATGTGCTTCTCAGAAGCATCTTGGGACATTTTTTGATGAGGTACTTGTCCTAGGTTACAGGACAGTGCAAGGCTGATGTACTTGCCCTATATTACAGAACCGTGTGAGGCTACATGTTTCTAGTTTAGAGGGCTTTCACAGCAGGAATTGGCTTCAACTTAAGGTTTCCAGGGCTTTCCTAACCACTTTCCTAAAAACCTCAGAGATTGTGAGTTACGTAAAATAAACTGATCCAGTGATGTAAGTGGGAAATCAAAGCAAGTGGAGGTGAGGGCTACAACAATGTAGGGCTGATCGTCCAACACACTATAGCTTCAAGCAAACGTCCTCACAGGGAGTGCAATATTGATACAGTTACCTGCAATGTACAAGTAGAGCTGGGGAAAGATACAGAAATACAGAAATGGGGCTTGTAATGAAAGGAAAACCAGAAGAGGTGCAGGAAAGGCATGTAAAGGATAGTCTATGTGGGACGAAGCGATGAAGAAAGGCAAAAGAAATATTGACACTGAATTCCATAAATGGTTGTTTTTTACAAAACTATATCATATAAAGCTGGGAACATCACAATTGCCTAAATCAGGGAATCAGATCACACTGTCACTTTCCTGACAGTTTTGCATCTGTGGCAAGAGGGTGATGCAACACATTGAAACATTTACTGGTGGTGCTTGGGGGGGATCAGATATGAATCAGTTCCTCATCCAGTCTCATCTGTACTACTGTGGGGACACTCGGCATGGAGGACTACTGCTTCATCACAGTGGAAGGCGAGACAGTCAAACACAACAGCAGCAACAGCTTGCCTTTGTATAATGCATTAGGACAAGTACCTGCAGCCCCACACCATCATGTAATTTTTTTTTATTCATTCATGGGATATGTGCATTGCTGGCTAGGCCAGCATTTATTGTCCATCACTAATTGTCCTTGAGAAGGTAGTGATGAGCTTCCTTCTTGAACCGCTGCAGTCCATGTGAGGTAGGTACACCCACAGTGCTGTTTGGAAGGGAGTTCCAGGATTTTGACCCAGCGACAGTGAAGGAACGGTGATAGAGTTCCAAGTCAGGATGGTGTGTGGCTTGGAGGAGAACTTGCAGATGATGGTGTTCCCATGCATCTGCTGCCCTTGGCCTTCTAGGTGGTAGAGGTTGCTGGTTTGGAAGATGCTCTCTAAGGAGCCTCTGTGCGTTGCTGCACTGCATCCTGTAAATGGTACACACTGATGCCACTGTGCATTGGTGGTGGTGGGAGTGAATGTTTGTGGACGGGGTGCCAATCAAGTGGGATACTTTGTCCTGGATGGTGTCGAGCTTCTCAAGTGTTGTTGGAACTGCACCCATCCAGGCAACTGTGGAATATTCCATCACACTCCTGACTTGTGCCTTGTAGATGGCAGACAGGCTTCGGGCAGTCAGGAGGTGAGTTACTTGCCTCAGGATTCCTAGCCTCTAACCTGCTCTTACAGCCATGGTATTTATGTGGCTACTCCAGTTCAGTTTCTGGTCAATGGTAACCCCTAGGATGTTGATCGTGGAGGATTCAGTGATCGTAATGCCATTGAATGACAAGAGGAGATGGTTAGATTCTCTCTTGTTGGAGATGGTCAGTGGCTGGCACTTGTGTGGCACAAATGCTACTTGCCACTTTTCAGCCCAAGCTTGGATGTTGTTCAGGTCTTGCTGCATTTCTACACAGACTGCTTCAGTGTCTGAGGAGTCGCGAATGGTGTTGAACATTCTGCAATCATCAGCGAACATCCCCACTTCTGACTTTATGACTGAACGAATGTCATTGATGAAGCAGCTGAAGATGGTTGAGCCTAGGACACTACCCTGAGGAACTCCTGCAGTGATGTCCTGGAGCTCAGATGATTGACCTCCAACAACGACAACCATCTTCCTTTGTGCTAGGTATGACTCCAACCAGCGGAGAGTTTTCCCTGATTCCCATTGATTTCAGCTTTGCTAGGGCTCCTTGATGCCACACTCAGTCAAATGCTGCCTTGATGTCAAGGGCAGTCACTCTCACCTCAGCTCCAGAGTTCAGCTCTTTTGTCCATGTTTGAACCAAGGCTGTAATGAGGTCAGGAGCTGAGTGGCCCTGGTGGAACCCAAACTGAGCGTCAGTGAACAGGTTATTGCTAAGCAGGTGCTGCTTGATAGCACTATCGATGACACCTTCCATCACTTTACTGATGATCGGGAGTAGACTGATGGGGCAGTAATTAGCCGGGTTGGACTTGTCCTGCTTTTTGTGTACAGGACATACCTGGGCAATTTTCCACATTGCTGGGTAGATGCCAGTGTTGTAGCTGTATTGGAATGAGTTGGCTAGGGGTGTGGCAAATTCTGGAGCACAGGTCTTCAGTACTATTGCCGGAATATTATCAGGGACCATAGCCTTTGCAGTATCCAGTGCCTTCAGTCGTTTCTTGATATCATGCGGAGTGAATCGAATTAGAAGAAGTCTGGCATCTATGATGCTGGGGACTTCAGGAGGAGGCTGAGGTGGATCATCAAATTGGCATTTCTGGCTGAAGATTGTTGTAAATGCTTCAGCCTTATCTTTCACATTGATGTGCTGGGCTCCCCCATCATTGAGGATGGGGATATTTGTGGAGCCACCTCCTCCAGTTAGTGGTTTAATTGTCCACCAACGTTCACGGCTGGATGTGGCAGGACTGCAGAGCTTAGATCTGATCCGTTGGTTATGGGATCGCTTAGCTCTGTCTATCGCATGCTGCTTACACAGTTTGGCACACAGATAACCCTGTGTTGTTGCTTCACAAGGTTAAGACCTCATTTTGAGGTATGCCTGGTGCTGCTCCTGGCATGCCCTCCTGCACTCTTCATTGAACCAGGGTTGATCCTTCGGCTTGATGGTAATGGCAGAGTGGGGGATATGCCGAGCCATGATGTTACAGATTGTGGTTGAGTACAATTCTGCTGCTGTTGATGGCCCACACCGCCTTATGGATGCCTAGTTTTGTATTGCTAGATCTGTTCAAATTCTATCCCATTTAGCACGACGGTAGTGCCACACAACACGAAGGAGGGTATCCTCAATGTGAAGGCAGGACTTTGTCTCCACAAGGACTGTGCGGTTGTCACTCTTACCAATACTGTCATGGATAGATGCATCTGCGCAGGCGGACTGGTGAGGATGAGGTCAAGTATGTTTTCCCCTCTTGTTGGTTCCCTCACCACCTGCCGCAGATCCAGTCTAGCAGCTATGTCCTTTAGGACTCGGACAGTTCAGTCAGTGGTGATGCTGCCGAGCCACTCTTGGTGATGGACATGGAAGTCCCCCGCCCAGAGTACAGACTGCACCCTTGCCACTCTTAGTGCTTCCTCCAAGTGGTGTTCAACATGGAGGAGTACTGATTCATCAGCTGAGGGAGGGCAGTAGGCTGTAATCAGAAGGAGGTTTGACTATTGGATACATACATAACTGCAGCCCCACACTGTTCTGTAATATAGGACAATTACCTATAGCTCCCTCAGTTCTGCATTACAAGACAAGTACCGACAGCTCAAATTAAGCTAAAAACTCACTGTTGTTTCCAGCTAAGTATAGGGATTCTCAATTACCGCCAATTTCTCTTATCCACTGAGGGGACCCACTCCAATATGGAAGATACTCTCTGGACTCATGCTTTGTCTTTCACTACAACTATTTAGCACTCCATTTGCATTCGATTCCATGACATCTCTGTCATTTAATCTCTCCCCCTCCATCACAGACCTTCCCTTTTGTTCTTCTTCCCCCCCTTCCCCACTTTCACTTGCTCAAAAACTGTTACATTTCTAACTTTTGCCAAATCTGATGACAGCTCACTGACCTGAAACGTTAATACAGTTTCTCTCTACACGGATGCTGCCAGATCTGCTGAGTATTTCCGCCATTTTCTGTTCTCGTATCATCAAAGATAATCAAGTTTCTTAAGGTAAAAATTCCACAGACACTCTTTTAAGTTATAAATATTCAGTAAGTGTTCCATAGGCCTGCCGCTCTTCAATAAGCCATACTTACTGTGTAAGGTTTGACTAAACAGCAGAAGGTTATTAAGATTGTGTCACTGGTAATGTTCTGTTAAACTACCATAGATTGCAACTTATTAGTTGGACCCATTTTTCCAGCCCCAAAAATCATGTTACAATCAGGTGAGGAGGGGTCGAAGAGCTCCCCTCTTTTCCCTCTCCTTGTTTGACCACAACAGGGTTTATTTCTTTTTTTAAAAAGTGAATGTACTTACCAATTCAGTGAGTGTTCAACTATTTACATGCTATGATCATAAAAGAACCAATTGAACAGGTTTTCTTGATTTTAACAAAGAAAGAGGTTAGCTTTATTGTACTTAAACCAATATAAGTAAAATAACAAAATATGCTCCAACTTTCACTCACACACACTAATAGGTTACAGAGTGGGGAAGGTTAGATTGGTCTGATTAGAGTCTGAAGTAATAAAAAGGGATATACAGTCTGTGGAGTTTGGTGACTTGGTTGTCTTCTGGCCGAACTCAGAGCTCCTGAGGCTTCCGGCTTGTAGAAGTTGCCAGCAGATTTGGTGGTCCTCCTGGAAAACAGTGATACGGATAAGTTCCTTCACAGGGTCTCTGCTGCAGTGATGCTTAGGTGGTTACGACCAGCAGGAAGGGTTCAAAACTTGCCAGGTGGACTGGACAGGAGGGAGAGAGAGAGAGAAAGAGAGGGACCCCACTTGGGTCTCTTCTGATCAGTGTCCAATTGCTTGTCTGCTGCAGGGAGAGAAAAGCCAGCCTAAAACACACAGATGGTGGGCCTATCACATGATGGCTCAGTGTATTCCCTCTTGCAACTTAATTAGTTCATGCCTAGGAATTCCCCTTCTCTCAAAGTCCCATTGTTCAAGTGATTACCTTTGAGTGGTTCGACTCCACCAGTTTAATGTCCCAAGATTGCCTTTAATGTCTTGTTAATTGCGGCAGCGAGGCCTGGACAACGTATGCCAGCCAAGAGCGACGTCTCAATTCATTCCATCTTCGCTGCCTTCGGAGAATACTTGGCATCAGGTGGCAGGACTATATCTCCAACACAGAAGTCCTTGAAGCGGCCAACACCCCCAGCTTATACACACTACTGAGTCAGCGGCGCTTGAGATGGCTTGGCCATGTGAGCCGCATGGAAGATGGCAGGATCCCCAAAGACACATTGTACAGCGAGCTCGCCACTGGTATCAGACCCACCGGCCGTCCATGTCTCCGCTATAAAGACATCTGCAAACGCGACATGAAATCGTGTGACATTGATCACAAGTCGTGGGAGTCAGTTGCCAGCATTCGCCAGAGCTGGCGGGCAGCCATAAAGACAGGGCTAAATTGTGGCGAGTCGAAGAGACTTAGTAGTTGGCAGGAAAAAAGACAGAGGCGCAAGGGGAGAGCCAACTGTGCAACAGCCCCGACAAACAAATTTCTCTGCAGCACCTGTGGAAGAGCCTGTCACTCCAGAATTGGCCTTTATAGCCACTCCAGGCGCTGCTCCACAAACCACTGACCACCTCCAGGCGCATATCCATTGTCTCTCGAGATAAGGAGGCCCAAAAGAAATTGGGGCTGGCCAAGTGAGGCATTCCAAACTGGAGGGGACTGGCCAGACATCCCAACTCCCTCGCGATGCAGTGGAATGCAAGGGATTTTGATGCAAATTCTGGTGGCCATTTTAGCTGCTGGGAGTCACTTTTTCTCTGTTCCTTTCTTCTTTTTAAAATTTATTTCAGGTTTCCAGCCGATGGATTAAAAAGTAATCATTTGGCATGCTCGTGACAATATTTTTACATTTACTCTACGTATAAGTTGACCCCACCACCTTTTCAGCCATGACATGCTATACTCGCACTAGTAGTCAGCCTCAATTTTTTGCCCCACAAATGCATGTTTTACTTACCTTATAACTGGGCGCAAGGGGTCAACCAGGTGATACGGGCTGTGTTGCGAAGATGCGCAGGAGTTTAAGACACGCCCACACAGAGCAGACGCCACATGACGAACGACACAGAGAAGTGAGTCCTCCAGTAAAATGAATAAAGTCTGAAGCTGGTTTCAAGCTAAAAGTTCTAACATTTGCTAACTCGTCAAATAACCGTGCTGCAGCGAGGGATTCGGTATTAGTGAAAAACCAGTACGAGATTGGAAGAAGGAGGAATCCGTCCTGAAGAAGATGCCAAAGACCAAATGCGCCATGAGAACAGGGACCAGTCATTGGCCTGATCTTGAGAAGCGTTTTTTGGAATGGGTCCTCGAAATTCATCAGAATGGTTACATCGTCACCAGAAATACAATGCGTTTATATGCACTTAAGTGGGCCAAATCAAACTCGGAGTCCAGCAAAGATCTCAGAGCAACAGCTAGCTGGTGTAGCCACTTTATGGAATGAAAATGTCTCGTGTTGCGGCAGAAGACCAAGGTTGCTCAGAGACTACCAAAAGACCTCAATGCCAAAATTACCAGTTTCCAGCGATTCATCATCAGACAGCAGCAAAAACACAAATACTCATTATGCCACATTGGCAACATGGATGAAATGCCCATGAATTTCGATATACCCAGCAACCAACCTGTGGAATGGAAAGTTTCAAAAACAATTCTAGTGAAAACTACAGGACATGAGAAGACAAGATTCATGATGGTATTAGCCTGCATGGCCGACGGAACAAAATTAAAGCCTGTGGGAATTTTCAAACATAAAACCATGCTGAATATCAAGTTCCTGGCAGGAGTTTTTCTGCAGGTCCATGACAATGGTTGGATGAATGAGGATGGAGTGCAGTTATGAATCCATAATATGCGAAATAGGCATCCCAGTGGCCTACATAAAGAATGCCTCTTATTAGTGTGGGACATGTTCAGATCCCATATAACCGATGAGATCAAGAGCTGCCTGCGAAGAAATAACATCCACATTGCAGTTATACCGGGGGGGGGCTAACGTCCGTAGTTCAACCTTTGGATGTGTACCTCAACAAGCCATTCAAAGATCATGTTTGTGCCAAGTGGAATTGGTGGATGGTTCACAGAGAAAAAGCCTTCACAAAGAGTGGAAATAGGCGCACTGCCCCGCTTGAAGTCTTGAGTGGTTTTGTCATCAAATCGTGGGATGCTATTAGTGCACAAACTGTCATCAGATTGTTCAAAAAATGTGGAATATCCAATTCAATGGACGGAGAGAAAGATGATTTGTTGTGGAGGGATGATTATGAAATGGGAAGTGCCACATCTGATCCAGAGTGGAATCCTTACGATGATGCCATAGCCAAAGTGACTCAGAATGAATTCAATTAACTCTTTGTTTCAGATGCCAAAGATGATGAATTTAACGGGTATTAAAACGCTTTGATTGTGATTAAAGGTATCTTTGTGGAATTAATTTATTCAATAAACCGTGCCACACTGAGTTAATATGAACAAAGTGATTCCTGACAACGCAGCGGTCCGCCAACGTCATCAGAGTGCGCCAAGATGCGCACATGCGCAGCTACATCTGGCCAGGATTAAGTGGCGCATGTGTGGGATGACGTCATTGCGCAGCGTCAACGTCATTGCGTATCAGGGCCTGGTCCATCTTCGTGCATTCGTGATAAAGCGTCATCGGGTATCCAGCCCCCCGCCACTCGGCTGGAGGAAGCGGTTGAATGGGAGACTTTGAGGCTGGAGCTCGATCCCCTCGGCAACTCACTACAGACCTCAACGCTACCTCCCCTCAGTCACTCACTCCAAACCTCGCTGTTTTCCCCCACTCCCCTGGCCGATTGTTCCTTGCTTCGCGCCACCCCCCTCTCCAGCCGCTAGCTCTAGACACGGCGCTTCCCTCTTCTCGACCACTCGCTCCTACGACGCCCCGTCTCCTCTTGCGGCCCACCTTGCTTCTTCGGGCGGCTCCTGGTGACTGATCAAGCGTGAGAGCGAGTGGCTGAGAGGAGGGAAGCAGCACAGCCTAGAGCTAGCGGCTGGAGAGGGGCAGGGAAGCGGGGAGCGCACGGCCGGAGAGTGGGGTGGCGTGAAGCGAGGAACCATTGGCCAGGGGAGTGGGGGGGAGCAGAGAGGTCTGGAGCGAGCAGCTGAGGGGGGTTAAGTGGCCGGTGGGGAGGAGGGGAAGAAAGCGAATTGCCGAGGGGGGACAGCGGCCAGTGGGGCGGGAGCTAGTAGCTGCGTTCGGGTGAAATCAGTCCTGGTCAGTCATATAAACGAATCACAATAACGAATTAGCAGCACATTTTATACTCTGCCTGATTTTCTTTTCCATTGATCAGGGTGCCAATTCACTATCTTGCAATGGAAGTTCAAGCATTAAATTACTTTTGTATTTAACAGGATTACTGGAATATTAAATAGATCTGAGGATTACAGTTAGTATCCTATAACTACATAGTAGCATATTACTGGGCTACCATCCAACTTAATGTAAGGTTAGTTTGCTAGAACGATATGCCATAAGCATTTCCTGTGATAAATTGAGCAGCGCCATCTTTAATCCTGGCAGATGCCTGAACGTCACAGACACTGACGTTCCAGTTGAAGAGCCTGCATTTGTGCATGTGCAAGTACTAGAACCTAGTGGTTCTGTTGTCAGCAAACGCAGCCTAATATGAATTACCAGTTTTTTTTTTCACATTTCAAAATGACGACCACTCACACCCACACCGGCCGATCACATTTTACACGTATACATCAACCCTCGTTTTTGGAAGAAGATTTGGAGGCTTCAAGGGTCGACTTATGTACCGCGATCTATGGTACATTGACTTGATGTGTACACTGCTTATCCAGGACTACATGGCAGCAGCACAGTGCAAGTCTGTTTCCCTTGATAGATAATTCCAAGCATTCTTTCACTTATACAGAACACTATCACAAACACGAACTGTAAGCTGTGCTGCTTATGAATCAGGAGTCTTTTACCATCTGGAAATCTGGAAGGCAAACTAGGAACACACTTCTAGCAGGTGTGGACTATCTAGTGCTTTTCTCTCTGTACTTACAACTGGTCCGAGAACTGGACTTGTCCTTCCAGACATCATTGAGGCGCATGTACTCGTCAATGGCTAGTGCTAGTCTTTGCTCTTTAACTTGGTAGAGTTCCTTTTGAGTGCTGAGCGCATCCTGTGCCACCATCAGATAATCCTTCAGCATTCGCTCCTGCTCTTTCCTCCATTGAGCCCGCGGGTCCTCTAACTGTGTGGTTTCTGAAAGGGTAAAAATAATACATTTTTCATTAGTTCAAGGTGGAACAGGTTTGAGGGGCTGAATGGCTTATTCAAGTCCCCATGGTTTTAACTCACAATGTCTGGGTTGCTAGTCTATTTGAACTCTGGGCTATAGTCACGTTTGCCTGTCAGCCCCATTTAGAAACAGAACTTTAGTGTTCAATACACTGTCATGCCAACGTGCTTTGCTGCATGATAATTTTCTTTAATCCACTGACTGGAGATCTGAATTTATATATTTTTAAGAAATTTTAAAAAGAACAGATAAAAGATAACTTTGCTAGCGGCATAAGATGGCCACCTAATCTGCAACACTATATCCGATACTGCAAGGCCTGTGAGGTGGAGATGAAATGTCTGCTCATCCCAGCAAGAACCAGGAAGTTTAAGGGAACTCCCTGTTCTTTTTAGCAAGAAGAAATACACTACTAACTACCATGCTTGAATCACTGGGTGACTGTCATCTGACAAGCTGCCCCCTCCCATCTGTGGTTTTAAGCTGGTGTTTTCTCTGCAGCAGCAAGGAGAAGCATCTGGACTCTGACACGTGCAAATCCAAGTGGCGGTCCCCCCCTCTCTCTCTCTCTCTCCATTCCAGCTTTCAAGCTTCGAACTCTGCCTGTTGACTGACTACCTTCGCATACTCCGGCTACAATCAGAAACTGCTTTGGAGTAAATCATCTGCATCACTTTCTCCAAGAGACCCACCGAATCAGTCGTCTATCTTTTCAAACTATAAGCCTCGGGGCCACCGAATTCAGCTAGAAGCCAGCCGAATCACCAAACCCTACAGACTGTATAGTCCTTTCTTCTATGGACTTTACCAGTACTTTCTGCTATTTACTAAGACAGAAACAATCAAAGCAGTGCAGATAGGCATTCTCTGATGCTGTTGAGCTGTATTACACAGTTGATACTGTGGTGAATTTCAGGGAACCGGGAACACTGGGCACACTGCAGAACTGCTATGAGTAGAAGCAGTTCTCCGTCCCTCGCACAGTACTCATCAGGTCAGACAAGTCTAGTTGTGTTAAATCTGCACATTCCACAGATTACACAGTAGGACATATTGTCTCCTAGAAAAGTAGGTAAGGATAGGCATACCTAATGTTTAATAATCTAATGCGTCGTGCATGGAACTGGACACTATGTTACAGGTTTTAACTGTTCCGAGTCAGATTTTTAAAAAATTATCAAAACAAACGCATTTAAATATTGGAAATCTGAAATAAAAACAGAGAATGCCAAGAAGAAAATGTTCTGGAAATATACTGCTGATCCATCAGTACCTGAAAAGAGGAAAGCCGGGTTAAGGTTTCAGGTATAGCAATTCTGATGAAGCATCATCACCTAAAGCATCATCCCATCTTTTCTCAGTATAGATGCTGATGGATCTGCTGTGCGTTTCCAGTACTTTCTGCTGTTTATTAAGACAGAAACAATCAAAGCAGCGTAGATAGGCATTCTCTGATGCTGTTGAGCTGTATAACCCAGTTGTGACTGTGGTGTAATTTCAGGGAACCAGGGACACTGGGCACACTGCACAACTACTTTGAGTAGAAGCAGTTCTCCGTCCCTCATACAGTAGCATTGCTATCTCATTTATTTTGTACTCTTCTCCAAAAGTGTCAGCTTCCATCGACAGCAGGATTGTAAAATAGAAGGTGCACTTGTTTTCCTTCTGCAAGTCTGTAATTTCTCTATTGCAGGGAAATGTTTTTTAGTGCTAATTATAAATGAAAAACAACTTTTCAGCTCATAGCACAGAAAGAAACCTTCCTGAGATCAGAATGGTTCAGTGACTCCCTGCATTCTGGACAATCACGAAATTTTATCAGTGTGCCCCATTTAAGTTAACTGTTTCTATTTACACAGAGGTACTCACAATTGGCTCTCTGGGGCTGAATATAATTGATTTCCATTAAAAGTGGCACAAGAGAGTTTGCGTGCCAATTTTCATGGCAAACTCAACTGTGCCATCTTGATTGTTTAATCAAACCTTTCTTAACCTTTCCTAACTCCAGAATGTCTAAAGTCCCTGTTAATCAAATTTTGCTCTTCATTAAATTCCCCAGACAGTAAAACAATAAGAGAGGCAGCAATCAAAATGCAACACATTGGTCATGCATCAGCACATTTTTGTTTAATATGCAGATCCTGGGAAAAAAGGTGCTGAAACAAAGACCTGCAAACTCTGCCCATACTCCATCCAATGCCAAGTCCCGCTTAGCCATCAACAGTCCTCACTAACCTACATTGACTCCCATTGCCTCAAATTTAAATTCTCATCCTCATGTTTAAACCCTACATAGCCTTGTCCCTCTTTATCTCTATAACTTCCTCCAGAAATACTATCCCCCCAACCCACAAATTCAGTTCTTCTGACTCCAGGCCACATGTTTCCCTCCCTACCTCCCTTCGTTCCACCATTATACCTTCAGCCGCCTAGGCCTCACACTCTGGAACTCCAACCCTAACCCCCTCCTCCTTTCCATCAGGATCCTCGCAAAGCCCACCTCTTTGGCCAAACTTTTTGATACCCTCCTAATCCTCCTTCTTCGTCTCAGCATCCATTTTTTAATTACTCCTCTGAAGAGCTTTAGGGTGTTTTACTATTTTGTTGTTGCAGCTCTCTCCCTGTTAATATTTAATATTCTCGATGCTCATTAAAACATTTGTGAACATCCTATAACAGCTGGTGGGACCCACAAAAGTGTGGATCTCTAATATTACGAGTACCAGATGTGGCTCAGTTGGTAGCACTCTTGCCTGTGAGTTAGAAGGCTTTAGGTTCAAGTCCCACCACAGGACTTGACCACCAAAATCAAGGTTGATGCTCCACTGCAGCACTGAGGGAATGTTGCACTGGTGGTGATGCTGTCTTTTGGATGAGATGTTAAGCTGAGGCCCTGTCTTTTCATCAAAAGTTCTCTCTCCATCTAAAGTACTTAAGAACAACCAATAGTCAAGAAATGATAGCAGCCAACAAACTGCTGCAAAACAAGTATAAGTGTTAAGCTGACAGTTTTCATAATGATTGTGAACTTACTTATCACTGCACAGAAATGGAGCACATTTAACGGCAATAACTGCAATCTAAATGTGGCCTTGATGATCACTATTGAAATTTGCCCAACTGAATCTTGGTAACTTTGCTGAAGCATCTTTTTTGTTTTTCTCTCGGGTGTTAAACTACACAAGCTTTCCTAATGCCTCATTTGGTAAAGGTATCTGCAGCTGAGCCATACAGGTCAGAATGTCCCACATTTCTTGGTCTCTGACATAATTGACCACAGTTGAGGGGACGGGGGGAACAACAACCAGTCCCAGCAACCGTGAGCTAGGGAGGTGAAAAGAAAAGCAGCAGGGTTCCTGCTTCAGAATGCATGCACGTGCTGATGACAGAGGAGGCCAACATCCATTAAGGACAGGGTCGGGCTCAGCGATGGGTTCAAAAAGGCTTTACACACTCACCACAGGGCCACACATGAAGAATGACCAGGTGTGTGTCAGGTAATGGAGGGCTACCTAGTGCCCATTGAAGTCCACTCCAGACAGAAGTCAATGTTTTCAGGAGAGAGGAGAAAGGAGCAAAAGAAGGGCAACTTGAAAATAACAGCACTTGAAATACTTTCATCTCAATATTCTCCCAAAGCACACGACAAAAAGATACAGGGGTGAAGTTCCATGCAGCCTTTCCTACCCCACTTGCTGGAAGTGCAGCAGTCCATTTACATGCATGAATGGGTTACCACTGCACTTCCAACAAATTTATGGTGGCAGAGCAGGAGAAATTCTGAGGAAAATTAACTCCATATGCTGCTCTTTATGCATAGGAAAATTAAACCTTAACGGATCCAGAATGCTGATCTCTGCTCACTTCCCTGGCAATTGGCTAGAGCCAGAACTGGCAGATACATCACTTCAGCAAGTCTTTTCCAGTCAGATCAGCCATGAGGGTCTTTGCAAGCCTTCGTTTTCCAACAGAAACAGCCATTGTTTTTTAAGTTCATTCTCATATGTGAGGTGGGGGGGGTGGGGGGTCACTGGCTAGGCTGGCAGTTATTGGTCAGCTCTCATAGCCCTTGAGAGGGTGGTGGTGAGCCTTTTTCTTGAACCACTGCAGTCCTTGTGGTGGAGGTACTCCCACAGTGTTGTTAGGTAGAAAGTTCCAGGTTTGTGACCAAGCGACAATGAAGGAATGGTGATACATGCCCAAGTCAGGATGCTGTCCGACTTGAAAGGAAGACTTGAAGGTGACCATCAGGCATTCATCCATCATCCCCGAGCTCACTGACCTACACTGGCTCCCAGTCTGGAAATACCTCAATTTTAAAATTCTCATAAGTTGTTTTCAAATCCCTCCATGGTCGCACACCTCTCTATCTCTGTTCTCTCCCCCAGCCCACAATCCTCTGAGATCTCGGCCCTTCTCTAATTCTGGCCTCTTGCGCATCTCCGATTTGAATCACTCCACTACTGACGGCTGTGTTTTCAGCTCTGGAATTCCCTTACTAAATCTCTCTGCCTCTCTAACTCCTTCTCCTCCTCGAAGACTCTCCTTAAAACCTACCACTTTGACAAGCCTTTGCTTATCTGTCCTAACTATCTCCTTAGGTGATTCGGTGTCAAATTTTGTTTGCTAACACTCCTATGAAGCGCCTTGGGACATTTTACAATGTTAAAGGCTCCATATAAATGCACGTTGTTGTTGTCATGGTGTTCCCATGCACCAGCTACCCTTGTCCTCTCAGTTTTATTGCATATAGATGGAGGTACTTGCCCCATGCCTTTCTCAAAGAGATTTAACTGAGCCAGTCATGAAGATTCAGGCCACATTACTGCAAGACAAACCCCTTGAGACTGCAAATAATGCAGCCATGTGTGCCTCCTCACCTTTATAATGAACACTGCCCAGGTCCAGTTAGTATTCCCACTACTCGTAAAATCGTTTGTTCAATACTGTTGGTGTCTTTGAATTTCCAATAATACTCCATGGGAGATATATCCAGTGATTAGCTTTACTCAATTGAGACCAATTTCATGTCTCGGGGTCCTAGTCAAACCCAAGGAGCAGTATCAGCTGTGTCTCAGTTGACACTCTTGCCTCTGACTCACAATGTTCCGTGTTCAAGTCCCACTCCAGGGCTTGAGCACAAAAATCAAGGCCGACAGTCCAGTGCAATACTCAGGGAGCGCTGCACTGTCGGAGGTGCCACCTTTCAGATGAGACATTAAACCGAGGTCCCTTCTGCTTGCTTTGGTAGATGTAAAAGATGGCACTATTTTGAAGAAGAGCAGGTGAGTTATCCCTGGTTTCCTGGCCTATTTTTGTCCCTGAATTAACATAATAAAAACACGTTATCTGGTCATTATCACAGTGCTGTTTGTGGGAGTTTGCTGTGTGTAAATTGGCTGTCGTCTTTCCTACATTACAACAGTGACTACACTTAAAAAGTATATCATTGGCTGTAAAGTGCTTTGAGACATCTGATGGTCATGGAAGGGGCTATATAAATGCAAATCATACTTTTTTTTCAGACCATTTTGACATGAAGTCTGATAGGGAGCAGCTAATGTCCTAGTTTCTGTGATTGTCCTGAAAATTAACAATGAATGAATAAATTTGTAGAAATGTGAAAATGATTTTGCCAAGCCTCCCTCAACAAGCAGTCTATTTAAATGATTCTGCTTATTGATTTTTTTCCAAAAGTACATAAGAGACAGGATGCAGTTAATGTGTCACCCACACAGTCCTGGAATCAGATATGAGGAGTGGGAGGATAGGGCAGATGGTCTGTTCCACAGACTTGTATATTCCTATGTCTGTGGTAAACAAAGCTTAACCCTTTTGGTATGGTTTATCTGTAAGTTTTGCTTTACTGATCAGCTTTGAAGTGGTATAAAATGTACTGCAATATTTAAGCTTGTAAGGATTATAGTAGCACCTTCACAATCCAACAACTGCAACAAAATGCATCAAGAATGCAAAAGCTGTACAATCTGCCATGGCTCTATGCTGCTCATTTTTATTAATCAGCCACCTATGTCGCTCTCCAAAGCACGTATCCTTATTGAGGTACTGGGCTACAGGCACCAGTACCTTGCACAATTGGCAATTCTTCAGGTGTGGGGCCTGATAGTGAGCGTCACCAGACTATGTTACTACACGTAGTATTACAGCCAAGCCTGATCACGTCCTCACACAAAGTCCACAAAAATGCATTTTCAGCAGTGGTCACTGCATAAGAAACTAGCACACCTCCCTAGAAGAAGGGCACTGAAGCCAAATGTCATGCTCCAACTGGGGATCGTAACTGTGAGCTTCTGGTCTTACAGCTCAGCTACTTTCCACACCGTTCTTTATGCATACTGGAACATGATATAGACGGGGAAAAAAATGTTTCTATCTTTATAAACACATGTCAAAATATGTAAAGAGATTTTTACAATTATGTAACCAACTAACGTTTCATAGAGTCATTACACCACAGAAGGACGACATTCAGCCCATCAAGTCCATGCCCGTTCTCTGTACAGCAATTCATTCAGTCCCATTCCCCCACCCCAATCCCCATAACCCTCCAAAATAATTTCCCTCAAGTGCATCTCCAATTTCCTTTTGAAAGCATTCACCATCTCTGCCTCGACCATCCTCATCGGCAACGAGTTCCAGGTCATTATCACTCACAGTGTAAAAAAAGTTCTTCCTCACATCCCCTATTTCTCTTTCGCGAAACCTTAAATCTATGTCCTTTAGTCCTTGTACTATCGGTTAACGTGAACAGCTTTTCTTTGCCTACCTTATCCAAACCTCTATCAATCTCCTTTGCCCCAAAGACAACAACCCCAGCTTCTCCAACCTAACCTTATAGCTAAAATCCCTCACCCCAGAACCATTCTGGTAAATCTCCTCTCCAACCTCTCAAGGACCCTTACATCTTTCTTAAAGTGTGGTGACCAGAACGGGATGCAATACTTTAGTTATGGCCTAACCAGATCTTTATGAAGGTTTCCTATAACTTACCTGCTTTTGTACTCAATACCTTTATTTATGAAGCCTTAGATCCCATATGCTTTGTTAATCACTCTCTCAATATGTCCTGCCGCCTTCAAATATCTGTGCACATGAAATCCCAGCCTCCCTGTCCCTGCATACTCTTTAGAATTGTGCCATTATTGTCACTACATCATATTCCCACACGATTATTTGTGCTTGTAGCTCACCAACCTTATTCACCACACTTTGTGCGGTTACATGCATGCATTCTAAACCTGTCTTTGTATTCCTTCTAGTCCTTCTTCATTTGCTCCTATCTAATATGGTACAGTAATACTTCCTTCTGTAGTACTATCCAACATGCTCACTCCTTTATGCACCTTATTCCTCTTTTCTACTTCTATATGCTGGTGACCAAACCCCCTGCCAATTTAGTTTAAACCCTTCCTGACCACACAAGTGAATCTCCCTGTGAAGTCATTGGTTCTCGTCCTGTTGAGGTCCAACCCATCCCTTTCAAATATGTGTCTCCTGCCCCAGAACTGGTCCCAATGCCCAAGAATTTTAGCCCCTCCCTCCTGCAACATGCCTCATGCCACATTTGGCTCCTCCCTACCTTCCTATTTCTACTCTCACTGGTAAGTGGGGCCAGGAGTTTCATAACTTATTCTCCTATCTCCTTTAGATTGCTAGTCCCCATTAGGTTGTTTTTTTTTCTAATTCTATGTGCCCTCGTCAGTAGAGTAGTTTTTCTAATTCTATGGCCTACGTTAACACTATCAATGTTTGATAGGACACAGACAATGGGCAGAATTTTGATCTGAGCAGTGAGTCATTCGTTAGATCTGCACTTCTTCATAGACTTTCTAATGTCTTTTTTTAATTCTTTCATGGGATATGGGTGTCACTGGCAAGGCCAGCATTTGTTGCCCATCCCTAATTGCCCTTGACAACTGAATGGCTTGCTGGGCCATTTCAGAGGGTAGTTAAGAGTCAACCACATTTTACACGACAGGTTGCTGTCAGCCAACCATCCAAAAAGTGCAGCGCCTCCTAAAGGGCATCTGGCAGCTCAGTGAACAGGGTAAGCAACTGTGTATCTCCTTAACCAATCAGATTGAAGAACTGTTAATGAGCAGCGCAGTCATAGAAAACATAGAAAATAGGAGCAGGAATAGGCCATTCGGCCCTTCGAGCCTGCTCCGCCATTCATTACGATCATGGATAATCATCCAAATCAATAACCTGTTCCTGCTTTCGCCCCATACCCTTTGATCCCTTTAGACCCAAGATGATCCCTTTAGACCCAACAGTCTGAGCCAGGAAGTGTCAAGAATATTGAATTCAGTGTCAAATCAGGAACAGAAAGTGCAAGAAAGAAAGGGAAGATAGATTCAATTAAGGGAGAGATAAAAGAGACAAAAAAATGTTTTAATTTTTTTAAATTTGCAAGAATAATTAAAAAATGATGGAATGAGACTCCACACTTATAAAAAGTGCATTTTTAGTGCCCGAGAAGTTGTTTGGGAATAATGAAGGCCTACCACACTGTTAGACCAGAATGGACAAGCTCTAACCTTGTTTGGCGAATTTATTCTGTATCTATGATGTCAGAATAGGAACACTGTTCAATCCATTCGAATGGGAAAAACCAGGCAGCGAGATGCTGTTTTCAAGCAGCTTTTGGGAGGAATGGCACATCTCAGAAGCAACTTCTAAATTTCCCTGTTTGTGCAATCACTAGAAGTTGCTGTATGTTTTCTATGTAAATAACAGAGAGCGCTGATGGTCTCACTGTTATTTTTACAGCAAAATCCAGCCCATTATGAGGAAGGCAAATTCCATGTCAGCCACCCACTTCCCCGGACTCCTCTGCTGAGTTCCCTTCCAACTCCATCTAGTATCCCAAAAATATACTTTAGTCATAAAATTTGGGGAAAAAAATACTCACAGGTTCAAGAATGAAATTCACAAACAGATCCACATGAGAGTTTAGTACTGTCATGTCACACACTGTGCTGCCTAAACAAGTCTTATATTTCTTTATCACAGGGATTCCAGTACTTCATAGAAATGTAGGTTTCAATGTTAAACAAGGGAAGTAGAATAGCAAAAGCATTAAATAAACAGGGTTTTGGGCTTCCACTGTTTTCTGCCTAATTGCAAAAATCTGCCAGGGACTAGAACAATATATGCACCATTCAGATGATGGCACAAACTCATTAGTTGCTTTGCGAACGCTTGACAGACTGCATTTCTTTACTATTTGGCAAAATATATCAGAACTTTTGTGCAGTCAGATGCTTTCTTGGTGCATTTTATTCATGGCTGAACAAGGAGTACAAACTTGCTCTAGAGAAAAATACAGGAGAAATGCTGAGAACCCAGGAAAAATTTCATCACGGCTTGAAATTCCAGAAAACATACTCCATGAAAAATTGTGCGCCCACCCCACCCCCACTCAACCCCCCCAACCGGCCACCCGCGCCCTGAAGCTCACTAAAACTCTGAAACCATGCCATACAGACCAGGAAGGGCCCCAACACATTCTTGTGCCTGTGCGGGGTTAATTAATCTAAAGTAAGAAAGCAACTGTTATTCTGTAATCAAGTTGGCTGAACAGATATCACTCTAGTCTCTGAATCAGAACATCATAAATTCTCAATCTCCCCATGCCCAGAATTTGAGCTATGATCCAGGCTGACACTTCAGCGTTTCTGCAGTGAAGGAGTACTACAGATGCCATCCAGGGGTCGGCAACATGTCCGCACACGGACAACAGTGTCTGTGATTAAAAATGTTGAGATCCATGACTGGTAATTTCAGGGATGAGAAATTTCCCATTGGCTTCTTCTTCCAGACAGGGCTGACTTTAAAAAAATCGTAGCTGACAGATTTGTGGTTTCCTGGCTGGTTCCAATTCTTTTTTTTAAAACCTGCTGAAAACCACGCATCTGTCCGAAGTATGGAAGCCACTGTATCTGCTCTAAGCACCTGTGAAAAGGGAACTGACGGCAGCAATTTAATAAAGAAACTGACCAACCACAAAGCTGAGAGTTCCAGCTCGCTGCAACTATCGGGGACAGAGGAGTGGGGGTGGGGGTGCAGGAGAGAGAGCACGATAGACGATGAGAGACAGCTGGGGAGAGAGTGAGAGGGGGAGGAAGAGAGAGGGGGAGGGGGAAGAGAAGGGGATAAGAAGGGGGAAGGGGTGGGACAGAGAGGGAGGGAGGAGAAGAGAGAAAGGGAGAGAGCGAGGGGGAAAGAGAGAGGGGGAGAGAGAGAGGGGGGAGAGAGATGGGGGGGGAGAGAGAGAGGGGGAGAGAGAGAGGGAGAGAGAGAGGGGGGTGAGAGGGAGGGGAGACAGAGGGGGGAGAGGGGCGAGAGAGGGGGAGAGAGAGAGGGGGGAGAGAGAGGGGGGAGAGAGAGAGGGGGAGAGAGAGAGGGGGAGAGAGAGAAGGGGGTGAGAGGGAGCAGAGAGAGAGGGGGGAGAGGGGCGAGAGGGGGGGGGAAAGAGAGTGGGGAGAGAGAGGGGGGAAGAAAGAGAGGAGGAGAGAGAAGGGAGAGTGGAGGAGAGAGAAGAAAGGGTGAGAGTGGGGGAGAGAGAAAGTGGGGAAGAGAGAGAGAAGGGAGAGAGGGAGGGAGAGAGGGGGTGAGAGAGAAAGGGGGAGAGAGAGGGGGGAGGGGGGAGGGAGGAGGGGGGAGGGAAAGAAGGGCAGGGGGAGGTGAGGAGGGGGGAAAGAGGGAGAGAGACAGGGTTAGACAGATGGGGTTAGAAAGACGGGGGGAGTGAGAAGGGGGGAGAGAGAAGGGGGAGAGAGAGAGAGAGAGGGGAGGGGGGGGAGAGAGGGGGGAGAGAGTGGGGGGGGGACAGAGGGTGAGAGAAGGGGGGAGGAAGAAGGGACAGGGGGAGGGGGAGAGGGGGATAGAGACAGGGTTAGAGAGAAGGGGTTAGAGAGAAGGGGGCAGGAAGAAGGGGGCAGGGAGAAGTGGACAGAGAGAAGGGGGGAGAGAGAAGGGGGGAGAGAGAAGGGGGTAGGGAGAAGGGGGTAGGGAGAAGGGGGAGAGAGAAGCAGGGAGAAGGGGGGAGAGAGAAGGAGGGAGAGAGAAGGGGGAGAGAGAAGGGGGGAGAGAGAAGGGGGGAGAGTAGTGGGGGAGAGAGAAGGGGCAGAGAGAAGGGGGGAGAGAGAAGGAGAGAGAGAATGGGGGAGAGGGAGAATGGGAGAGAGAGAAAAGGGGGGCGAGAGAAGTGGGAAAGAGAGAGAGAGAGAGAAGGGGGGAGAGAGGAAGAGGGGAAACTGAGAGTGGGAGAGGGGGAACAGAGGAGGAAGAGAGGAGGAGGAAGGGGGAGGGTCAGAGAGGGGGAGAGTGGGGAAGAGAGAGAGGGAGGAGGCAAGGGGGAGAGAAAGAGAGGGCGAGAGGAGAGGGGGAGAGAGAAAAGCAGGAGGGAGAAAGAGGGGGAGACAGCGAGGGGGAGAGCAATAGGCACAGAGGGCGGAGAGAGAGAGGTGGGAGAGAGATGGACACAGAGAGGGGATAGAGGTTGACACAGAGAGGGACAGAGAGTAAGAGGGGAGAGAAAAAGATCAGGATCACTCCAGACAGATGGACATCTATGCGGATTCTCCACATCGCTACATCAAGTGCGTGGACAGACATTGACTACTTGTGCAAGCAAAAATAATGACAGGTTCTCACTAAATAGGGAGAAATGTGTTTTAAATCGGACTGTATTTTGATGGCATTAGGTTGGCTATATACTTTATATACAGACTAATTGCCCCCATGTCCATGACTGAGTCAATAATTTTGTCAAATGTCTGTGGTGCAACATCGCAGTGCCTATTCCTGGTGCCATCTTTTGGATCATATGTTATACTGAGTTTCTGGGCGTTCAAGTGGACATAGAGGATCTCATGAAATATTCCAAGAAAAGGAAGATTGAGGAAGAGAGTCTGGGCTAAAATGTATTCTTCAATCAACCAACACCACACACAAGAGAAGATATTGGTGTTTGCGGGATCTTGCTGTGTGTCAGATGGACTGCAATGTTTGTACTTCAGAAGTAATTCATTGCAATGAAAAGCCCTTTGGCATGTCGCGACGATGTGATCGCTGCATAAAGGCAAATTTTCCCTTTCACTTTCTTACAAATGATCTTGGTGCCCTGTGATAGGGAGAGAGGAAAAATAAATGGCCAAGGCTTCCTGTTCCCACCCAATTACTGTCTGTCCAGTGCCCCTGCTGGAAGTGTGAGGGGGTAAGTGGGTGAGGGCAGGATTAAACTCTGCCCCACACAATGAAACAACACTCCCTATCCAAGCTCACATATGCAGAACAGCAGTTTATTGGGGTATTGGGGGACAGCTGATACTTGCAGAATTGGACCTGTGAAAATCAGCACCCTCAACAGAAGAGGAGAAAACATAGCGGAGGGGGGTGGGTTGGGGGGGGGGGGGGGTGGGGGTGGGGAATGAAAATAAATGAACATTTCTGAATGACACTCCTTAGAATTCAGCTGTAGAGGCGCTGACGGAATAATGACAAGAATTTATTGTGCAAGCCGGGCAGTTTCCTCTTGATACAATCCACTGCACATGTGCCCAAACTAAGCCAAGATTGCTGCAAAATTCCCTTTATGGAGAGTGAATAACTGTCTCTCCTGATAAAGTTCACAGCAAGATTTACACCCTGCAGCAGCCTGGGAGACAGCAGCATCACTCCTTCCTTTCAGGAATGAGAGAAATTATTTCTGTTGGCTGCCAGAGAACATATAAATCTTGCTCACAGACACAGCTTAACACCGCCACCAACATGGTTACACATAGATGGTGATCACCCAATATAAAGCTGTCTACTGTAGAAAATGACAGTCCACCGATACCAATTGTGTACAAGAGTGCTCTCTTGCAATTGCAGAGACTCACAGAAACATACCAAGTTGTTGAAAAAGTCAGTCAATCAGTCACGGACTGTGACACAGTTGCTAAGTAGTGTCATCCATACTGATCTGGAAGGTCCCAAGTTTGATCTCAGCTGGGGAAGCAGCTGGAGTGCTTACAGTTCTCCACAGCGACATTGGGATCGGGCAGGGAGAATCCAAGCACCTAATTACGAACCAGGAACTCCTCCTGAAAGTGTCTGTGACACTGTGATGATGCCCATCACAATCGAGGAACCCATGGACCCTCATTTCTCAGGCTAAGACAAAAAGAATAGGCAGGCAAAGTGCCATAAAACTGTACCCAGCATGAGTCAACACCTTCGGTAAAGAGGAAAAGAACTTGACAATTGCAAAAAAAAACTTCAAAAAGAACTCAAATTTTGCGAATGGACTGCCTGAAAGGGTGGTGGGTAACTTTTTACAAGGAATTGGATATATACTTGAATAGGAACAAAATTGTAGGGCTGTGAGGAAAGAATGGGGCAGTAGGACCAATTGGATAGCTCTTTCAAAGACTTGGCACAGACAAGATGGGCTGAATGGCCTCTGTGTGTTCTGTAAGATTTTATGATTCTATTCTATGTAGCACTTTTCATGATCTTTGAATGTCTCAAAATGTTTCATTACCAATGAATTACGTTTGTGAGATTGTGACCATGACTTGCTGCTCCTCCTCAACCTCACATCATTAAACACTCCCTCCCTTTAATCACTTCTATCTTTGTAATCCTGGACTCTCATGGCTCCACTCCTACTAGTGTTATGTAAAAAGTACTTGAAGGGCTGATATTTGAATTGTGGACTGAGTGAAGTGTGCATGGATTGCAAGGCATCTGTTTCCAAGCAGCTCAACAGGAAAATGACTGGAAGATTTATAACTGTCACATGACTTGATTGTGGGTCTTAGTTTCACTTTGCATTGTGAAAGCGTGGGCTGGACCAGCAGCATGCAGTGAGACCTGGCTGGGACCTGTTTTGCAGACCAGAGAAAAGACTTGCCTCTCTTGGAAAAAGAAATCCTACATTTGAGGTGGTTGCTGTGGTCTGCCTGGAGAGAGGAAAAGTCCCGTGGAGAGAGAAAAGATACAGGAAAAGAGGAGTTGCTGCTTTGTGGAGGAAAACTGCTTTGCAGAGGGAAAGCCCCTGCAATTTGAAAGGTAACAAATTCCTATTGCCTCCAGTCTCTGGAAAATTCCTGCTGGAAGAGTGATTCCTGTTGTCTCTTGTGTTTTTAAGGAGGTCCTGAAATCTCAAGAAAGCTTCTATTGCTACTTCAAAACCCAAGCAGACCTGTTATTAGACTCTTTTGCTGAAAGACCTGTGTGATGCCTGCTGCAGACAAATTGCCTTGAAAGCTTACTCATCATAGACTGTTCAACAACCTCGCCTAGAGAGACTTCGAATGGCATCTGACTATTGAACTCTGGGACACCTCACTGACCCAGAGATATCCTATCAGACCATGACAACCCAATTACTTTATTATTCCTAAGAAATAGTTGTAACCCGAAAAAGCCTTTTTCCCCAGTGAACTATTTGTTTTGAATGTGTACGAGGGTTAGGAAGAATAAGAAGTTTTAAAAGAATCTTTTCACATGTAGAGTTATCTCATTATTGGTTAAGACTTTATTTATTAATAAATAGTTAATTTTGTTGTTCAAAGAAACCTGGCTTGATGTGCTTTATTCTGGGGGACAAAGAGTGTTTAATTTGGCTATTTTTCCAGTAGGTGGGAAACTTCACTAATATGCTATGAACTATGGAGTAGTGGAGCTGAATTAACAGTGCATTACTCCCGCATTGGTCGTAACACTAATCATGCCATAAACACTGCCTCCAATGGCTTCTCCTCCCATGCCCAAATGATCCCATCTAATGAACCCCAGAGCTCCATCCATAGCACCCTTCATTGTCACTGAAATGCGACCCTTTGATAATATCTCCCAAAGCACAGGGTTAGCCAGTGACACTCAACTTCGCCTCTCCTTCACTTGCAACAATCTCAGGGCTGTTGCCATTTTCTCATAATTGCCTATCCAACATGATGACCTGGATGAACCACATTGTTAAATGTTGGTAAAACCAAAACCAATCAAGTCAATGGCTTAGTAATTGGATGATAAGATGTTCTCTGCGAACACAAAGTGCTCTATCCAATAGCAAAACTCATTGACCCAATGACAAAAATACAGTTGAAAAACAGTCTGGCTGGAGGTCTAATGGTCTGCCATTACCCAGCTACCAGGTGAACCGAGACTGCTTTTTCTGTCTCTAAAAACGTTCTGAAAGTTGATGCTGCATTAAGGTAAGAGCAGGGTTTAAAACAATATAGAAACATGATGGGTTTTTCATTTAGTTTAAATGCTAAGTATTATTAGACATCGGCCACGATTTTACCTCAGGACGGAGGCCCTGCCCACCGGCTTTAAAGTTGGGGGTGAGCCCACCTCCACCGGGCCCGGGAGTCACACAGAGATTTTACGTAGCCCAGGCCCTTAACTGGCCTTGGGCGGGATGTCCGCCCCTCTGAGGCAGGATGTCCCATCTCCAGGAGCTGCAGGCCAATCAAGGGGCTGGTAGCTCCTCAGTCCTAGCAGTCCTGGAACTGCACGCAGCTTCAAGAGGATCGTGGATGCCGGCACCGGTAAGTGGGTTTTTGGGCCTCGCTGGGGATAATTGGCCAGGCCCCAGCAAGGCAAGGGGGTTTGGCTGGGGGGCAGTGTATTGCAATGGGGGCAGCTTGTGTTGTTGGGGGCCCTCTGTGGGGCACAGAGTGCCTGATCAGGAGGGCTTCCCCCCCACCGGCCAAGCCCACAAGAGGGCCGCCAGGTTTTACTGCATGGCCTCCTGGAGGTCCTGAGCTGCCCGCCCACCACTGGTAATATACCAGTGGCAGAGGGAGGAGGCCCTTAAGTGGCAGTTAATTGGCCTTGGGTTGGCGGACCGTTTCTCACCACCGCCGCTCGTAAAATTGCATGGAGATGGGAAGGCGGAATCGGCAACCTCTGACTCCCACTCAATTTTACGCCTCCAGCCCGCTCCTGCGGGGGGTGTAAAATTCCAGCCATTAATTTTCTGTTGGTTATTATAATGACTGATTCAGTGTGATACAGGAAAAGTCTGTGCAATCCTCACATTATTTCCATTGCTTCATAAGATGGAAACAATGCCAGTTTGGATTGTAAAGTATGTAATTCTGTGAATTTCATGCATTGATGGGTGCTGGGGGCACAGGCGGAGCCAATGGGCCCAACATTTCAACATCAGATCTGATCATTCAGTTTATAAGACTCTCTTTGAATTGAGTTGTTGTCTTCCTAGCGCATTTGCATTCTTTTTGAGCCCGAGGCAGCTTTGGTCATGTTTGGATTTAGGGTGTCCCTTAGAAACATTCCAAGTTCAAATCCAATTGCAATGATAAATATTTAAGTGCTATGTATATGGGGAGTTATGAAGAATAACCAGTCCTGCCACAGGCATTTTGGCTCAGTTGCAAGAATGGATACAAATAACTTCACTTTCAATAATCTTATATGGGGATTAGTTTGCCAGTGTTGTTTTGTTTGTGGTGAGGCCTACTTCTCAAACATAATATTCACTTCATCGTGACAACTCTCTTGTTTACAGTGCTGGGAACAAAGGCCATGACCTACAAAGATGGTAAGAAAATAACATTAGAAAAAAGTTTTTAAAAAATCTATCCACTGCCACCGTAAAGGGAGTTCATTCTATGATAAAAGTCTTTCATTAAAAGTACCAGTTAAATGCTGAAGAAAGATTTTTGAGCTTACTGGCAGTTTTCCTGCTGCTGCTGCTACTCATACTATGTTGGAAGATCCATTGCTATATAAGCACTAGAGCATTCTACTATGTAGCACACAATGTATTTTTCTCGTGCTATATTGCTTGTCCTTTTTAGGCTACAAGGTCTAAATTCATATTAATGGGTACAGCCAGAGGTCATTTAGAGGATATGTGTATCCTCTAGAGAATTAAAGGCTAATTGTTTCACTGGATAACAGCTACTTTAAATATCCAGCTTTTCTGAAAATCAGAACATAGCTGTGGGAATTGTTCATCTTGCTTTCTTTTATCAATACTTGTCTTTCTTAATACTGTTTTAATCTGATACCTGAAGTTTACTGGACATAACTCAAACCTTTAACATGTCTCCTATGGCATTGTTCATGGTAAGTTGGATGATGTCACAATCAGTAATAAAAGACTCCTCTATGACTATGACCATGGTACATTTTCCAGCCTCATCCTTCTTGACCTATATGGATGGAGCCTTTGACATGGCTGTCCACACCATCCTCCTCCAACAACTCCATTATCCAGCTGAATGGGACTGCCCTCACCTAATCCTAATTTTATCTATCCAGTCGTAACCAGAGAATTTTCTGCAATGGCTTCTCTTCCCACCCTTGCATCATTACTGCTGGAGACCCTCAAGGATCTGCACTTGGCCCCCGGCTACTTATTATCTAAATGCTGCTTCTCAGCGAATTCCAAAGATGTGATGTCACGTTCCAAATGCTGACTCCATCCACCTCTGCCTCAGCCACTCTTCTCTCCACCCCTCCCCCGCCTCTGTGCCGTCAACCTGCTAGTCCGACATCCAGTCTTGGGTGAGCGGAAATTTCTTCCAATTAAACAAGAATGGAATGTTTGAAATGTAAGTTGAACAGTGTGATTTAATCCCATCTGGCATTTAAATAGTTCTAAAACAGAAAACTTTAAGAAGTCAAGCAGGGAAATAGGTTCTTCAGTTTCTTTTAAATGGAGTAAAGAAAGAGAGACTCATTTATAGAGCATCTTTCATGGCATCAGGATGTCCAACAGTGCTTTACAGGTAATTAAATATTTTTGAAGTACAGATGGTGCTGTAATGTGGCAGCCAATTTAAGCACAGCAAGGTCTCACAAACAGCAATTAAATAAATTACCAGATCAACTGTACTTAGCTGTTGGTTCAGGGATAAATGTTGGCCTGGCCACTGAATAAACTCCACTGCTCTTTCTCAAAATAGTGTCACAGAATCTTTTACATGCACCTAAGAGGCAAGACAGTGCCTCAGTTAAATATCTCGCCCTAAAGATAGCACCTTCCTCAGTATTGCACCAGTCTATATTATGTGCTCGGGTCTTTGGACTGGAGCTTGAACTATGACCTTCTCACTCAGAAGTGAGAATGCTACCCATTAAGCCAAGGCTGACACCCGTTGCTTATTTGTCCTCCAGTATAGAGGACAATCTCTTCAATTTTATACCCAATGTTACTCGATTTAATCACAAACACTGTTTAGTAAATTTTTATTTTAGTAAAATTCTACACTGTCAAGCCATCAGGCTGAATTGACATGACTTCAGTACAAATTAATGTTCTCTCTGCTGGTGTCAAAGTATTTGAAATGTAAGTTGAGGAGTATAATTATTCAGTGGCAAGGGATGGTTAGAACAACAATGCTTGAATATCCTTTATATCAGTGTCTGGTTTATTAGTAAATTGCTCAACATATTAAAAACTACACCAGCACTGGATTCAAATGTTAACATCAATCTATCTGCCATGTTATACTGCACACTCACCATTGCAGCGTTTAAGAAGAAGCTTAAAAAGCAATACATTTCAGTCTTGTACCTCACCATGCGCCTATTCCTTATTTGATACTGAGTTTCAGCAAATTATTCAACAATGGAGGCTGTTACAGATCAGTCCACTCCTGTATTCACTGGGTGTCCAGACACATGAATAAAACTCACTGGATAGTAACCAGGAGCAGGAAACATGGCCAATTCTTTCGCCCCTTTTGGCACAGGGATACTGAAGACAATCAAGATCAGCTAACTTGGCCAGCATAGAATAGGGACAGGGTCTGGGCCCAATATAGTGATTGTGGTTCTGAACCACATTAGATGGTGCTTTTATTCACTAGGTCTTTAGAAGAGCCACAGAAGATTAAAGTTAATGCCTATGAGCTGAAAGCAACCCAGCATCTCCAATGCCAGAAGTTGGAACTTTGCGTTCGAAGACCATTGATCAAATCACTGTCATGACAGAATGATTAATACGCTCAATAACTAATGGAGCTGGTGGTGGGGGGAGGGAGCAGGGATGGAATGAATAATGAGGGGAAATTACCAAAAAAAGTAAACAAAATTAAACTTCTGGAAAACATCAAAGAGGTTCAATAAATTGCACTATGATCCGCCTTCCTTTCAGGTGGATTAAAACATCCTTTATTGTGTTGACATCTGGTATGTTACACTTGACCTGCCTTTGAACCTTCTCAAAGGCAGCTCAACTCGTGGTAACTCAACCGAGCAGAATTCTTGGTAACAATGCTTCAGACTACACCTAGCAAACCTTTCAGCCTGTCAAAACAGAAAGGCCAATTGACTATGAAAAAACAACTCAGAAGGAGAAAATGTCTACAATCATTGTTTACAATGAACCATTATACAAACTAACAGCACACCTTGGTGATATAGCAAAATCTGATTTTCCAAATTGAACGCAGGGCAAAAATCCCTTTAAGTCGATTATATTCTGGAGTTTCGGGGAATTTCCTGAATCTTACTAGTGTGCTGTCATCCAGATTTCAAGCACGCCTAAAGGATGCTTACATGAAATTTTATAGTCATACTGTGGGCATTTTAATTAGCAAGATTATAGGTTTGGTCCTTCCAAGCTTGGGTTTGCTAATTGTGGAAGAAAATTGAGGTGACGAAATAAAAGTATCACAGAAGTGCATTCGACAATGTTAAAGCCAATAGTTTTAAGTCTGATTTGATCTATTGGCATCAGTACAGGAAGTAAGCCTAGTAACAACGTTACTACACAATTGTTGGGCTGGCGTACCACAAAAGTACATTTGAAGCACTATTAATCTTTTTAGTTAACTCTCCCTCATATTATGAAACACACAACTCTATAAGAAGGGGTACTGTAGCGTAGTGGTAATGTTACAGGACTAGTAATCCAGAGCTGTGAGTTCAAATACCACAACAGCATCTGGGAAATTTAAATTCAGTTAATTAAATAAATCTAAAAATAAAAAGCTAGTATCAGTAATGGTGCATATGAAAGCACCAGATTATTATAAAATCCAAATGGTCCATGAATATCCTTTCAAGAAGAAAATCTGCCATCCTTACCTGGTCTAGCCTGTATGTGGCACCAGATCCACAGCAATGTGGTTGACCCTTAACTGCCCTCTGAAATGGTCCAGCAAACAACTCAGTCGTGTCAAACTGCTGTGAAAAGCAGTAATCCACAGACTAATGAAATGTTAACTCTGTTTCTCTCACCACAGATGCTGCCAGACCTGTTGAGTATTTCCAGCACTTTGTTTTTAATCCACAGACTGCAGCAGTTCAAGTATGTGGCCCATCACCACCTTCTCAAGAGCAAGTAGGGATGGGCAATAAATGCCACTGATGCTCACACTCTGCGAATGAATTTTTTAAAAAAGCATGAACTACATATAGGTATATTTACCTAATGGTACTGACTACAGTGGGGTGTAAAGTGACTACTATCCCAAGGTAGAGGCCAGAAGAGTGGATAGCTTCAGTAATCCTTTGTATTTTGGTTTTTGGACTTCTTCCTGAAATAAATATTAACACAAACTCACTGCAAACTGGTTATTTGTTGGGAGTAGCTTGCACATGGCTCTTTCACTACTGAGATCTGGGCTTAAATCTATTCTAGATAGATGGATTGAAAATTATCTCTTTGCTGGTTGTATTGTCAAAGCTAAAATGGACTCGAATATTCTCAATGCAGTTTGTATTAGGTGTGAGTCTACAGCACAAAGCTTCTCCCATCTACTACTCAATTGGCAATAATAAGAAAGGCTGATATTGAGGTTGTTCAGATAGAGTAAATCTAGCTTTACTTTTAGTTATGGTAAAACTTGACTTGAGAGTGCTTGATGCCAAAACTGGAAAATCTATTCCACATTCCAGCTTCGATACAAAGTTCATCCCAAAATTAAAAAGAAAAACAAAGGCCATTGCAGAAAAAAAGACTTATAATGAAATGGTTAAAAGTGTGACCCTGAGCCTCTTGTCTCTGTCATTATGAAGCCATTGTAAGTGCCTCTGTCTATAAGCTGCCTGTGAAACTCAAGTCAGAATGCAGGTGAACAGAAACATTCAGACACAGTCTCCTCAGCCCACCCATGTTGATAATAGCAACCCTGGCAGCATACCAAGTATGTTCCTCCACTTTCAATTCAACAAAAGTTCAAACTGGCCAGCAGTTACAGAAGTACATTCAAATTGATCAGGTCATATTGAGATCAGACCAACTGTGCTGTGAAATTTAATTATTAAAATTTTTAAATGAGTGCATTTATTTTAAAATACACCTTGATCCCATGAAAAACAAAACAATTTTTCCTTTCCATTTTAGGTAAGTATCATTTTCAAACCTTTTTTAAAAGAAAACTGATTAGCAACAACTACTACTTTTTACAGCTTGGCAAACCTGCTTGTCAATCGCTCGTGGTGTCACGTGTGGGATTAAGTCTGTTAATCGGACAGAACAAAAAATGGCAGATGAAAACTGCACATTTGAAACTCAACCCATGGAAACAACAACATTTAATAGAGCTCAGTGCTGATGATTTCAGTTTTGTGTAGTGCACAATAGGCCCTTTTTAAAGCATTGTTTAATTATCTTCCATTATGGACTTGGCATGCGATAAATGAGACTACCTCCCGAAGCCTGAACCACCTCGTGTACCTCACAAGCATTGGCACGTAGCAAATTACCACAACATTTTGAAAATTACTGTCACGCATATTTTTCCCATTCAAAACCCCATTCAAATTCCAACTGGAAAAACTTTTCCGCAAGGAGTTGTGTTTGCAGTGAGGCATCGGGACCTGGAAGAAGCGTTCCACTTCCAGGAAGAGATCCCAGCTGGCTCTGATTTATAACCAGGTTTAATGACACTTAGTGATCAGGATCATGCCTAATGTAAGCAACTGAGGAGAGACAGAAAAGAAAGAGAAGAGAAAGAGAAGGGAAAGAATAGAAACACAGCAGAGAGACAGAGAGCAAAACCCTAAGAATAATGAAAGTTGAGGCAAAAAAGAAAGTGTGAGAATGAGCATGTACAGTGAAGAAGATTAAGCATGTTACGTGTAAGAAAGGCTTTTGATTAACCACAAGGCCTTTGTGGATTTGCAGATTAATACTTGAGGATTCATCCACTGTTTGCCTTACTCTGAGTATTAGTTTTTAAATATCCCCCATTGAAACTTGGTTCTCAAGTGTATAATAATAGTGGTTTACTTTCTGTTGAATATATACGTCTCCATTCCTGCTATTGGAAATAGTAATTCTTAATATATTTGTTTTCCCTCAAAGTTTTCTATGCTTCCTCCTGAGCACATTGACACCTTGCTGAATATGGTTTCATGGGTACTGGATGCTGTCTGTACCTCACCTGAAGAGCCACTATTCATTCATGAACTTGACAGCTCCTCAGTAGGCTCAATGATGGGGATAGGAGTTGGAAATGGGGTCTCATGACAACTAAGCCTAACCCTGTCCTCACCCAACATCAACACACATACACTTCTAGCAGAGGTCATGTACAGATATCTGCAGTGGGGGGGGGGGTGGCTGATGCAAATTGTAGCATCCTTATTAGAGCACAGGCAGATGGATTAGGTAATCAGCACAGACTCGGGATTGAAACTGGGATCCTCCTGGTCTGTATGTCTCTATTACTAGCTAGATAAACTCACTGAATTACTGGAAGAGTGCATCCATTTCCAATGCAAAGATCACAGCCTAAGTTCTTTACAGTTAAACAGGAGGACCGTAAAGGTCGGCGTTGATGCTTCACCACACTTCGCTACAGAGTGGAAAGATTCAGATCTGCAATCCCTTGTTTGTACACTGGGAGCCCCTGATCTAAATTAACTAAATGTTCTTAGTAATTTAAAAATACCCCATGCACATTCTGTAGGTAATTCGACAAGCCTATGTTGATAGTGGGTGAGATTCTTTGCTGACTATACAAATTCTTAAAATTATCCCCTCCCTCTGATAGAATTGCAAACTATGAATTTTCATAAAGACTGTTATAGTTATTCCCAATGTCGCACAGTGCTCAGTCTTACCATGAGAGTGCTAAATCAATTGTAGCATAATGTTGCACCAGTGGAAAGGGATCACAATCTTAATTGACCCATCAAAGGAAGGCTTACTAGTAAAGGTGTGCTACTTCTCCAGGAGGGGAAAAATGCTGAGGAGGAGTTAAAACTGGTCTGATCTGGCATTTCTCGAAGTGGGCATTTCTCGGAGGGGGGTTAACAGGAGGAAGTCTAGGAGTGAATGCCCATCCCACTTGCATACCAAGAATAATTCTATCCAAGTAACTAGATAATTAAAAACAGAAAGTGCTGGAAATGCTCAGCAGATCTGGCAGCATCTGTGGAGAGAGAAGCAGAGCTAACGCTTCAGATCAGTGACCTTTCATTGGAACTGGCAAAGGTTAGAAATGTGATAGGTTTTAAGCAAATAAAGCAGGGTTGGAGAAAAGAGAACAAAAAGGAAGGGATGTGATAGGACAGACAGCCAGAGAGATTAATTGACAAGGAGGTCAGGGGGCAAAGGCAAAGAGAGTGTGATAATGGTGTGGTGAAAGACAAAGCATTAGTGCAGAGGGAGTGTTAATGACAGAATAATGAGCAGCCCTAGCCAAAAGCACAAACATGAAAAAAACAGTAGGCAGGCACATAGTAAAAAAAAAAGACAGAACAAAATAAATTAAGATTAAAATGGTCCAGTCATGCTCTGAAATTACTGAACTCAATGTTCAGTCCGGTAGGCTGTAGCATGCCCAATCGGAAAATGAGGTACTGTTCCTCGAGCTTGCTGGATGTTCACTGGAACACTGCAGCCGGACCAGGACAGAGATGTGGGCATGAGAGCAGAGGGTTGTGTTGAAATGGCAAGAGACCGGAAGCTCAGGGTCATGCTTTCGGACTGAGCGGAGGTGTTCTGCAAAGCTGTCACCCAATCTGCGTTTGATCTCCCCAATGTAGAGGAGACTGCATTGTGAGCAGCGAATACAATACACTAAATTGAAAGAAGTACAAGTAAGTTGCTGCTTCACCTGAAAGGAGTGTTTGGGGCCTTGGATAGTGAGGAGAGAAGAGGTAAAAGGGCAGGTATTACACCTCCTGCAATTGCATGGGAAGGTGTAGATTTTGATAACTAATACTTATATCACACCAACATGATACAACATTGTAAGGTGCTTTACAAAGTGAGGGAGAAAGGGGAACCAATGGACATCTGGAGGGAGGAGGTGACCAAATGACAACTCGGGGAATAGTCAGGGAGGTGACAAAGCTGTGGCCATTGAGTTATGAGAAGGCTTTTGAAAGTAATGATTATGGATCAAGTTAGAGAGGTCTAAAGAGAAATGGCCAATGTTGAGGGCTGCTACTTACAGTGCAGCATAGGAAGGGGGATGCATAATAGGCAATAACTGAATAACAATAGGATGCAAGCTCAAATATAGGATTGGAAAAGAGCTCACAGCTTTGCTGAGCGAAGGCCATGGGAATCATAATCTTAGTTGTGTAGGAAGCACTTACTGTTGATGTGGTCAATGTAGAAGATGCCAATCTGAGGATCATAGGCGTCCTCCCAACCCAAAGGGAGCTCATCCCCCACGCAATCTGCAAACGTCAGGGGTTTGGTAAATCTGGAACAAACACAAAAGAAAAACAAGGATTAGTTCATATATATGGCACCTTGCATCAAATATCTCAGCTGCTGGTTTAAAGTTCCTCAGGTCATTCGCAATATTGTGCATCAACATTCTCTAAGCGTGGTACTCTAAACAGCCATTCCCCAGAACCAATCTTTAAGCAATTTGAACCATGCAAAGTGACCACAGCAGGTGACTTGAGAAACAGAAATGACTAGCCAAGACCCATTTTCTAGGATATCATCAGGGCTAAAAAGAATAAAAGAGATGAGGTAAATCAGGAAGTAGTGATCAGGTGGTGCCAAGCTTGGATTTTAAAAGGCCTATGATTAGAGAAGGAAGGTTGATGGAGATAAGGGGTTGCACAGTTTTGAAGTCCTGGGACAGACAGAGTTGAAATAGAATCAATCTTGATTTGTTGAAGACAGCAGGAATGTAGGGAGGAGGCAGAAGGAATGGGAAAGTGTAGTTGGAGCTAAGGAACGAAGGAGGAATATTGATCACAGCAGCACTTATAAAGACTGAGGTGAGAAAGGAATCACCTGTCAGATTCTTGTATCCCATCCAGGGGTGTGAAAGAGATGGTCAAAGAGCTTGTCAAATGTGGAAGCACTATACAAGTGTTGAATGGATTTAAATGTACTGATGATTCTATCATCATCAAACAGCTGTCACACAGAGCATTTAACCAGCCTGTCCCACTACTATCTGCATTTAACAGCAGTCGGTTTAATCATAATCACCGATTAACCTAATCCTCTGCTAATCCGTTAACAGTAACACAGCACTAATGGTGCAATCCCGTAACATGGTACAAATTCATGTACCCCCATTATGCTGTGCCAGAGATCAACTGTTTAAATCTGACTATGACATTCTATGGTTTTAACTGCACTTTCACGCAGTTGCTGCCTTTTGCCAAATTCAAATGCAGCTGAGAGCATAGGGGGAGTGCTATAGCTGGAACTTGTCTTGTGTGCGACTTGTTTGCTTTGCTGCTCCTGATGAAAATCTCAATAATGAATGTCTCAACTCTAAGAGACAGAGTAAGGGGGAAAGAGGGAGCCCTAGTTTAACAAAAAACAGAACTTTGGTGGTACATGTTTCAAGCTTTTGAAATTTATTGGTTCCTCTCCCCACCTCCACTCAAAAAGTGTACTATGCAGTTTAAAACCAGACAGATAGCAACACTACTTTCACACCAAAGATGACATCTTCTACAGCAATATTTGACAGAAATGACAACTACAGTGTTGGTGAGCCATCATGCGTGTTAGTCCTGATAGGCTGTAAATAATATGTCCCAAAAAAATGTTCATAATGCATATGGATTCTTGCCTATTGGGGTCCCCTCATAGCTGAATCCACAGTATTCATGAAAGAATATTGGAAGTTAGTGGCAGTAGTAAATGTCAAGTAAACCTTGCTGTCCAAGAAGGCACATTGGTGACAGTCTAAAAATTTGTAAAATAGATTTGGAAGCACAAAGTGTATGAATGCACCTGTAATTTCTAGTTTTATAGCAGAATTAAAATGCAGTTACACTTGTATATGACAAGGACTCAATTTAGTTGCATGATGCATTACATTAGGTCACCCCATAATATACAATTTGCAAAGAATTGTTCAAACAGAATACAATGTAATTGCAGTAAGACATCTCCCTCACTTACAATTATAAATTGGCAAGATACTGGGTGATGTTCCCCAACCAGTCATATTTGTAAAATGACAGATTTTAGCTCATGTTTCCCAAATACTACAGAGATTCTTGATCACAGGAAAAACAAGCTTGACATTCAATGCAGGGACATCCCCTCCCTCTGCCACTCTGCTCTTGACAGACAGGTGTACCTTAACTCAGGAGCAGCAGATAGAGTGCTCTCTAGAAGGGCATGTGAGAGTTAGAGTTAATGGTGAAAAGCAACTAGTGATGAAACAAACTCCTTTTATTATCCAGCAAAATAGTGATAGACCTTCTGATAGTCCTTAGGAAAGTATACAGGAAGTCTTTTTATTTGTTCTTGGGATATGAGCATCGCTGTCAAGGCCAGCATTTATTTCCCATCCATAATTACCCTGGAGAAGGTGGTGGTGAGCTGCCTTCCCGACTGTGACTTGTTAGGCCATTTCAGAGGGCAGTTAAGAGTCAACCACATTGCTGTGTATCTGGAGTGACATGTAGGCCAGAGCAGGTAAGGACAGCAGATTTCCTCCCCTGACGGACATTAATGAAAAAGATGGGTTTTTACAGCAATCTGGTAGTTTCATGGTCATTATTAATAAGAAGGCATTTTATTCCAGGTTTATGAATTAATTTTAATTAAATTCCCCGAGCTGCTGTGGTGGTATTTAAACTCATGTCTCCAAAGTATTTTAGTCCAGGCCTCTGTTTTAAGACCCAATGAGAAAGGGGTCTAGGGTTCCCTCTCAGCCTTCATCTGGTCTTACCGTAACAGGGTTTAACCTTAAACGCACTGTTTTTAGCTCCCCTTGGTGAATCCTTGTTCACTAATTTCCTGTAAGGCAAAGAAACTAGCCAAACAGGTTTTCTTAGGTTTAAAGAAAAAAAGTTGAACTTTATTAAACTTAAACTCTAATTCGGTTAACGCCTACAGATATGCGACGCGCGCATGCTAGCATGCATATGCGATACACACATGCAGATAGAGACAGAAAAGAGCAGAAGAAATAAAGTGGAAAAGATTGAGGCAATATCTGAAGATGGTTTGGTTACTGTTCTTCGAGCTCGCTATAAAGTCCTTGATTGTAGGTAGGTCTTGCTTTTTGTCGGGGCCCAGTATTCTTAAACCTTGTTCGATGTAGGAGACATTACTCTCTTGAAATTCATGTGTCCTCAGTGGGTCCAAAGACTTGTGAGAAAGAGATGGGAGCAGAGAGGAGAGATCTTCTCACTCCAGGAGCAAACAGTCTTTTCTGTTCAAACTCTTTATATGACTCAGAAAAACCCAGGTTGCCAAGCAGGTTAGTCATGTGACTAACTGGTCTGACCACGTCTGTTTGCGGATTCTCTTGTCTTAGCCGACCCTGGAATGTCTCTTCTTACAGATAATACCTGGATTTCAAAGTCCATTGTGGGTTAAATTAGAGCCGGGAATAGCCCCTTTGTCCCTCCAAGCAGTGTCTGTTTAGCATGCAGAAATGTTTTTCCAGCCAGGTGTCTGGTGATTTTTTTGAACAAGTCCTTTCTTCACTCTAGTAACAGATTAAAATCAATGTTCATATGACAAAATTAATATGCCTCATTCTTGGCAGGTGGGGGCCTGTGTGACATCTGGATTACTAGTCCAGTAACATCACCACTTTGGTACCATCCCACAATGCTCCATGGAAATAGAGTCATAGAGTTATACAGCACAGAAACAGGCCTTTTGGCCCATCATGTCTGTGTCGGCCATTAAGCACCTACCTATTCTAATCCCATTTTCCAGCACTTGGCCCGTACCCTTGTATGCTGTGGTGTTTCAAGTGCTCATCTAAATACTTCATAAATGTTGTGAGGGTTCCTGCCTCTACCACCCCTTCAGGCAGTGTGTTCCAGATTCCAACCACCCTCTGGGCGAAATTTTTTTTCCTCAAATCCCCTCTAAACCTCCTGCCCCTTACCTTAAATCTATGCCCCCTGGTTATTGACCCCTCCGCTAAGGGAAAAGTTTCTTCCTATCTATCTTATCAATGCCCCTCATAATTTTGTATACCTCAATCAGATCCCCCCTCAGCCTTCTCTGCTCTAAGGAAAACAACCCTGGCCTATCTAGTCTCTCCTCATAGCTGAAATGCTCCAGCCCAGGCAACATCCTGGTGGATCTCCTCTGCACCCTCTCCAGTGCAATCACATCCTTCCTACAGTGTGGTGACCAGAACTGTACATAGTACTCCAGCTGTGGCCTAACTAGCATTTTATACAGCTCCATCATAACCTCCCTGCTCTTATATTCTATGCCTTGGCTAATAAAGGCAAGTATTCCATATGCCTTCCTAACCACCTTATCTACCCGTGCTGCTGCATTCAGTGATCTATGGACAAGTACACCAAGGTCCCTCTGACCCTCTGTACTTCCTAGGGTCTTGCCATAGGGTATATTCTCTTGCCTTGTTAGTCCTCCCAAAATGCATCACCTCACACTTCTCAGGATTAAATTCCATTTGCCACTGCTCTGCCCATCTTACCAGCCCATCTATATCGTCCTGTGATCTAAGGCTTTCCTCCTCACTATTTAAGACACCACCAATTTTAATGTCATCTGAAATAAACAGTAATCATTTGGTAAAAGACCATTTTAAACTTGGCCATCTCAAGAGTTCCACTAAATTTGGCCACAACACTATTCATCTAAAGATACAAAGTGGGAGTCGTTAATATCAGTATTGAGCTATACAGATCAAAAAGGGCTCAGATTTACTCCCTGGTCAATGGTGAGTTAGGCATTTCCTGCTGGGCTAGCAGTGTAGGTACTGTAATTGACTTCAGCCTTCATGGGTTAGGGAAGTGGTACTGAACAAACTGTTGGAGCTGCGGGCTGACAAGACCCCGGGTCCTGATGGACTTCATCCTAGGGTCTTAAAAGAAGTAGCTAGTGAGATAGTTGATGTGTTGGTCTTAATTTTTCAAAATTCCCTCGATTCGGGGAAGGTTCCATTAGATTGGAAAATAGAGAATGTAACTCCTTTATTCAAAAAGGGAGGGGGCCAGAAAGCAGAAAATTACAGGCCAGTTAGCTTAACATCTGTCTTAGGGAAAATATTATAAGCTATTAATAAAGACGTTATAGCAGGGCACTGAGAAAAATTCAAGGTAATCAGGCAGAGTCAACATGGTTTTGTGAAAGGAAAATCATGTTTAACCAATTTATTGGAGTTCTTTGAGGGAGTTACATGTGCAGTCGATGAAGGTGAACTGGTGCATGTGTTGTAGTTAGATTTCCAGAAGGCATTTGATACAGTGCCGCATCAAAGGTTACTGCAAAAAATAAAAGCTCATGGTGTAGGGGTAACATATTGGCAAAGATAGAAGATTGGCTAGCTAACAGGAAACAGAGAGTAGGCATAAATGGGTCATTTTCTGGTTGGCAAGATGTAACGAGTAGTGTGCCACAAGGATCAGTGTTGGGGCCTCAACTTTTTACAATTTATATACATGACTTAGATGAAGGGACTGAAGGTATGGTTGCTAAATTTGCTGATGACTCAAAGATAGGTAGGAAAGTAAGTTGTGAAGAGGGTGTAAGGAGGCTACAAAGGGATATAGATAGGCAAAGAACTGGCAAATGCAGTAGAATGCATAAAAATGTGAAATTATCCATTTTGGAAGGAAGAATTAAAAAAGCATATTATCTAAACAATGAGAGATTGCAGAGCTCTGAGATGCCGAGGGATCTGGGTATGCAGGTACAGCATGGAATTAGGAAAATTAATAGAATGTTATCGTTTATCGCGAGGGGAATTGAATACAAAAGTGGGGAGGTTATGTTTCAGCTATACAAAGCATTGGTGAGACCACATTTGGAGTACTGTGTACAGTATGGGTCTCCTTATTTAAGGAAGGATGTAAATGCGTTGGAGGCAGTACAGAGAAGGTTAACTAGACAAATACCTGGAATGGGTGGGCTGTCTTATGAGGAAAGATTGGACAGGCTAGGCTTGTATCTACTGGAGTTTAGAAGAGTAAGAGGCGACTTGATTGAAACATATAAGATCCTGTGGGGTCTTGACAGGGTGAATGTGGAAAGGATGTTTCCCCGTGTGGGAGAATCTAGAACTAGGGGTCACTGTTTAAAAATAAGGGGTCGCCCATTTAAGACAGAGATGAAGATAAATATTTTCTCTCAGAGGATTGTGAATCTTTGGAATTCTCTTCCTCAAAAGGCAGTGGAAGCAGAGTCTTTGAATATTTTTAAGGCAGAGTTAGATAGATTCTTGATAAGCAAGGGGATGAAAGGTTATCAGGGGTAGGCAGGAATGTGGAGTAATCAGTTCAGCCATCAACTTATTGAATGGCGGAACAGGCTCGAGTGGCCGAGTGGCCTATTCCTGCTTCCAGTTCTTTATGTTCGTAAAAAGTATTTATTGAAACTGCATGTTAGAGCATTTCTGAGCCTGGCCCTTAAGTAGACATTTTTAGTTACCAACAGAATGTCAATAAGAATGGTCTAAGTGACAACTAGAGTGTGAAGTGAAAACTATTGTTTGCAATTCTGAAGCATCTTTAATTCCCAGTCTGCTCTTCAATTTGCTGTGATGAAGGCTCCATCTTTACTTTACTAAGTTTCTCCAAAGGATTTTTCCTTCTAAGCTTTAGGTTGACTGACTGTGTGCAAAATAAATCATACAAATTGAGATGCCTTTCTCATTACATACACTCTTTAAGGGAAATCTGACCCAACAATTTAATGCACAAAAGTCACAAAGATCTTCTTCTGAAATGTTCAGAGTTATGATTATTGCTTGAGGTGAAAGTATACAAAATACAAATCAACGCTAACTTATAATATATGCATAGATTCAGCTTCAGATAGCATTTCCTTTCTATTTGCGTTACTCTCAAAGGTCCCCTTATCCTGATGATATTGCCCTTTTAAGATTAGAGTTGATATGTGTTTTTTTAGGACGGGCACCATGAAGGAATGAAGCATGCATTTGAATATTACAATCTCATTTGATATCTTTCAGTTGTATAGGGTATGTGCACTTCAGTCAAAATCGATGTATTTTCGTCTGAAATGGACAAGGTCCTTCACAGCAAAATCTGGCCTAACAGCTACGAACTTAAATGACCTACAACTCTAGCATTATCTTCCTCCAAATAGTGAATGATGCTTCATAGCATTATCTGCTTCAGAAATGAATGACCCTGAAGAGGAAAGCACATCCATTATTCTTTTGAAATTTTCCAAGCTAGTGTTTAAGAATTGTCATTCATTCCTGGTGGCTAAAATTTCTCCTGTTCATGATTTTAGTGAAAGTCAGTGTAAATTGGGTCTTTTTGGACACTGACATTTTTGGTAAAAATATCAGGAAGAATATTTGTTCATTTATAGTAGAATTAGTATTACTTCTTTAATTCCATTGGCCTTAATATACTAGTAACATGATCATTAAATTATTTTCTCTTGGTTTAAAAAAAAATCTTTTTCAGCCATCTTCCTGTGTTCTTTTTAAAATAAAAAATAAAAAAATGAAACAACTCTGCAAGTGTCCCCCCATTTGAGCAGACACCACTAATATAATTTAAACATGAGGTCAAAGTGTAAATTATAATATTAGGCTATAATACTATTTAAACAGTAAGGAGATGTGTCCCTCTAATACCATCAAGGCTAATCATTGCTAAGTAAACAGAGCCTCAGGTCAATCAGAGATTAATTGTTTGTGAGGTATGAGGTCAATGCTACAACTGTCCTTAGTGCCTTGGTTAGGGGCAGAGAAAATTAGCCAGGGTTCCTGCTTATGAAATCAATTCCAGCCTTCCCCTTCTCCTCTGTTCTAGTAGCCTGATCATGGTTACTGCGTAAGTTCACACATGAAAAATGACTACTTGAGCAAAGCACTGAAGGCCTGGAATCCATGAAACTGGACCAGAGCAAAGAACAACTCCCTCAGTAGAAATGGGAGTAGGAGAAAACTACTATCCAAAAAAAAATTAAGCTGTGTGATGGTATTAAAAAAGGTCTTTTCTTTGAGAACAAGTTCTTCAAGATATGTTGAACAGGGGAAGGTTGGATTCTTTTGAGGATCTGACTATAATCTTTCTTCCACCATCTCCTCATTGCACATCTTGGCTCTGTCTTGTCTAGTTTTTGTTTCATGCACATGTAATATCCTGGCTCTACCTTGAATTTCAGAAGTCAATGCACAGAATGTTATTATTCTAATTCCATCTCACATCTGCAATTGTTTTAATGGGAAATCTTTCCCACTGATCCAATGGATCATGATCATGAATGGTACTGCCGGCTTGAGGTTAAGAACGATCGTTGGGAGTAAAAGTAACCAGTGTAAAACCACAACTGATTTGGTGCACATGCATGGCACAGTCTTTGCCTTTTTTTCAAATGTTTATTGCTTTGGTAAAGGATTAAAGGGAAGATTCATAAGTACATAAAGTTTAAAGGAATAGGATGTGCTAATAGGGTGAGATGGAAAGGGTCAGTGGAGGCTCGTGTGGAGTACAAACACTGGCAGAGACCAGTTGGGCTACACAGCCTGTTTTTTGTGCTGTAAAGTCGATATCATTTGATGTAAATATGGGGTTTCCTAGTTACTAAAACTAAATCCTCTCAGTTTGTCTAGAAATCCACCTTTAAGTTTTGATGCAGACCACGGCTGGGATTTCATCCAGGTAATGGTGGTCTCGACCTCTGGCAAAAGCGCCTGCGAGAACCCTGCGTTGGCCCTACTGTAGAAGGACGGCCAAATCAAGTAACAATTAGGTACTCAACTGGACAGCGGCGGGCCTTCCACGGGATCAAGAATCCTGGCGATGTAGGTCCCGCCCTCTGAGAGCTGTCAGCCCAATGGAGGCCGGCAACTCTTTAACTGAGCAGTGCCACACACCCAGGTCCTAGGATCAGCGCTGGACCCAGGCCACAGGTACCTCAGGGTGGGAGGGGTTTCATGAGGCGGGAGGTAGCAGGGGAGGGGGGAGGTCGGCAGTAAGAGCAGGGGAGTGGCTCTCAGTGGGCTCCTCCCCCCCCCCCCCCCTTCCCGATGCCGGGTCCCTCGTTCAGGAACTAAGTGCCTTTTAAAGAGGAACCCCAAACCCCCAGCCCAAAGCTGGCAAGCAACCCGTATGGTTTTTCTTGCCATGCTTCCCGTGCGGCGACAGGCCTGCCAACCACTGGGCTAATTGCGGCGGCAGCAGGATGAGGCCCTTTAGGCCCTGTGAACGGTCTTCCTGCCCCAGCCTTAATTTCTGCAAAGGCAGTGGTTCCCCCTCCCAGCCCCCCACCACCATCCCGCCCAATTATTTGCTCTCCCCACCTCCAAACCCTTAAAAGAGCTATTTATACCTGTGAAAGATCCATAAGGAAATGTCCCTTCTGGCTTTCCTTTCATCATTTTACTTGGAAACCCTCCCCTCCCCCACTGCTAGAAAACCCCATGAAAGTGGGGAACGTGCCATGCCAAAATCTACACTGAAAACCCTGGGACATTCCATTTCAAGATATAGAGCTTTAATACATCAACGTGTTGCATTATTAGTGTACTCCCTTGTTTTCCTTCCTGCCCTTTGTTTTTTTAAAGATTTTTCAGATTTTAAATGGGAAATTAATCTTATGGGAACAACTCTTAAAAGACCACTAATGCGCAGACAAAGCTGTTTTCTTCCAGAGTAATTCTGACTGTAACTACACCATAGTGTTCCCTTGAATCCTACCCCTTCAAACCACTTCTGCACAGAAAGGTTTCTCCTTGACTGCGCCTTGTTCCTAAGAGAATTGTTGTTTGCTTCTGCATTCCTGCAGAGCTGGAATCTGCACTTGGTTATAAATATCTACAATAAATGTTAAAAATTACACATGCGGAATGTCAGGAATGTCCGATGGCCCTACACAACACAGCAACCCTTCATCAGCCATAAATAAAACAACACGCCCTTTGATCTCCTGAGGTGCCACAGTCTCCCACCAATTAGAGTGTTTCATTGCAATACATGTTTAGTACCCTGAAGCATTAAGAAATAATTCATAAAGCCATGCCACAGTGATTCTTACTTTGTTGGATATTAGACTAGGCAGGTTAATGAATAACTAGATAACTAGACTTTTTGACACAGGTCATGTAACAGTGACTTCTAGTAATCCAGTAAACCCAACTAATGCAGAATGGACTCAGTTTATAATATGAGCACAAGAAGGGCAAAGGGAATGGAGAGTATAATCCACATTCTGTGGAGTGCACCACAGTAATTGTTTAACCGAAGGACTATAAATATATCATGCTGGGTTATGTTTAAAGAAAAGCTTTACTTTTCACTCCTCCTCAAGGGTCCTCTTTTCCTTTGGATTACGGAAAGTAGTTACAGGGAAAAGGAGCAAAGGGGAGGAAACTCTGGCATTGTTGTGGGGAGAGACACCAGCTCCAAGCTTAACTTAGAAACCATAGAAAAGTTATGGCACAGAAAGAGGCCATTCAGCCCATCATGTCTGCGCCGGCTGATAAAACTAGCCGCCCAATCTAATCTCACGCTCCAGCACCTGGTCCGTAGCCTTGCAGGTTAAAGCACCTCCACTGCACTACTCTCATCAATCCACCTTGTTACTTCCTCAAAAAATTCAATTAAATTAGGAAGACATGACCTTCCCGAAACAGATCCATGCTGACTATCCCTGATTAATCCGTGTCTTTCTAAGTGACAGTTTCTCCTATCTCTCAGAATTGATTCTAATAATTTGCCCACCACTGCGGTCAGACTGACTGGCTTATAATTATTTGGCCTATCCTTCGCCTCTTTTTTAAACAATGGTACAATGTTCGCTGATCTCCAATCCTCTGGTACCTCACCATTATCTAGTGTGGAATTGAAAATGGTCCTCAGAGTATACGTTATTTCCTCCCTGGTTTCCTTTAACAGCCTGGGATACAATCCATCCGGTCCTGGAGATTTATCCATTTTCAAGGATGTCAGACCCTCTAGTACTTCCTTTCTCATTATGCTTATCGTATCGAATATTTCACACTCCTCTTTAACTACAATATCTGCATCATCTCTCTCCTTTGTGAAGACAGAGACAAAGTACTCACTAAGAACCCTGCCCACATCTTCTGCATCCATGCATAAGTTCCCTTGTACATCTCTGATAGGCCCTACCTTAGTTATCCTCTTGCTCTGAATATACTGAGAGAACATCTTTGGGTTTTCCATGATTTTACCTGCCAATATCTTTTCATGCCCTCTCTTTGCTTTCCTAATTTCCTTTTTTACTTCATCCCTGCACTTTCTATACTCCTCTAGGCTTTATAAAGTATTAAGTTTTTTGTGACTGTCATAAGCTTTCTTTTTCTGCTGTCTCTTACCCTGTATACTTCTAGATAACCAGGGGGCTCTCGCTGTGGTAGTATCACCCTTTTTCTTTGTGGGGAAATGTGCCCGTAGAATCTTGCTTTTGAATGCCTCCCGCTGGTTTGCCACTGATTTTCCTTCAAGTAGCTGTATCCAGTCCACCTTTGCCTGATCACCTCACAGCTTCGTAAAATTTGACTTCCTCCAATGAAGAACTTTTACTCCTAACTTTGTTCTTTTCCATAATAATGCTAAATCTAACAGTATTATGGTCACCATCTCCAAAATGGTCACCCACTGCTACTTCATCCACTTGCCCATCTTCATTTCCTAAGACTAAATCTAGAATTGCGCCCCCTCTCGTTGGGCTTTATACATGCTGGCTAAAAAAATTCTCTTGAATGCAGTTCAAGAATTTTGTGCCCTCTGTGCACTTCACACTGTTTGTATCCCAGTTGATATCCTTCTTCTTCTTCTTCTTTGGCCTCCTTGTCTTGAGAGACAATGGGTAAGCACCTAGAGGTGGTCAGTGGTCTGTGAAGCAGCGCATGGAGTGACTATAAAGGCCAATTCCAGAGTGACAGACTCTTCCACAGGTGCTGCAGATAAAATTGGTTGTTGGGGCTGTTACACAGTTGGCTCTCTCCTTGCGCTTCTGTCTTTTTTCCTGCCAACTGCTGAGTCTCTTCGACTCGCCACACTTTAGCCCCACCTTTATGGCTGTCCGCCAGCTCTGGAGATCACTGGCAACTGACTCCCACGACTTGTGGTCAATGTCACAGGACTTCATGTCGCGTTTGCAGACGGCTTTAAAACGGAGACATGGAGGGCCGGTGGGTCTGATATCAGTGACGAGCTCGCTGTACAATGCGTCCTTGGGGATCCTGCCATCTTCCATGCAGCTCACATGGCCAAGCCATCTCAAACGCCGCTGGCTCAGTAGGGTGTATATGCTGGGGATGTTGGCTGCCTCGAGGACTTCTGCGTTGGAGATACAGTCCTGCCACCTGATGCCAAGGATTCTCCGGGGGCAGTGAAGATGGAATGAGTTGAGATGTCGCTCTTGGCTGACGTATGTTGTCCAGGCCTCGCTGCTGTAGAGCAAGGTACTGAGGACACAGGCTTGATACACTCGGACTTTAGTGTTCCGTGTCAGTGCGCCATTTTCCCACACTCTCTTGGCCAGTCTGGACATAGCAGTGGATGCCTTTCCCATGCACTTGTTGATTTCTGCATCTAGAGACAGGTTACTGGTGATAGTTGAGCCTAGGTAGGTGAACTCTTGAACCACTTCCATAACATGGTCGCTGATATTGATGGATGGAGCATTTCTGACATCCTGTCCCATGATGTTTGTTTTCTTGAGGCTGATGGTTAGGTCAAATTCGTTGCAGGCAGCCGCAATCCTGTTGATGAATCTCTGCAGACACTCTTCTGTATGGGATGTTAATGCAGCTTCGTCAGCAAAGAGGAGTTCCCTGATGAGGACCTTCCATACTTTGGTCTTCGCTCTAAGACAAGCAAGGTTGAACAACCTGCCATCTGAGCTTGTGTGGAGGGAAATTCCTTCTTCTGAAGACTTGAACGCATGTGAGAGCAACAGGGAGAAGAAGATCCCAAACAGTGTAGGTGCGAGAACATAGCCCTGTTTCACGCCACTCAGGATAGGAGAAGGGTCTGATGAGGCACCGCTATGCTGAATTGTGCCTTTCATATTGTCATGGAATGAGGTGATGATAGTAGCTTTGGTGGACATCCGATCTTTGCTAGTAGTCTGAAGAGACCACATCTGCTGACGAGGTCAAAGGCTTTGGTGAGATCTATGAAAACAACGTAGAGGGGCATCTGTTGTTTGCGGCATTTCTCCTGTAGCTGGCGAAGGGAGAACAGTATGTCAATGGTGGATCTCTCTGCTCGAATGCCACACTGTGCCTCAGGGTAGACATGCTCAGCCAGTTTCTGGAGTTTGTTTGAAACGACTCGAGCGAAGACTTTCCCCACTATGCTGAGCAGGGAGATTCCATGGTAGTTGTGGCAGTCACCGCGGTCACCCTTGTTCTTATAGAGGGTGATGATATTGGCATGTCCTGTGGTACTGCTCCCTCATCCCAGCACAGGCAAAGCAGTTCATGGAGTGCTGAGAATATAGCAGGCTTGGCACTCTTGATTATTTCAGGGGTAATGCCGTCCTTTCCAGGGGCTTTTCCACTGGCTGGAGAATCAATGGCATCACTGAGTTCCGATTTTGTTGGCTCTTCGTCCAGCTCATCCATGACTGGCAGAGACTGTCATAGCCACTAAGCGCACTGCACTGTTGAACTACAAGAAAGCCCCCAGCGAGTTAACATCCGTAGCTCTTAAGTTAGCCAGAAGCGCTGCATAAAGAACAGCCAGGCGCTGTGCAAATGATTACTGGCAACACCTATGCAGTCGTATTCAGCTGGCCTCCGATACCGGAAACAGCAGAGGAATGTATGATGGCATTAAGAGAGCTTCTGGGCCAGTTGATATTAGGGTAGCTGAAATCCCCAACTATTATTGCCCTATAGTTTTTGCACTCAGATATTTGCCAACATATTTGTTCTTCTATCTCCCTCTTACTATTCATTCACATCTCATGTCTCTCTGCATTGTAACTCTAAAGATCTATACCAGTGTAGCCCAAAATCTATTTCGATTCATCTGTAGCATCTGAAGGAATAATAAATATATGAGATAAGTCTGCAGTATTCCCAGGTTCTTTCTGACGGTAAATTATGGAAGATTGACTGTTTCCAAACGAAAATGTGTTTCCTGCCAAGTTGCTGCTGAGAAGAGCTTGCATTCCTGTGGGACTATGTGAGGCTGTATACCATCAGGTCCAACATACTATCATTCTTATGACCCTTTCACCTGTCTCATGTTTCCTCTACTCGTGATGGTGTATTTTAAATGCAGTATATGAAAAATAAGGCAACAGAACATCAGTGGTTTCTGTCTAGCAAACCTTTTCATGAAAAATGCCCTTCTGAAAATTATTGGACGACCTTTGATGTGGCAACAGATCATCACTTATATATGTAATCAGAAACCTGGACTTTCACTTGGAGAGAGTTTCCAGCTGAAACCTCTCCAGAAAGTAAATCTCCCACTCGCCAGAGATAGCAGGAGGCCGTGTTGATTCTAACCGAGCTGCCTGTCCACTTCCTACCCACAATGGGAGGGAAGAGGCTGTACAGCGGCTGCTGGCAGGGGTAGACTGAGCAGTCCTTGGCCACCTGCAGAGGGTCTCATCAGAGGGAGAGAGGTGGGTGGAGTCAGGTTAGGGAAGCGTGCGACTTTCCTTCTGCAGCCTGGAGAAGCACTCCTGCTCCACCTGGCCTCGCAAAGGAAATCTTCTTCCTTACCCGTCTATCCTTCTCACCAGCTGCTGACCTGCCTCAGCCTGTTGGGACAGCCACTGCAGCTTCCCCACACAAGACTCAGTTAAAATGTCATCGGAGTCCTGTTGATGTAATAGTACCCCAGCTTGCATAAACTCATAAGGCTCTTGGCTGCTCCACTCCAGCACCTCACCTTCCTATAGATTAATGTTGCAGAATATGAGAACACAAGAAATAGGAACAGAATAGGCCATACGACCCATTGAGCCTGTTCCGTCATTCAATATGATCATGGCTGATCGTGGGCTTCAATTCCACTTTCCTGCCCGCTCCCCATATCCCTTGACTCCCAGCGAGACCAAAAATATGTCTATCCCGGCCTTAAATGTATTCAGTGATGGAGCATCCACAACCTTCTAGGGTAGAGAATTCCAAAGATTCACAACCTTTGAGGGTAGTAATTTCTCCTCATCTCAGTCCTGAACGACTGGCCTGAGACTATGTCCCCGCATTCTAGATTCACTGACTAGCGGAAACAATCTCTTAGCTTCTACCCTATCAAGCCCTTTCAGAATCTTGCATGTCTCAATTTGATCGCCTCTCATTCTTCTAAAGTCCAGAGAATATAGGCCCAATTTACTCAGCCTCTCATAGGACAACCCCTTCATCCCAGGGACCAATTTAGTAAATCTTCACTGCACTGGCTCCAGTGCAAGTATATCCTTTCTTAAATGTGGAGACCAAAACTGCACACAGTATTCCAGATGCAGTCTCACCAAAGCCCTGTACAATTTTAGTAAGACTTCTTTATTCCTGTACTCCAATCCCCTTGCAATAAAGACCAACACACCATTTGCCTTCCTAATAGCCTGCTGCACCTGCATGTTAACTTTGTGCATTCCTTGTACGGGTACCCCCAAGTCTCTCTGAACATTAACACTTACCAGTTTCACATCGTTCTATTTTTACGACCAAAGTGAACAACTTCACACTTCCCTACATTATACTCCATTTGCCATCTTGTTGCTCACTCACTTGGCCTGGCTATATCTCTTTGCAGCCTCTATGTCCTCCCCACAACTTACCTTTCCACCGAGCTTTGTATCAACAGCAAACTCAGATACATTACTCTCTGTCTTTTCATCCAAGTCATAAATATAGAGTGTAAATAGCTGAGGCCCCAGCACTGATCCTTGCAGCACCCCACTATTCACTGCCTGCCAACTTGAAAATGCCCCATTTAAGCCCACACTCTGCTTCCTGTCTGTTAACCAATCCTCTATTCATGCTAATATATTACCCCTAACACCATGAGCCCGTATCTTGTCTATTATCTTTTATGTGGCACCTTATTGAATTCCTTTTGGAAATCCAGGTAAACTACATCTACTGGTTCCCCTTTATCTACCCTATGAGTTACATCCTTAAAAAATTCTAATACATTTGTCAAACAGGATATCACTTTAGTAAAACCATGCTGTCTTGTTCTAATCATACTATGCTTTTCCAAGTGCATTGTTAAGACTTCTCCCAACGACTGTTAGGTTAACTGGCCTGTAGTTCCCTGTCTTCTCTTGACCTCCTTTCTTGAAAAGCGGTGTAACTTTTGCCAACTTCCAATCTGACGGGACCATTCCTGAATCTAAGGAATTCTGGAAAATCATAGTTAGCGCATCCACTATCTCTGCAGCTATCTCTTTTAGAATTCTAGGGTGTAGGCCATCTTGGGGACTTGTCAGATTTTAGTCCCTCAAGTTTCTCCAATACTTTTTCTTGGCTGATATCCATTTCCTTAATCTCTTCAGTCTTTTTAGCCCCTAGGCTACTGCCTATTTCTGATATGGAACTTGCGTCTTCTACTCTGAAGTCAGACACAAAATATTTGTTCAATGCCTCTGCCATTCCTCATGCCCCAGGGTGATTTCTCCTTTCTCTGCCTCTAAGGGACCAACATTTACTTTAGCTACTCTCTTTTTTATGCACTTATAAAAGCTCTTACAATCCATTTTTATATCGCTGGCTAGTTTACTCTCATTCTGTTTTTTTCCCTTTTTATCAACTTTTTGGTGGCCCTCTTCTTTTAGTCTAATACTATCCTTAACTTCCTGAGTGAGCCCCGGTTGGGTCTTTCTTGAGTTTTTGTTTTTGAACGGAATGTACTTTTGTTGAACCCTTTGAATTGTTTATTTAAATATTTCCCACTGTTCATTTACCACCTTACCTTTTAGTCTATTTACCCAATTAACCTTAGCCAGTTCTCCCCCTCATACCTACGTAACTGGCTTTGTTTAAGTTTAAGATTCTTGTTTGTGATTGAAATGTGTCACTTTAAAACTTAACATGAAATTCAATGGTATTATGATCACTATTTCCCAGTAGATCTTTTACTACGATATTGCTAATTGACCCTGTTTCATTACACAATACGAGATCTAAGATACCTTTATCCCTAGTCGTTTCTACAACGTATTGCTCTAAGAAACTGTCATGAAAACATTCTACAAATTCATCTTCTTTGTTCATAATCTTTGATTGTCCCAGTCTATATACAGATTAAAGTCCCCATAATTAATACATTACCTTTGTTACAAGCTCCAATGATTTCCCATTTAATGTTCTGTCCAACAATATAACTACTGTTAGGGGGCCTGTAAACCACTCCCACCAGTGTTTTCTGACTTCTGCTATTTCTAATTTCCACCAAAACTGATTCTACTTCATGCTTCATACTTCCAGATCCCTTCTTAGTAAAGGATGACATAAGGACATTAATATCAGGGCTACCCCTCCTCCTTTGCCACTCTGTCTGCCTTTCTGAAATATTGTGTACCCTGGAATATTCATTTCCCAACCTTGATCTCCTTGTAACCATGTCTCAGTAATGGCAATTAGATCTAGATCATTTACCTCCATTCGTGCCACTAGTTCATCTATCTTATTATAGATGCTTCATGCAGTCAGATAAAGGAACGTTAATTTCATTTTTTTTACCTCTATTCCCTGCAATGGCCTTAATTTCCAATGTACAATTCTTGTTAAACTCTCTGTCCCTTCCTGTCCCATTCTGTCGGCATTTACCCACATCACTATCCTGCTCCGATACCCTGACCTCTCTGTTTGGATTTCTAAATATCCCTTTACCCAAACTCTCCGCCCACAACTCTGTTAGTTTAAAGCCCTGTCCACAGCCCTAGTTATGTTATTGGCCAGGAGACTGGTTCCAGCCCGGTTCAAGTGAAGCCCATCCCAACAGAATAGTTGCCTCTTCCCTGAGTGCTGATGCCAGTGCCCCAAGAATCAAAACCCCTTCTTCCCACACCACTCTTTGAACCACGCATTTAGTTCTTTGAACTGCTCGACCCTGTGCCAATTTGCACATGGCTCAGGTAACAATCCGGAGATGATTACCTTTGATGTTCTGAGTTTTAGTTTGGACCCGAACTCCTCAAATTCTCTAAACAGAACATCAGTTCTGGTTCTACCTATGTCATTGGTTCCCACATGGACCACAACAACTGGATCCTCCCGCTCCCACTCCAGGTTCCTCTCCAGCTGCAAGGAGATGTCCTTAAGCCTGGCACAAGGCAGACAACACAGCTGTCGGAGCTCCCAGTTGCAGCTGCAGAGAACAGTATCTATCCCCTTGAATATACTAACTCCTATCACTACCATATTCCTCTTCACTCCCCCGACTGGGATGACATCTTTCACCATGGTGCCATGGTCAGTCACTCATCTACCTTGCAGTCCTCTTCATCCACACAGGTAGAAGGGACCTCATACCTGTTGGACAAGGTCAGGGGCTGAGGCTCCTCCATCGCTACATGCTGATTCACCCTACCTGCCTCACTCACAGTCACACCCTCCTGTCCCTGACCACAGGTCATCTCTAATGTTCTCCCTACTCTAAGGGGTGTGACTGCCTCCTGGAACAAAGTGTCCAGGTAACTCTCCCCCTCCCTGATGCTCCACAATGTCTGCAACTCAGTCTTTAGCTCAGCAATTCTGAGCTTAAGTCGTGCAAGCTGCAGACACTTACTACGGACATGGTTGTCCAGGGTTGCAGTGCATTCCACAGATTCCCACAACTGCAGTTGCAGCACACCACAGGCCCTGCCATCTCTGTACAACCATTTTTTAAAATTAGTCAATTAGTTAATAATTCACACAGCTGAAGTAATGGAAAGTTACACTCACCTACCCTGGAGTCAACGGAAGAAGACTCACCAGCTGCTGGAGGCTAAAAAGATAGGAAAAGGTGCCCCTCTTCAGCGAATTCCCATGTGCAACAAATTTCCAAATTCACTCTGGCAATGTCTCACTCAGGCAGATGTCTCCTCTTACTGCATTCCCTCACTGCATGAAAATGTGGGAAAGGCTCGAGTTCTAAGCAGGTAAACAACCTGCTCGTTATTAACTGCCCACCTGCCCAGTATCCACCAGTTGATTAGGGTTAACATCAACCCTTTGCTAAAAGGCTTGTGTTTGTTTGGGCCTCTAATGCCCTTTTCTGGAAATATTCTTAACTTCTTGTCAACCAAACTTATCTATTGACTTCACAGCACAGAAGAAAGTCATTCCACCCATCAGGTATGCTGGAGGAAACCAAAACTAATGTCACTGGCCCATACTCTGCCCAAAGCCCTGAAACTCCCTCTACTTCAAGTGTTTATTTAATCTAGCTCCAAAATTTCTGGTCACCACACTTTAGGAAGGATGTGAGGTTCCAGGAGAAGGTGCAGAGGTGATTTACCAGAATGGTTCCGGGGATGGGGGATTTTAGCTACACGGTTAGGCTGAAGAAGCTTGGGTTATTCTCCTTGGAGCAAAGGAGATTGAGAGGAGATCTGATCGAGGTGTACAAGATTATGACAGGCTTAAATAAGATAGACAAAGAAAAGCTGTTCCCATTAATTGATGGTACAAGGAATAGGGGACACAGATTTAACGTTTTGGGCATGAGATGCAGGGGGAATGTGAGGAAGAACTTTTTACGAAGCGAGTGTTAATGACCTGAAACCTGCTGCCTACGAGAGTGATGCAAGTGGAGATGATTTCAAAAGGAAATTGGAGAGGCGCCTGAGGGAAATTAAACTTGCAGAGCTATGGGGATAGAATGGGGGAACGGGACTAACTGGATTGCTCTACAGATGAACTCGATGGGCTGAATGGCCTCCTTCTATGACATTATGGCTTGATGACTCCAAAAGATCTCTGCCTCAACTACTCCCTTGGCAAAGCATTCCATTCTCACCGATTCCCTAACTAGAGCAAATGTTCCCTATTCACCCTTCATAATTAAACCTGCTCTTAGCCTCCTCTATCCCTGTGGAAATAGCCGCATTACTTGAAATCTCCCCTCTTAACTATAGTTGCTCATCTCTGGTATAAGCTTGGTGAATCTTTGTTGTATGTTCTATATGGTTTTAATGGCCCTTCAATATAGAAGGATCCAAAATGGCATACAGTATTTACCCATGGTCAAAATAGCAACATGCTGTGCCTGTGGACCAAAGGTTGTCAATGCCCTGGTGGCAAAATCAGAGACAGGAAGCATTGGGCAGCCAATTATATATCTTTATGTTATCAGAGAATAGGACAAAGATCTCCTGGTAGTATCTATGTGTGTTGCAGTGGAAGCTCATTGGGCAAAGCTCTGAGATACCTGCAGGAAATTGCACGGATTAACCCACAAGATTTCAGCAAACACTATTGTGTTGATCATACTGCGAAAACAAATGTGCCTACTGAAGGGCTCTGGATGCCGGTTGGACAAATGCTGCTTCCTCCTGATAACACAGGACTGGAGATAGGATAACGGGGCCGATTTTAACCGTGGGCAGGTTTCAGCCAGGCAGGAATGGGACTGTTTTGGGGCCACTGCTGTTTGTCATTTTTATAAATGACCTGGAAGAGGGTGTAGAAGGGTGGGTTAGTAAATTTGCAGATGACACGAAGGTCGGTGGAGTTGTGGATAGTGCCGAAGGATGTTGTAGGGTACAGAGGGACATAGATAGGCTGCAGAGCTGGGCTGAGAGATGGCAAATGGAGTTTAATGCGGAAAAGTGTGAGGTGATTCACTTTGGAAGGAGTAACAGGAATGCAGAGTACTGGGCTAATGGGAAGATTCTTGGTAGTGTAGATGAACAGCGAGATCTTGGTGCCCAGGTACATAAATCCCTGAAAGTTGCTACCCAGGTTAATAGGGCTGTTAAGAAGGCATATGGTGTGTTAGCTTTTATTAGTAGGGGGATCGAGTTTCGGAGCCACGAGGTCATGCTGCAGCTGTACAAAACTCTGGTGAGACCGCACCTGGAGTATTGCGTGCAGTTCTGGTCACCTCATTATAGGAAGGATGTGGAAGCTTTGGAAAGGGTGCAGAGGAGATTTACTAGGATGTTGCCTGGTATGGAGGGAAGGTCTTACGAGGAAAGGCTGAGGGACTTGAGGTTGTTTTCGTTGGAGAGAAGGAGGAGGAGAGGTGACTTAATAGAGACATATAAGATAATCAGAGGGTTAGATAGGGTGGATAGTGAGCGTCTTTTTCCTCGGATGGTGATGGCAAATACGAGGGGACATAGCTTTAAGTTGAGGGGTGATAGATATAGGACAGACGTCAGAGGTAGTTTCTTTACTCAGAGAGTAGAAGGGGCGTGGAACGCCCTGCCTGCAGCAGTAGTAGACTCGCCAACCTTCAGGGCATTTAAGTGGTCATTGGATAGACATATGGATGAAAATGGAATAGTGTAGATCAGATGGTTTCACAGGTCGGCGCAACATCGAGGGCCGAAGGGCCTGTACTGCGCTGTAATGTTCTAATTCTAATTCTAATACTTGCTGCCCTACGCTTCAAGGCCAGTGTATGCCCCAGGTCTCATTTAAATGACATCCGTCCCCTTCCCACCCACAATGCACATATGTGGCAGGGAGAGGCTTTTGGGAGGGTCTGGTAGAGGCGGGGAGGCTACAACTTTCCTTCAACACTGCTGCTCCCCTTGGTCCCACAAAGAAAATGTCTTGTCTCACCTGGAGGGCTTCATTTTTACTTCTCACCAGCTACCAATTTGCTTCAGCCTGGCAGGGAAGTTGCCGCAGCTTCACCACCCAAGCCCAAGTTAAAATGCCATTGGGGTCGTATTGGCAACATGGGATTCCGATTAGCATTTACACGAGGCTCCTGCCTGAGTTTAGCAAGCTCCTAATCCACCACCAAAATAAGTGGCATTAAAATCACTGAAGAACAGGAATGGAGCAGAAAATGGAGCCACCCCGAAGATGTGGAGGGAGTTAAAATTTCTCCAATACATGGAGTCTAACGATGCAAAAAAAAAACTGGAACACTGACCTTTAGATATATTAAACATCATTCTTTGAATAAATGCTGAACTCCAAATACAATAAGTCACATCCTCTACTAGCTACCTCTGGGCTACCAATATAGTGGAGGGAGGAGCGGGGTTAGAGGGCGAACCATTTTTGCCTGGTGTGGGCAAATTTAGGAAGCATTCCAGAAAATATTTGAATTAAGTCACAAGTGTGTTCCTGCTTAAGGAATGCTGTCAAGCTCACAGGCTATGCCTCTTGTTCTGATGGACTGGTGACCTCTTCCTCTGCTGCTGTTACATTTCCTCCTCATTCTCCATTTCAGGGAGAACTGGCAAAATCCTTTTTTTTATTTGGAAGACTTGGTTGGCGCTGTGTCAATTTCACAAGATATTGTCATTTCTGGAGAAGGCTAGACACTCCTCTGGAATGGCTCAGTATAAATTTTAATGAAGCTTGTAGAATAGGCATCACAAGCATCTTACACCCAGGCACAGAGCTGGTGCAAAACCCATTGGTGCAGACCTGGTGATGAAATTCCATATTTCCCCCTCCCTTTACACCATACCTGTGCCAGCAGAATAAGGGAGTGCATTTGCACAGTGTCAACTGTGGCTCAGTGGCAGCACTATTGCTGCAAAACTGAAACGTTGTGGGTTCAAGATCCACTCCACAGAACTGAGCATAAAATCCAGGTTGGCAGTTCGGTGCACTACTGAGGGAATGCTGCACTGTCTCTCTGATGAGATGATAAACCATGGCCCTCTCAGATAGTCGTAAAAGATCTCACAGCACTATTTTGAAGAAAAGCAAGGGAGTTATTCTTGGTGGCCTGGCCAATATTTATCCCTCAATCCACATCACAAAATTAGATTACCTGATCAATATCTCATTGCTATTTGTGGGAGCTTGCTGTGCACAAATTGGCTGTATGTTTCCTGCACTACAATAGTGACTGCACTTCAGAATACTTCATTGGCTGTAAAGCATTTTGATATATAGCAGACTGAACCACTTACACTCTGTATCACAATCGTCCTTGATTTGACCACTCCTATATAAACGCAAGGTTTTTTAAAAGCCCCTTTTAAAGTGGTAGCACTCTCACATTCAAGTTAAAAGGTTGTGGGTTCAACTCCCACTCCAGAGACTTGAGCAGAAAATATTGGCCTGGATGAAAAATTGATAGTGGTGGATCGGCTGCCCATAATACCCGCTGCCCAATCTTCCTTTTTGTAGAAAAATACCCCCCTTAGTCTCGGAATTCCTAGTTGGTTGAATGGAGTAAAACTGGTCTGCTCCTGATCATTTTACAGTGGCCCTTTGAAAGTGTATCAATGTTGGATGAGGACACTCAATTGTGATAGCTCTCACTGCTGAATACCCCGATTCACTATACAGCTGCATAAATCAATGACCACATAGAAGAGGTTTTGCTGGGCTGCAGTCAGCTTTCGGAGCAGTCTGATAGGGGAAAAAAATCAGATGAAAAAGCAGGAGAATAAGGGGAAAGCCCGTTCATTTTCCTCCTTTCCTTTAGTCAGTTTGCAATTCTGATATGCTATTGTTTTGGCCGAGAATTACACAGTCCCTGAAATGGCTTGCTTGTTTAGCTCCCTACCCAGTGAGAGAGTCTGACCTCCCAAGTGAAGCCGAGAACTCACAAAAGAAAACTGCATTGTACCATACCATCACACATCATACTGAGCTACTTTACACTCTGTATCACAATGGTCCTCGATTTGGGAAAATATTTTCCTTCGTTTCTACTTGTCGATCAGAAAAATGCACCTTATGAAGTCACCACAGGGCACCAGAGCTTTCAAACGAGTCATTAACCTCATTACATTTTTTAATTGGTCAGCAAGACTGACATTGAATAAGCTTTAAAACACATGTGCAATAGCACAGCATGTGCGCTAAGCTGCCAAATGGTTAATTTAGAGTGTGTTCAAATTAGGAACCGTACTGTATGAAGACAGAGCACGTGAACTGTGCAAATTCCTTAGAAGTTCACTGCATCTAACCAAAGGCTAAACCTTTCATACAAAGCTTCTTTTGACTGACAAGCTCCTGACCCTTCCATTCCATTACTCTAATGCTTTGCTGACATGTGTGCTTGGATGCCGTTATTAATCACGAAAGGAATTCAGGAGGTGGGGTGTTTAGGAGCTCACTCCTCCTTCACAGAGCCAAACATAAAACAGCCTGGCTCACAAACCAGCTCACTCTGACTAGTAAGGTTGTTAGAATTAAAATTAGTATTCATGTATTTCCAGCTAAATATTTCAAATGAATATCGAGCATAAGTATTGCCTGCTGCTCCATTTATAAGGAGTTTTCAGAGTAGCAGATGTGAAACCATAATTCAGTCTCTGACTACATTTCAGTCCAACGTTTCCCCACACAGTGACTCTGTTTTCCTTTGCTAAGGCATCGGGGAAGCCACTGGGCTGAGGCAAAATGCTACTCCAAAGGGGAGGAGGGAAAACCAGTAGGGGAATGATCCGAGTCCATTACTGCTCATACTCAGGATATAGATGTAACCTTGTACCAGGCCAATCCTTCAGTGAACACTGCCTTACAATGTTCAATTTGTCTAATTTACATACCAGAATCTGCATTCCACACTAAAGTAGTAAAATCATTAAATTATTACTAACCTGAAACCCTAAAAAAAGGCTGGATTTGCTAGATACACTACAAATGTCTGACAAATATGCTGAGTAAAGCTAACATCCTACAATCTCAATCTTATGCAAAACATAGAATCAAGGTTTAACAATCTACACAAATCAGCCTGTATTTGTCCCAGAATGAGTGGGGTGAGTCAGCAACCTAATGATAAATGTACATATTTATATAGACACAGTCTTAGCTTGAAGTTGTGGTTGGCTTAGCAATACAAAAGGGGGCATCAATTTATTTAAAGTAATGTTCACACCAGACACTTTTTTTTAAAGCCAGAATTTCTTACCAAAAGGATCGGGGAATTAATTTGACGTATACACAATAGAAGAGAAAATCGAGTGTGGTGTAACATGGGCTGCTGATTGCTGTGAGGCTCAAAAAAAAAAGAAAAAAAAAACTATATGTGAAGGCCAAATTCTACAGGCATAGATAGCTAATATTTAAAATGTATTTATTGTATTGTCCCTTATGTTCCAGTTATGGGGCAGTGGTGTAGTGATACCACAGGCAAATTACTCGAAACTGGTAGCATAAAACACCAGCAATCCCTGCAAATATCGGTACACTGTCAGAAACCGTCCGTCTTAAAGACATTGGGGCTGCATTTTGCAGTGGAGGCAGAGGGTGGCTTAGAAGATGGGCAAGATGACAAATTCACACTGCAGTGCAGTATGCCGGTGCACCTCTGTGTGATTTTTCCAGAGGCTGCTTTTCTGGGAGGAAGGCCACTTGCTCGGTAGTGGTGGGCAGGCAATTTGCCCAATTAATGGCCCACTTGGGGGGGAGGTTGTGGACAACACCAGGATTTTCCCAATGTCAGACCAGCTCCCACTAAGTAAGGAGACCGGCGGCAGCTTGGAAGCAGCCTCCCAGTGGCAGGCTGTTGGGCCATTGGGGCATTATCTCACTGACTCTATGAAGGAGCTGCAAAAGTGCAAATTCCACAGCCTCAGCCATAGCCATTCCTGTGGAAGGGTCCTCCCTCCACGTTGATGGCCCTATCAGCTGTGCGCCCTCACATTTTAACATCTCAATAAGGCTTCCGAGAGTATCTCCAATTTGAGCTGCCCTCACATTCCCCCAGTTGCTTAGCAGTGCCCACCTCTGCCGGTGGGGCTGCCTTTGGTCCATTGCTGTGGGCCCTCCTATTGGGCCTCCCATCTCGGTAACCTGCCTGGCATTCTTAATTGAACGGCGAATGCAGAGGCAGCTTCTTAATTGGCTGCCTCCTGGGAGATTCCAACTGTCGGGGCACCTCTGACCCAGGCAGGGCTGGGACCCGGAATGTCAGAAAAATTCAGCCCAATGTCAGCAACCCTGAGTGGAAATGAGGGAAAATGTTTTCTCACACCGTGTTGTTAAGAGCTGAAAGGCACTAACTGAATGAGTGGTGGAAATAGATTTCATAGGAACTCTCAAAAGACGATTGGACATGTAGATACTTTGTACATGAAGAGAGACTGAAAAGGCTAGGGTTGTTTGCCTTAGAGCAGAGAAGGCTGAGGGGGGAACCTGACTGAGGTATACAAAATTATGAGGGGCATTGATAGATTAGATAGGAAGAAACTTTTTCCCTTAGCGGAGGAGTCAATAACCAGGGGGCATAGATTTAAGGTAAGGGGCAGGAGCTTTAGAGGGGATTTGAGGAAAAAAATGTTCACCCAAAGGCTGGTTGGAATCTGGAACGCACTGCCTGAAGAGGTGGTTGAGGCAGGAACCCTCACAACATTTAAGAAGTATTTAGATGAGCACTTGAAACGCCATAGCATACAAAGCTATGGGCTAAGTGCTGGAAAATGGGATTAGAATAGGTAGGTGCTTGATGGCCGGCACAGACATGATGGGCCGAAGGGCCTGCTTCTGTGCTGTATGACTCTACGACTCGATACGAATTAGGAGCAAGAGTAGGCCACCCGGCCCTCGAGCCTGCTCCGCCATTCAGTAAGATCATGGCTGATCTGATTGGAACCTCAACTCAATATTCCTACTTACCCCCAATAATATTTCACCCCCTTGCTTATCAAGAATCTATCGACCGCTGCCTTAAAAATATTCAAAGACTCTGCTTACAATGCCTTTTGAGGAAGAGAATTCCAAAGACTCAAGCCCCTCTGAGTGAAAAAATGTATCTTCCTCACTGTCTCATATGGGTGACCGTTATTTTCAAACAGTAACCCCTAGTTCTAGATTCTCCCACAGGAGGAAACATCCTTTCCACATCCACCCTGTCAAGACCCCTCAGAATCTTGTATGTTTCAATTAAGTCAGCTCTTATCTTCTAAACTCCAGCAAATACAAGCCTAGCCTGTCCAACCTTTCCTCATAAGACAACCGCCCATTCCAGGTATTAGTTTAATAAACATTCCCTGAACTGCTTCCAACGCATTTACATCCTTCCTTAAATAAGGAGACCAATACTGTACACAGTATTCCTGATGTGGTCTCACCAATGCCCTGTATAACTGAAGCATAACCTCCCTACTTTTGTATTCAATTCGCCTCGCAATAAATGATAACATTCAATTAGCTTTCCTAATTACGTGCTGAACCTACATACTAACCTTTTGCGATTCATGCACTAGGACACCCAGATCCTTCTGCATCTCAGAGCTCTGCAATCCCTCACCATTTAGACAATAAGCTTCTTTTTTATTCTTCCTGTTACCTCCTGTACTTGAAGAGGACTAATTTGCAGAGTTATAAGGAGAAAGCTGGGCTGTGGGACTAAATTGGACAGCTCTTTCAAAGAGCCACATGGGGACGACGGGCCAAATAGCCACCTCCTGTGCTGTAAGATTCTGTTCTATGCTTTTATTCTATACAAAGGGAAACTGCAGAAAATGTTTGCTATACCACAATAGAAATAAAGGCAACTTTTCCTGACCCTTGCCCTTGGGGAGTGGTCAATTAACTGGGCACAATGGTCAGAAAGAGAGGCGGGGATTTGTTTTGTTGGGTGTTCACCACTTTTGCATTGTTTTTGGGAGGTTAGAGCGAGGCCTGCACCTGTAGTCCTGAGAGGCCCTAAGCTGTGCCTACGTTTCCTACACCTTTTCCCCACCAGGAGTGCGCTGGCATCAGGTGTGCCCGTGTCCGGAAAAAGCAGCATTTCTGCGTCTGGATAGGCATTCAGCACACGCGCACTTCAGTTGTGATGTTCCTAACCAGTGCTGGGGCAGAGGTAGCTGGGCAAATTGGCCCAATAATGTCTGAGTGAACTTGTGAACTTGCAGTTATTTGGTGTCTTACCAAATCCTCATGACCATCCTAGCGTGCTTCACAATTAATAAATTACTTTTGAAGTGTAGTCTCTGTTGTTGCCTAAGTCAGCAAATACAGAGAAGTACAGAAATCCGACAGATAGAAATCTGATGACCTCACATAATTAGTGTTTGACTTCCCCTCCCCCCATGCCACCGCTGAGTATAAAAAAACCATGATATTGACAGATGTAAGATAGTTATCGGTGATTAAAACTGCTCTCCAGTGCAAGTGTTTTGAAGGTAACTTAAGTATTGTTGTCATGGTCTGGTAGCACAATATGCTGGTCTAGCAAAACACTGTACCAAAAGCAAAGGATGCAATTTGTGCAAGTAGTTCCAAAATAGGAAGGGTTCAATTGAGTGCCTGTTGTGGTGTTAACGGGGTGGTAATGGTCTCAAACCTTACTCCCCTGTTAACAACGGTGATCCATTTTAAAAGGGGCCTACCACAGGATGTTCAAAGCGCCCACCTGATTCAGGCGATATGCCCCTTTTAATATGGAAATCGGGGTTTTATGACGTAAATAGGACCCCAATTGCCGTTTTTGGTCGCAGCTGCACAGTATAGGCTATGACCAGTTCCACAGGCAATGGAAGCCAAGGCACTCCCTAAAGGTTAGTGTTCAATTATTTTTGTGAGCCCCAGAACAGCAGGTCTTTGGGCTTTAATCTAGCAAGCTGCGTTGGGATGCCTTTTTGATGCACTGTAGCGCACCTGGTGAATTGAAATGAAACCACAGCTTTAAAGTGATGGGTGAGAGAGTTCTAACCTACACCAGGCTCCACCTGAATTAAGCATCAAGTGCAAACTGCAAATTCAAATTAGCGTGATCTAATTTTGGATAAGGAAATGAAAAAAAGGATTCCGATTTTGAATCAGAATTTATTAAAGTTAATTTTGTTCTTACTTGCTGGAGATGTTGACATGGCATCTCCAAGTACAGCCTGGCAAAGCACCGAACGAATTAAAAGGTCAAAATGGTGAGACACAATTTCAGCCAAGAGAATAAAATGTGACTTATTAAAAGGTACGAGAACCTAAGAACATAAGGTGAAAAGACCAGTTGACCCACACAGTTCATCACTGATACTCAATACCATTAATGGCACAGACTTAATGGAGGTGTTCAAAATCATGAAGCGTTTTGACTGAGTAGATTGGGAGGAACTGTTTCTACTGGCACGAGAGTGGTCACCAGAGGACACAGATTTAAGATAATTGGCAGAAGAACCAGAGGGCGACATGAGGAGAATTTATTTTTATGCAACGAGTTGTTATGATCTGGAACCCACTGCTCAAAAGGCTGACAGAAGCAGATTCAATAGCAACTTTCAGAAGGGAATTGGATAAATACTTGAATAGGAGAAAACATTTGCAGGGCCTTAGGGAAAAAGGAGAGGAAGTAAGCCAAATTGGGTAGCTCTTTCAAAGAGCCAGCACAGGCACAATGGGCTGAATGGCCTCCTCCTGTGCTGTAAGATTCTACGGTTCTAGATCTGCTGTGTTACTAGGATCGTAGATTTGAATTTTTACTTTTTCCTTATGGTATCTGCAACAAAAATGAAGCATTTTGACTTACCTTTGAATTAAAGGAACTTTCTTTACATCACCAGTCATAAAGACCAAGGTTTTCTAATCGTAATTTTGACTTTGGGTGATAGTGTCAAATGGAAGATTTCAGATCAGCTGCCAATTGTACATCTCCCCCATTTTCATTTCCATTGACCTTGCTGATCCAATGTCATCCTTTTCACATTATTGACCAAAGTTAAAATTACTTCCACAGTGCCAACAATAATCATTCTTTTCAAATTGAATAGTTGGTGTTACAATCAGGAAATCTCATTCAAGGGGTTTTAAAAGAAAACCAGTCACAGTCAAAGTCTTGTCAAAAACCATAGCACTACACAAATCTTGCAAGTTTCATCAGTTATCTGCAAAGCTTGAGGGAGAAGCGAAGTTACTTTCAATTGAACACAGATTGAGTGAGTGTTTTGTTCAGTTATGTGGCTGACACTCAGTTATTTTTGAATGTGGTCAACAGTTATTCAAATCCAGGGACTGTTACTAAGGATATTTAAGAAGCTGTAACTGTTTGAAATTGAGTGCCAATTAGGAAGCTCCAACAGAGATACTTCGGGTGAGCACAGCTCCCACCGTGCTAAAAAACACAATAGGAACACTGTATATAAAAGTCATTTATTGTAAATATATACCTGTGTGCATGTATTATATCGCTATCATTTATTCACTTGCCAATCTTTTGTATTCCTAGTCACTGACTCCATCCCTTTCCCTGGCAACTGCCTGAGGCTGAACCAGACCTTGGTGTCCCATATGACCCCGAGATAAGCTTCAGACCACATATCCACTCCGTTACCATGACTGCTGACTTTCACATCCGTAACGTCGCCCAACTCCACCCTGCCTCAGCTCATCGGCTGCTGAAACCTTCATCTCTGCTTTTCTTACCTCTAGACTTGACTATATCAATGCACTCCTGGCTGTCCTCCCATCCATCACCCTACATAAACTTGAGCTCATCCAAAACATTGCTGTTTTAATTCGCATCAAAATCCTGTTCACCCATCAGCTCTGTGTTTGCTGATGTACAATGGCTCTGAGACCGGCAACACCTCCATTTTTAAAATTCTAATCCTTGTTTTCAAATCCCTCCATGGCCTCACCCCCAACCCCCCCCAGCTCTATAACCTCCTCCAGCCATATAACCCTTTGAAATCTCTGTGCTCCTCCAATTCTGGCCTCTTGAGCATTCTGGATTTTAATTGTTCCACCAATGGCGGCTATGCCTTCAGTTGCCTAGGCCGAAGCTCTGGAATTCCCTCCCTACAACTCTCCACTTCTCTACCTCTCTCTCCTGTTTTAATACATTCTTTAAAACCTACCTCTTATTTGTCCTAATACCTCCTTATGTATCAAATTTTGCTTGATAATACTCCTGTGAAGCACCCTGAGATGTTTTACTATGTTAAAGATGCTATAACAACGCAAGTTGTTGTTGCTATCGAACCAGCGATTTAAGTAAGTTTGACATTATTTAGCTCATTGCTTTTGTACTCAATGTCCCATTTATAACTCAAATCCTATATGCTTTTCAAAATCAGTTTTATCTGCTTGTCCTCCCACCATTACCAAGCTAACAAGCCTATAATTCCTAGGCTTAATCCTTCAAAGGTTTTTAATGTGATATTGAGAACTATTTTCAAGTCTTCTCATGTGAAACTTGAATTAAATTAATGTGTAGAGTTTCTGCTAGTGCTCCCCTATTCCACCCCTCATTTCCCTTAGTGCCTATACCTTTACTACTTCAAACAACTGATATATTCAGATGCCAAGTCCTTTGTTATGTAGTAATTTGCAAATGACACAAAACTTGAAAGTGCAGTAAGGAAGATAGCAATACACTTCAAGAGGATATCGGAAGGTTTGTGGAATAGGCAGTCACGGGGCCAATGAAATCCAGCGCAGAAAGGTGTGAGGTGATGCATTCTGGTAGGAAACATGAGGAAAGACGATATAAGCTAAATGTACAATTTTAAAGGGGGTGTCAGAACAGAGACACCGGGTGTGATTTACAAAAGTTAGTATGTAAGTACAGCAAGTGATTAGGAGGGCAAATGGGGAATGGAATATAAAAGTAGGGAAGTTTTGCTACAGTTGTAGAAGACATCTGGAGTACCATGTAGAGTTTTGGTCTTCTTATTTAAGAAAGGATATAATTGCATTGGAAGCAATTCACAGAACGTTCAATTGACTGATTCCTGGGATGAAGGGATTATCTTTTGGGGAAAGGTTGGACAGGTTGGGCCTATATCCATTGGGGTTTAGGAGAATGAGAGGTGATCTTACTGAAACATAGAAGATCCTGAGGGGAATTGAAAGGGTGAATGCTGAGAAAATATTCCCCCTTATGGGAGAGACTAGAACTAGGAGACACAATTTAAACATTAGGGATCTCCCATTTAAGACCGAGATGAGGAGAATTTTTTTCTCTCAGAGGGTTGTTAGTTTGTGGAATTCTCTTCCTCAGAGTGTAATGGAAGCAGGGTCATTGAATATTTGAGTTAGATAGATTCTTGATTGACAAGGGAGTCAAAGGCTATAGCAGGTAGACAGAAAAGTACAGTTGAGGCTGCAGTCAGATCAGTCAAGATTTTATCAAATGGCGGAGCAGGCTCGAGGAGCTGAATGGCCTACTCCTGATTCGTGTGTTCATATATATGTATGTGTATCTGTGCACAAATCTTTGAAGGTGGCAGGACAGATTAACAAAGGACTTAATTACGTTTATGGGATCCTGGACTTTATAAATATATGCATAGAGTATAAATACCAGGAAGTTATGATAAACCAACATAAAACAATAGTTTGGCCCCAGCTGGAGTAGTGTGCCCAATTTTGGGCACCACACTTTAGGAAGGATGTGAAGAGGGTACAGAAAAGATTTACTGGAATGGATTCAGGAGATGAGGAATTACAGTTAAGTGGATAGAATGGAGAAGCTGCGGTTGTTCTCAGAGGCGACAGTTGAGAGGACGTTTGACAGCAATGTTCAAAATCATGAGGAGTCTGGAAGGAGTAGATGGAGAGAAACTTCCCATTGGCAGAAGGATCGATAAGCAGAGGACACCAATTTAAGGTGATTGGCAATAGAAACAGAGGCAACATGAGGAAAACTTAAGTTATGCAACAAGTGCTTAGGATTTGGAATGCACTGCCGGATAGGGTGATGATACAAATTCAATAGTAGCTTTCAAAAATGAATTGGATAAATACTTGCAGGGATATGGGGAAAGAGCGGGGAATTACCTGGAATGCTCTTCAAAAGAGCCAGCACAGACTTGATGAGCCGAATGGCCGCCTTCTTTGTTGTACTATTCTATGATCCAGCCTTTATGAACTCCCGAATTCCAAACTACCCAAATAAATGGCAGACCGCAATCCTTGTGAAGAAATGTGCCTCAGAGTGGTACTGAACTCTATTCGATGCACTATCTTTCTACCTCTTTACATTGGTCATTGTATAAGGATTGGTCCAAAAAATAAAAACAATTTGCACCAACTGTTTTTGTTTTTTTAAAACATATTTCTTCAGTCAGCCCCAAAGCCAAATAGGAGGGAAACCTCTATACAGGAAAGCACAAACTCCGGTACCTGGCTGCCCCTTCCGCCTGCATTAATATCATGCTATAGAAAGGCAATGAAGGGTGACTGAAAGCAGCCTGTCATTAAACATGCAGATGAATGTCCCGCTTCATCGCTGTAACTTTGCTGGAAATGCAGCGGAACCCTTGATTACGCTGCACTTCTGGAGAAATTACAGCGGCAGAGTGGGAGCAGCTCCAAGAAAATTCCCTCAACCCATTTAAAAGTCACCCAAGGCTTATGCAAATTCACTCAAAGTAATCTGCTGCTATCTATTAGAAAGCAAACAATTTTCTCTCCATCTGAAATGAGATGAACTCTCTCTTGATTTGGCAGGTAAGCACTCTGAGGCATTTGCGTATATAAGGGCCATAGTAAAAATGCACATTGTTGGTGTCGTCTCCATGACAGCTGGAATTAGGCCAGCAACTTGCTGGGCCCAGACCAGAGCTGTGAACTTCATTCTCCCAGTCAGTGAAGCACTGAACTGCTCTGTTGTCATGCTGCCCAGGAACACTTTTATTTAATCAAATTGGGAAATCTCAGATCACAAGATGATTTGATGCACTCTAATTTAGAAAGACTGGCAAAAGGAGACTGGTTCAGATTTCACCAATTGAAGCTTATAAATGGAGTCATTGGTTACATGCCCTTGTCTGATAGAAGCTATGAATCATTTCAAGTGTCAAGACTGACTAGAACCTCTCTTAGCTGGTCAAACAAAGGAAATTGCTGAAATGTAAAATTTTTATTCTTTGCTGTTCTGTGAATTGTAGTGATTGTGCTACAAAATACATTGAGAACATTTCCTGACCCATGTAAGCTTTTGTGTTTTCACTACCTGTCAGTTTCTAGTGAAAATGCATTGCTTTCTCTCTGAGCTTTCACAATTTCTGTCGCTTATCTTGTCTTCCAGTTACACTCAAATGCCCATCGCATGAAATGCTGCGATTTAAAAGGCCTTTACACCATGGTAAAACTGCTGGGTTCAAGACTCCACTTTACAAAGTGATGGCTGTGAAAGATCCATTAATCCACATTAAACAGACAGCCTGAAAAAGCTTGGTAAGGCTTCACTCTGCAGTGTTACATTTTTTGACGATGAATATTTTTCGGCTCATTCCTTAGGCCACTTCGTCAATGCCCAGAAACTTCCCTTTTTTAAAAAAAACTGTCGAGAGAGCTAGAACACAAACAATCTGCTCAACCATGGCATTGTGCCATCTGGTAAAATCTTGTAAAACTGGTGTTTCTTTCAGTTCCATTTTAAAGTTCTGGTGTATTCAGGGCAGTCTCCCATTATACGAGGCTGCTGCACTATCTAGATCCACTCCTTATTAACAAGGTTTGGTTAGTGTCAAGAGAACTGAAAGGTGAAGAAACCCAAAATTGTAAGTTATGCCTACTTTTAACTGAAAGACTGAGCAGTTAAGAGTTTGGCATCCAGAGTCAAAATATGTAACTGGAGGAGGACCAATTTCAGTGGGGTGAGAACAGATCTGTCCCAGATGAATTGGAATCAAAGATTGGCAGGCAAAACTAATGGAACAATTGGTTGTTGCCTTTGAAGATTTGCTTTGGGCACAGGTGAGATACATTCCTAGGAGGGGGAAAGCTAGGACAAACGAAGCCCTTCCTGGGTGATGAAAGAGCTAAAGCAGAAAAACGGGGTATATGACAGATATCAGGTTGATAATACAAGTGAGAACCAGACTTGCTGTGTGATTGCCTTTAAGAGTCATATCCCATTAAAATCTTAGTATTCAATGAGCTAAGTACCAGGATGCAGTCATCTGATTCAATACTGTAATTGTAACATCTAGAGTAAGGTTCTGTGAATAGTTTGCTCAGTTGCACCAGACAACATAAAAAACTCATTACATACTGGCAGCTCCTCATTACATGGTGGCAGCTGTGGTGAGAAGATAAAGTCTAAATTGAAGACCACAGGAAAAACAGCTTTAAACACCTTCCTACAGCTGAAAAAGAGAAAGTTTAAAAAAAATACTGGCTCAAACAGGGAAAGAAGAAAACACCTATCTGAAGCTGTAGAAGACAGAGCGCTGAACAGGCTGCAAATCAATCACTGCAATCGGGTGAGTCATTGTCCCTATGGTGCAGGAATCCCAGTTTTTTAAAAAAAAGCTTTGAGCAGCTTGCAGAGTTGATTTTTTTAAATAAAAGCTCAGTTAAAAAAAAACAAGGAAAACCCAATCCTTATCTCAGGCTGATCAATTGATTTCAAAAGCTCCCCCAGGCTGATCGAGGTGCGCGCCATTACAGGAGGCGCCCGACAACAGAAAGTGCGGGAATCATCCATTCACGCAGCCCGTAGCTAAAGCTTAAAAAATCATCAAGCATGAAGCGCTTTCATTCACTCCACCAAAGTTTAAAAAAAAATTAAAACCACTCAAGCATGAAGAATTGCCTACTGAATGGCTGTATAAACAAACTCTAGCAGAGAAAAAAGAGCACATGAAATGCCTATTGCACAACTCTGTAAACAGACAAACTAGAGTGCTGGAAGCTAGATAAACAGGCAAGCACTGCTAAACACCTGCTCCTGTCAATAAAAGCAGCCAAGACAGCTTTTGAAAGGAAAGCAGTACAGAGTCATAGAGCAAGTCTTAAAGCAAGTTTTAAGCACAAGAACAGCAGGAGGATGGATACCAAATTTCCCAGCATGAACTGGAAGGCCATGGATATCCTATCCAAGTTCCAACTTTTCAAGCAAAGGATGCAGTGATGTTTCACAGACCAAGTAATTACAGAATCATAAAAACCTGCTGTAAAAATACTAGCAGCAGTTGGAAATGAGGGATCAGTAACTCAGGCTTATCTGATGAGGACCAGAAAGATCCCACAAAAATACGGAAAGTGCTGGAAGATCAACTTAGATTAGGAGTGAATTTTAGAATTGATGTCCTACAGGCAACAGTCACATGAATCAATAGACCAGTTTGTCAGTAGATGCCGCAGTAAGGGCAACAAATGCAATTTCTCAGAAGCTGAGCGATCAGTCCGAATAATGGAGCTGATGATCATATCAACACCCATTGAAGTGTTTCAGAAGGACCTCTTGAGGAAAAAGAAAGGTCACAGCATCGATGCACTGCTGGATGGTGGCAGGAAATATGAAGCCATTGCAGCTGGACAACAGCACCTGCAAGCACTAGGTGCAGCCAATAGTATCAGAACAATAACCAGGTTGAAAAGAGCAAGCAAGCTGTGAGGTAAGTGTAGTTGGTCCCACTCTCAGCGAAGTTGTCCTGCATTTCAAGACCTGTGAAAGGCATGCAGTGCAAAAGGACACTGTGCCTGCCTATGCAAGAAATCTGGTTTCAAAGATACAGCCAGAAGTCACAGCAGGACACAGATAAACAGACATCAGGCGCATAAACAGGGCAACAGCAGCAAGGAGAGCTCCAGAGACCGGCGTCAATGTAAGCTGATCCACAAAGTCCACAGCAAAACAAATCTGAGCCAAGATTGAGATTAGTAATTCTCAGTCAGAAGACGAGCAAGCATTCCACATTGTGAACCTGACACACCATGTTGATGAAGTCAAACAACTGGAAGCTTTCGCCACTATTAACATCACGTGCCCAAAGAAAGCTGGCAAACATACACTCAGAGTCAAAACTGACACTGGCGCTAGTGCAAATATCCTACCAGTCCGAATCCCAAAGATTTGTACTAGAGTCATTGGAAATCAATGACGGAACCGACAACTGCCAAGTTATCTGCATACAACGGGTCACCCATCCCTTGCAGTGGCACAATAACAATGCAATGCAGCGATGGCAAGTCGGCATGGAAACCACAAACATTTTACTTAGTAGACAAGAGCGGACCAGCAGTGGCAGGACTACCAGCATGTAAGGACCTCAACAACATAACCATCCACGAGAGCATTGCCAAGGGGAAATCTCCAATGACCGGACTCGCTCGCAGACTCTGGCCAGCATCAAACGGTGCAGTCTGGAAACCCAGCAACAGCACAACTATTCTACTTCTTCACTTCTGCTCTCTAGAAAACTGCCAGCACCACAACGAGCCAGAACTGACAAGTACCTCCATGAGACCAAGGACTCATCCCCGACATGTCCTTGACCTTGAGCCCCAAGCCTTCAGATGCAGAGGATGAGGAGAGGCGAAGGACATGCAATAGCCTGAAGAGGCAGAGGAGAAATGAGTTGAAGCATTGTCTATTGGCTCTTTAAGATGAGGTGCCAGATGACAAGGCCTCAAAGATGGTCATCTTGAGAAAAGCAACAGAGTATGTTAGCAGGCTGAAGGCAGAGCAACAGAAACTGAACGCAGAGAGGGAGAAACTTCAGAAAGAACAGCAACAGATGGGACACAAATTCCCCAAGCAAGAGTTGTCAAACCACCGAGACGATATATGGACTTTTGAGCCTCTATACTTGTAAAGTTCATAATCTCTATACCTGTGTAAATAATTTTATTTTATATTTTACTTTTGGCATACAAGACTTATCTTTGGAAAGAAAGGGAATGTTGTGTGATTGCCTTTAAGAATGATGTCTCTTTAAGATATTTAACTCTTACTGAGCTAAGTACCAGGATGTAGTCATGTCTGAGTCTGAGTCACTCTGTAACTGTACCACCTCAAGTATGATTCTGCAAGTAGTTAGTTCTGTACTGTATAACAGTTTAGCTGTAATAAACCTGCTTGAGATCTTCAACCAACTGGACTCCACACCTCTCATTTATGTTGCATCAGACAACATAAAAAGAACTCATTACAAGGCTGAATATAGAAAGTTCAGAGGATAAGTGAAAAAGGAAACAAGGGAGGAAAAGAGAGTATGAGAAGAGACTGGCAGCTAACGTCAAAGGGAATACAAAGGTTTTCTATAGGCATATAAATAGTAAAAGTGTAGTAAAAGGAGGGGTGGGGCCTATTAGGGACCAAAAATGGGATCTATGCATGGAAGCAGAAGGCATGTTTGAGACACTAATTGACTACTTTGTGACTGTCTTTACCAAGGAAGAAGATATTATCAAAGTTGTAATGAAAGATGAGGTAGCTGAGACATTGGTTGGACTAAAAATTGCGAAACAGGATCTATTAGAAAGGCTGGCTGTACTTAAAATTGATAAGTCACCAGGATCAGATGGGATGCATGTGAGAATGCTGAGGACAATGAGGGTGGTAATTGTGGTAACTGGCCATAATTTTCCAACCCTCTTTAGATACAGGGGTAGTTCCAGAGGACTGGAAAATTGCAAATGGGACACACTTGTTCAAAAAAGAGCGTAAGGATAACCTCAGCAAGTACAGGCAAGTAAGTTTAATCTTGGTGGGTGGGAAAGCTTTTAGAAATGATAATCTGGGACAAAATTAACAGTTACTTGGATAAATGTGGATTCATGAAGGAAAGTGTGCAGGATTTGTTGAAGACAAATTGTGTTTAACTAACTTGAGCGAGTTTTTGATAAGAGGGTTGATGAGGGTAATGTGGTTGATGTGGTGTATAAGGGCTTCCAAAAAGCATTTGATAAAATGCCACATAATAGGCTCGTCAGCAAAGTCTATGGAATAAAAAGGACAGTGGCAGCATAGTTACAAAACTGGTGGTGGTGAACGGATGTTTTTTGGACTGGAGGAAGCTTTATAGTGGGGTTCCCTGGGGTCAGTACTAGGACCACTGCTTTTCTTGGTATATATTAATGTGCTGGACACCATTTCAAAATTTGCAGATGACACAAAACTTGGAAGTATTGTGATCTGTAAGTTGAATAATGAGAGACTTCACGGGACACAGGCTAGTAGAATGGGCAGATACGAGGCAGATGAAATTTAATGCAGACAAGTGCAAAATGATTGGTAGGAAGAATGAGGAGAGGCAATATAAATTAAAGGGTACAATTCTAAAGGGGGTACAGGAACAGAGAGACCTGGGGGTATATGTGCACAAAGTGTTGAAGGTGGCAGGGTAGGTTGAACAAGTGGTTAAGAAAGCGTGGGGATCCTGGGCTTTATAAATAGAGGCACATAGTACAAGAGCAAGGAAGTTATAATGAACCTCTTGATCAAATACTGGTTCGGCCTCAACTGGGGTACTGTGTCCAATTCTGGACACTGTACTTTAGGAAGGATGTGAAGTTTTTAGAAAGGGAACAGAAAAGATTTACGAAAATGGTTCCAGGGATGAGGGACTTCAGTCGTGTGTATAGATTAGAGAAGCTGGGGCTAAGAAATTTGAGAGGAGATTTGATAGCAGTGTTCAAAATTATCAGCAGTCTAGGCAGGATAGAGAGAGAAAAACTGTACTCATTGGCAGAAGGGTCGAGAATCAAAGGACACCAACTTAAGGTGACTGGCAAAAGAACCAAAGGTGACATGAGGAAAAACATTTTTACGCAGCGAGTGGGTAGGATCTGGAATGCACTGCCTGAGAGAGTGGTGGAGGGAGATTCAATCGTCGCTTTCAAGAGGGAATTGGATAAGCATCTGAACAGAAAAAAACTTGCAGGGTTATGGGGAAAGGGCAAGGGAGTAGGACGAGCCGTGTTGTTCTTACAGAGAGCCAGCATAGACACGACAAGCTGAATGGCCTCCTTCTGTGCTGTAACCATTCTACGATTCTATGGTACAGTGATCAAGAGAAATACAAGGGATAATCATTCAGATAAATTAATGCTCTCTAGATCCAACATTTGAACAGCGCAGGGCCAACAAGGATGTAGCTACCAGGGATGCACTGTCCAGTACAACTACGTGTATACTTAAAGCCACATAATGAACTTTCAGCATGTAAAAGAAAAGGCTTGCATTTCTATAATGCCTTTCATGACCTGAGGATGTTCCAAAGCACAGTACAGCCAATTCATTACTTTGGATTGTAGTTACTGTTGTAATATGGGGAATGTGGCAGCCAATTTGTGCACAGCAAGCTCCCATAAACAGCAATCCCATAATGACCAGATAATCTGTTTTGGTGATGTGGGTTGATGGACAAATATTGGCCAGGACGTTGGGGAAAATTCCCCTCCCTTTCTTCAAAGTAGTGCCATGTGTCTTTTACATCTACTTGTGGGGAGAAGGGGCCTCAGTTTAACCTTTCATATGAAAGACAGCATCTCAGACAGGGCAGCACTCCCTTTGTACTGCATTGGAGTGTCAACCTATATTTTAAGAGCTGGAGTCACTTACCCATACCACAGGTTCGAATAGAGTTTGCAGTTGTTACATTGATTGATACAGTAATTTACATTTCTAAAGGCACAGTGTTTAACATTGCAATTTAAAAAGTAAATAAAAGCTGGGCCTATCGCTACAAAATTAACTTTATTCCCGACCCAAACTTTCCCCTCCAAACTTCTCATATTTGCCCTTCAACCCCTTCCCACCATCCCCACAGCCAATAAAAAGTGTTTTCCCCACCCCTCCCCACCAGAGTCTCGCCTCGGACCTATGGAGGCACGCGAGTTGCGATCGGTGGCTGTAAAATCGGCGTGGGACCGCTGCCGCCAGCAAATAAGTTCATTTGCATCTTATATATGTTCATTTAAATATTTAGATGAAGGCCCCACCACCAAGCAGCAGTGGGGGCTGCACCGAGGTTCCCCCGCCGCCGGTAATATGCGGCGGTTCCTTCTCGAAGTCGGCGTTCGAGGCGGGCCTCTCCCCGTAGAATTTTATGGGTCCCCCCACTGTGACCCACAATGTCGAGGGGCTGGTAAAATTCAGCCCCACATCTCCAAATGCAGTTTATACTAATGCTATTGGTACAATCAATTCTAATGGAATTTATCCTAGTTACTGGCAATGTAGGTGCTTTGCATCAATAAATATCTACGTACACTCTGCAAGTTTATGGCAGCAACACTACTGAAAACTGTTCATAAGTTTGTGTTCTGAGAATGGGGGAAGGGGAATTTCCCTTCCTACACTTAATTCAAGCAGAGCAGCACTGATGGAACTCTATGGCATTCAAGGGCTAGACTGACGACCATCCCTCCCCCCCAACCCCATTGCCCTGGCTGCAGATAATAGTTGAGGTTAGGAAAGCAGATCAACACAGATGGAATATAATCTTTAGTTTGTAGCTTATGGAACTTAATCAGAGACAGAGCTGCCACAAATATTGGAAGCTCTTGTCCATTTAAAACACTTGTAGGTTTGCATGTAAATTATTTGGAAATTACTTATTCAAGAAAACTTGTTTAATCGTGATCTTATCTGTGACTCCTGATTCATTGCCAGCTCCTGAATTATATGTAAATATTATCCCTTTAGTGAGTGAGTTGTTATTTGAATAGTTTATTAACGCACATTTCTGAAGAGGTTGCTTAATCCACCCTTCCAGTTACAGTACAATAAAGAGAAGGAATTTTTATAACTGCCATTTATTCAGTAACCATGTACACATTAACAGTCCTGAAGGAGTCTGGTTTACTGTTTAATTGGTGCACTCACAATAGTACTGCACCATGTAGTACTGGATGAGAATGGCTACAAGGCAGTTACAACATAGACAAATCAATGGGCTGGGTAACTCATTGTCTAAAATCTAAGATTTGTATAACAGCTATATGATATACTCACTGGTATACCTTATGCTACATTCAAAAGCCTAGAGTTTCCTCTTGTTTTTAGTAGTTTGTAATCAGTGCAATCGGACTGAAATTGACCAAACCAACGCAAATCACAGAATTTCAAACACAAGTCAAGCGTAAATTGAGTTTCCGTGATCTTTACTGTTGGTTTAAAAAGCATTGGTGCTGGAAGCTGGCCTCACCCACACTCACCATGCCATCAGATTTAATTAATTAACAAATTCAGTTTCCACTCTTAACGTCCATTTGCGGCCCTTCTAGAAATTTCTTCAAATTGAGCTGTTTTGGGGGGCACAGGCACTATAAGGCACATTGTAAACATTTTTATATTTTAATAATATTTAATTTACTTAGGAACTGACCTGTGTACACCAATAAAACGAGTAAATGGTTCAGTGCAAATTTTAAACTCATTTTCGGTGATTTAAAATTGGGTTACCCACAGGTGGGTGATTGGACATATTTATTACAAATGCTTATTTTTTTTGTGAAAACCCCATTTTCAGCTGTATAAAACTGCACCAGGTTACCACCCTTAAATATGACCGCAATTGTTGACAACGCGATCGGTAGGTGGCGCTGTTTTGGCACATGCGCAGATACAGCATGTGCCACGAAAACGTCACAGCCTGCGGCTGCAGCAGCTGCCAGGACTAAAGATGGCGCTTAAATATATCACGGAATTTTTTTTTAATGCAAAGAGAAAATAACAATTATGTTCTATTACACGATCAATTGCACTGGTTCATGGAAGATTTTACACTTTTTATTCATTTAGGGGATGTGGGCATCGCAGGAAGGCCAACATTTGCTGCCCATCTCAAAATTGCCCTTGAGAAGTGGCTTGTTGGACCATTTCAGAGGGCAGTTCAGAGTCAACCACATTGTTGTTGGTCTGGAGTCACATGTAGGCCAGACCAGGTAAGGACAGTAGATTTCCTTCCCCAAAGGACATTAGTGAACCAGATGGGTTTTTACAAAAATCCAATAATTTCATGGGCACCATTACTGACACTAGCTTTGATGAGTCCATTTGATATGCACAAACTTTGTGTGTATTTTGGTAGGCTATTCAATTGTGGGGGTATCACTGTCAAGCTTAACCCTCTCCTCATCAACATCCACACACGTACACTTTCCAGGTGCAGTTACTGAGGAGCGGAAAACCAGGCTGACTTTTTTGACCAGTGCACCTGACAACTGAGTCATCAGAGGGGCTTCAGTATCATTGTGCCTGTCACCTGAAGGGGTGGTAGAGGCAGGAACCTTCACAACATTTAAGAAGTATTTCGATGAGCACTTGAAACACCATAGCATACAAGGCTATGGGCCAAGTGCTGGAAAATGGGATTAGAATAGATAGGTGCTTGATGGCCGGCACAGACATGATGGGCCAAAGGGCCTGTTTCTGTGTTGTATAACTCTATGGTAAGGCAGCCTGAATGCTCTGTTGCTGTGGTCAGAAGCTGCAGCTTCCCCTCCCCCCACACCACACTCTCACACACACATACATAAACCTTAATGGGGTAGATTTATACTAGGTTTAATGGTGTAACAGGAGCGATAATTGGCATCCTGTTTTACATCCACTGGAAATAAAAATGGAGTGAGATGTAAAATGAGCTTTCGATTCGCCATCACCCATTATATACTCGAGCACAAAGTCAGAATGACTCCCTTTCGATTGGGTCTCACGTTGCTCAACAGCATCGCAATATGCCATTTCATGTCAATGGCTCTTTATTTTGGCGACATAAATGCTCTTGTTATGCTCCAATTCTCATGCCAAATTTGTACCTACATCTGCATTGTACTGAGGTGCCGAATTTCACACTCCGGTGATTGCACTAGATCCACTGAGAACCACAGTAAGTAGTGGTCTGCCAGTGGAGTATTACATTGGACACCATGCCATGGGCCCCGATATTGATTGGGAGGCAGGGAGGGAGGAGGTGAGACCAGGGACAGGGGTGGGGGAGGGCGCGTTCTGGTGGTGCTGGTATGGCTGGAGTCGGTATTCATGGCAGGTAGGCTTGGGGGGGGGGGAATGGGCCTCATTTGAACCTGACTGGTGAATTCAAGCATCCGACTGCTGAGCATCAAAGCATCAACTGGTTAATATCGGCCTCAGACTTCTGAGAATTATGAGGAGAGGAAAGCAGCCATATATCACGAGCTTCTATCTTGCAGAGCAGTCGCCAGCCAAGAGCTGACTGACTGTAACTGAATGTAGCTTCTAGAGTCAGAAGCTCAGTAGGGATTACAGTGCAACCTTCCTGCTGCACTGCTTACAGTGTGAATAGAACTAATGAGTAAATGTTATCAGTCATGTGTGGTTTTCTTGTTCCCAATTTCCCACGTTTTCCCACTATTTATTTATAGGAGCTGCTGCAGCCTTGTATCCTTCTTCCGGCTGGGAAAGCAGGACAATAAATCCTGAATGACATCAAAGTCTCTCAGTGACTAACAATTTCATCAGGCCGGGACCCCTTCCTTCCCATCGACAAGAATAGACAGCCAGTTCAGCTTACCAGCTAATTAGCTACAACAGTGTCTACACTTCAAAAGTACTTCATTGGCTGTAAAGCGCTTTGGGATGTCCCAAGGTCGTGAAAGGCACTACATGAATGCAAGTTTTTTCTTTTCTTCCTTTACTACCAAGAAGCTACAGAGCAGGTGAAGTGACAGACAGAAGTGGAACTCAAGCGGAGGATAATTTGATCAGGAGACTGTGCCATCTTTAACACAAATGAATGTAAACAATCAGTGAGGCAGAAAAGAATGGAGAAACTCCTTCACAGACACATCACAGCACAAAGGAATCGGAGTGTAGGCTATTTGACCCATTGAATATGGTCTGCCGTTTCTTTTTAGCTATCGCTGCTCATTTTGTTAAACACAAATCCGTGCTTGCTCTGCTTAATACCCTTATTTCGCCAAAGTAAGTATATTTCTTTTTAAACATCAAGCCTGACTTTAAATCTATGGCCCTTTTTGGCAGCACTTTCCACATTCTCACAATCCTTTATGTGAAGAAGCTTTTCTTGGCTTCACTTTTAATTGGCTAAACTCCAATTATGTTTCAAATGAAAATTATGTTTCCGTTTCCATACTCCCCCATTAGAGGGAAGAGTTATATCCTATCTACACTGTCAATTCACTTTTTTATTTTAAATAACTCAATAATGATGCCTTAACCTCCTCTTCTGCAAGGAATAATATCCAATTTTATCCAGTCTCTCTTCAAAGTTTAGTCCCCTCACCCCATGTACACTTTGATGAATCAATGTTAGGTGAGTACATCTTTGCCACATGGGCACCCAAAACTGAACATAATATTCAACACCTCGTCTGCATTGCTGCATCCTTTTGTTCCACAATTGGCAGTTGTGTTTTCAACCACCTAGGGCCCACTGCCTGCAGAAAGCTCTCCCCTCTCAACCTCTCATTCGTCCTACATGACCCTCATTAAAGCCCATCTCTTTGACCAAGCTTTGGTCACTTTTCCTAATATAATCCAGCATCAATTTCTTTTGATTAGGCCTCTGAGTTACTTTGGGATGTTTTCTACATTATAGGTGCTCTATCAATGCAAGTTGTAAGCACTTAATTTCTTACAGGTCTCTAACTCCACAAGATAAAATGATTTTTATCTTCCACGAGCTATGAATCACATGACTGAAAGTTGTACAGATTGGGGCAACACATCTCGAATCTCTACACAAAAACCCCAAATATTTCTATGTCATCACTTTGGTTCATCACAAAATTACAGGAAACCAGACAAAATCCAGTCAGATGAATTATTTTCAACAGGAAATGTAATTGCCATTCTAGTACAATGGCCTTTTCATTCATGGCTGAAAAATGATCTCAACATTGTCACATGTATTTTAACACTTTACCTGCTCCAGTAACTCTGCAGTGCTTACTCTATCCTTAGTTTTATATTGATTTAACATTCAATTTCCCACACAATCACCTCAATATTAACCTCATCACAATGGGCAGGAGGGGGGTTAATCCCTCAAAAATGTCATAAGCAACCCCAGCCTGACATATGGTCTTGCCGCCATTTTTAGGATGGCAGTAGCATGCCATGTAAGTAGCCTGTCTTGAACAGATGGGAAACTTCATTTACATATTTAAATCAGGCTCCCACGGTGCAATTGGGAACCTGATTTAACTTTACAGTTGTCGGCCAGGTTTCCCAGAGCTTGGGAAACCTGGCAGCGAAATGCAGGCAGGCCCTGCTGGCTCCAGAAGGTAAGTGCTTTTTATAACACACCTTGTAGGCCAGGAGGAGCAGGAATGCTCCCTCTGGCACCTCAAGGAAGCCATCAGCCTCTCCTCTGCCACTCGTGGCTCACCCCTCCCCATCCCTAAACCTTGATCTGCAGCCTCCCCACCTCCTGATTGCCAGGGACTGTCCCAGTTGTCCCTGATTGAGCCCTTCTGCCACTGGTTTTCCCACCCAGCAGATGGCCAGCCTGTGAATTTGTTCAGTTGCCAGGCAGGAAATAGAAGAGAAAAACTATAATGAGGTCCAGCTGTTAAATTTGGCAGGACCTCCACATTCCCAGCCTTGCCAGGTTTCCCCCGCCCTACTGCACTCCCCCGCACTGTCCCCATACACATTGGGGCTAATAAGTATGTACATATGTACAAGTAGCATGAGAGAGACAGTCCATGAGTCTTTGTAGCTGAATTTCCATGTGAGCGACAAGCGCAACATCAGCAACATAGAGGAGTTCTCTGATCAGGACACGATGTGTTATTGTCTTCACTTTCAGCCTTGATAGATTACAGAGCTTTCCATCTGACCTTGTGTGCAAGCAGACTCCTATCTGCAGGGAAGGCGAAGGTCAGGAGCTTGGAGAAGATGTCAAGCAGAGTGAGGGCTAGGACATAACACTGTTTCTCTCCATTCTCTCCCATGCCTGTAACTTGTTCTCCTTGACTACAACGTCAAGAAAACCGTGGTCGTGGCATCTCCGTCCTTGTTCACACTAAATAACACCCCACTGGAAGCGGCCAGCAAATTCTGATACCTTGGGTCCATGGTGACAGAAAATCTGTCCCTTGATGCACAAGAGCTCAATACGCAAAGGGAAAGCAGTTACCACCTTTGGCTGACCCACAAAACGCACATGGGATAACACCAAGCTGACCCTTAGGACCAAGCTCAGGGTTTATAAGGCCTGTGTTCTCAGCACCTCGCTGTATGGCTGTGAAACATAGGCGACTTACAGCTACCAGGAAAAGAAGCTCAATAATTTCCACCTCCACTGTCCTGGCAGGACAAAATCACAAATGCGGCAGTCCTCTCAAAGGCAGAGCTCCCACGTGTTTTGGCACTAATCAAACAGAGGCAGCGTCAGTGGATTGGATACATCTGCAGGAAGGAAGACAGTCGCATACTCACGGACTTCCTGTGTGGTGAGTAGCCGGGGCCAGATGAGCAGTGGGGCACCCAAAGCTCCCCTTCAAGGATACTTACAAGTGTGACATGAAGGCCCTAAATGGGACTATTGCCCCTGTGAGTCATGAGCTGGTGAAAGAGGGAAATGGTGACACATCCTGTGGACTGGTGTGCGCTACCATGATGACCAATTGCTACAGCAGCTTGGTAACAGGCATCAACATCAAAAACAACAACTCACAGCGTCACTTAGCAGTTTCACATGTGGCACTTGTGGCAGAACCTGCCTCTCAAGGATTGGCCTTCACAACCATCAACAATGGTACACCAAGAGAAGACACTCCACCTAAATGGATAGTTTGCTGTCCATCATCTTTCGTAGATGGAAGGATGCCAACAAATAGCATATGGGGAGATGATCCTTTTATTGCACTTGGTATGAAAAATCAGCACAAAGTGGACAATTGGGCAGGGAGGATCACATATCTGGAAGAATTAAATGACAGAAAATCAGACGGGCTCCATTTCAGGTGTGCAACTCTCTCTTCCCAATATTTCCCCCTGTGCTGCACCCAGTGATCCTTTATAAGAAATGCAACAGAACAACATGACCTGTATTTGAAGAGGACTCACTGGCATCTGTTCCCTTTACTGATGTTCTTGTTTTGCCAGGTTAGACCTTTGCTTGCCACCAAACAGGTCTGTCCTTCAAATACCCCAAATTATAACTCACCAGACTGAAAGCTGCACTATTTCACTGCTGTTAACTACTTTCCAAAAGTACCAAAGTTTTTTTTTCCAGGTTTTCTGATCCTGATTACTATCCCGATTGATCCTCCAACCCCACATACTGCAAAAGCGCATGTGGGAATCAAAATGAGTTGAACTATGATGCTCCCTTTGGTTGAATAGTCTGCCAACAGGCACAGTCCAGCTGACACATGAAAATGTCCACCATGTAATGGTACAAGATGGTTGCTACTGGCTGTACATCTGCACCCCAGAAAGAACCAGTGGCTTTGGAAGAAGAGGGGAGAAAACGGAAAACAAACTGGTAAATGAGAAAATCCAGAAAAAGTAAAACTGTGAAACAAAGGACTTGATGTAAAAAAAAAATCAGCAATGTCACTTGGCTTACTTCGTGTGTTGGCACCCATACACTCCAGGAAATCACATTTGAACCAATGCACTTTAAAGTTGTACCAATGTTTCTTGTGTGATACTCTTAATTTATCACCTTAAGTTGATCCCACCACCTTACTTTACTGTAGTGTTCCCCAAGTTAAAGTACTCAAAAGCTCAAGTTTGCAAGGACAACATTTTGAAAGGTACAGCTGATTTTTTTTTACAGTTCTAAGCTAAAATAGTATAAAATGTTTGCATGCTTACATTACCACTTCACTAAAATCTTAAGAACTCTGCTGTAGGAGTTCTGCTTCTGTTGGACAATTGGGGCCGTGGTGAATTGATTTTATCAGATTTTCTGTTCCCACACCGCAAAACAAAATGACTTCAACAGGTGCAGAGGAATTTACATTTTCACATTATTTTTTTGTCAGTGACTGTCCTTTTCTCTGAACTTGCTTCCCCAAGCTTTTTCTCTCTATTTCTCATGCTCCTTACAGGAGTGGAGGTGATCTGTTCGTTATTTGTAGCAAAACTGTAAAAGCATTGTTTTACCGAAAGCAAACTGAAAGAATCACCCAGCTACATAAGCAAAGCTGAACAAGCCTGCAAGTGAACCCTTGTAGAAGAGGACAGTAGTGTGGGGGTTATGGTCATGCACGAGCAACCCATAGGTCATAAGTTTAACTCCTCCCATGGCAAGTTGTGAATTTGCATTGAAAGGCTCTATTAATTTATGTGCGAGCACCAGGAACAAATGACTTTGAAAGATGCTGGTTTGTTGTAAAAACCCAATTGGTTTATTAATGGCCTTCAACAAAGGGAAACTAACATTCTTACCTGGTCTAGCCTACACTTGGCGCTAATCCCACAATATGTGGCCTACTCCGAATGCCCTCTGCAGTGGCATTGCAAGCTACTCAGTGATACAATCATTATCAAGAAACAACTGCTGTCAAAAAGATGGCTCATCTCCTTCTGAGGACAACTAGGTATGGGCAATAAATGCGACCCTGTTAGTGTTGCCCCCACCATCCCGCAATCTGGAAAAGAAAAAATGACACCATTCATTCCACTAAGAGTAACCCTGGTTTCAGCTGCTCGTCTCTTATCACCTATTGCAAAGATAGTTCAATTCTGCTCAGGTTATCACTGGCATGTCATTGCACAGATTAGAATTATTGCTCGAGCAAACATATTTTATGGGCACAATTATAGCTGGAGAGCTGTTCACAGCAGATTATAGAATGGAAGTTCCCACTCTATAAATATGGCTTTGAACATTATTCATTATAACAAGCAATAAACTGCCAAAATGACATCCCATTAACCACACATTCATACAAATCATTTTTTCATGATTATAACACCTGCAAAATAATTTTCAGAAAAATTCTTATTCTATATATTATGGAACCAGAGGATTTTCTCAATTTATATTTTTAGTATGTTTGTGATTACTGTACACCATTCCTGCTGCACTCCTTAAGAGCATTTGCTGATGCACCTTTATATTAAGATGGCGAAAGGGTCATTGACATGGGGAAAAGCTCACACTCAGGGTCAGTGACATGCAGAACAGCACTGCTAATGCTGCCAGAAGTGCCACTAATCTCATTAGGCTTACTGAGGCTTCCATGCTGTTGGAGGGTACTGGATATCAGCGACAATAATTTTCTTTCTGCGACTCAGCCTGCCTGTAGATGGTAGCAGGACAGTTCTTGCATTGCTTCATAGAGAGATATAGCACCGAAACAGGCCCTTCAGCCCACCGAGTCCGTGCTGACCAACAGCCACCCATTTATACGAATCCTACATTAATCCCATATTCCCTACCACATCCCAACCATTCTCCTATCATCTACCTACACTAGGGGCAATTTACAATAGCCAATTTACCTATCAACCTGCAAGTCTTTGGCTGTGGGAGGAAACCGGAGCACCCGGCAGAAACCCATGCAGTCACACAGAGAGCTTGCAAACTCCGCACAGGCAGTACCCAGAACCGAACCCGGGTCACTGGAGCTGTGAGGCTGCGGTGCTAACCACTGCGGCACTGTGCTGCCATTGCTGGATTGAACTGACCATCTCTGACAATGGGAAAGGCCTGTGGCCAGAAAATTAATGTTGTCATCACAATTTTAAACTATACATGTTCAATCTATCACATCTACAATCGTGTGTCAATTGTCACTGGTGTTATAGAATCCACATTGCAGTGTGAACAGAAGAGTCCAGAGCTACTTCAAACAGTAGCAGCTCTTCGTTATAACTAGTGATGTTAAAATGGAATGGAAATGAACAGCACACATTATCAATACACTGTGCTGCGGAACAGTACAGCAAAGGCCAGCACTCACAATTCCTTACAACCTGAGCCCCTGATCTGAGCAATGAACAATCCTGGGCAGGACAGGTGCCAATCCACAAGAAGGGAAGAAACTTAGGTGGTTCCAGAAAGATAATAGTAAAGACCTAAGAATCAGTGTGCTCCCTCAGGTGGCACAGAGTATGCAAACACATCAGCGATCACAAAATCTGGTCAACAGGTTCCCACACTTGCTCAAAGTACTTCCTGAAAATGTTTTTCACCTGCCAATTTTTTTTCCTCACCAACTGTAATTTCCAATGTGAGGATTTGAACAAAATAAAACACTTCACAAAATGATATATTTCACAATAACATGATTATATTTATAGATAAGCCTAGGCTGGTTTTTCGATATTTTTGTCCACTGCTGTTAACATATGAACATATGAAATAGGAGCAGAAGTAGGCCATTCGACCCCTCAAGCCTGCTCCGCCATTCAATAAGATCATGGCTGATCTGTTTGTGTCACGAATTCCAAACTCCCATCTACCGCCGATAACCTTTGATTCCCTTGTCTAACAAGAATCTATCTACTCCCACCTTAAAAATATTCAATGACTCCACCTCCACCACCTTCTGAGGGAGAGTTAACACTGAGCTTAATTTGGATTGTGCTGTCTGAGCACGTGTCCCGTACTTAATTTCCCAGAGTGTATCAGCATCATTCAGGTGCCCCTTGTATTTTCCAATCAATGTCATCGACGTTCCGTTGAGCCATGCAATGCATAATATTGTACTTAAGGGCAGCACAGTGGCGTAGTGGTTAGCACTGCAGCCTCACAGCTCCAGCAACCCGGGTTCAATTCTGTGTGGAGTTTGCAAGTTCTCCCTGTGCCTGCGTGGGTTTTCGCCAGGTGCTCCGGTTTCCTCCCACCACCAAAAGACTCGCAGGTTGATAGGTAAATTGGCCATTATAAATTGCCCCTAGTATAGGTAGGTGGTAGGGGGATGTGGTAGGAATATGGGATTAGTGTAGGATTAGTATAAATGGGTGGTTGATGGTCGGCACAGACTCGGTGGGCCGAAGGGCCTGTTTCAGTGCTGTATCTCTAAAAAAAATAAATAAATAAATAAAAATAAGGTGCGCACCACCTTATCTCATTAGTTTGCTTATTTTTCAGGATAGTGAATATAGCACACTGCCCAGGTAAGTCTGCCAGCAATTCGTCATCTCTGATCGGCAATATTACCATACTTCCAGAAATAACTGCAACAGATGTTCCAATGCCAACCCTTATGAAAAAAAAAGTTTCATGAGTGTGTCTCTCATTTCCGTAGTCAAAGTTTCTGCTGATCTGGCACTGTAAGTGTTGGGTGAGTTGGAGTACCTCTCGTACATGCTATCTTGCACCTTCCTTACAAGGAATTTGTGAAGGTTAGATGAGGATGAGACTCGGCTGCGATAAACACCCCCTCAACCGATCGCCTCCCTCATGGTCAATTAACATACTGACCCACACATGAGGAATGACCATTTGGACATTGGCATTGAAGGGTACCCAGTAGCCATGGAACACAGGAAGTTAATAAAAGCAAAGTACTGCAGATTCTGGAAATCTGAAATAAAAACAAAAGGTGCTGGAAAATACTCAGCAGGTCAATCTGCATCTGTGGAGAGAGAAGCAAAGTTAACATTTCAGGTCAGTGACCTTTCATCAGAACCCAGGAAGTTGATGTCTTCAAGAGAGTAGGAAGGAAGGGGAGAAGATTGCTGAGAAAAGCAGAACACAGAATACACAATGAGTGCAGAGGGAAAATGATAGGGTTTTTTCAGCTTTACTCACTTTACTGAAATAGTCAGCTGTTAGCTGTTAAGCTGGCCTTGCTTTACCGCAATGTGTCGTATTTACAGTAATTTGCAAAGATGTTGGTGCTTGCCCAACACTTACAGTGCCAGATCAGCCAGCACTTTTGAATAGCAGTTACGCTGCTCAACTAATTTCACCATACAGCTCTCCAGAACGAAGGAATGCAGCACCTTCAGCACCATTTGCATCACTGTATATCACAACACTAACTGCCTTAGGGGATGTCAGGTGGGCTTCAAAGAACAGAATGTTCCCCAGGTTCCTCTTCGACATCACATTGCACGTTCATGCCTGGACATAAGTCACCATTTTAGGGAGGGAGTGCACAGAGGGGGCAGCACAGTGGTGCAGTGGTTAGCACCGCAGCCTCACAGCTCCAGCAACCCAGGTTCAGTTCTGGGTACTGCCTGCATGGAGTTTGCAAGTTCTCCCTGTGACTGCGTGAGTTTCCGCCGGGTGCTCCAGTTTCCTCCCACAGCCAAAGACTTGCAGGTTGATAGGTAAATTGGCCATTGTAAATTGTCCCTAGTGTAGGTAGGTGGTAGGAGAATGGTAGGAATATGGGATTAATGTAGGAGGAGATGTGGTAGGGAATCTGGGATTAATGTAGGATTAGTATAAATGGGTGGTTGATGGTCAGCACAGACTTGGTGGTCCGAAGGGCCTATTTCTATGACTCTATAATATTAAGGCATTCCTTGTTTATTTAATTGACTTACACAGGAATAATTTAAAGACCTCATTATCCTTACTTTTAATCTGGTCAGTCAATGCTGAATTGAAATTGTAATTGCAATCTTATTGTAAGTATTTACTGTTAATATCCTTGCATCCAAATTGAACCTGCATTTCTTACTTTAACATCAACTCTGACAAAATTAATATGGATGAAGCCATGTTAAAATAAGCACCATATGTCTGTGGGGAATGCAAGAAATTTCAAGAGAAACAAATCACACTCCCCTCACCCCATAAGCATAATATCTTTTTTTTAAATGATAATGTCTACTTGAAGGGAGAAGTTCAAACTGTACCCAGCAGGAAAGCAGCCTGCTGGAGAACAACATTTCCTACCTTCTAATTGGAATGAAACTGCTGAGACGACGTGCATGCAGCAAGCTAGTTGTTGAGCAACTCTGGTTATATTGAGCAAGGACTGGCATCCTTCTGGTGCTGGGTCTAAGTCTTGATGCTCTGATGTAATGAAAATGCATTGTACTAACCAGGGCCTCCAGTCAAGTAGTCACTCCAGGCAGTTGTCACCTTTTGCCTTGCAGCCAGTTACAAGGCAGTCTTGCCATAAGAATGCTCATATCTCCACAGGCGTATTGTGAATTGGCTTGGAGAAGGAGGAGGCTGAGAGATGGGCAAGTGCTCTCAGCTGCACTGTGGGAGCCTAAGTTAAACATGTTAATTAGGTGTCCACCCTCTCTACAGCAGGACATTTGGAAGACCCATTATCTGCTGTCATACAAAAGACCATATGCACGGAGTGTTGGAGATGCTTTTCCTGTATTTAAGTCTTTAACTCCCCCAACTCCACCCTCCCCCCAACCCTCTCCCATTCACTGTGGGACAGTTAATATCAAGGCCTTCATCTCTTCTGATTATTTTTTAAATCATACCATTTATTTGTCAGATATTGCGGTTCACAAAACGGCAATGGCAAATCTCCAGCCTGTTTTACAACCCGCCACTGGAGTCTATGGAAAAGGAAAATCAGAACATATTGCTAATTCACTACAGTCCATTTTGATGCTACCTTTCACCAAGCTTGTGGTAACCTGACCTAATATCTCCTTATGTGGCTCAGTGTGATATTTTGTTTTATAATGCTCCTGTGAAGCACCCTGGGATATGTTATTATGTTAAAGGTGCTATATAAATTTAAGTTGTTGTTATTACTGCCCAAGCCTAATCTTTGTGTCTTCACAGTATACGTTCAGTATCTCAACTACAAAATTAATCTGAGACTGAAATACTGAACTGAATTTAAATAGGCAAAACCTTGCCAAATGATAATTAGTTTTCTTCTTCAATTGGGCATCAATGCTATTGAATGTGTTTGGAAACCTTTTCAATGGTGTACCTGTAAATACATGCCACTCACAATATCTTTAAAAAAAGGTTCTTTAATAGTATGTAAAAATTAGCATGGTCAAAGACCTGCTGCAGTGCAAATGGTTGTTGGCATTCTGTTTGGCACCATTGGAACAGGAGATTTCACAGCAGGCTCTTTCTGACTATGCATACCCACTGAAAGGGTGACAATGTCCCATTAAGAGCTTTTAACCTTATTGTGACAGAGAAAGAAAATATTTCTCACTCTGCTCTCGTTATCGCACAGGATGAACAGCAGCTCCCCATACAATTTTATGTACAATAGGACTCCATGCACGCCTTCAATAAAATGTAATACTGCAACTTCATTACCAGAATCCACCTTCATTAATATAAAGAACAACTGGAAAGTAAAGCCTAACAAAAAAGACAAGCTATCTCTAGGGGAATTTCAAGTGGGTATCTAGCCCTTCGCTTTGCAAGCTGGAATGTCAGAACTATGTGTCCTGGCCTGTCGGAAGACCTTACACAAATCAACGATTCTCGGAAGACCGCCATCATTAACAACGAGCTCAGTAGATTCAATGTGGACATTGCAGCACTTCAGGAGACTCGCCTCCCCGCGAGTGGCTCTCTAGCAGAGCAAGACTACACCTTCTTCTGGCAGGGCAGGGATCCTGAAGAACCAAGACAGCATGGAGTGGGCTTCGCCATCAGAAACTCCTTGCTCAGCATGATAGAGCCTCCCTCAAATGGCTCGGAACGCATACTGTCCATCCGACTGCTCACCACCTCTGGTCCAGTACACCTACTCAGCATCTATGCTCCAACACTCTGCTCCGCACCTGAAGCTAAAGACCAGTTCTATGAACAACTCCATAACATCATTAGCAGCATCCCCAACACCGAACACCTATTCCTGCTGGGGGACTTTAATGCCAGGGTTGGGGCCGACCATGACTCATGGCCCTCCTGCCTTGGGCGCTATGGCGTTGGAAGGATGAATGAGAACGGGCAGAGACTGCTTGAGTTGTGTACCTATCATAACCTCTGCATCACCAACTCGTTCTTTCACACTAAACCCTGTCACCAGGTTTCATGGAGGCACCCAAGATCACGTCGTTGGCACCAGCTAGACCTCATTGTCACAAGGCGAGCCGCCTTAAACAGTGTTCAAATCACACGCAGCTTCCACAGTGCGGACTGCGACACCGACCACTCCCTGGTGTGCAGCAAGGTTAGACTCAGACCAAAGAAGTTGCATCATTCCAAGCAGAAGGGCCACCCGCGCATCAACACGAGCAGAATTTCTCACCCACAGCTGTTACAAAAATTTCTAAATTCACTTGTAACAGCCCTTCAAAACACTCCCACAGGGGATGCTGAGACCAAGTGGGCCCACATCAGAGACGCCATCTATGAGTCAGCTTTGACCACCTACGGCAAAAGTGCGAAGAGAAATGCAGACTGGTTTCAATCTCATAATGAAGAGCTGGAACCTGTCATAGCCGCTAAGCGCATTGCACTTTTGAACTACAAGAAAGCCCCCAGCGATTTAACATCCGCAGCACTTAAAGCAGCCAGAAGTACTGCACAAAGAACAGCTAGGCGTTGCGCAAACGACTACTGGCAACACCTATGCAGCCATATTCAGCTGGCCTCAGACACCGGAAACATCAGAGGAATGTATGATGGCATGAAGAGAGCTCTTGGGCCAACCATCAAGAAGATCACCCCCCTCAAATCTAAATCGGGGGACATAATCACTGACCAACGCAAACAGATGGACCGCTGGGTTGAGCACTACCTAGAACTGTACTCCAGGGAGAATGCTGTCACTGAGACTGCCCTCAATGCAGCCCAGCCTCTACCAGTCATGGATGAGCTGGACATACAGCCAACCAAATCGGAACTCAGTGATGCCATTGATTCCCTAGCCAGCGGAAAAGCCCCTGGGAAGGACAGCATTACCCCTGAAATAATCAAGAGTGCCAAGCCTGCTATACTCTCAGCACTACATGAACTGCTATGCCTGTGCTGGGACGAGGGAGCAGTACCCCAGGACATGCGCGATGCCAACATCATCACCCTCTATAAAAACAAAGGTGACCGCGGTGACTGCAACAACTACCGTGGAATCTCCCTGCTCAGCATAGTGGGGAAAGTCTTTGCTCGAGTCGCTCTGAACAGGCTCCAGAAGCTGGCCGAGCGCGTCTACCCTGAGGCACAGTGTGGCTTTCGTGCAGAGAGATCGACTATTGACATGCTGTTCTCCCTTCGTCAGATACAGGAGAAATGCCGTGAACAACAGATGCCCCTCTACATTGCTTTCATTGATCTCACCAAAGCCTTTGACCTCGTCAGCAGACGTGGTCTCTTCAGACTACTAGAAAAGATCGGATGTCCACCAAAGCTACTAAGTATCATCACCTCATTCCATGACAATATGAAAGGCACAATTCAACATGGTGGCTCCTCATCAGAGCCCTTTCCTATCCTGAGTGGTGTGAAACAGGGCTGTGTTCTCGCACCCACACTTTTTGGGATTTTCTTCTCCCTGCTGCTTTCACATGCGTTCAAATCCTCTGAAGAAGGAATTTTCCTCCACACAAGATCAGGGGGCAGGTTGTTCAACCTTGCCCGTCTAAGAGCGAAGTCCAAAGTACGGAAAGTCCTCATCAGAGAACTCCTCTTTGCTGACGATGCTGCTTTAACATCTCACACTGAAGAATGCCTGCAGAGTCTCATCGACAGGTTTGCGTCTGCCTGCAATGAATTTGGCCTAACCATCAGCCTCAAGAAAACGAACATCATGGGGCAGGATGTCAGAAATGCTCCATCCATCAATATTGGCGACCACGCTCTGGAAGTGGTTCAAGAGTTCACCTACCTAGGCTCAACTATCACCAGTAACCTGTCTCTAGATGCAGAAATCAACAAGCGCATGGGTAAGGCTTCCACTGCTATGTCCAGACTGGCCAAGAGAGTGTGGGAAAATGGCGCACTGACACGGAACACAAAAGTCCGAGTGTATCAGGCCTGTGTCCTCAGTACCTTGCTCTACGGCAGCGAGGCCTGGACAACGTATGCCAGCCAAGAGCGACGTCTCAATTCATTCCATCTTCGCTGCCTTCGGAGAATACTTGGCATCAGGTGGCAGGACTATATCTCCAACACAGAAGTCCTTGAAGCGGCCAACACCCCCAGCTTATACACACTACTGAGTCAGCGGCGCTTGAGATGGCTTGGCCATGTGAGCCGCATGGAAGATGGCAGGATCCCCAAAGACACATTGTACAGCGAGCTCGCCACTGGTATCAGACCCACCGGCCGTCCATGTCTCCGTTATAAAGACGTCTGCAAACGCGACATGAAATCGTGTGACATTGATCACAAGTCGTGGGAGTCAGTTGCCAGCATTCGCCAGAGCTGGCGGGCAGCCATAAAGACAGGGCTAAATTGTGGCGAGTCGAAGAGACTTAGTAGTTGGCAGGAAAAAAGACAGAGGCGCAAGGGGAGAGCCAACTGTGCAACAGCCCCAACAAACAAATTTCTCTGCAGCACCTGTGGAAGAGCCTGTCACTCCAGAATTGGCCTTTATAGCCACTCCAGGCGCTGCTTCACAAACCACTGACCATCTCCAGGCGCGTATCCATTGTCTCTCGAGATAAGGAGGCCCAAAAGAAATAAATTAAAGGAGGGCTTTCCAAGTCTGTTATGCTATGAGATAGTTTTACTTTTGGTTAATTTCTCTCCAGTATATAGCAACTAAACTAAAATTTCTCTAGGTTGACCAGTATGGTGGAGATCCTTTATCAGAACTAAAGGGAACACTAAACCCTTGATGTTGATCTGCTTTTTTTCCTCTTTTTGTGAAGCCAGCAAACCCCTCCTCTATCCTGCCAGCTTCTCCTATTTTCATTTTAGATTAGGTTAGAGATACAGCACTGAAACAGGCCCTTCGGCCCACCAAGTCTGTGCCGAACATCAACCACCCATTTATACTAATCCTACACTAATCCCATATTCCTACCAAACATCCCCACCTGTCCCTATATTTCCCTACCACCTACCTGTACTAGTGACAATTTATAATGGTCAATTTACCTATCAATCTGCAATTCTTTTGGCTTATGGGAGGAAACCGGAGCACCCGGAGAAAACCCACGCAGACACAGGGAGAACTTGCAAACTCCACACAGGCAGTACCCGGAATCGAACCCGGGTCACTGGAGCTGTGAGGCTGCGGTGCTAACCACTGCGCCACTAATTTTAGTTCTGTCGAAGGGTCCTGGAATATTAATTTGTCTGTTCGCTCCACAGATACTGCCTGGCATGCTATGTGCTTCCAGCATTTCCTGTTTCCATTTCAGATTCCCAGAATTTGCAGGGTTCCTTTTTGGTTTTAAGGAAGTTCTCTCCAAAAGTCAAAAGATTTGTTTTCTGGTACAGTAACGAATGTTCCACAAGTGGATTTTCTTGGATTCTCTGTGAACATAAGAACATATGAAATAGGAGCAGGAGTAGATCATTCAGCCCCTCAAGCCTGCCCCGCCATTCAATAAAATCATGGCTGATCTGTCCCAGGCCTCAACTCCTCTTTTGGGCCTGCTCCGTTTAACCCTCGACGCCCCGAGATTTCAAAAATCTATCTACCTCCTCCTTAAATACATTTAGTGACCTAGCCTCCACAACTCTCTGAGGTAGAGAATTCCAGAGATTCACCACCCTCTGAAAGAAGAAATTCCTTTGCATCTCAGTTTTAAATGTGTGACCCCTTATTCTGTAACTATGTCCCCTAGTTCAAGATTCCCCCAGTGGAAACATATTCTCAACATCTACCCTGTCAAGCCCCCTTAGAATCTTATATGTTTCAATAAGATCACCTCTCATTCTTCTAAACTACAATGAATAAAGGCCTAACCAGTTCAGCCTTTCTGGATAAGACAACCCCTTCGTCCCAGGAATCAGCCTAGTGAATCTGTGAAGGAGCAGCATCCCTTTGCACGACATGTAGCAGCAGCAAATGAAGGCTATTTGTCACGTGATGTATAAAAGTGAGTGCTCACATGACCAGTGAGTAGAAGTTTAGAGGTTATATCTGGCACAATCCCAGGGCTGTTACTGAATTGTATGTATTCTGCTATTGTGTATTGGCAAAACGATGTGGTGTACTATTTATACTGAATTTTAGAGTGAGAATTCATGGGGTATCATAAATAAAAGTGCACTGTTTCCAATTTTAACTAGTAGCCAATTAGCACCTTTGGTGCAGGATTCTGTGTCATGGAAGCAAATGCTGTGAATTTGGGCAGAGAGGTTAAAGTGACCTGTACAAATTGAACTTTAATGGTCAGAAAATCATGCAGGCGTGCTGACCTCCATGCCTGAATTCCCAAAATATACTCCGGCCATGTGAGGTTCTGCACTGCAAGTACAGACACATCCACATCACACTCCTTACTTCACTATAATAAACAGTTTCTTTTGAAGGGCAAATGCATCCATTAAAATAATATAGGAATTTAATTGAAATGTGTTCACAGTTCTTACAAGTATAATTTGCCGTGATTTCTGAGCTATAATTATTTCATCCTTCAACCTGATCATTTGCTTGTTAAAAAAAGAAAGACTTGCATCTAAATCACACATTTTATAACCTCACAGCATCCCAAGTTGCTTCAGTCAATTAAGTATTTTGGATGTATAGTCACTGTTGTGATGTCAGAAATGTGACAGCCAAATTGCACAAAGCAAGCTCCCACAAACAACGATGAGGTAATGACCAGATAATCTCTTTTAGTGATGTGGTTTCAGGAATAAATATTTTCTATGACACCCAGGAGAACTCACCTGCTCTTCCCAAAATAGTCCAATAGGATTTTTTACATCCTCAAAGGGCAGAAGGTTCCTCAGTTTAATGTCTCGTCCGAAAGACAGCACTTCCGACAGTGCAGCACTCCCTCAATGCAATAAAGCTATTGCATTTCTTTATTTATTGCAATCATCAGCCTTGAATCCACTTCAGCCAATTTCCTGTTGAGGTTGTATTTTTATTCCTCTTCAGAGATGCAACAGGCTGATCTACAATAACCGTGAATACCATCAGCAGCAGGCTGTGATTGACATATTTCACTGGGCAAAACTGGACAAAGTCAGCCCGAGGTCCATTTGCTTCATAGTTTATCAAAGTTTCGCCTCTTCTTTCCTGACTCAGATCAGAGCACAGTTCCACAGACTCTTTTGGTACCTCAGCCACAATTCCTCACATATGATTGTTGGCAGTGAATTTCTGCAGGCTATTCGACTGCACAGGGTCCCCGGCATCACAGCCAGGCCCAAACCTTTCCTCACCCACTGTTCACAAACATGAATTTTCTGGAAGTGAGCACTTGTCAGGAGCAGGAGGATGATCTGTCCCCACCATAGATCAGCAATTCTGCAGCCAATTTTGCCACCCCTATTGCTATTCCAGCTGAGGTATATGCAGCAGATATTATAAAGTTTGAGAGGCTCCATTCACAACACAGACAAATTTGAGAGTCTGGATCAGAGAGGTTGCCACAGAGTTCATCATGCCTAATTTGGGGCACTTGCAATTTTTCAGTGACTCATAATAATTCACTTGAAAATTGGCAGCACTATGAAATGAACAGAAAATCATGCACGGGCATGATTCCTAGTATCAGCTGACATAGCATGAAGCTCTGTGCTTGGAGAAGGATTGATCCTGCAGCCGGTATTTTTGGGAGGGATTTTTTTGTGGGGGGGGTGGTTTCAGTGCCGCTTGACAGCCTTTCACCCTTTTGGGATTGGAGTTCTTTCATGGTGGTTGTTTTCTTGCTGCTTTGGGTCTTAGTGCTTGTCCGGAGAAGACTTCAAACAAAAAATGGCTGCAATCAACACCAGAGCTCCAGGCCAGGGGGTGCATAACGCCATTAGGGTGGCGGTGAAAACAGCGAAGGAGGTGCTCCCATGGACCAGACCTTATTCATTAAGCGAGTCCTGTTTAAATGCTGTGGATTCGAAGCAGTGGACATCTTCTGCCTGCAGGACTTCCCCAGCAGTGGCCACTTTGATGTGAGTTTCAAGAATGTGGCGGGATGCATCAAGCTCCTGAAGGTGTTCAAGGAGAGAGGAAACCAGGCGCCGCTATCGATCCTCACGGTAGAGCCACTGTTTACGCTACCGTCGCAACGGAACCGGGTGGTGCCTACCCACCTCTACAACACCCATATTCCTGTTGTGGACCTGCTCACTTTCCTCGCCAGGTACATCGAGGTGGCCGAGAGCAGCACCGAGGTCAAGGACCCATTCGAGATTCAGGCCAGCAAACGTAGGTCAAGGTGACCTTGAAGGTGGATGCCAGCAGAGCCATGGTGTTATGAAGGATGGGTCTGGCCATGTTGCCGCAGACCGCTCCATTCAGTTGGATCGTGCTGCATCACTTGTCCCACGTGGAACGTATTGTGCAGAAAAACTCCTTTGACCACAAGTCCATCAGGCAGTGGTCCGCACATAACGTCCTCGAGGCCCCGCAGGAAAAGGAGATGTTGGATCCTTTCGGATGGTTTCCCGAGCAGGCTGTCAAACTCATTTGGCAGAATGCCTCATCGCCAGAACTATCAAACAAGCACTAAGACGTAGCTTGACTGGTGGTGAGAAGGACCCTCCCCATCAGATCCTTCCTGCATGCCCGGATTTTCAACGCCTCCGCACGCTGCCCTTGAGGAGGCTGCAGTGAGGAAGAGACCATCGCCCACCTGCTTCTGGAATGTGCCTTTGCAAAGCAGGTGTGCAAAGAGATGCAGCGGTTTTTGTCCAGGTTCATTCTCAGCAGCTCCGTAACTCAGAACTCTGTGCTCTACGAGCTGATCCCAGGGACGCACACCGAGATAAACATCAACTGCTGCTGGAGACCATCAACTCGGTGAAAGACACGCTTTGGTCTGCCCGAAACCTGTTGGTCTTCCAGCGCAAAGAGTTGTCCACGACCAAGTGTAGCAAACTGCCACATTCCAAGGTCCAGAACTATGTGTTGAGGGACACACTAAAGCTTGGTGCAGCTGCTGCAAAAGCTCAATGGGGAAAGGCCATGAGTGAGATCCTCCTGTCATGGTATACCGAGGGGCTGGAACCTGTGTAAAACCCATCATGCTTTGTGCACCAGAGAATGTTTTCGATATGTAATGCAAATGTACATTGTATATAAAACAGAATGGCAAGCGTTGTGAGGCACTTCACGTTCAGTAATGAAAGAAATTGATCTTTATTGCACTTTCTGAAATGTCTAATTTGAATTGTTTTGTAATTTTTTTTTTTACAAATTTTATGAATAAAGTATATTTTTAGAAAAAAAGTAGGTTATCCCAATATTTTGCTTCCTACAAGCAGCAATCCTCTGGCCTTTTTCAGTAACACTCTCACAATTTAGTGACAATTTGCACCAAATTGTGAGCAGTTCTGTTCCGTGTTGAGCCTGCATTAAGACTCTTAAAGCCAGATAAAATTTAACAAGGAATCCAGGCTGGATTCAAACCCAGGTCCCAGAGGGAGCGTTCCAAATCACTGTGCTACCCAGTCTGTAGTTATGGTAACAGCTACGTTATTGAAATGCACATTCTAATTCCTCGGGACAAGAGTTTTCATTCAATTCAAAGTTGCAACGTATATGATTTCCATCGTTAGATATATGTATAAAGAATAATGCATTTATAAACCACTTTATCCTTCAGTTGTTCCATGGCTGTTTCTTCAGGCCTAACTGACCCCTAATTTAGTACCATCTGTTAATTTGTCCAACTTGCAGTTTTGAATTGAGGTCATTTCTGTAGATTAGAAACAGCAGAGATTCCATCACTGAACCCTGGCCACTTCACTTATTACAGTTCCCCATCACTCCACTAACGAGTATGTGCTGCTTCTTCACTTTCATCCTATTCCTTTTCCATCTCCAGACGCCTTAAGGTCGAGTAGCAGCCTTTCAGGTGAGACGCCAGTGAAGGTGTCTGCAGAGCCCAGCTATATTAACTCTAAGTTTTCCGTCATTCATTTTGGATGTTACTCCCTCAGAACAGTTAAAGACTGGTGAGGCAAGATCCTCCCCCAGTTATGAAACCATGTTACCCGTCATTTACAAGGGTTATTCCCATCAAGATCATCCTGAAGTTCTCGCATTACAGTGTGAGCTATTGATGTATAATCCAGCGCAACTCACCGGAGTAATCGGAAGCTGGTTCTACTGCTCCCTAATCCATAATGCAGCCAACTTTCCCTCTGCCCTAGCTGAAATCAGCCACCTCAGCCCAGAAAGTTGAACCTGGTCCTCCCTGTTCTGTACACTCAGTACCACATTGGCAGTGCATTAACTAAGCAAACCACTGAAGGTCCCAACAGCAGCATGAACGCAGGAACTGTGAAAGCCCATCTTTATTTACCAAAAATTCTCAAGTCGCAAGGATGACATAGCAACCCAGAACCCACAGAGCATGCTAACCAAAGGCAGACAAAACAGCTGAGAAGCAGTCACAGTAATTAAGTGGAAAGTATGCGAGTAATGCAATGAAAGGAATTATCTTACCACTGGGGTTTTGGTTCTTTAGATACAGCTTTCAAAACTGAACTGATTGGAATGTGCCAAAACCGGGTAGGAGCTTCCTTAAATTATTTCCAGCACTGAGTATTCACTCAGCCTAGAAAACAATGCAGTTCCCTTTGCAACTGTTCTATTATCCAGAGGCATCTCTCATTTGAGAAAAACAAGATGCTTCCAAATTCTTTTTTTAAGTGCACAGGAGGGTTTGACGTAAACAGGACAAATATTCCTAAATGCTAACAAACCAGTTACTATTCAACCCAGTAATGTATAGCCCTCACCGTGGTTACAAGCTGCTGCTTAGCACTGTTAATGAACGGATGCGCAATGCTTGGCACTGTTAGCAAAACAGGAATTTGTTGAACAGCAGCCGTGAAAGTTTCTATTTTGACCCCCGCCCAATGAATAAAAGTGTATTTATTTTTCAGATTGAGGCGGAGAAAGATACTGACCCAAAGGTTTTCTTACTTCATAATGTATTACCGCAGGAAATTTAATTTCCATCCCAAATTTCTATCACCCTCCCAAATTCTATTGTGAGTGAAGTGAGAGGGTGAATTCAACCTTTTCTTTTTACCTCAATCATAGAATTACATGAACTGTTATAATTGTTATCACTGTCAAAATACACACAATTCTCGGAGAGAAAACAAAATTTGTGATCTTCTAAAATTAAACATCACAAACTACCATGAGGTACCAGACCACAAGATATCTTTTTATTAGTGATTTTTTTTTTTAAGTGTTCATTTTTTTTTGGGTGTCTTAAAACTTTCTTTCAGCTTTCCCGTCCAGTACATACGAAATGACCATTTTCATATGTTAGGGTTTGGAAAACGTATATTTTTGAGATTACCCAAAAGAAAACCCAGTGAACTACATCATACATTTCTAGTTAGATAGCTGGTTGGGTAATTACATTGCAAGGGCTCTTTTTTTTTTATTTATCCCAGGCTGTGGGTGCCACTGGCAAGAGTGCATTTATTGCCCATCACACGTTGCTACAGAAGGAGGCGGGTGGCCTTCTCGTTGAACTACTGCCGTCTTTGTGATGATAGAACTCCCTGCAAGGTAGGAAAATCCAAATAATGACCCAGTGACAATGAAGGAATGGCGATCTATGTCTAAATCAGGATGGAGTGTGGCTTGGAGGGAAAGCTGGAAGTGAAGGTATTCACAACAGCGCTTGTCCTTCTTGGCGATAAAGATCGCAGGGAAACCAGGTACCATCAAAGTAAGTCGCTGTAGTGCATCCTGTAGATCACATGTAGTGCAGCCACAATGCAGCAGTAATGGAGGGGGTGAATATTGAGTCTAGTGGCAGGATCTGCTTTAGATGGTATATGGAGTGTTGTATTCCATCACATTCCTGGCACATTTTGTAGCTGGTTAAAAGCCCTGGAGAAGTCATGAGGTGAGCCACTTATTGCAGAGTGCCCAATCTCTGTAGACTCTTGTAGACACAGCATTGATACCAAGGGTCCAATTAAGCTTCTAGTCAATGGAGATCCCTCCCTACAGACCCAAAAGGTTGATAATGGGGAAAGTCAGAAATAGTGCTGCTATTAAAGGTCACAAGGAGAAAGCTGGGCTTTCTCTTGTTTGTGATTGGCAATAACATAGAGAATAGGAGCAGGAGTAGGCCATTCCGCCCTTCGGGCCTGCTCCGCCTTTCAAAAAAGATCATGGCTGATCGTCTAATTCAGTACCCTGTTCCCGCTTTCTCCCCATATCCCTTGATCCCTTTGGCATTAAGAAATATATCTATCTCCTTCTTGAATATATTTAATGATTTGGCCTCCACTGCCTTCCGTGGTAGAGAATTCCACAGGTCCATCACCCTCTGAGTGAAGAGATTGCTCCTTATCTTGGTTCTAAATGGCCGTATCCTGAGACTGTGACCCCTGGTTCTGGACTACCGCACCATCGGGAGCATCCTCCCTGCATCTAGCCTGCCTAGTCCTGTTAAGAAGGTTATAGGTTTCCATGAGATCCCCTCTCATTCTTCTAAACTCTCGTGAATATAGGCCTGGTCGACTCAATCTCTCCTCATATGTCAATCCTGCCATCCCAGGAATCAGCCTAGTAAATCCTCTTTGCACTCCCTCCATGGCAATAACATCCTTCCTCAGATGAGGAGACCAAAACTGCACACAATACTCCAGATGTGGTCTCATCAAGGCCCTGTATAACTGCAGTAAGACATCCTTGCTCCTGTACTCAAATCCTTTTACAATGAAGGCCAACATACCATTTGCGTTCCTAAATGTTTGCTGCACCTGAATGCTTGCTTTCAGCGACTGGTGTACAAGGACACCCAGGTCTCGTTGCACCTTCCCCTTTCCCAATCTATCACCATTCAGATAATAATCTGCCTTTCTGTTTTTACAACCAAAGTGGATAACCTCACAATAATCCACGTTATACTGCATCTGCCATCTCACCAACTCATCCAAATCACATTGGAGCCTCTTTGCATCCTCCTCAGAGCTCACTTCCTCCACCCCCCCCCCCCCACCCCCAGCTTTGTGTCGTCTGCGAACTTGGAAATATTACATTTAGTTTCCTCACCCAAGTCATTAATATATATTGTGAATAGCTGGGACCCAAGCACCTACTAGTCACTGCCTGCCACCCGGAAAAAGACCCATTTATTCCTACTCTCTGTTTCCTGTCTGTCAACCAATTCTCAACCCATGCCAGTATATTACCTCCAATCCCATGTGCTTTAATTTTGCTCACTAACCTCTTATGTGGGACCTTATCAAAAGCTTTCTGAAAATCCAAATACACCACATCCACTGGCTGTACCGTATCTATTCTATAATTATTTAGCTATTATTTATTATTTTCCATTTATTATTTTATATGCAATCCAGTTCTGCTGGAGGTTGGTGTGGGCCACTTTATTAATGTGAATGGAGATGAACACTGGAGAATTGTCAGCAAAAAGCCCCTCACCTAACATTACGATGGAGGGAAGGTTAATGATGAATCAGCTGCAGCAGTATCCTAGGGCTGAAATGATTAGCCTCCAACAACCAAGACCAACGACCTTTGCGTCAATTATGACTCTAACCACTGGAGGGTTTTCCCATTGACATCTGTTTTGCTCGGACTCCCATGTCCACCACAGACAGGAGTTTACTTTCACTGCATATAACTAGTCATGGTTTAAGAATGAAACTCTCTTGTTAGATTATCTGGTGACCTTAAACTCCCATATCTCACCATGTGCACTTCTCTCATCATCCGAAAGCTGGACTGATTAACACTTTTGTAGGATGACACCAAATACGAATCATTAAACTGTTGTATTTTACAGTCAGTAAGTGAATATACAGAGTAACAGTTGTAACAAATCTCACCTTTAACTTCATTTCCATCTACCCTTGTAATGAGGAAAATAATAAAACTCATTACACTGCCTTGGGCTAACTAACACCTTACTTTGGGCTTCCCTTAAGTGAATCGGACCAAAACGTGGTCTGGGCCTGGTCAGCTGCCTTTCTATACCTCCTTCGGCAGATCTTCCCAACTGATCTAAAGCATGTGTGTCCGTTCTTTTATTTCTCCACTGGACAGGAAATTGAGAACTTAACCTCTGACCCTCTCCCTGTCCAGAGATCGGCCTGCAAGGCTGTCAATTAAATTGGCAATTGTTTCTCTCTCCCCTCCTCCTGCCTCAGATAAAGACATTTACCACAAACTCCTGCTGTTTTCAAAATGAATAGGCATAACACATGATGATCTTGGATGCTTCATAGGAAAGACATAAGGACCCTCATTGTTCGATGATACTAACAGCTGCATTCCACTGGCCTGCCTGGATTGGCATCTGTCAAACACCCTCCATCCACCCTCATCTCAACTCCCAGCTGTGACTGCAAGATAGATTTTAATAACAGGAAATGCTGGAAATACTGAGGTAGCATCAGTTCTGATGAAAGGTCATCAACCTGAAACGTTGGTCTGAATTTTATGGGCTCCTTAGGGACTGGAACAGATTCAGTCCAGGGTGGGGAAGGTTGAGGAGGGCCTTCCGGCCCCAGGACAATTGAGCCCCTTAGGTGGCCAAAAATAGCCACCTAAGGACCTCTGACCACCTCTTCCTCAATTTAGTGGAAGGTGGAAGGGTTCGCCGGTGCGGGGAGACATTACCAGGCAAAGCCTGGCAGCCTCCTGGCAGAGTTGAGGGGTGGGGTGTGGTGTCCCTCCTTTGGGGGAAATCCAGGGTTCCGGGAGGGCCCCCTGGCAGCGATGGCTGACCCCCAGGAAGACGCCCCCCCCCCCCCCCGCCATCCACCCTCACTAACACCCACCCTCAGCCTGTCGCCGGGGCCTATCTGAATGGCACAGATAACCCCAATCCCACTTACTAACCCTGGGGTCGTCACCTCTCTTTGGGACTGCATGGCCTCCTGCATTACTGGCAGTAATGGTGCTGCACAGCTGCCGACCTTCTGATTGGTCGGCAGCTCTGGAGGCGGGAATTCATTCTTTAAAGGGACGGTACCCACGAAAACGGGCAGTTAATTGACTGCCCGCTGTGGAATTGCAATTTGGGTTCAATGGAGGGCTAACACTTTCTGTTTGTTATTTCAGATTTCCAGCATCCTTAATATCTTACTTTTGTATAGGTATATTTTAAAACTTTATGAGCTCACTTTAACCAAAAGGTAACATCAATGTAGAATCATGCCTAGATCGTTCTCAGTTAAATGGTCAAACATCCTGAACTGCAACAACAAAATGGGTATCATAATTCTATTTTTGTACAATGTGGGAGAAGACATGGAATGACAATTAGGCACAAAATGTTAGAACCAGACTTTTAAAGGGGAACTGCATATATAGTTGAAAAAGATCTTTTTAAAAGGATATGGGAAGAGGGTTAAGTATTTAGCACTTTTAAAGAGCTGGTACAGGTGTGGCTGGCAAATAGTCTCTTTCTGCTCTGTAAAATTCTGTGATGATAAAAGCCAGAGGAGAGACATGTGTTATTTTCATCACGAGGGCATCATAGAAGTGACATGGTGATCCAGTTTTGTGCAACTGACACCAACGCACCATGTGTTCGTAAAAACTTACATTTTTATCACACTCGTTAACAAAGAAATGGATCAGAGGGCTATGGATTGCAAGTGGCCACTGAGTCCGGGAATGGGGGGAGAAGGGCAGTCATGAGAAGCCACGTGCATAGTCAAAGAGGAGGGTCAATGGAGGTTTTTGAAAGCAGGGAAAGAGATGCCAAAGCAGAGATTCTGAGGGAAGAAGTCCTAGAGGGCAAGAACAAGGTAGCTATATGAGAAGCTACCAACTGTGCAGCAGCAGAAGAAAATGAAGAAAATGGATGCAAAATTATTTTTTTGATGGAGGTGGCAGCCCTTTAAATGACGAAGCTGACACAAAATTTTGCTTGTTTACATGAGGAACAGATGGACTTTTAGAATTGACAGGGTTGCATCTGCTGCACCATCCTGCCAAGTTTCTGACAATGTGATTAGATGAGCAGAAAGTTTGAAAACGAGTTTCGGGTACCATGAGGTTGAGGCTGTTATCAGATACTGATATTACTCCATTCCTACAGACAGCAATAAGAGTCCCTCAAAGCAGGCGTCAGGACCATACTTCTTGTGAATATCTAGATTGCTCCACAGGCCTCATCTTATCAGGATGATCAGCTGATTGATGAGGTTTTTCAATGGCCCACGTCTGTTGCTTGACATACTTTCTAACAAGCTACCTTAAATTAACACACAGTTCCGACAGGTACTTTTCCATTACAGTGTCAGGCACAATTCTGTCCTGTGTGTTCCAGAAAAATGAAATGGACAAGAACCGTGTAAGACCACAGGAGAGTTTAGTAATCAGTTCTAGCTGTCACATTTATTATGAGACTTCAGAATTTTAATGAGGGTTAAGTCATTGACCTCACATCAGAATGGTCACTGACTGTGTATCAGGACCCGGGTTCTGACCACACCAGAAAATCCAGTGCAGTACTCTTCCACCTACTCCCAATCCCTCTTCCCGTATCATAATTGTATAACCAGACAGCAGCTACACAACTACCACACGCATAGAGAATACACCACAAAACTTGAACATAAGAAATAGGAGCAGGAGTAGGCCATTCAGCCTCTCAAGCCTGCCCCGCCATTCAATAAGATCATGGCTGATCTGTCCCAGGTCTCAACTCCTCTTTCGGGCCTGCTCCGCATAACCTTCGACTCCCCGAGATTTCAAAAATCTATCTACTTCCTTATATGCCAGGCTTTACAGAATTTTAAAAAACTCTTTAGAGTAAAAATGAGCAAAGCCACGTTACATTCCTCCACAAATTGATTATGGATTGTTCGAGTTGAAGAATGTTACAAATATGATTATGGCAATTATGTCATTTGTAGCATTTTTTGTAATCTCCTGTCCTTCAATCATCTCACTTTGAACTCATGCTGGGCCATGGCTCCACGTGCTAATGATCATTCTTCATGTATGGGTCTGTATAGTGAATGTTAACAGACTGTTCAACCAGAAGAGCATCACGGTCTAACCCAATGAAAACACAGACTGATGTGCACATAGTACAGATCCTATACTCATCAAATGACAACATGGCCGTGTGCACACACACACACACACACACACGTATATTGTTGTTAGCATAGTTCGAGCGTTGTTTACTGATGTCTCGGAGTCTTTGTATGGCTAAATAATAACTTGTTTATTTTATATACATAACTATTTACACACTCATTAAGCATGTCCAGCCAACACCTCTCCTGATGCTTCTAGCTTCTTCCAAGCCTAATACTCATGTGACTATTACTTCATTATCATTACAGTGGGAGGGGTTACTCTCTGTCTCAAACATTAACCCTTATAAGTCCTTATACTACATCTCCCCCCAAGCCTTTGTATATACATCAAAAATATATATGGACATTCATTCATTTTGACTTTACATACTACCCCATTTCCCCCAAAGTTTCTGACATCACAGATTCTGCCTATCAGGAGGCTTCGCGACTATCCCTGATTGTGTTTTTGTCGGACTTGGAAAATCAGTAGTCTTTCGTGAAAGTCTTCTTTGATGACTTGGATGGCTTTGAGCAATGGTTGTGGTATCCTGTTGTCTCTGGGTTTCTTGGTCATCATCTGGTTCCTCCAGATATATGACGAGAACATAAGAACAGATGAAATAGGAGCAGGAGTAGACCATGTGGCTCATCGAGCCTGCACCATCATTCAAAACGATCATGGCTGATCTTAGGATTCAACTCCACTTTTCCGCCCGCTCGCCATACTCCTTGATTCCCTGAGACTCCAAAACATCTATCTATCCCAGCCTTAAATGTATTCAATGATGGAGCATCCACAACCCTCAGGGGTAGAGAATTTCAAAGATTCACAATTTCTCCTCATCTCAGTCCTAAATGATCGGCCCCTTATCCTGAGATTGTGCCCCCGTGTTTTAGATTCCCCGGCCAGCGGAAATAATCTCTGTGTCCATCCTATACAGCCCCTTTAGAATCTTATATGTTTCAATGAGATCACCTCTCATTATTCTAAACTCCAGAGAATACAGGCCCAATTTATAAAAGCAAAATACTGCAGACGCTGGAAATCTGAAATAAAAACCAATAGTGCTAGGAATACTCAGCAGGTCTGGCAGCATCTGTGGAGAGAGAAGCAGAGTTAACGTTTCAGGTCTATGACCTTTCATCATAACTGGCAAAGGTTAGAAAAGAATTAGGCCCAATTTACTTAGTCTCTCAACATCGGACAACCTCCTCATCCCAGGGATGAATCTAGTGAACCTATATCCTTTCTTAAATATGGAGACCAAAACTGCACACAGTATTCCAGATACAGTCTCACCAATGCCCTGTACAATTGTAGCAAGACTTACTTATTCCTGTACTCCAATCCCCCTTGTAATAAAGGTCAACATGCCATTTGCCTTCCTAATTGCTTGCTGTACCTGCATGTCAACTTTCTGTGTTCCTTGTACAAGCACACCCAAGTCTCTTTGAACATCGACATTTACAAGTTGCACACCTTTTTAAAAGTATTCTGCTTTGCTATTCTTACAACCAAAAAGCATAACTTCACACTTCCCTTCATTATACTCTGCCATCTTGTTGCCCACTCACTTAACCTGGCTATATCTCTTTGCAGCCTCTCTGTGTCCTCCCCACAGTTTACCTTTCCACCTATCTTTGTATCATCAGCAAATGTAGATGCATTACTCTCTGTCTCTTCATTTTAGTCATTAATATAGATTGTAAAAAGCTGAGGCCCCAGCACTGATCCTTCGGGCACTCCACTATTTACCACCTGCCAACTTGAAAATGCCCCGTTTATGCCCACTCTTTGCTTCCTGTCTGTTACCCAATCATCTATCCATGCTACTATATTACCCCCAACTCTATGAGCCCTTATCTTGTCAATTAACCTTTTTTGTGAGACCTTATTAAATGCCTTTTGGAAATCCAGGTAAACTACATCTACTCATTCCCCTTTATCTACCCTACTAGATACACCCTCAAAAAATTCTACTATATTTGTCAAACAGAATTTCCCTTTAGTAAAACCATGTTGACTTGTTCTAATCATGTTGTGCTTTTCTAGGTGCATTGTTAAGACATTCTTAATAATCGCTATCCCAGCCTTAAATGTATTCAATGATGAAGCATCCACATACATCAACGTTTACTTCAGCTACTCTCTTCCATTTGATATACCTATAAAAGCTCTTACAATCTGTTTTTATATGACTGGCTTGTTTATTCTCATTCTATTTTTTCCTTTTTTATCAACTTTTTGGTGGCCCTTTGCTGGTTTCTAAAACACTCTTGCGACTCTTTTTTGCAACATTGCAAGCCTTTTCTTTTAATCTAATATTATCCTTAACTTCCTGAGTAAGACCACACCTGGAATATTGTGTGCAGTTTTGGTCTCCTTATCTGAGGAAGGATGTTCTTGCCATGGAGGGAGTGCAAAGAAGATTTACCAAGCTGATTTCTGGGATGGCAGGATTGATGTATGAGGAGAGATTGGGTCAATTAGGCCTATATTCACTAGAGTTTAGAAGAATGAGAGGGGATCTCATAGAAACCTATAAAATTCTAACAGGACTGGACAGGCTAGATGAAGGGAGGATGTTCCCGATGGCTGGAGAGTCCAGAACCAGGGGGTCACAGTCTCAGGATATGGGGTTTGCCATTTAGACCCGAGATGAGAAGAAATTTTTTCACTCAGAGGGTGGTGAACCTGTGGAATTCTCTACCGCAGAAGGCAGTGGAGGCCAAGTCATCAAATATATTCAAGAAGGAGATAGATATATTTCTTAATGACAAAGTGATCAAGGGATATGGGGAGAAAGCGGGAACAGTGTACTGAATTAGACAATCAGCTGTGATCTTTTTTGAATGGTGGAGCAGGCCCGAAGGGCTGAATGGCCTACTCCTGCTCCTATTTTCTATGTTCCTGTGTTTCTATGAGTGAGCCATGGATGGGTCTTTCTGGCTGAGTTTTTGTTTTACAAAGGAATGTATTTTTGTTGAACATTTTGGATCGTTTCTTTAAAGGTTTTCCACTGTTCATTTACTGTCATATCTTTTAGTGTATTTACCCAATTAACCTTAGCCAGTTCTCCCCTCATGCCTACGTAATTGGCTTTAAGTTTAAGATTCTTGCTTGTGATTGGACTAGTTGTTGTGTTTGAGGAATCGGGATAAGGTTTCTCCTATTTCGGTGTATAGTACCCTCTGCAGTGTGTACTACATAAGATCTCAGATGAACTTCACATCTCTGGGTGACATCTACCTTCACATCCTAGATCACATATCCCATACCTTCTTTCCATCCTTTAACATTGGTAGGTTTCTGGTACAAAATCTCTGATTGTAATTGCGAGCTTGTTGGTTCCTTTAAGACTTCTCTCTGTCTTGAACTTTTTTGTAGTCTTGTACGTCTAGCCCAGGAAGTAGTTTTCTGGGTGGAATAGGAAGTTGAGTTTTTTGCTTCCTCCCCATCAACAGCTCTGAATGTGAAAGTCCACACAACAATGGAACAGCTTGATAATTCAATAGTGCTTTTGGGAAGATCTTCGTTCTTGTTCAGCAACGATTTAATAGTTCATACTCCTCTCTCTGCTTCACCATTCGATTGAGGGTAACAAGGGGAACCTGAGATGTTCAAATCCCCACTTCCTCGTCAATTGTGTGAAGTATTCATTTGCAAACTGTGATCCATTGTCTGACACAACCTCGTCAGAAATACCATGCGTTGCAAAGATCGCCTGTGAAGCGCTAATAACAAGTTTTGTTGTTGTTCAGTATGATCTTTTCACTTCAATCCATCTTGAAAAATAATCAATCACTATGATGTAAGATTTTCCATTGTACATCAATAAATCCGTTCCTAGATGTCCCCATGGGCTGGTGGAAATTGTGTAGATATCAGAAGTTCTCTCTTGTCTGGACTGTGTGCTGCACATACTTGGTATTTCAAGATCATGTTTTCTATGTCTTTGGATATTCCTGGCCACCAAACAGATGATTGAGCTCATGCTCTGCATTTTGTGATTCCCATGTGGCCTTGATGGATTGTTGCCAAGATATCTGATCACAGAGAAATTGGGATGACCAGTCTGTCGTTATACACCAGCAAATCATCTACGACTGTGAAGTGTCTACTAAATTCAAAGAAAATTTTCATTACCTTCCCACCAGGACATCCCTGTGGCTAACCTTGTGTACAATTCTGGTCTATCCGAGCGCATTCCTCATCCCGCTTTTGAGCGTGACAAATTTCTTGAAGTTTCTGTGTACTTGCCAGCCTTTGTAACACTTTTATATTATGAATACGACTCTATCTTGTCCGCTAAGTTAACTTCCTGTTGTGTAGGATGATCAGCAGTTGCTCTTGATAACACATCAGCAAAAGTTTGCATCTTTCCCTGAACATAAACGCTCTCATAGGTATATCTCATCAACCTCAAATCGGAATCTCTGAACTCCCGGAGGCATCCTTGCAATTTCCTTCTTACAGTCAGGAAACCAAGGATTTGTGGTCTGTCAAAATACCCACTTTCAGGCCAATAATGTAATCTGAGAACTCACAAGCCCAAGTTACTACAAGTGTTTCTTTTTCCAATGAGAGCATACCTTGTCTCAGTGTCATACAAAGCTCCAGATGCATTATAGATAGGTTTTTGACATTTATTTGGCTGTTCTTGAAAGAGGACAGCCCCTAACTCTGTAGATGAGGCGTCTGCTGCAATTCTAGTTGGTAACGAAGGGTTTTTTCTAGAGCATTACAGCGCAGGACAGGCCCTTCGGCCCTCGATGTTGCGCCGACCTGTGAAACCATCTGACCTACACTATTCCATTTTCATCCATATGTCTATCCAATGACCATTTAAATGCCCTTAAAGTTGGCGAGTCTACTACTGTTGCAGGCAGGGCGTTCCATGCCCCTACTACTCTCTGAGTAAAGGAACTACCTCTAACATCTGTCCTATATCTACCACCCCTCAACTTAAAGCTATGTCCCCTCGTGTTTGCCATCACCATCCGAGGAAAAAGACGCTCACTATCCACCCTATCTAACCCTCTGATTATCTTATATGTCTCTATTAAGTCACCTCTCCTTCGCCTTCTCTCCAACGAAAACAACCTCAAGTCCCTCAGCCTTTCCTCGTAAGACCTTCCCTCCATACCAGGCAACATCCTAGTAAATCTCCTCTGCACCCTTTCCAAAGCTTCCACATCCTTCCTATAATGAGGTGACCAGAACTGCACGCAATACTCCAGGTGCGGTCTCACCAGAGTTTTGTACAGCTGCAGCATGACCTCGTGGCTCCGAAACTCGATCCCCCTACTAATAAAAGCTAACACACCATATGCCTTCTTAACAGCCCTATTAACCTGGGTAGCAACTTTCAGGGATTTATGTACCTGGGCACCAAGATCTCTCTGTTCATCTATACTACCAAGAATCTTCCCATTAGCCCAGTACTCTGCATTCCTGTTACTCCTTCCAAAGTGAATCACCTCACACTTTTCCGCATTAAACTCCATTTGCCATTTCTCAGCCCAGCTCTGCAGCCTATCTATCTGTCCCTCTGTACCCTACAATATCCTTCGGCACTATCCACAACTCCACCGACCTTCGTGTCATCCGCAAATTTACTAACCCACCCTTCTACACCCTCTTCCAGGTCATTTATAAAAATGACAAACAGCAGTGGCCCCAAAACAGATCCTTGCGGTACACCACTAGTAACTAAACTCCAGGATGAACATTTGCCATCAACCACCACCCTCTGTCTTCTTTCAGCTAGCCAATTTCTGATCCAAAGCTCTAAATCACCTTCAACCCCATACTTCCGTATTTTCTGCAATAGCCTACCGTGGGGAACCTTATCAAACGCCTTACTGAAATCCATATACACCACATCCACTGCTTTACCCTCATCCACCTGTTTGGTCACCTTCTCGAAAAACTCAATAAGGTTTGTGAGGCACGACCTACCCTTCACAAAACCGTGCTGACTATCGCTAATGAACTTATTCTTTTCAAGATGATTATAAATCCTGTCTCTTATAACCTTTTCCAACATTTTACCCACAACCGAAGTAAGGCTCACAGGTCTATAATTACCAGGGCTGTCTCTACTCCCCTTCTTGAACAAGGGGACAACATTTGCTATCCTCCAGTCTTCCGGCACTATTCCTGTCGACAATGACGTCATAAAGATCAAGGACAAAGGCTCTGCAATCTCCTCCCTAGCTTCCCAGAGAATCCTAGGATAAATCCCATCTGGCCCAGGGGACTTATCTATTTTCACTCTTTCCAAAATTGCTAACACCTCCTCCTTGTGAACCTCAATCCCATCTAGCCTAGTAGTCTGAATCTCAGTATTCTCCTCGACAACATTTTCTTTCTCTACTGTAAATACTGACGAAAAATATTCATTTAATGCTTCCCCTATCTCCTCTGATTCCACACACAACTTCCCACTACTATCCTTGATTGGCCCTAATCTAACTCTTTCTTTTATTCCTGATATACCTATAGAAAGCCTTAGGGTTTTTCTTGATCCTATCCGCCAATGACTTCTCGTGTCCTCTCCTTGCTCTTCTTAGCTCTCCCTTTAGATCCTTCCTGGCTAGCTTGTAACTCTCAAGCGCCCTAACTGAGCCTTCACGTCTCATCCTAACATAAGCCTTCTTCTTCCTTTTGACAAGCGCTTCAACTTCTTTAGTAAACCATGGCTCCCTCGCTCGACAACTTCCTCCCTGCCTGACAGGTACATACTTATCAAGGACACGCAGTAGCTGCTCCTTGAATAAGCTCCACATTTTGATTGTGCCCATCCCCTGCAGTTTCCTTCCCCATCCTACGCATCCTAAATCTTGCCTAATCGCATCATAATTTCCTTTCCCCCAGCTATAATTCTTGCCCTGCGGTATATACCTGTCCCTGCCCATCGCTAAGGTAAACCTAACCGAATTGTGATCACTATCACCAAAGTGCTCACCTACATCTAAATCTAACACCTGGCCGGGTTCATTACCCAGTACCAAATCCAATGTGGCATCGCCCCTGGTTGGCCTGTCTACATACTGTGTCAGAAAACCCTCCTGCACACACTGGACAAAAACTGACCCATCTAAAGTACTCGAACTATAGTATTTCCAGTCGATATTTGGAAAGTTAAAGTCCCCCATAACAACTACCCTGTTACTCTCGCCCCTGTCGAGAATCATCTTCGCTATCCTTTCCTCTACATCTCTGGAACTATTCGGAGGTCTATAAAAGACTCCCAACAGGGTGACCTCTCCTCTCCTGTTTCTAACCTCGGCCCATGCTACCTCAGTAGACGAGTCCTCAAACGTCCTTTCTGCCGCTATAATACTCTCCTTGATTAACAATGCCACACCCCCTCCTCTTTTGCCATCTTCTCTGTTCTTACTGAAACATCTAAATCCCGGAACCTGCAACATCCATTCCTGCCCCTGCTCGACCCATGTCTCCGAAATGGCCACTACATCGAGATCCCAGGTACCAACCCATGCTGCAAGCTCACCCACTTTATTCCGGATGCTCCTGGCGTTGAAGTAGACACACTTTAAACCAAATTCTTGCTTGCCAGTGCCCTCTTGCGTCCTTGTAACCTTATCCCTGACCTCACTACTCTCAACATCCTGTACACTAGAACTACAATTTAGGTTCCCATTCCCCTGCTGAATTAGTTTAAAGCCCCCCGAAGAGCACTAGCAAATCTCCCCCCCAGGATATTGGTACCCCTCTGGTTCAGGTGAAGACCATCCTGTTTGTAGAGGTCCCACCTACCCCAGAAAGAAATGTGCTAATATCTCCGGCGAGACTGGCATCTCCTTAATTCTTCAAAATACTTGCTCTTGATGGGTGTTCCAACACCACGCTAAATCTTGTTTCAAGTGTTGTCTTAATGGTTCTGTTATTTGCGGCAAATTGAATAAAACTTTTGCCAACTGATTCACCATCCCAAGGAATTTTTGGAGATGTTGGACTGAAGTTTGGACTGGGAATTCACTCATGGCTCTCATCTTTTGTGGATCTGCCATTATGCCCTTGCTATTTACAATATGTCTCAAGAAATGAATAGACGTTTGAGAATTCACACTTATCAATAAGTGTCGGCCCTTCTTCTCGAAGACAACTTAAAACCGTTCTCACTCTCAGGTCATGTTCTTCAACAGATTCCCCATGGACCAGGTTGTTGTTCATGTGACATGCCCCTCTGAGGCCATGCAGAAGGTTGGACATGGTCCTTTGGAAGATTTCAGATGCAGATGTTTTACCAAATGGTAAACAATTGAAGCAAAATCTTCCAAATAGTGTGACAAGTGTGAGTAATCTTGACTTCTTGCCCAACAGAACCTGCCAAAAGCCAATATTCATGTTGAGATCAGTGAACATTATGCCTTTTGATAGCTTTGCCAGGCTTTCGTCCACCAAAGACATAGGGTGGATTGCCCTCGCTACAGCTTTGTTAAGCTGTGTTAAGTCCACACAGATATGAAAAGTACCATTTGGTTTTGGAACTGGAATCATAGGTGAACACCACACTTTTAGCTTCATGACTGGAGAAATGACTCCTATCCTGGTCATCTCTTGCAGCTGATGTTGAACTTGGCTCATCAATGGGTGTGATATTAAAGATACATACCACTCCAGCATCTTGTCTTAATGTTATGCGATACTTGGTCTTCAGTCTTCCTAGACCGGAAAATAGCTTTGGAAAGTTTGCTTCAAAGCTGATTGATGTTATCCACTTGTTTAATTAGATGAAAGTCTAAGCACGTTTTTCTGCTTAACAGAGAAAATTCTTGGTTTTTCAGGACGTACAGGATGTCCATTATCAGCCTTCCCCTTTATTGGAGTGTTGCTTGTAGCTTTCCCTTGACCTTTAGTTTCAATCCCTCCTGGACTGGGTTACTGAGTATCTGCTAGCTGTAAGCAATGTGTCGACAACCATGGCTCTTGGTTTGACAACGTTGTGACACTTGCACCTGTATCCAATTTGAAATTAATAATATGTCCATTGACATAAATGTCTGCCATCCAGGATGCCTGATTGGGGTCATTTAATTTCCCTAGAAAGTCTCCTGGTTTGTCTTCCAATGGAAGTTGTTTTACTTCATTCACAGCTCGATGTGTGAAGGCTTTTCGTTTGGCATTTTTATGAGAAGAGGCCTTGCTCTGCCACATCTTTCTGAAATGGCCTGTCTTATTACAATTAAAGCATTCAGCTTTATTAGCAGGACACTTTTCACGTCTGTGGGTCTTTCTGGCTCCGCAGCGCTGGCAGGGTTTCACGTCGTCTTGCACCTTCCCCCAAGTGCACTTTCTTATCTGTAAAGTGCTTTTCTGTCCTGGGCTTCAGGAACTATACCATCATCAGATTCTTTCTTTGAGTTGCAGATAGTGATGAGGATTGTCAGAGGATATAGCAGGATATAGATCGGTTGGAGACTTGGGCGGAGAAATGGTAGATGGAGTTTAATTTGGACAAATGTGAGGTAATGCATTTTGGAAGATCTAATACAGGTGGGAAGTATACATTAAATGGCAGAACCCTTAGGACTATTGACAGGCAGAGAGATCTGGGCGTACAGGTCCACAGGTCACTGAAAGTGGCAACGCAGGTGGATAAGGTAGTCAAGAAAGCATACGGCATGCTTGCCTTCATCAGTCGGGACATACAGTATAAAAATTGGCAAGTCATGCTGCAGCTGTACAGAACCTTTGGGCGGCACAGTGGCGCAGTGGTTAGCACCGCAGCCTCACAGCTCCAGGGACCCGGGTTCGATTCCGGGTACTGCCTGTGTGGAGTTTGCAAGTTCTCCCTGTGTCTGCGTGGGTTTTCTCCGGGTGCTCCGGTTTCCTCCCACAAGCCAAAAGACTTGCAGGTTGGTAGGTAAATTGGCCATTATAAATTGTCACTAGTATAGGTAGGTGGTAGGGAAATACAGGGGCAGGTGGGGATGTTTGGTAGGAATATGGGATTAGTGTAGGATTAGTATAAATGGGTGGTTGATGGTCGGCACAGACTCGGTGGGCCGAAGGGCCTGTTTCAGTGCTGTATCTCTAATCTAATCTAAAAAAAACCTTAGTTAGGCCACACTTAGAATATTGCGTGCAATTCTGGTCACCACACTACCAGAAGGATGTGGAGGCTTTGGAGAGGGTACAGAAGAGGTTTACCAGGATGTTGCCTGGTCTGGAGGGTATGAGCTATGAGGAGAGGTTGGATAAACTCAGATTGTTTTCACTGGAACGACGGAGGTGGAGGGGCGACATGATAGAGGTTTACAAAGTTATGAGTGGCATAGACAGAGTGGATAGTCAGAAGCTTTTTCCCAGGGTGGAAGAGTCATTTACTAGGGGACATAGGTGAGAGGGGCAAAGTTTAGAGGGGATGTGCGAGGCAAGTTCTTTACACAGAGGGTGGTGAGTACCTGGAACTTGCTGCCGGGGGAGGTGGTGGAAGCAGGTATGATAGCGACGTTTAAGAGGCATCTTGACAAATACATGAATAGGATGGGAATCGAGGGAGACGGATCCCGGAAATGCAGAAGGTTTTTGTTCAGACAGGCATCAAGATCAGCGCAGGCTTGGAGGGCCGAATGGCCTGTTCCTGTGCTGTACTGTTCTTTGTTCTTTGTTCTCATCAGAGGCTTCTCTTGTACCCGCAGGATAGCTCTAATTTGTCTTCTGACCTCTGCCTGTCGCACCGTCTGAATCGCTTTCACAAGAGTGAGGTCATCTTTTCTGACTGTAAGAGATCTAATAAAGACTCGTCAGCTATTCCCACTACTATTCAGTACCTGATCAACTCAAACTTCAGTTCTCCATAGTCACATCCCTCAGCCAATCTGTACAAATCATGATTCAACACATCCACTGACTCGCCCAGCTTCTGGATCCTTTTATTAAACTTTACTCTTTCAAGGATCTTATTGCTTCATAAATTAAAGTATTTATCGAAGGCTTGTAAAACATCAAACTTGTCTGAAGCCTCAGTGATGCCTTGTCTTACAGTCATGTCATCAGCAATTGCACCCATGGAGGATAGAAGAGTATTTACTTGCTCCACTTCAAATCTGGTGTGTAGCTGAGAAGCTATTCTAAATCTTAGAAAATCTTTTACTCCACATTGACCAACTCTTTATCTGATTGGGTCCTTCCCAATTTTGGAAGCTTTCAGGCATTGTGTATTTCAAATCCATTTTTTCCTAATTCTTTAGGATTTCTCTTTCTTTTAAGAAGTGTTTCTTTGCTTTCATGGAGGTGTTCCCACTCTTTTTGAAGGATTCCTGCTCTTTTGACGAGTTCCTGCACTTTTCTGAGGTTTCCCACTCTGTTGGGGTGTTCCTGCACCTTTCCTCCATGGTCTGTTCGAGTAACGGCAGCCAACTTCGGACTCGCCCTCGCAAGGGATCGACATTTTTTCCCTGATTCACCTGTCTGGTGCGCCATTAAACAATAAATGCACCCTTTCCAAGAGGTTTCTCACCCGATCTCCGATCGTCGCTCAGTACTGTGACTTGCAGCCCAATCGCCGGACCTGGTTTCTGCTCGCAGCTGTGGTGCAGCCTGAATGCCTGCATGGCTGACTCACCAAATGTCCGTGTCTTCCTTCTGCTACGGAGCAGCTCTGGAGCTCTTTGCAGTCTCCTTTCGACATCTGCTGTCCTCTTGGTGCTGCTGTACAGGGGGAGGTCTTTTAACAACTTCTGGGTGTGTTCACCATTGCCACCATATTGTATATATTAATGTAGTTTGAGCATTGTTTACAGATGTCTTGGAGTCTTTGTATGGCTAAATAATAATGTTTATTTTATATACATAACTATTTACGGGCGGCACAGTGGCGCAGTGGTTAGCACTGCAGCCTCACAGCTCCAGCGACCCAGGTTCAATTCTGGGTACTGTCTGTGTGGAGCTTGCAAGTTCTCCCTGTGTCTGCGTGGGTTTCCTCCGGGTGCTCCAGTTTCCTCCCACATGCCAAAGACTTGCAGGTTGATAGGTAAATTGGCCATTATAAATTGCCCCTAGTATAGGTAGGTGGTAGGGAAATATAGGGACAGGTGGGGATGTGGTAGGAATATAGAATTAGTGTAGGATTAGTATAAATGGGTGGTTGATGGTCAGCACAGACTCGGTGGGCCGAAGGGCCTGTTTCAGTGCTGTATCTCTAAACTAAACTAAACACTGTCATTAAGCATGTCTAGCTAACACCTCTCATATTGCTTCTAGCTTCTCTCAAGCCTAATACCCATGTGATTATTACATTATCATCGCTACAGTTACTCTCACTGTCTCAAACATTACCCCTTTCAGACCCTTATACTACAACACACACACATTTCCAACAGGGGGTCACTGGATAATGATGACATGTGAAGCTTGCTCAGGTTTTCTCCTCCTCGGCCTTGTGATACTGAGGCTAAGGGTAGTGACCCCTCTATAGTCCAAGGTGAGATCAAGTAACTCAAATTGGCCTACATATCTTTGAAATAAATAATTAACAACTGTCACCTGCCTTCAAATTACCATTGTCATCAGCATGCCTCTGAGATATATGCAATGCTGAAAAGAGGTTTCAATTCCAATAGCTCGGCTTTATATATCAATAAGCATTTCCTGTTCTTGCTGGCATCAGTGTAGGGCAAATAATCCAAGTTATTATTGGTTTGGAAAGTGCCCTGTAATTGATGTAATTTGAGAGACAAGTCAAATTTGAAAACTTTGACAAACACATTCAAAATCACATCCTTACATTCATACAGTCAAGGTGCCTGTCACACCAATGTGCTTTGTCGAATGATAATTTTCTTTAATCCACTGCCTGGAGATCTGAATTTATATTTTTAAAGACATTTAAAAAGGAACAAATAAAAGATGACTTTTTAGCAGCTTAAGATGGCCACCTAATTTACAACACCATATCTTACATTGCAAGGCCTGTGAGGTGGAGGCGAAATGTCTGCTCATCCCAGCAAGAGCCAAGACCCAGGAAGTTTAAGGGAACAGCCTGTTCTTTTTAGCAAGAAGAAATACACTGCTAATTACTGTGCTTGAATCACTGAGTGACTTGTCCTGTGACAAACCCCTCCCCCCACCCGATCTGTGGTTTTTAAGCTAGTGTTTCTCTACAGCAGATTGAGAAGCATCTGGACTCTGACACATACCGACACAAGTGGGGGGCCCTATCTCACTCTCTATTCAAGCTTGCAAGCTTCGAACTCTGCCTGCTGACTGACCACCTCTTCACACTCCAGCTACAATCAGAAACCCCTTTGGAGGAAATCATCCACATTGCTGTCTCCAAGAGACCCATCGAATCTGCCACCTATCTCTTCAAACTAAAAGCCTCAGTGCCGCCGAATTCAGCTAGAAGCCAGCCGAATCACCAAACTCCACAGACTATATACTTCTTTTTTCTACGTACTGTAACTTGACCTATCTACCCTCCCCCACTCTGTAACCTATTTGTGTGTGTATGAACCTCTAGCGTGTGTGCGCATGTGAAAGTTGACACGTATTTTATTATTTTTACTTAGTGCAGTTTAAGTATAATAAAGTTAAACTCTTTATTTTTTAAACTCAAGGAAACCTGTCCAATTGGTTCTTATTATGATAATAGCAAAATCAAACCCCTACTGAACTGGCCAGTACATCCACTTTAACAAAGAATTAAACCTGTTGTGCTCAAACAAGGGGAAAAAAGGGAAGCCGTTCAACCCCTCCTCACATGACCATAACAGTGCCAGACACAACAGAATCAATCTAAATTACTCCCACCCTCCCCATGTCTCAGTGCCCATCATGGCACTGACCCCTACAGACTAGGAAAGTTCATGGTTTAAGTCTAGGTGTGTGTGTTGAGTTAGCTAATTTCAGTTAGCACAACAGATAGGACAGTACAGTTGACTTCAATTCTTCAGGTTAGGGAGGCAAAAGATCATCCAGGTCTCCCATTCATCGCTATCTAGTATTTCCTGCTAGAAAGTGTACTTTTATATTTTTTGGATAAGGACACAAACCGCTGTGATGCCCTCCACGGCTAAATAGCCCAATCCTCACTCTCACAGCTTATGCATGAAGGACCATTTGATTTGAGGTAGCAAAAGGATAAAGGCACTTAAGGATCAGTGCATTCAGCAGAGAAAAATTGAGCAGGGATTTGGGAACCCTATGAATTTAGACAAATCCTTATTTTCGCACTACTAACTCATGATTTCTGCTAACAAAAGATCCTCAGGCTTGTTCATTACCAAATAACACGCCATTAGAAAATTGCTCTTGACTTCATGGTCAGCATACAATTAGATTGTCAGTCATGAGAGAGATTAAAACCATTCTCCACAAAACTGCAATCACACAGGTTTCCAAATTCAACCGGTTCCAAAAATCTGTTTCGCTACTCTGTGCTGAATTGCTATCCCAGTCAGGATGGTAGTTGAGGCACCAGAATTGCCCTCAGTCTCTCAGCTGTGGTTGAATTGGTAGCATTCCTGTCTTGGAGTCAGAAGCTTGTAGGTTCAAGTCCACTTCAGGACTTGAGCACATATATCTAGGCTGATGCTCCAGTGCAATACTGAGGGAGTGCTGCACAGTTGAAGGTGCCGATTTTCGGATGAGATGTTAAACCAAGGCCCCATCTGTCCTCTCAGGTGGGTGTAAAAGATTCAATGGCACTATTCTGAAGAGCAGGGGAGTTATCCTCAGGGTAATAAAAACTGAAAGTGCTGAAAATACTCAGGTCAGGCAGCATCTGTGGAGGATCTGATGAAGGGTCACGGACCTGAAACGTTAACTCTGTTTCTCTCTCCAGAGATGCTGCCAGACCTGCTGAGTATTTCCACCATTTTTTGTTTTTATTTCAGATTTCCAGCATCTGCAGTATTTTGCTTTCATTTTAAGAGTTATCCCCGATGCCCTGGCCAATATTTATCCCTCAATCAAGATTACAAAAAAACTGTTCATTATCATATGGGCGGCACAGTGGCGCAGTGGTTAGCACTGCAGCCTCACAGCTCCAGCGACCCGGGTTCAATTCCGGGTACTGCCTGTGTGGAGTTTGCAAGTTCTCCCTGTGTCTGCGTGGGTTTCCTCCGGATGCTCCGGTTTCCTCCCACATGCCAAAGACTTGCAGGTTGATAGGTAAATTGGCCATTAGAAATTGCCCTTAGTATAGGTAGGTGGTGGGGAAATATATAGAGGGATAGGTGGGGATGTGATAAGAATATGGGATTAGTGTAGGATTAGTGTAAACGGGTGGTTGATGGTCAGCACAGACTCGGTGGGCCGAAGGGCCTGTTTCAGTGCTGTATCTCTAAACTAAACTAAACATCACATTCATGGGAGCTTGCTGTGTGCAAATTGGCTGTTGCCGTTCCAACATTACAGCAGTGACTACACTTCAAAAGTACTTCATTGGCTGTAAAACACTTTTTGGGATGTCCTGTGCTCATGAATGGCGCTATATAAATGCATGTATTTCTTCCTGCATCCCTGGATTAGGGATGAGAGGGGGAATGAAGCAGCATCCACGTTCCAGATGGTTACACACTGGTTTGTACAGAAAACCGCACCTGCGGATGTCAGATTGGGCTGAGCAATGATGCCCTCGTAGTTGAATACCTTGCTAATGCTCACTCTCCATGTTCATGTGTGAGGAATGGCAAATTATGCAAATACTGACCACCACCCCATGGAATTGTATCCATACAACATTCAGGAGAATAGTTGGGAGGAAATGGAAAGGTGAGAACACTACAAAATAACACAAACGCATAGCTATTGAATTAGCTGTGTTCAAACTCTTTCAAGTTACCAAGAACAAATTGCATTTATATAGTGCCTTTAATGTGTTAAAACATCCCAAGGCACTTCACAGCAGAGTTATCAACAAAATTTAACACCAAGCCACGTAAGATGATGTTAGGGCAGATGACCAAAAGCTTGGCCAGAGAGGTAGGTTTTTAGCAGTGTCTTAAAGGAGGAAAGAGAGGTAGACAGGCAGAGAGATGTAGGGAGGGAATTCCAGGGCTTAGGGCCTAGGCAACTGAAGGCACAGCCACCGATGGCGGAGCGATTAAAATCGGGAATACTCAAGAGACGAGAACTGGAGGAGCACAGATATCTCGGAGGTTTGCAAAACAAGGTGGAACAGAAAACAATATAAATAATTACAAATGTTTATTTTTCATAGAAATTCAGTCCACAGAGTCCAACTCCAGTATTTTCAAACCTGATTCTCTGCAAACAAATTCCTGACATAAGCTAATTGGTACCATGCCCCAGTTTGCTCCCAACATGCAGCAGTACCAGTAAATCCAATCTGGTTTCACACAAATCTGTGGTCATAAGCAGCTTTGCCATCATATAGTCCATTATGTTCATAAAGCACCTAGGATTTAAACAGAATACCTTAAGATGATTAACGCTCACTCCTCTGAGGAATATAGTGAATAGCTTTGTGTGGAAACAATGCTTCCAGCATTTTAGCCAACTTGTTTGTCTGCTAATTATGTGGCACTTTACTGTTAGCTTGGATCATGCGCCGATTCAAGAGGATTCTTGCTTTACAACTCATCTTAATATCTTGACCTAGGAAGGAGAAAAATCAGCCAAGGTACCCATGGCATATCACGATCTAAAGAATGATGATGTGAGCAGCATGTTTCCCCGTTAGACAATAATCTAATATAAGACCAGCAGAGAAACAGGGAGAAAATTTAAAAGAATGAAAATACGTGCCTCAAATGACTTCAGCTCTATTGAGGTAACAGATCTATATACCATTCACTGTATTCAGTCTGACCCCTTCCACTTAAACTCCAAAGGTTTACGATGTGAGCAGCAGTCTGCAAAGTCTACAGTGAACTGCTAATACCACATCAAAATGAATTATGTGCAGAGTTTTGTCTTCTGAATTGCATTGTGGTCATCACATACTACTAAAAGTTCTCTGCTTATGAAGCTGCGTCAATGATTGAAGAAAAACATATGGAATATATCCTGTTCCTGTAGTGAATGGGAAGGAGAGCATCTCTACAAACTAAATAAACAACCATAATAAAAACAAGAAATGCTGGAAATACTCAGCAGGTCTGGCAGCATCTGTGGAGAGAGAAGCAGAGTTAATGTTTCAGGTCAGTGACCTTTCATCGGAACTAGATGCTTTCCACAGATGCTGCCAGACCTGCTGAATATTGCCAGCATTTTTTGTTTTGATTTCAGATTTCCAGCATCTGCAGTATTTTGCTTTTATTAAATAAACGACCAACTGGGCTCCAACTTAAAGTATCAAGGTTATAAAATCGTCTACTCCCGATAATTTGAAGTCACTTTTTATTCAAAATATTTCAATCATCCAATAATTAGAATTAAGCATCACAAGTAACAATGTCAAGTGAGAATTTAGACCTAAAAGAACTGATTTAACAGAATATAAATTAAGCAACTTGGCACTAGCAAATGGACTGCAAACACAAGCTCTTGCATGCAATAAGACAAATATGCAAACAGGTTTTGCAACAGGGAAAAAAATGGAAGACATGGTGATTGATTGGTCTGATGGGTGTATTGCATTGCATGCTGGGTGATTTGGCTAGCTAGCTGGCTGACACTGTGGTACAATGAGCCATACAAGCCTGAATTTGTTACATTCACACATGACTAAAATGTTTGAGATATTTGAGGTCACTTGGACCTACACAGATGGATAAGCACGAAGGCACTGACAAGACAGATCACACTAATGGTTAACCACAAACGCAGTCCACGGAGATGGTGAACTGAGCATGGCCAAGTGCCAAAACACTGCCGAGCCAAATCCAAGGGCTGTGTCCTCTCATTAGTATGGAATTCAGAGAATGCAATCTATAGACGTAAAAGGCCCTCTCAACCTCTGCAGTTGGACAATATGATTAACATTATAATTAGTTATTACAGTTACTTTGGTCAGTCAGACCTGTCCAGAAAATAAAATAGCTATCTTTTCTTTTCACTGCTATCTTTGTCAGTGAATAAAACGAAACAGCTTTTGTTTTAAAATAAACAGTATATTTCCAAAAAATGCGTCTGTAAATGTCTGGAATTTTCACTGAAGGTAAGGAAACAGCGGATGAACAGAGATCCACTTGTTACTTTGTAAAAATGGTCCCTCATGCTTTGCGCTCACCAGCAGGCGAATAAGAAAAGCAAGTCATTGCTCTGACTGACATAATAAGATTTTATCTGATTTCTCATGCTGAAGTGTGTGGAGGTAGTTGGGGGTGGGGAGAGAGTGGGGTGACCCTAAAGGTATGCAACTTACAAGAGGAGTGCATTTCCAATTAATCCTTTCGTCCCTGGCCTTTTTATATCTATATGCCTCCATATGGTGCAGATCAGTATCCCCATTGGGGAGAAATTCAATTTATGGCTGCCCAATTTTCTGGTCTAAACTTGGTGTAAAACCTCCAAATTTTGTGGTGCAATCTGCCACTCCCAAACAATGCTGGAATTGCACCAGACACCATCTTGGTTTGGGCCATTTATGGTCAGCCAGGGCTCTTGCCTCAAATAGGCATTAGGCTCCTTCAATATGCAAATCCAGGTCCTATGCTGGTTGTAGAAACTCAGATGCTTATACCACGCATGCCCTGCCAACTGTACCAGACGTTGAGTGGCCTAAACAGCAGTCCTTAAAAGGGACATTGAAGGCTACTCTTAAAAGGCCCAGCAAATTTTCCATTTCTATTTTTGTGGACCTGGGGAAGCAGGCATACTGCCAGCCTGTTTGAACCCTGTCCCCAGAATCAACTGCTCACTCCTGACGTGACTCACCAGCGGGTTCAGTGTAAGAGCTGGCCAATCTACCACCGCCCAGGGCTGAAGCTGTAGTAGGGCACCTGTTGGCATCTGCTGTTCACCAGCAGCATTTCACAGGAGGCCTGGAGCTGCATTTGGCTCGTGCCTCAGTCCTGCGAGGACCGATGTGTGGAGCCATTCCTCGGCCGAATTATATGCCCGTTTTGGGTGCATGTCAACTTTCTCGGCATTTGTTTTCCTTTGCCACTTGTTTTAGCTTCAGAATCTTCTACATTGTTCTCAAACAGCTGTGCTGAATGCTCAAACACTCACGCCAAATTACCGTGAAGGAACTGGCCCTTCATCTTTGTGCTACAATTCATGCCTGTAATTCCCCACACATATGCCAAGAAATAAGAATTCCATCTAAAACTGGTGTAAAATCGGTGGAACATTGGCTCCGCATGCTTGAAGCCTGAGTCAAATTTGGCTTTGGGCCTTATTTAAATGCCAAAAGGCAGAAAACAGGCATGTTGCTGCAGCTCACCAGTCAGGAGGGTAGGAAATTGACTGCTCCTACTCTGCACTAGCTGGAGGTTCAGTTCGGGGGAAGGATGGGAGTGAGGGGGAGACATTCTAACGTTTTACGCTAATTTTACATGGAAAAATGAGCGCCCTCAAGTTGACCTAGGCTTGACTATCCCAATGCACTTCTGGCTGGTCTTCCACATTCTACCTTCCGTAAACTTGAGGTCATCCAAAACTCTGCTGCCCATGTCTTAAGTTGTACCATGTCCCGTTCCCCTATTCCCCCCTGTGCTCGCTGACCTGCTCTGGCTCCCGGTCAAGCAATGTCTTGATTTTAACATTCTCATCCTGGTTTTCAAATCTCTCCATGGCCTCGCCCCTCCCTATCTCTGTAATCTCCTCCAGCCCCACAACCCTCCAAGATATCTGCACTTCTCTAGTTCTGGCCTCTTGAGCATCCCCTATTTTAATCGCTCGACCATCGATGGCCATGCCTTCAGTTGCCTAAGCCCTAAGCTCTGGAATTCCTACCCTACACCTCTCCAACTCACTTTCCTCCTTCAAGACCACTCCTTAAAGCCTAATATCTCCTTATGTGGCTTGGTGTCATACTTTTATAATGCTCCTGCGAAGCACCTTGGGATGCTTTATTATGTTAAAGGCACTATATAAGTTGTTGTTGCTGTTGTTGTTGATTTTCTCCCCCAAAGAGAAAAATAGCTGTCTATGCTCTCAGACTGCATGCGAAGTCCTGAAGAAAGGGACCGTTTTAGAAAGCAAAATGAAGTCCAATCTGTTTGTCGATGCAGAAGGCAAGTGGGTTCTTGCTGCCTCAAATATGACCTTACAGTAGAGCATGCTGACCCGACCCAAACCCAACGGAACCCAATGACATGTGTCGGCTTCGGGTCAGGTCACTCTTCTGAATCCGGCATTTGGGCTTGGGTCAGGTCGGGCCGGGTCGGACACAGTGGCAGTGTTGCCTTCTGGTCAGGGAGGGAAAGGAAAGTAAGAGTAAGAGTAAGAGTAAGCGTCATTCATTTCCAGTAGTCAAGTCAGGTTGGGTCGGGTCGGGCGTGGGAAAAAACCAAAGGACTCGGGCCCAGGTCGGGTTCGGGTTAGATGTGGTCGGGTCGGACCCGGGTCAGGCTTAAACTGTATACCCAAGCAGGCCTTACCTTACAGTCTATGAGTGTCTGGAAGGTGGATTGTGTTTTTTGAATCACTCTGAATTTGCTCTATTCATGGTGGCAAACTGAAGTCAAATTGCTTGCTTTATCCCCAATGATTCGTTTCCTGTCTTCCATCTACTCTCGATCAGCAGCAAAGTGATGGAAGGTGTCATCGACAGTGCCATCAAGCCCACTTGCTCAACAATAACCTGCTCACTGACGCTCAGTTTGGGTTCCGCCAGGGCCACTCAGCTCCTGATCTCATTACAGCCTTAGTCCAAACATGGGCAAAAGAGCTGAATTCCAGAGGTGAGGTGAGAGTGACTGCCCTTAACATCAAGGCAGCATTTGACCAAGCATGGCATCAAGGAGCCCTAGCAAAACTGGAGCCAATGGAAATCCGAGGGAAAACTCTCTCTTGGTTGGAGTCATACCTAACACAAAGGAAGATGGTTGTGGTTGTTGGAGGTCATTCATCTCAGCTCCAGGATATCACTGCATGAGCTCCTTACAGTAGTGCCCTAGGCCCAACCATCTTCAGCTGCTTCACCTTTCCTCCATCATAAGGTCAGAAGTGGTGACATTGGCTGATGATTACAGAATGTTCAGCACCATTCGTGACTCCTCAGATACTGAAGCAGTCCTTGTTCATATGAAGCAAGATCTGGACAATATCCAGGCTTGGGCTGATAAGTGGCAAGTAATATTCGCGCCACACAAGTGTCAGGCAATGATCATCTCAAACAAGAGAGAATCTAACCATCTCCTATTGACATTCAATGGCATTACCATCGCTGAATCCCCACTATCAATATCCTGGGGGTTACCATTGACCAGAAACTGAACTGGACCAGCCATATAAGTAGAGTGGCTACAAGAGCAGGATAGAGGCTGGGAATTCTGCAGTGAGTAACTCACCTCCTGACTCACCAAAGCCTGTCCACCATCTACAAGGCACAAGTCAGGAGTATGATATAATACTCTCCACGTGCCTGGATGAGTGCAGCTCCAACAACACTCAAGAAGCTCAACATGATCCAGGACAAAGCAGTTCGCTTGATTGACACCCCATCGACTACCTTCAACATTCACTTCCTCCACCTTGGTGTACCTACACCCCAAGGACTGCAGCAGTTCAAGAAGGCAGCTCACCACCACCTTCTCAAGGGCAATTAGGGATGGGCAATAAATGCTGGCCTTGCCAGCAATGCCCACATCCCATGAAAGAATATTTTTAAAAACTTAAAGAAGTTATACGTGTATTACCACCTCCAGGCGCGTATCCATTGTCTCTCGAGATAAGGAGGCCCAAAAGAAGAAGAATTAGAAGGGGTAGTAAGCTTGCTCGTCTATTTACTCATATACATTCTATGGCCAGAGGAAAACACTGCCTCGTGCATTGCAGTTTCATTAACTGGGACGAAAATAAAACACCTAGGGGTAAAAGTTGGTTACGTCCTGTTTTTGAGCGCATAACTGAGAGTGCGTAAACCATAACTGGAAGGACTGAGGCTCGCCGACTGTAGTCCTCAAACAAGTCTTGGGGAGGGGGAAGGGAATGATGATGAGGAGAGGATGGGGGTAGCAATCACAGGCCAGCAACAGTCCTCATGAGTGCTGTGGAGCCAAAAGGAACATTCCTGCTACTCCGAGCACTACAGTCATGTTTTTTCTTAAATTACTTTTTGGTGGCAGTTGCTGAACCCGCCAAGTACCCTATGCGGAGAAGGCCCACAGCCTACCCTGTTCATTGCTCCACAATCTGATGCAGGGATCCTGAAACAGGTCTTTTACATATGTAAGGAGCCAAATTCCTGTTACAAGCAGGCAATATGGGCACCTGGGTAGCTGTCAATGCCAATGTTGTGGTGCCCTCAATCCTGGCTTAGATCAAAATTGCACCCACAAAACAGGCGCAAAATGTTCCAATTTCTACTCCCTTCAATGTGCAGCATGCTTCTTCCTATATTTGTTTGTTGCTAGGGAAAGGCCTGTGCTTTGTGCACCTGCAAAAGATTACAATAAAGATATAACTTGGCTGCCTACTATAGTGCAAGGTAAATGAGTGGACTGAGGGTTAATCATTCGCAAAGAAAAGTTGACAGGCATCTGAACTTGATTCCTCAGCTGTGCTAATATGGTAATCACTATGGTCGCATACAGTGGAGAGTAATACCGCCTTTTACATCCACAAATTCTGATTGACAGTTTGGAAACAAGTGCCACAGTACAGCACGATGGATTTTATAAAGAGTCCATTAATTTGTACTTTGTTCTTATTTAAGAGTCCTAAAACATGTTATTATGGTTAGGCAGAGCATTGTGCAAAGAAAACCATTGGACAATGGAGTCTGTGAAAACAAAAGGGGTAGATTTTGACTTGGTACAGTAGCGTAAACCAGGTGAGAGCAAGTTGGAGCCCATTTTATATCTCTCTGATTGAAGTCAACCCAAATAAAAGTTGGAAAAAAGCTTCTGGCCGTAAGTTTCAGATTCAGACAGTTCTTACTTCCAGGGTACCCCAAGAGCGCAAACATTCTAAACAATCTGATTCCTTGGTGCAGTGAACTCTGAAGGCATTTCAGAGATCCCTGGAATGCCACAAGCTGTTTGATTGGTTACTGAGAGGGGACTAATCCCAAGTAGAATTCCATATTCTTTGCATGTGGCATATATTTGGAAACACTGCCACATGCATTTGCTACTGGCTGCATCTTGTGATAATCTTGGTTCTGGGCTAGAATAAGGCTAATTCGCTACTACCACATTTATACCAAGAGCTGGTGCTGCCATATGGGCCCAGCATTTGAACAGGAAGTGCTCTGATTCATCGAGAAATTAACTAATTTTTTAAGCTAAGTGTTTTGGGAGTTGGAAAAAGGCAGAAGTGACATACAGAAAATTGATGTGTCTGACAGTCAGTTATATTAGCAAGTATTCAAATAGGTAAATACTACCAAGACCTTCTAACCTCTCCACTTCTCTCTCTCTCGCCTCCTTTTATGACGTTCCTTATAACATGTCCTAAAACTTCCTTATGTCGGATTGTTAGATAATGCTCCTGTGAAGCGCCTTAGGATGTTTTACCATGTTAAAAAGGATACGTAAATGCAAGTTATTGTTGTCGTGTGGATTGTAGGTTCTTGCTGCCACTGGCGATAATTCAGAAGTTTGGGCGGTTTGTCGTAAAAATCAAAATAATTATGTTTCAAGACATCCAATTTCCTCCTGCTGCTTTAAATAAAGTAGAAAATGATACAGCTTCCGTCACCTGGGCGATTTTAAAATCTATATTAACCTCAAATACTGGGAAACTCAAAGGAACTGTTAAATGAATGGCTGTATGCTAGGGAAATCAATCACTTGCCCTTTTATTTACAGGCTGAAATGGTGAACTCCCCCAGATAGTCTGCCACATGGATGGTTATCAATCTGTACTATCAATTTATAATCCATTGGGATGACCTCTAGCAAGTACAAAAATACATCTCCAATGCAATTCAGTGGTGCATTGAAAAGCTATCCCAGACAGCTCCTTTCTATAGTTGATATAAGCATTCCAACAGCCTAAAATGTGACTGTGATTGAAAATGCACTTTTAAGTGCTGGCGAATCAGTCAGTCAAGAAAGTGGAGTCAATCTTGTCTTTGTGTGGTCGTGTAAAATGGGTGACAGCGAATTTTCAACAGAAATAAAACTTAGCAGAGATGTAAAACCAACTCACTATCAACATTGCACAAAGTCAAGATCTACCTCAGCATGTGTTGTGGCACCAAGGGAAGGGGAGGGAGAAAAAAAATAAAGGAAAAAGACCACTTAGTCCATCATGGTTATTCCCTCCACAGACCATATACAAAGTTGCTCTTTTGAAAGCCATACTTTCCTCGGGAAATTGAGCAGATTTGGGAGCAAGACAAATTCTTTTTTATTCATTTGTGAGATGTGGGTGTCGCTGGCTAGGCCACATTTACTGCCCATCCCTAATTGCTGTTAATGGCTTGCTAGGGCATTTCAGAGTCAACGACATTGCTGTGGGTCTGGAGTCACATGTAGGCCAGACCAGGTAAGGACGACAGATTTCCTTCCCTAAAGGACATTAGTGAACTAGATGGATTTTTACAACAATCAACAATGGTTTCATGGTCACCATTAGACTAGCTTTTTAATCCAGATTTTATTAATTGAATTCAAATTTCACCATCTGCAGTGGTGGGATTCGAACCCATGTCCACAGAGCATTAGCCTGGGCTCTGGATTACTAGTCAAGTGACATTACCACTACGCCACCATCTCCCCCTAAATATAAATATAAAACTTGAAAAAGATAAAGTTCACGTGTGATTTTCCTTTAACTCACTGAGGTAATTGTGCAAACCCTGGAAGGTTAATCCAATCATTCAAATCACATTAACTGATTCTGATCGGTCACATTCTGCATTTGGCACATTTGTGGTCTTCACCAGTAAGGACTAATTGTGTTCAGTTAAAATACTTCATTGTCTACTGGCAATGCTTACCGTTAAGACATGCAATTTCATTTGGAACCAGATATTCAATGACTTCCTTTTACAAAGGAATTAATTAACATGGTATCAACCTTGCTGAGAAAGACTGGCAGAAAACAACAGGAGATAGGGTCATGTACTCAGGTATAAAATTTGCATCCCTCACCCATATGTGTAAAGTGTGACAGCCTGATCACACTAAATAACACCCCACTGGAAGTGGTAAGCAAATTCTGCTACCTTGGCTCCATGGTGAAAGACAGTCTGTCCCTTGATGCAGAGCTCAATACATGCAAAGGGAAAGCAATTACCACCTTTGGCCAACTCGCAAAACGTGCATGGGATAACACCAAGCTGACCCTTAGGACCAAGCTGATGGTTTATAAGGCCTGCGTTCTCAGAACCTTGCTGTATGGCTGTGAAACATGGGTGACCTACAGCTACCAGGAAAAGAAGCTCATTAATTTCCATCTTCACTGACTGTAGCACATTATGCATAAATCCTGGCAGGACAAAATCACAAATGTGGCAGTCCTCTCAAAGGCAGAGCTCCCAAGTGTGTTGGCACTAATCAAACAGAGGTGGCTTCGGTGGATCGGACATGTTTGTAGGATGGAACATGGGAAGGCGCTGGCGTAGTGGTATTGTCACTGGACTAGTACCCAGAGACCCAGGGTATTGCTCTGGGGACATGGGTTCAAATCCCACCACAGCAGAAGGTGGAATTTGAATTCAATTAATAAATCTGGAATTAAAAAGCTAGTCTAATGATGGCCATGAAACCATTGTCAATTGTTGTAAAAACCCATCTGGTTCACTAATGTCCTTTAGGGAAGGAAATCTGCTGTCCTTACCTGGTCTGGCCTACATGTGACTCCAGACCCACAGCAATGTGGTTGACTCTTACATGCCCTCTGAAATGGCCTAGCAAGCCACTCAGTTGTATCAACTGCTACGAAGTCCAAATGGACTGCAGTGGTTCAAGGGCAATTAGGGATGGGCAATAAATGCTGGCCTAGCCAGCGACGCCCAAATCCCACAAATGAAAATGAACTAAAAAAAAGGTTGCACACCTTCTGTATGGTGAGATAGCAAGGGCCAGACAACCAGTGGGGTGCCCAAAGTTCCACTTCAAGGACGCTTGCAAGCATGACATGAAGGCCGTAAATGTCGAAAATCACACCTGGGAGTCACTGGTGCGCACTATCATGATGACCAGTGGCTACAGCAGCTTCACGTGAGCTTCACTCGGCAGCTTCACGTGCAGCACTTGTGGCAGAATCTGCCTCTCGAAGACTGGTCTTCACGACCATCAACAAAGGTGCACCAAGAGAAGACACCCCACCTAAATGGATTATTTGCTGCATGTCTGTCATCTTGCACAGACGGAAGGATGCCAACCCACCCAGTGACAGCCCAAAATCTGGATGTGGGTGAAGATGAAGGAGATACATTCTCTTAAGGCTACACTGTGAGACAATAAAATACTGACACTTAATGCATTAGTTTGAAGTTCCTCTCTTCATTATGTTTTTTAAGTGGGTTAACACTCCCAATAAAATAGCGCAGAGTGGAATGTCAGACAACCTTGTCAAGCATTTATATGTTTTTATCCCATAGCACAGTGCAAACTTTGCAAACCGATCAGAAGCTCAGGGTTGCCACACACTTCTGAACAAATGCTATGCAAGATAATTTCTGCACCCCCATCATTTCATTGAGTCCATTTACATAACATTTCAAAGCGGATTTTTTTAAAAAGCATCATGTGAAGTTCTCGCACTCATTTGTCCGCACCTACTCCTTTATGTTTAATCCCCCAAATGCTTTACCACCTTGGCAGAAACTCAAAAGATACCTCAATGGAATTGAGACTCAGGATAAACAATTTGGGGTTAGGCCAACTGGCAAGTGTGGCCTTGTTTCTATTCTGTGCCTCTTCAATGCAGATGGGGAGGTCACTCTGACACACAGTTATAATAAATCTTGCAAAAACGAGCATTTTAAAGTTTCAACATATTATTGTGCAGATAAAGAGATTAATGCATCACCATAAAGAATATGTACCATTGATCTTTGATTTGATTCTGGAGGCTAACAGAAGAGCAAAGTGATCCTGTGTAAATGTCACTTTTGAGAACAGCTATAAAGTATGATTTGTCTCCTTAAAATGTCCAATATTAACTGAAGTGAAGAGTAATGGAGCTTGGACTGGGGACAAGAGTTGTGCATCTATTGCTGCTTGTGAAATGTGAAGACGGTCCCTTTGCTGCGTGTTTTCCAAAAATCAAACTGACACAAACTAAGTGATTTGTGGTAACAGGTGCCTGGCAGTCAAATCAAGTCAGAAAGGGCAGTAAAAAAAATCACTGGCAGCTCAGGATTGTCTGTCACCAGGAGTCCCTGGAAGGAAAAAAAAAAGTGTAGACCCAAATTTCCCCAAGCACCAGGCCAAAGTATCAAATCATTGGCAAGGGTTACATTTTACACATTACTAATAGAATTTTATAACGGTAGTTTTACATCTTCAGTTTTTTCCCCCCTTTTAAACCTTTATCCCACGTATGAGATCTACAAGGCCTGCACATACCTTCACACTGAGCCTCGTTAAATTTTAGCAATTCTTCAAAAAATCATTGTGATGGTCCAGGTGTGAAATCCTCAGTGAAGATGTGAAAAATCACTGGAAATCTTGAAGATTTATTTGTGGCTTATGCATTATAGTGTATACCAGACTTCAGTAAAGAAATAAAGATTTGCATTTATATAGCACCTTTCATGACCTCAGGACGTCCCAAATTGCTTTAAAACTAATGAAGTACTTTTGAAGTGTAGTCACTGTTGTAATGTAGGAAATGCGGCAGCCAATTTGTGCACAGCAAGCTCCCACAAACAGTAATGTGATAATGACCAGATAATCTGTTTTACTGATGGTGATTGAGATAAATATTGGCCAGGCCACCGAGGAGAACTCCCCAGGTCTTCTTCAAAATAGTGCCATGGAATCTTTTACATCCACCTGAGCCAGCAGAGGGGCTTCAGTTTAACATTTCATTCGAACGAACTGTCAGGCTGCAGCATCAAATCAAAGATCACTATAGACTTTCCAAAATTACAACAGTGGCTACACTTTTAAAATACTTCAGTGGGACGTCCTGAGAATGTGACAGGTGCTATATAAATGCAAGTCTTTCTTTAATATTCACAACCTCTGATTGATAATAATGCACACTGATAATGGCTTTCTCATTAATAGAGAAAATAGATTATGTGGTACACTACATTAGAGGCCTGCCTTAGGTTGGGAAAAAGAACCCGACCCGAACCCCACAGCGGGCCAGAGCCCGACCAGCCCGAGTCCCTCCGATTTTGCCCCGATGCCGACCCGGCCCGAACGCGCCACTCCTCAGCCCAATCCGAGCCCGACCCGACCATCCGTTTACTTACCTTCCTGACACCAAACCTGCAAGAAGCTGCAGTGCATGCGCGATGACGTCATGGTGATGTCACTCGCCCACTGCGCAGACTCAGTTTCGTCCCGGACTCCCAGCTCAGATAAGTTTTTTATTTTTAATACTTACCAGCAGAGCACTTACCGTGTGTGTCTGCCCAATCCGACCTGAACTCGGCCCTACCTGACCCGAGCCCGAAAGCCGGCCCCGGATGATGGGCCCGACCCAACCCGAGCCCGACACATGTCGTCGTGTTAGGGTCGGGCAGCAGGCCTTTACACTACATGCCTCTACAGCTCCCTCATTCACAGAGAAACTACACTTCCCGTGATTTCATGCTCCATCCACTAACAAAAAAAAATCTTTTAATTTGCTTTCGGGATGTCAGTGACAGCTAGTAATATCACACTTAAAAGACATTCACAACCTGAGTATGTCCCAAAGTGATTTACAGCCAATGAAGTAATTTTTGAAGTCCAGTCACCCTGTTGTAATGTAGAGAAATCAACAGATGCTCTGAGAAAGTGGCAGCATCTGGCCCTCTTTTACAGTGATTGGAGTAGTTTCACATGAGCAGCCATCGTGCCTTTGGTGGAAGGTAGGTGGAAACCACAGAGAAACGGCACAAACAGAAAGAAACAACTTCAAAAACTATCAATTGCTTTGATGGTTTAGCTGGTTAAGGCAGTGACTGGCTGAGACACACACATCAGGACGATCCCAAGTACATTGCCTGGCCTGTGTTAAATTATCCCAGCTGTGATGCTAGTAGAGGTAGTATGACTGACCTCGGGACTTTTGTAGAATGATAAAATGATGTAGCACAGAAGGAGGCCATTGAGCCTATCATGCCTGTGTCGGTTCTTTGGTGGAGCTATCCAATTAGTCCCAGCTCTTCTGCCATAGCGATGTAAATTTTACCCTTCAAGTATATACACAATTCTCTTCTGAGCGTTATTCTTCAATCTGCATCCGCCACCATTTCAGACAGTGCATTTCAGATCATAAGAAATAAGAGCAGCAGCCCCTTGAGCCTGCTCTGCCACTTGATAAGATCATGGATGATCTGATTGCGGCCTTAATCCCACTTTCCTGCTTGCCTCCCCCACCCCCCCCATAATCCTTGACTCCCTTGTAGATCAAAAATCTGTCTAACTCAGCATTGAATATATTCAATAATCCAGCCTCCGATGCTCTCTCGGGAAGAGAATTCCAACGATTAAGGACCCTCTGAGAGAAGAAATTCCTCCTCCTCATCTTAAAAGGGAGCCACTTTATTTTGAAACTGTGCCCCCAGTTCTAGATTCCCACACAAGGCGAAACATCTTCTCAGTATCTACCCTGTCAAGCTCCTCAAATTCTTATATGTTTCAATAAGCTCACCTCTCATTCTTTTAAATTCCAATGAGTATAGGCCCAACCTGCTTAACCCTTCCTCATAAGACAACCCCTTCATCTCAGGAATCAGCTAGTAAACCTTCTCTGAACTGCTTCCAATGCAAGTATATCACTGTTTTAAGTAAGGAGATCACAACAATTGACTGTGTAAAAAAAGTTTCCTCATATTGCCTCTGGTTCTTTAAGTTAGTGAAAGTAAAACTGGCTAGAGTTCTTAACCCTGGTTGCTGTGCAGCATCCCTACCAGAAAGTATTTGTGCGGATGCCTGCTGTGCCCATCCCTTCACTAGCCAAACTCACATAAAAAATATCAATTTAAAAGGAATACTAGAGGGGGCCTGACATCCATGGGTACGTGCAACAAGAAGAGAAAATCGGTGGGGAAAGATATAGGGGCAAACAAACCAGTGCCCCCTCAGGTTGAATCAAGTAAAAGAGCATGGCCAAATAGGTTGCAATGGAGGACAGGCAGCTTGACCTTTCACCTGTTCTTCAATCAACTCACTTGCACTCAGTAACAACTTACTGTACTCCTATTTATCCGACTAAACAAAACCTGACTACTATTTGCAACAGTAGTCAGAGACAATCCCTTTCTCTCCAATTACAGAAAGCAAATATCAAGCAGTGAAGATTCAGATGCCCAGCCATGGTGAAAAAATAGCAAGGCTTCCTGACAACTCAGTGGTGAGTGAAATAAACTGGGCTGCAATCTCATCACTATCTATACCATCCCCACCCCAAGCTTCAGACATTATACTAGAAATCTACCATCATGGCAAGACGGAGGCAGCAGTCTGTATAACACTGGGGCCACTATTCAATTCCTTCCCCTTACATAAAGTGTCAGCTGCGGCTCAGTGATAGCACTGTCAGCTCTGAGTCAGAAGGCTGCAAGTTCAAGACCTACTCCAGAGACTTGAGCACATATAGACTGATACCTCAGTGCAGAACTGAGAGAGCTCTGCACTATCTGAGGCAATGTCCTGGTCAACATTTATCCCTGAATCAACACCATTAAAAACAACAGATTATCTGCTCATGCTTGGTATTGTTGTTTGTGGAACCTTGCTGTGTGCAAATTGGCTGCTGTGTTTTCTACATTACAGCTGTGACTACACTTCAGAAGTGTAGCATTTAATTGACTGTAAGGTGCTTTGGGATGTCCTGAGGTCATGAAATGCACAATATAAATACAAGTGATTTGTTTCTTAAAGGGTGATGAACCAGTGATCAGATCCAAACATGGTCTTTTATTACTACAAAATGATTATAACAAAAAAAAACCTCAAAGCTATTAACTGCTGACACCAAGTGTAGAATATAGAAACATATTCTGACCTCCAGCGCTGGTATCTCACATTAACAAAAACAAGATTCATGAGGGGGAAAACAATTAGAAAATTAAATAACATTTCAGTTTACAAAGAGCTGATAATGTCACCCTGGGGAAACATTGCCCACAGATATACAATGAACACAATAGGTCTGTATAAAAATCAATATAAGTGCCACTAAAATGGGTAATGTGCCACTGCAGAAACCAGTAGCTTTGCAAGTTATTGATCAGGATAATGACATCTATAATAATGTCATTTATTCACTTCACTCAGTAAGTTCTTTATTTCCCCAGTGTCTCCATTATAGCTCAAAGCTTCAGAAAATATACAGTAATGACTTCCATTTGTATCATACCCTTAAAACAGAAAATGTCCCGAGATTCTTCACAGGAATCGAAAAGACGTTGCGCTCTGAGAATGACGATTTTCACTTTGAAGTGTTGTTGTAGGTCTGAGGCCAAAGAAGAGCAGCAAGAATAAGGTGATGAGCGAGCAGGACTTTGTGCAGGTCAGGCTGAGGCAGCAGAGCTCTGCACAAAGTGAATTTTATAAAGGATGGATGCCAAGAAATTTGATGGATTTGGAGAAATGGCCTAGATTTTGCTCTGCGGCCCAAATGCGTTGGGGTGTAACTTCCACCTATTGGTGTGTTCCCACTCGGATTCAGGTCAATCTTCTGGGATCAAAGTGAATGATCATGTCAGGCTCCAGAAGGTTATTTCCAGGGCTGTAAGTACCAACCATCTTGGGTTGCATGGGATATATCTACCGCAGTGGTGCACAATGTTGGCCCTAGCAAACTTTCTTTCCCACAATTTCCATGACACTCAGTGTTGCTTAAGGTATGAATGATAGAAAATAATCAGATGACATATTTCCATCAATACCATGCAAGTTGCATATTCCCACCCAAATATGGGCAGATATATTTAACATCCATCTTCACATTTAATAGAAAATTCGAGACTACCAATGAATTTTTATCAGTACCATGAAGATCCTCAAATGCGGTCACACTCTCTGCTAGGCCACTCCAGGTACATCAATTACTGGGAGCATCCCCATGCATCCCAAAAGCAGCTCCATTATGAACAGCAGGAGGTAAAGTACAGACCCAGAGATTTGCTCTCCCAGCCGGGGGCCTGTTTTCTCTGGGTTGAATGTCTCTGGAATCCCTCATGCTAGTTCGAAGTTGAACCCTGTGCTGTTTGTCCTGGAGCTGCTCCAGCATACTCCCCATAACTGATGACAGCTGAGAGGCCTAGGAGGGAGAGAGACCCTATCTGAGTGCATCCATAGTGTATTTAAAAAATTCAAAGAGAGCTGAAGAAATTCCTGGATATGCCATCATTTTATGGAATCAAAAGGTGGAATAATTTGAACAAAAAATTTTTCTCCATGTTTTTTTCCCCTTAAATGATCTTCAACGATCTACTTTGACTCCAGAGGCTACAATTGTAAAAGTCCCGGGAGTCTGTCTGCCTGCCAATTATATGATTACTGTTCCTAGATCTGCAGGCCATTTCAAAGCTTGTCCAATACACTTCATAAATGAGGGAAACCTTGCTTAGGAAGGAAAGCTGCCAAAGGTTCATTTCTTGGCTCTTTAACGCTGAAACTGAAATGCCCACAAAATGTACTTTATTGGTTGTTATGTCATTAAGCTTAATTAATCAAATGTGTACTTGAAATTTGTACCAGTTAAAAGATTTATAGAAGTCAAGAGTAGAGACTTAGATTTTGAACCACAGTTTTCCTTTTAAAAAATGGTATTGGCATTTCACCGTGCACCAATGACAGGGTCAAGATTGGGTTTTGCAGAGCAGATGCCAGGGCCAAAAAGATGTGCTCTTTGAAATCTTGATCACTTGCACTAATTCAAACAATCTGGTCTTTCTTCTAAGTGATAAACGTTATTATGAGGATCCAGTGCGGCTTTAATACGGATGTCTTTTGGGTCAAAGCTTCATTTGGGTCAAAAATTATCAGTAATAATGTACTAGTTCCTACAGATCAGGCCTACTTGTGTTTTATGATGTAAAGCCAGGGACACAAAGCCAGCATAGCCACAATGATGCACTCCAATGCTGCACGGCCATTCTCAGACTCAAAATGGCAACACAATAGCTGTCAGGAATTCACAACTTTAAGTGAGCAAATGATTTGTCATCAGAAACTATTTATTCACATTCCCACAGAACTGACCTTGTTCTGTTTTAGTTAATGGATGAAGATCTTTCGACGTGCCAAAATCCTGGTTTACCTGGGAGAGTCCCTTTTCTGTGTGGAATTTGTCCAGTGTGCGCTATGACTATGGTGCAGCACAGTACTAAAAATCAGGACTGACTCAGATAGAATGATTCTGTTCATTTTAGTGTACATGGATTTGCTTTCACTGTTCATAGAGTTACTTGCAGTTATTTAAGCAGTACTAGCTGACACAGTACAATATTGTAAGAGGATGTAAATCTTTACTGTCCATATTTTGATGTGCCTGTCCGGCACTAGAAACAGGAATTATCAGATTTGTGTACACCAGACAAATCGACGACGAGCTTAATATAATCACACCTGCTGCATGTGTGAATTCCAGAACAAGTGGGGAATGATGGAAGAGGGAATTAGAAATCTGAACAGAAGTGGCAGCAATGAAGCATTTACCCCCTAAAACATCAATGACTAAAAAAAGTACTGGGCTGGACTTTCAACTGGCAGGCAGTAAGTAAAACACGTTCAAAGTGTTGGTTCACTTATACCAACAGGAAAATCCAAGCCTTTGCTTCCAAGGGCCAGGCCACATTTACAGCATCTGCACCTCATGCCCTGTCATTGGCTGCCAGTTAAAATATAGAGGCTGTCAGCGCTCGTAACTGAAGTAACCGTTACATGCATTTTTGCATAAAGTTATTAGTTGGGTCCTTATCACTGCTGTGTAAGCCTACTTTTGCACCATAATTCATTGCCTGTGAAACATACTTTGAGGTTTTCATTCAGAGTAGTTGCTAGTGCTCAATAAGCAGTGGCAGGCAGCTCGATGATCCTGGCCCCACAAAAATCATAGGTGTCATAGGTTCTTCTTACGGGGGCACATGGGAGCATTCTCTAGCAGTCCCTTTAAAGACTGCTGGTTTAGTTCCTCCAGTTGTTGGGGATCCCACACCCAGGTTTCCTCCGGGTGCTCCGGTTTCCTCCCACATGCCAAAGACTTGCAGGTTGATAGGTTAATTGGCCATTATAAATTGCCCCTAGTATAGGTAGGTGGTAGGGAAATATATAGGGACAGGTGGGGATGTGATAGGAATATGGGATTAGTGTAGGATTAGTATAAATGGGTGGTTGATGGTCGGCACAGACTCGGTGGGCCGAAGGGCCTGTTTCAGTGCTGTATCTCTAAACTAAACTAAACTAAATAGGGCCAAAATTTAAAGGCTCCCGTTTGTCTCAGGTGTGAGCGTTGGCCATCCTGTTTGAGGACCACTCAAAAATCGAGTCTGGCAAGCCTCAGGAGGCCAGTAGGCCCTAACATTTGTTTTCAATTTTATTCTATTTACTACCCCATTTTTTTAGTGTAAACTGGGTGGTACGCAGACAAAAAAGTCATTCCCGTTATGACAGACAAGACAAGCTGTTATATAGAGGCAAGACTCTCTTTTGTGGGCTGCAAAGAGGTAAATGGTTACAAGGATTGAGAAAGACACTGGGGGTGATAATGAAATTCCCCTTTCAATAAAAACAGGAGATGGTCTATTTTTCTCTGTTGTTATGAAAGTGCTTCCATGTTTAATATTTTTTGAGGACTCGTGTTTAAAAATTGTAGAAATTGACTCATTTGAAAGACTGGAGAGATTCCATAGATGCTGCACTTGGGTTTTTTTTTAAATGTTCATTGGAAGGACTTGGGACTTTGTTTAAAAACAAAACCCTACTGGAAGTCACAGGTCTTAAGCTAAGCAAACAGCAGGAGCCTTGATGACGATGGGAGTTGTTTACAGAGAAATGACATGTCAAGACCTATGGTGGTCAAGAGTTGGTTTTGTTTTTGGATACTGTTTTGAGTCAGTTGGGGGTGAGCATGCTAAGAGAGAAGCCACCAGCTCATCCTTTTCCACCTCTTTGAGAAAATTTGAGAATCTAATGTGAGGACTGGAAAAACTGATTCAGCATTTCTCCTGAAAGCCTGCCAGACTAATCCTCGACATCACCTGAAGAGAACTGCTCCAAAAAGATCCCAGTGACGGCCGTCTACGTGTATCTGGATGCCAACCTAAAGTGACAACTGAGATCATTCCATATCTTATCCTTTTTTCTTCAAGAATTAACAAGTATTTGGCCGAAGTTTTTTTTTTGTCTTTTTTGTGTAAAGTGAATCTCTGCAGAGAAAATGTATTCATTTTTTCCTTTAACCAGTACATTGTTGATTTAATTTAGAAGGGAACTTTCATATTTCAACCTGTATGTTAATAAGCTTTGCATCATTAATGATGAAGTCTTGTTTTATAATAAATTAATAATTTATTCAAGAAACCTGGTTGGTGGATTTTATTCTGAAGCTAAAAATAGAGTATATAATTGGCCGTATCGGTAACTGGGTAAAACATTTAAATATATGCTGTGACCCGTGGAGAAGTGGAACTACAGAAAGACCGTGCACTCCTCCCGCCTCAATCATAACACTGTAAATAATGACCCACTAACAAAGTCATAGTCTCAGAAACTGTACACTTCAAAGCCATGTGTTTCTGCAGTTATGTTAGTGGGCTATTGATTATGGATTTGACCATTTTTATTTTTAAAAAGAGGAATTTCACTCTCTTAGGCAAGGACAACTGAAAGGTTCCATAATTTAACTGTGGTAGGCCCAGGCTAAAATTAAAAGACTTGGCATTCATTTGCACAATGTAAACACACTCCTGCTGAGGTAAATAAAGGGTTAGGCAGACAATCAAAGTTTGCAGTATTGGTGATTTCAGCTAGGGCACTACAACTATCATTACTGCCCCTGCGCTACAGAAAGAAAAAGCCCCATCTTTTTACACTCAACAAAGGTGTTAGTGAGTTAATACATTACAACAGTAACTACACTTCAAAGGGTTTCATTGGCGTAAAATGCTTTGGGACATCTTGAGGCTGTTCAAGGTGCTACGTAAATGTAAGTTTGTTCTTTCTTTCTATTGCTAGGCAATGGAACTATTGCCATCTAAAACACCCAATGTCAGCATCAAGCCCTCCCGGACACACAACTAAGCTCCCCTTTACTCTGCCACTCAATATGCATCAGCCCCAAGTGGACATAAAAGACCCCATGGCACTATTTCGAAGAACAGCAGGAGGGTTCAGCCTAGCATCTTGGCCAATATTTATCCCTCAATCATCAACACTAAAACTGATTATCTGATCATTATCACATTGCTGTTCATAGGAGGTTTCTGCGCACAAATTGACTGCCAGGTTTCCTACATAACAGTGACTACACTTCAGAAGTACTTCATTGGCTGTAGAGTGCTTTGGGACTCCTGAGGTTGTGAAAGGCGCTATATAAATGCAAGTCTTTCTTTTTCTTTTCAACTTCAGCAAAGGGCGCTCTACTACACAAAGCATAGTTTTTTCATCTGCTGTCCTCTGGATTCTGTGAGTGAGATTGTCAAATACAGCCAGTTTTGGTGTTGTAGGCACAATCAACTCGAAATTTTATTAGGACTCGTCAAACCCATTTCACATATGATCCTTACATCCAGCAGACTGATGCGATCAGGTCCTAGAAGAGCATAGTCCACTGTAGCGCCCAGTTCCTGCTTCTGACTTTTGATCACTATCCAACGGATGGATGCTGGAGGTCCGTGCGTGAGACATTGAATGAGGACAAATCAAGCTGGCCATGCTGCCCCTCCCAATTAAACAGCCTGCCAACACTCAATCATACATAAAAATGACCACTTGAGTGAAGTATCAGAGAATTGACACATTCCATGGAGCCCAACAGAGGAAATGGAAAAGAAGAAAAACTTGCATTTTTGTAGCACTTTCACGATCACCAAATGTTCCAAAGCTCTTTACAGCCAATTAAGAACTTCTGCAGTGTACTCACTGTTGTAACATAGGAAACATGACAGCCAATTTGCACACAGCAAGCTCCCACAAACAGCAATGCAATCATGACCAGATAATCTGGTTTTGTGATGTTCACAGAGGTCAGGACACTGGGATAACACCCCTTTCCTTCTACAAAACAGTGCCATGAGATCTTTTACAATTCTAAAGGGGATATTATATGCTCAAATCATTGAAGGCGGCAGGTTGAGGAAGTGATTAATATGGCATACGGGATTCTGGGCTTTATTTATAGGGGCACAGTGTACAAAAGCAAGGAAGTTGTGGTGAACCTTATAAAACAATGGTTCACCCTCAGCTGGAGTGTTGTGTCTAATTCTAGGCACCTCATTTTAGGAAGGACGTGACAGCATTAGCGATGGTGCACAAAAGATTTGAGAGAATGGTTCCAGGGATGGGGGACTTCAGTCATGTGGATAGATTGAGAAGCTGGGGTTGTTCGTCTTAAAGAGAATGATGAAAGGAGATTTGTTAGAGGCGTTCAAAATCATGAGGTGTCTGGTCAGAGTAGATAGAGAGAAACTGTTCCCCCGGCAGAAGGGTTAAGGACGAGAGGATACTGATTTAAGATTAATGGCAAAAGAACCAAAGGCGACATGAGGAATAACCTTTATTTTTTAAACGCAGCGTGTGGTTAGGGTCTGGAATGCACTGCCTGAGTGTGGTGGATTCAATCATGCATTCAAAAGAGAATCTGATAATTATCTGAACAGAAAATAATTGCAGGGCTACAGGGAAAGGGACTAGTTGTGTTGCTCTTGCAGAGAGTCAGCCTGGACACAATGAGCTGAATTGGCCTCCTACTGTGCTGTAATGATTCTAAGATTCTACATCCACCTGAGAGGGCAACAGGGCTTCAATTTAATATTTCATCCAAAAGATAGCAGCTCTGACAGAACACAACACAAGACAAGAATTAGGAGAAGGAGTAGGCCATTCGATAAGATCATGGCTGATCTGATTGTGGCCTCAACTCCACTTTCCTGTCTGCCCCCCATAACTCTTGACTCCCTTGTCAATCAAAAACCTATCTAACTCAGCCTTGAATATATTCAATGACCCAGCCTCCACTGCTCTCTGGGGTAGAGAATTCCACAGACTAACGACCCGCAGAGAAAAAAAATTCTCCTCAACTTAGTCTTAAATGGGTGACCCCTAATTTTTAAACTGTGTTCCCTAGTTCTAGACTTCCTCACAAGGGGAATCATCCTCTCAGCATCTAACCTGGCAAGTCCCCTCAGGATCTTATATGTTTCAATAAGATCACCTCTCATACTTCTAAACTCCAATGGGTACAGGCCCAACCTGCTGAGCCTTTTCTCATAAGACAACCCCTTCATCCCAGGAATCAGTCCAGTGAACCATCTCTTAATTGCTTCAAATGCAATTATATCCTGTCTTAAGAAAGGAGCCCAAAATTGTACACAGTACTCCACATGCAGTGTAACCAAGGCCCTGTGCAGCTGTAACAACACTTTCCTACTTATATACTCAATTCCCCTTGCAATAAACACCAACATTGCATTTGCCTTCCTAACCAATTGCTTTATCTACATAATAGCTGCATTGTCAGTCTAGAGTTTTATGCAAAAGTCCCGAAATATGGGCTTGAATCTACCATCTTGGGGCTGAGAGGCAAGTGTGTTACCAACTGAGCCATGGTTGACACCAATAACGGATAGAGAAGGAAAAATAATTGATAATGAAACATAGAAATGGGAAAATAGCTATTTGTTTTAGTAACAGTCTCTTTAAAATAATCATTCTATTAAGTCATTGATGAATGCAACAATACTTGGAAGCAGACATGAGCAACAGTATTTAGAATTGTGTAAAAAGGTCTGAAAGTGCTACAAAGTCATGTCTATTGTTTGATTTGCAATTATTTCTTATTGGCTAGCTTTTCCTGTTTGACTTCATCGACCTAGAGATTTAGAAAGGGCTGATCAATAAATCCTAATCAGAATACTGAGGTCTGTTAGGATAAGCAATTTGATAAATGCAAATTAACAGCTGAATAGTGAAAGCAAGTGTGACTTAGTGGCTGAATGGGAATGAAAGCAGGACCAGTGGTAGCTGAATAGGGATGTGCTGCAAATTCATGGGGGGTGAGATTGGGGACTGCAGCAGCTGAATGGGGATTGGGAATTGGACTAGTGGTAACTGAATGCAGAGAGGGGATGGAATGGACCACTGAACAACCTTGTGACTCTGAAATGAATGCTATCAACTAAGCCAAGCTGACAAAAACAGACAAGAAATGTTGTACCATCTCTCCATATCCCTCACCTCCTCTCTCCAGAAACTTTATAGCCTCTGAACCCTGGGTAATTCCCCTTCCATTTTTATGCGACCAATCATCTCCTCAAACGCCTCACTTCAACCTCATCTCAAATACCAAACATTGCTAACTAATTGGTTACCAGTCCCCCCTAATTGTTTACATATAAAATTTTCACCAGTGCTTAAATCATGGCCTCACCCCGGCAGATCTCTAACTTCTTCCACCCCTAAAATTCTTCTGAACTCCCTGTCCTCCTGGCTCCGGTCCAGTATAGAATACTCATTCCTTTTGTCTTTAACTGTCTAGACTCCACATTCTGGAATTCCCTCTCATAAGCCCTTTGCCTCTCCGCTGCCCAGTTCTTCTTTAAGGTTCTCCATGAAACTCACCTATCTTTGGGTCACAATATTAATCTTTTCTTCTTTGGTTCAATATCTATTTTTCCTTACGCCACTGTGAAGTGTTACGGGACATTTTTCTACATTGAAAGGTGCTATATAAAAACAAGCTTTTGTTGTTGTTGCTGTCATGAGCAGCTCATGGACTTCAATTCCAGGCTGAGACCATCTATGGAGCTGTCGCTATCACCCTGCCCCCACCACGCATCACCCCCAATTCCTACCCAATAACCCTACAAAAGCAACATACTACAGATGGTGGAAATCTGAAATAAAAACAGAAAATGCTGGAAATACTCAGCAGGTCTGTCAGCATCTGTGAAGGGAGAAACAGAGTTAACCTTTCAGGTTGATGACGTTTGTAAGTTTCACATTAACACTTGCCTCTGCATCCTCTTAAATGCAATAATATGTTTCCTCTGAATAGGAAACTAGAACAGCACATGGTATCTAGATAAGATCTGGAGTTCTTCCAAGGACTCAGGTGGCTCCAAAACTCAGCAATATGGTACAGCAACTTGTGAAAGGAATATTATGTTTGCTACCATGATCGAAACAACAGCTGAATATATTTTTGTTTCTTCACTTTGCCTAATCCATTGGATTTGAGACAAATTTCAAACACAACAGTCCTCAACATCAAGAGCTCAAAGAAATATGGCTCCCAATTCCTTGACGGGGCTTACTTCCCAGTATATTCAAGGCACTCCAGGGAAACTGGTGCAGAAAACAGCAAATCATGAATCACAATTAAAACTGAGCTATAAGCAGAGTAAGATAAACGGAAGTGTATTGTAATAAAAACCAACAGACACTGTACCTAGCGACCCTCTTATCACATCACTTTTGTAATTGTATCCCAGTGACTCTGAAGTCCACAGATCCATACAGATCAAGTAACTGACCGGCAAGGCTTTCATTTCAGGGTTGAAGTTGTCTTGGCAGTAAAGTGTGTGCAGATAAAATTCCTTATAGCCAGAATAGCTGAGCAAATGATTAGAGATGCTTATAACCTAGTACGAAGTTCCAGATATATTGCATAAATCACACTGTACTATCTTTACTGTTGGTGTTTTTCTTAGTCAACACATTTCACTTGGCTGCTTGGCATTCTTTGACAAGCATAAAGCCAAAGTACCTTCAACTACTCACCTAATGTTTGTCTTATAACATTCTGTAGTGAGTTTGAAGGGAGATAATGGAGTCAGCCACTCATAATGTTTAACAAGGGCTTCACTTCATTCTACTTCATTCATGAAAGCACAAATAAGCTAATAGGCATTTATTACAATCAAACTACAGGCAGTTAACCAGATGAGGCATAAACTGATTGCAGTACAAACACACACACACACACACACACACACACACACACACACACACACACACACACACACACACACACACACACACACACACAAGTCAGGAAACGAACCAGACAACTCAAAATAATCACAAGGGCACAGAATTTTAGAAAATAAAGCCTACACCTATTGTACTTCTGTGCTGGCTCGCTGAAAGAACTTTTAGTTCTATTTCCCTGTCCATTTCTTTAAAAATTATTTTTCAAATATCTATCCAGCTCCTTTTTAAAAGTTACTGTGTATCCTGCATTCATCATGGTTGCTGGTAGGGCACTGACAGAGTGAGTGGGAGGGAAAGTTATGATCCTTCCAATTACTATGAGGCCAGATACTTTGAATGTCAGGACTCAGCCAAAACTGACCACAATCATGTTGCTGTTTTGAGACTAGCATTAATGGCTATACAGCATTGGAGGGTATCATTGTGGCCAAGTCGGCCAAATCTGGACATTGACCCTACCCAACCTTTGACCTTAGCTTCATCCCTTTAAGAGAGCATTCCATATCCGAACAAATCTGAGTAAAAAACAGAAATCTCCTAACTTCTTCTTTCATTTCTTTTATTCATGATCTCAAGTTTATACCTTCTAGTTACTGCCTCATCCAAAAGTAGAAATAATGTTTCCTTATTTATCAAAACTTGTTTGCACTGGAGTGCTGACTTGGGTTGCATTAGAGTGTTAAAGTGGAAGTTTGGTGACTGAGGATAATTGAGGGTTAATTTTATCTTAAGTCTAGTCTGTCTTTTATTTAGCAGATTAACTTAACAGTTGCTGTTTAGGTTGGAGAAGGTGAGTTTTAGACCAGCTTTAAACAGAGTTTACTCAGGCTCTGCTTGCAGTTGAACCTTGTTAATTAGAGAATTGGCTTAAACCAGTTTTCAGGGGCTAGAGTCAGTCAGTATAAAAGTGGGCCATCTTACAGTGCTGACCTTGTTTGCATTAGAGTGCTGACTTGGGTTGCATTAGAGTGTTAAAGTGGAAGTTTGGTGAGTGAGGAAGTTCGGTGAGGAGGGAGCGAGGAGCTCCTTTCATTTCCTACCTGTCCACAGAGTGAGGGGAGCCGAGAGTTTCCAAAGAGCACAGCTGACTGGTGAGTAAGTCCTGGTGGGTATTTTTCAAAGTGGATTGAATTGTAAGTCATTGTTTTAGCAAGACTTAGTTGTTTTTTTTAATTATAATCTTCTAAAGTTTTAAATTTAAAGGGTTTAGTCATGGCAGGAGAGCTTGAAGCTGTGGTTTGATCCTCTTGCTGCATGTGGGAATCCGGGAACATTTTCAGTCCCTGGGACCAGCATGTGTGCAGGAAGTGTGTCCAGCTGCAGCTCCTGGAAGTTCAGGTTTCAGAGCTGGAACGGCGGCTGGAAACACTGTGGAGCATCCGCAAGTCTGAGAGCATTGTGGATAGCACGTTTAGAGAGGTGGTCACACCGCAGCTGAAGGGGCTTGAGGAAGGAAGGGAATGGGTGACCACCACGCAGTCCAAGAGAAACGGGCAGGTAGTTCAGGAGTCACTTGGGGTCCCGCTTGCAAATCAGTATTCCATTTTGGAGGCTGATGAGGCTGGTTCCTCCAGGGAGTGCGGACAGAGCAAAGCTTCTGGCACCACAAGCAGCCTGTCTGCACAGGAAGGGGGAAAGAGAGGAAGAGCAATAGTAATAGGGGATTCTATAGTCAGGGGAACAGATAGGCGCTACTGTGGCCGTCAACGTGACTCCAGGATGGTGTGCTGCCTCCCTGGTGCCAGGGTCCGGGATGTCACTGCATGGCTGCAGGGCATCCTGAAGGGGGAGGGTGATAAGGCAGAGGTCATGGTACATGTTGGTACCAATGACATAGGTAGAAAGAGGGATGAGGTCTTGCATCAAGAATTCAAGGAGTTAGGCAGTAGACTAAAAAGCAGGACCTCTCAGGTTGCAATCTCTGGATTACTCCCAGTGCCACGTGCTAGCGAGTATAGAAATAGGAGAATAGCACAGATGAATGTGTGGCTTAAGAGTTGGTGCAGGAGGGAGGGTTTTAGATTTCTGGACCGCTGGGACCGTTTCTGGGAAGGTGGGACCTGTACAAGCGGGACGGTCTACATCTGAACCAGAGGGAGACTAACATCCTTGCTGGCGGGTTTGCTAGTGCTGTTGGGAGGAGTTGAAACTAATTTGGCAGGGGGAGGGGATGCAGACTCCTAGCAGAATAGGGACACAGCTAGACACAGGAAAGCGAACAAGTCAGAGGGAATACAGCAGAAGTAAGTTTCAAGGGAGTAAGACCAGGATGGAAGGCCTCTACTTTAATGCCAGGAGTATTGCAGGTAAAACGGATGAGTTAAGGGCAATGATTGACACGTGGAATTGTGATATAGTAGCCATCACGGAGACATGGTTGAGGGAGGGGCAGGATTAGCAGCTCAATATCCCAGGATATAGAATCTTCAGGCAAGACAGAGGAGGGGGGGGTAAAAGAGGAGGGGGCATTGCAATATTAGTTAAGGAGTCAGTTACTGCAGTAAGGAGAGATGATATCTTGGAGGGGGCATCAAATGAATCTTTATGGGTAGAGTTTAGGAATAAAAAAGGGACAGCCACATTGCTAGGTGTTTATTATAGACCCACAGATAGTCAGCGGGAAATTGAGGAGCAAATATGTGCGCAATTTGCAGAGGTGTGTAAAAATGATAGGGTAATTATATTAGGTGATTTCAACTTTCCCAACATTAATTGGGATAGTCATCGTGTTAAGGGCTTAGATGGAGTACAGTTCTTAAAATGTATACAGGAGAACATTTTAGCTCAATATGTAGAGGATCCAACAAGGGAGGGTGCAGTGCTGGACCTAATTCTGGGGAATGAAGCTGGACAGGTGGTTGATGTGTTGGTGGGGGATCATTTTGGTGATAGCGACCACAACATGGTACAATTTAAGCTTGTTATGGAGAAAGAAATAGACAAGTTGCAAAAAATGGTTTTGGATTGGGGGAGAGCGAATTTTAGTAAAATAAGGCAGGATCTGGCCAAGGTAGACTGGAAAGAGTTACTTGTTGGGAAATCTACAGAAGAACAGTGGAGGGCATTCGGAAAGGAAATGGGGAGGGTACAGGCCCAACATGTTCCCTCTAGGGTAATAGGTAGGAGCAACAAGACCAGAGAACCATGGATGACCAGAAACATTCAGGGTATGATGAGAAGGAAAAGAGAGGCTTTTAGCAAATACAAGGAGAGCAAATCAACGGAAGCATTCGTGGAGTACAGAAAGTGTAGGATGGAGCTTAAGAAAGCAATTAGGAGAGCAAAGAGGGGATATGAGAAAGCTCTGGCTGGTAAAAGTAGGGAAAATCCCAAGATATTCTATATGTATATCAATGGGAAGAGGATAACCAGGGAAAGAGTAGGACCCATTAGGGACCAAGGGGGAAATTTGTGGGTGGAGCCAGAGGACATTGGTAGGGTGTTGAACGAATACTTCACATCTGTCTTCACCCAAGAGAAAGAGGATGTAGATGTGGAACTTAGAGAGAGAGAGACTGTGAGGTTCTTGAGCAAATTGTCATAGGGAGTGACAAGGTATTGGAGGTTTTGGAAGGCTTAAAAGTGGACAAATCTCCAGGTCCAGATGATTTGTGTCCCAGGATGCTGTGGGAGGCGAGGGTGGAGATTGCAGGGGCACTGACCCTAATTTTTAATTCCTCTCTGGCCACAGGGGAGGTGCCAGAGGACTGGAGAACAGCTAATGCGGTCCGACTATTTAAGAAAGGTTGTAGAGATAAGCCAGGGAACTACAGACCAGTGAGTCTCACGTCAGTGGTAGGGAAACTATTGGAGAAAATTCTGAAGGAGAGAATCTATTCCCACTTGGACAGGCAAAATTTGATTAGGAATAGTCAGCATGGCTTTGTCAGAGGGAGGTCATGCCTAACAAATTTGATTGAATTTTTTGAGCATGTGACCAGGTGTGTAGATGAGGGTAGTGCAGTTGATGTAGTTTACACGGATTTCAGCAAAGCCTTTAACAAGGTCCCACATGGGAGACTTATCAAGAAAGCAAATGCACATGGGATACAGGGTAACTTGATAAGGTGGATTCAAAATTGGCTTATCTGTAGGAGACAGAGAGTGATGACAGATGGCTGTTATAGTGACTGGAAGCCAGTGTGCAGTGGCGTACCACAGGGATCTGTGTTGGGTCCCCTATTGTTTGTCATTTATATAAACGACATAGATGACTATGTGCAGGGTAGGATCAGTAAGTTCGCGGATGACACAAAGATTGGCCGAGTGGTTAACAGTGAGGTGGAGTGTCTTAGGTTACAGGAAGATATAGACGGGATGGTCAAATGGGCAGAAAAGTGGCAGATGGAATTTAGCACTGAAAAGTTTGAGGTGATACACTTTGGAAGGAGTAATGTGACATGGAAGTATTCAATGAATGGCCTGACACTGGGAAGTTCCGAGGAACAAAGGGACCTTGGCGTGTTTGTCCATAGATCTCTGAAGGCAGAAGGGCAGGTTAATAGGGTGGTGAAAAAGGCATATGGGGCACTTGCCTTTATCAATCGAGGCATAGATTACAAAAGCAGGGAGGTCATATTGGAGTTGTACAGAACTTTGTTAAGGCCACAGCTGGAGTACTGTGTGCAACTCTGGTCGCCACATTATAGGAAGGATGTGATTACACTGGAGGGGGTGCAGAGGTGATTCACCAGGATGTTGCCTGGGATGGAACATTTAAGCTATGAAGAGAGGTTGGATAGGCTTGAGTTGTTTTCACTGGAGCAGAGAAAACTGAGGGGTGACCTGATCGAGGTGTACAAGATTATGAGGGGCATGGACAGGGTGGATCGGGAGCAGCTGCTCCCCTTAGTTGAAGGGTCAGTTATGAGGGGTCACAAGTTTAAGGTGAGGGGTGGGAGGTTAAGGGGGATTTGAGGAAGAACTGTTTACCCAGAGGGTGGTGACGGTCTGGAATGCCCTGCCTGGGAGGGTGGCAGAGGCGGGTTGCCTCACATCCTTTAAAAAGTACCTGGATGAGCACTTGGCATGTCATAACATTCAAGGCTATGGGCCAAGTGCTGGAAAATGGGATTAGGTAGACAGGTCAGGTGTCTTTAATGCATCGGTGCAGACTCGATGGGCCGAAGAGCCTCTTCTGCACTGTATTATTCTGTGATTATGTGAAAACCTCTCCAATTTGAACACTGTTTTGAATAAGACAGGCCTATTGCCCATTTGATCTTATCCTTCCAGAATGCCTTCCATCACAGCAACTGTTTCCTAAATTTACCCAGTACTTTCTTAAATGATATTATCCATCATGTGATACCCTGTAATAAGCAGTTCCCAACTGCCTCGTTGCTTTTCTTTTTCAATTTTTCCAATGCTAGCAGTGAGATGGAGTTGTTGTTCTATGCATCTCTGTGGAATCCATCTGGAATTGACATACATATGTGTAATGACATTGTAAATTTATTCATTAAGATTTCCACTGGTCACTGTTTTAGAAAAATTGTAAATATTTAAAAAAGAACATGCTTAGGATTTTACTGGAATTATTGATGAGAGGAATTCTTAATTGTATTTAGCATATCAAAACCACAGTCATATTGGAAATTGAGAATTTGCATTTATATAGTAGCTTCTCACTGGCTCATGGTACCCCAAAGTGTTTTAGAATTGAATAAATTCCTTTTGAAGTGCAGGCACTGTTATGTAGGTAACTTAGTAGCTAATTTGCACACAATCAGGTCCCACAAGCAGACAATTAATTAACAATGAGATAATCTGCTTTTTATGATGATGGTTGAGGGAGGAATGTTTTCTGAGACGCCTGCTTGAATAGTACCATGAGAACTCATCTAAAATTTTGCATCTTTGATAATGCAGCACTCTTTGTGCACTGCATTGAAGTATCAGCCCAGTTTATGTGCTCAAGTCTTGCAGCGAGGCTTGGAAACCACAAACTTCTGCCTCATGAATGAGAGTGCCAACTAAACTGACACTTGAGCTGAAAATCCCTAGGTGGGAGAGGGTTAAATTCAAAAGGTATCCCAGTTCCATAAGTATTCATGCAGTGTTCGTGATCATTGAGTATTCGTGCTGTGCCTGTTACCATGGTGAATTCATGCTGTGTTTGCTGCTATGGCTTTGTGTTCCCTCTCATCTTCCTTAACCTCGCTATTGCCTTCGACACTGTCAACCACACCATGCTCCTGCAGCATCTCACCTCTACAGTACACCTCTATGGCACTGCTCTCTGTTAGTTTCACTGCTACACATCACATCATGGGGATCATATTGCTTCCAGCAGCTTCTCCTCCATGATCACTTTTTGTGTACATCAGATTCCATTTTTGGTCTCCTCCTCTTCATTATCCGCATGTTACCTCTTGGTGATACTAAGAAATAGGAGTGGGACAAGGTCCTGTAATAAGCAGTTCCTAACTGCCTCGTTGCTTTTCTTTTTCAAGTTTTCCAATGCTAGCAATGAGATGGAGTTGTGCTGTTCTATGCATCTCTGTGGAATCCAAATGGAATTGACATATATATGTGTAATGACATTGTAAATTTATTCATTAAGATTTCCACTGGTCACTGTTCTAGAAAAATTGTAAATATTTAAAAAAGAACATGCTTAAGATTTTACTGGAACTATTGCCATTCAATGAAATCATGACTTTGGCATCAAAGGTTATTTGGGAGGCATGGGGAGGGGGCGGCAGGGGGACAGGCGGGAAAGTAGAGCTGAGGCCACAATCAGATGAGCCATGAACTTATTGAATGGCAGAGCAGGCTCGAGGGGCCGAATGGCCTACTCCTGCTCCTACTTCTTATATTCAACTCCACTTTTCTGCCTGATCCCCATAACCCTTGACTCTCCTGTAATTCAGGAATCTGTCTATCTCAGCATTGATTATATTAATGACCCAACCTCCACAACTCTCAGGGATAGAGAATTCCAAAGGTTCATGACCCTCTGAGAGTAGAAATTCCTCCTCATCTCTGTCATAAATGGGCAATCCCTTATTCTGAAACTATGCCCTCGAGTTCTAAATTCTCCCACGATGGGAAACATCCTCTCAGCATCTACCCTGTCAAGCCCTCCTCAGTATCATATGTTTCAATAGTATCACCTCTCATTCTTCTAAACTCCAATGAGTATAGGCCCAACCTGCTCAACCTTTTCTCATAAGACAACTCATTCCAGGAATCCATCTTCTCTGAACTGTCTCCAATGCTAGTATATCCATCCTTAAATAAGGAGACCAAAACTGTACAAAGTACTGTAGGTACTCTATATAATCTGGAAACATTAAACCAACTTCCACATGCATGCAGACGACATTCATCTCGACTAGTTAGCCCCTTCTATGGAGGCTAAGGCTAGTGCCTACATCACCAACTTCTTGGGTTGCATTAAAACCTAGATGACTCTGAACTTCCTCTAACTAAATTTCAACAAAACCGAAACCAACTCCTTTGCCTTCTGCAAAAACCTCTCGAGGCCAAGACATGTGAATATGTGAATAGGAGAACATTTAGGGGACAGTGATCATTGTATCATAAGGTTTAGGCTGATTATGGAAAAGGACAAAGAACAATCCAGAGTAAGAATAATTAACTGAGGGAAAGCCAACTTCAATGGGCTAAGAATGAATCTGAGACGAATAAATTGGAGTCAAAGGTTGACAGGAGAAACAGTAACTGAACAATGAGCTACCTTCAAAGAAGAGATAGTTCAGGCACAGTCAAGTTATGTTTCCTCGAAGGGGCAAGGTAGGGTAAACAAATCCACAGCTCCCTGGATGACAAAGAGATAGAGATTAAGATAAAGAAGAAAAAGTGTGCTTATGACAGATGACAGGTAGAAGATACTATTGAGAACCAGGCTGGATATAGAAGGTTCAGAGGGGAAGTGTAAAAGCAAATAAGAGAAGCAAAGAGAGAGCATGAACAGAGACTGGCAGCTAACAGAAAAGGGAATCCCAAAGTTTTCTATAGACATATAAATCGTAAAAAGGTGGTAAAAGCAGGAGTGGGGCCGATTAGGGACCAAAATGGGGATTTGTACATGGAGGCAGAGGGCATAGCTGAGTTATTAAATGAATATTTTGCATCGGTCTTTACCAGGGAAGAAGATGACACCCAGGCAATGGTGAAAGAGAAGGTAATTCAGACACTAGAAGGATTTAAAATTGATAAAGAGGAGGTGTTGGATAAGCTGTCTGTCCTTAAAGTGGATAAGGCACCAGGATTGGATGAGATGCAGCAGAGGATACTGAGGGAAGTGAGAGTGGAAATTGCAGAGGCGCTGGCCATCATTATTCAGTCTTCCTTAAACTCAAGGATGGTGCCAGAGGACTGGAGAAGTGCCAACGTTACACCCTTGTTCAAAAAAGGTGTGAAGTTAAGCCCAGCAACTACAGGCCAGTCAGTTTAACTTCAGTAGTGGGGAAACTTCTAGAAAGATTAATTCGGGACAAAATTAATTGTCACATGGACAAATGCGAGTTAATTAAAGAAAACCAGCATGGATTTCTTAAGGGAAAATCATGTTTAACTAACTTGCTGCAGTTTTTTGAAGAGGTAACAGAGAGGGTTGATGAGGGCAATGCAGTTGATGTGGTGTACATGGACTTTCAAAAGGCATTTGATACAATGCTACACAACAGACTTTTGAGCAACATTATAGCTCATGGAATCAATGGGACAGTAGCCACACGGATACAGAATTGGCTGAGTGACAGAAAACAAAGAATAGTGGTCAATGGATGTTTTTCTGGCTGGAGGAAGGTTTGTAGTGGAGTTCCCCAGGGGTCAGTGTTGGGACCGTTGCTTTTCCTGATATATATTAATGACCTAGACCTTGGTGTACAGGGCACAATTTCAAAGTTTGCAGATGATACAAAACTTGGAAACATTGTGAACTGTGAGGAGGATAGTATAGAACTTCAAAAGGACATAGACAAGTCGGTGGAACGGGTAGACAGCTGGCAGATAAGTTCAATGCTGAGAAAGGGGAAGTGATACATTTTGGTAGGAAGAACATGGAGATACAATATAAAATAAAGGGTAATATTCTAAAGAGGGTGCAGGAGCAGAGGGAGCTGGGTGTATATGTGCATATGTCACTGAAGGTAGTAGGACAGGTTGAGAGAGCGATTAATAAAGCATACAGTATGCTGGGCTTTATTAATAGGGCTGCAGAGTACAAGAGCAAGGAGGTTATGTTGAACATATGAATTAGGAACAGGAGTAGGCCACTTGGACCCTCAAGCCTGCTCGGCCATTCAAAAAGATCATGACTGATTTGATTGTAACCTCGACTCCATATTTCTGCCTACCCCCGATAACCTTTCATCCCCTTGCTTATCAAGAATCTATCTACCTCTGCCTTAAAAATGTTCAAAGACTCTGCTTCCACCGCCTTTTGAGGAAGTGAGTTCCAAAGACTCACGACCCTCTGAAAAAAAGAATTTCTCCTCATCTCTGTCTTAAATGGGCAAGCCATTATTTTTAAACAGTGACTCCTAGTTCTAGATTCTCCCACAACAGGAAACATCCTTTCCACATTCACCCTGTCAAGACCCCTCAGGATCTCGTATGTTTCAATCAACTCATCTCTTACTCTTCTAAACTCCAGTGGATACAAGCCTCGCCTGTCCAACCTTTCCTCATAAGACAACCCGCCCATTCCAGGTATTAGTCTAGTAAACCTTCTCTGACCTGCTTCCAACACATTTGCATCCTTTCTTAACTAAGGAGACCAATACTGTACACAGTACTCCAGATGTGGTCTCACCAATGCCCCGTATAACTGAAGCATAACCTTCCTACTTTTATATTCAATTCCCCTCACAATAAATGATAACATTCTATTAGCTTTCTTAATTACTTGCTGTACCTGCATACTAACCTTTTATGATTCATGCACTAGGGCACCCAGATCCCTCTGCATTGAACTTGTATAAGACACTAGTTCAGCCTCAGCTGGAGTACAGCATCCAGTTCTGGGCGCCGTACTTTAGGATGTGAAAGCATTAGAGATGCAGAAAAGATTCACGAGACTGGTTCGCGGGATTAGGAATTTCAGTTATCAAGATAGATTGGAGAAGTTGGGATTGTTTTCCTTGGAGAAGGCTGTGAGGAGATTTGATAGAGGTATTCAAAATCATGAGGGGCCTGAACAGAGTAGATAGGTAGAAACTGTTCCCACTTGTGAAAGGATCGAGAACAAGAGGGCACAGATTTAAAGTAATTGGTAAAAGAAACAAAAAAACGACATGATAAAGATTTTCACGCAGCAAGTGGTTAAGGTCTGGATTGTACAGCCTGAGCGGGTGGTGGAGACAGGTTCAATTGAAGCATTCAAAGGGAATTAGACAGTTATATGAAAAGGAAGAATGTGCAGGGTTACAGGGAGATGGCAGGGGACTGGCACGAGGTGAATTGTTCATTCAGAGAGTCGGTACAGACATGATAGGCCGAATGGGCTCCTTCCGTGCTGTAACAATTCTGTGAATTGGTGAGTCACAGCTCAATCCTAAACTCAGTTACCTACCCTCATCCAATGTTATCACTGAGACCATTTTCCTTCACCTCTGATACACCCCGCTGCCCCTTCCTCTCATCCTATGCTGAAGAATCTGTAATTCAAGCATTTAATATATTAGAACTTGATTTCTCAAGTCCTCTCCTTGCTGGCCTCCACAAACGACAGCTCATACAAAACGCAGTGGCCCACATCCTTGCCTACATTCAATGTCCACAGCCCCACCCTTGTCAGGGTTACCTGGCTTGCCCCAGTAAATTGATTTTTAACACCAAAACTCACCTTTAAATCCCTTTACGACCTCAATCCACCCTGTCCTGCTAATCTTCTCCAGCTGTAAGTCCTTGCATAAAGCCTCTGCTTCTGTCATATAGCCTACACCTTCTTCTGCATTCCCTCTGCTGTACTATTGTTGGCTGCCCCTTTGGGCAGTCTGGCCCCACCCTCTGGAACTCCCTCCAGTACCATGTCAATCGTGGCACCTTTCTCTCTGCCATTCAAAGGTTCTGTAAGAGCCTTCCTTATGACTGTGTTTTTGTCGCTCCAACCCATCTTTTCCCTTTCACCCTCCTTCTCAATGTCCATTACCCTAGAAAACACTCACAAGTTTGCTCTACAAACAAGTAATGCTTATGGATTGCAAGTTTGGTTGTACTGCATCTTCATAACTGTAAGCATAATTAAATGTCCCTTTAGGCAAACCTGCCTGTGAACTAAACTCAAGGCTTACCTGCCTGGTACTGCATCAGAAATGCAAACAATTTTCTCAATTATCTGAAGTAATTCTGTTGTTTAAATAATCAGGGCACTCTATTAAAAGGCTTAAAGATAAAGAGCGGCTTAGAAACAGTGTGGAATTTTTTGAAATGGGAGCGTTCTCAAACTGAGGAAAGGTTAAAGAAGGAACAACATTCATACACAACATGGTATTCATTATTGAATAAGCATGCCAGCTCAGCTAAAAACATAACCATAATCTTACAAACATCAAATACTTTTAAAGAGTCCACCTAGCAAATAGTGCAATCTGTAATCAGGCTCCTAAAAGCTTCATTTACATTGCAATGGCCCAAAGCTCACCCAATTTCAGAGCTGCCTCATGGATTCAGTCTTGATTCAGTCTCGAGATTCAACAATGCACTTTGCTATTGGCAGAATATCCACAGAGCTCCCACTACTTTCTCCAGTACAAGCTTGAGCTCTGCATCTCCAACTTCATACTAGACTGAATTTACATGGACCTTGACAGCTGCCACCAGAGGGCTTCATCCCTACTGGGCCTCCATTGGACCTGCAACAGGCAGGACAAAACACTAGAAGGTAGAATAGGAAAAGTGACACTCGTGAGTTGAAATGTCCTGCTTAAATGCCACTCTTCCAACAAACCAACCCATGGCAACAACAATGGCGTCAATCCTGTACCAAAGTGGGGGAAAGAGATCTCTGCATCCAGACTCAATCATACGCACAGTGCTCTCAAATTTATTATTTCTTGCATTCTAACATATGATCAAGCCTGTAACACTGATGCTAATTTAGTTTGGATTCTAGGATGACACTATTAAATCTGGTTCCTCTTTCCCGGTAATAAACCCATTTTTTTCTGTCTCTCAGAATCTAAACTGAAGAATTACTAGTTTAAAAATAGCCCAAAATTGTTTTTTGCGGTGTACATGAATACTTAAAGATGGTTCATATGAAAAGGAGTGAATCTCCCACCATTGACGTCAACCAGAAATAAAAAGCTGCTGCCATCTAGGTCACCAAGGGCATCAGAGATCCACATCCTCATGGGTCCTGCAAGTTGCTGTCCAATCTTCTTAAAGCAGCAAGACTTTTCTCAAGTCTGACCACTAGCTAACAGGCGACAGCAGTACGCAGGGGTCCGGGGTCACCGTTTAAGCGCCCCTGACCTGAAACCCCATATTTTATATAAAGTCATGTGTAAACCTGCACAGGAAAAGTCACAATGTAAAAAATAGTCCCTGCACGCTTCTATTAACAATTAGCATCACCATGACGATCTAAAGAAATAATGAATGAGAAAATCAGTGACAGGATGCAATCTCATTCACACAGCTCCAAGTATTTGGCATCACTGGAACGTGGAGGTGTGTCACTAACTGCTGCCAGTGACATAACAAGACTGTTTACATTGCAAGTTTCATAATAGTTTCCTAGCAATAACCATCTCACGTTGGAATTGCACTTGCACTGTAAAGAGGACTGAAAACAGCACGGTAAAGATTTTCTTTTATTTGCTTTAAAACTACACAAGTAACACACTAATTTGCAGCCAAAGTTATAGACAATCATTATATTAAATTAGAATAAAATCTAACCATAGCAGTGTAAATCTAACATGTTTAAACATTATGATTTAAAAGAAAAATATAATGAAATAGAAGTCCACTGCACAAACATCGCCAGCTTGATATTTTTAAATGAAAAAATAATTAACAAGGCCACTAGTTTTCATAGAAAATATAGGTTTAATCAAAGCCTGTAATTCCCAAAACATTAGTAAAGCTATGAAAGTCTATGTATTAAAATTAGAATTTGGCTTATTTAATCACCCTCTCAGTAAATAAATTAGTGCCTCTATATCAAATAACATTGATTTAACAGGATACGCCTGCATCAGTATGACATCTGATCTTGGCCTTAGAAATATTTCTGCAAAAACATTTGTGTTCTGGGCATGTTCTGCATTACTTAATGAAGTAAGGAAGCTGTGTCTCAGTTTGTAGCACCTCTGCGTTAGAAAGTAGTGGGTTCAAGTCCCACCCCAAGACTTGACCACAAAATTCTATCTTGACACTCCAGTGCGGGAGGGAGTGCTGCACTGTCAGAGGTGTTAACTTCTGGATGATAAGTTAAACCTAGGCCGCATTTACCCTCTCAGGTGGATGCAAAAAATTCCACAGCACTGTTTTGAAGAACAGGGGAGTTATCCTTGGAGTCCTGGCCAATATTTATCCCTCAATCAACATCACAAAAATGCATTATCTGGTCATTATTGTGTTGCTGCTTGTGAGAGCTAACTGAGCACTAACTGTTGTCCAACATTACCACACTTCAGAAGTACTCCATTGACTGTAAAGCACTCTGGGATGTCCTGTGGTTGTGAGAGGTGCTATATAAATGTTAGGTCTTTCTTTAATGTGCCTGGAACCTGGAGCACAAAAGGAGGCTACTTGGCCCATCGTGTTTGTGCTGGTTCTTTGAAAACACTATCCAATAAGTCCCAGTCCACTCTCTTTCCCATAGCCCTGCACATTTTCCTTTTTCACATATATATTCAATCTCTTTTGAAAGTTACTACTGAATCCACTTCCACCAGCCTTTCAGGCAGGGCATTCCAGATCATAACAACTTGCTGCGTAAAAGGTTTTCTCATCTCCCCTTGGTTCTTTTGACAATTATCTTAAGGCTATTGTTTATGGAATCAAAATTCCAAATACAATACCATCAAAATAATTTGCATTAGAGCACTACTCCTGGCACAATGCCAAATTCACCATTATTCATTGTGGCTGTGGTGAACAGCCCGCAGCTGTACAGTCCCATCACCTGTATCCTGACCCTATTCCATAGCCAATGCATGACAAGTGCAATGCTTCACTATTGTGTCTGCTCCTTCAGTACATGCGAACAGCTGGGTAAGCATTCCCCTACACAAAGAAAAGTTAACACTTCTGTTTAAATACCCTCTGGGGAGCATCAAGGCAATCCAGATGATTGACGCCCCAATACATTGTCACAGAACAGTAAGATACGGTATACGCCTGCTGATGCTCTACATGCTGTTGCCTATCTGTATTTTTTCTGTCTCAGCACATCTGCTGCTGGAACCCTCATCCGTGCCTTTATTATCTCTAGACTTGACTATCGCGATGGTGTCCTGGCTTTCCACCTTGTGCTCTCCGTAGACTTGAACTCATAGTAACTCACACCAAGTCCAGTTCACCCATCCCCCCCCGTGCTCACTGGGCTTCCCGTCCAGCTACACCTCAATTTTAATAGTCTCATCCTTTTTTTCAAACGCTCCCTGGCCTTACCCCTTGCTCTCTTTGTAACCTCCTCCTACCCTACTACCCTCCAAATCTCAGAACTCCTCCAATTCTAGGCCCTAAGCGGATCCCTTTTGAAAGTTACAACTGAATCGACTTCCACCAGCCTTTCAGGCAGGGTATTCCAGATTATCATAACTCGCAGCATAAAAAGCTTTCTCATCTCCCCTTGGTTCGTTTGACAATTATCTTGGCTACTGTTATGGAATCAAAATTTCAAACACAATACCCTAAAAAATAATTTGCATTAGAGCACCATGCCTGGCACAAATCCATTCTTATTCATTGTGGCTGTGGCCCCCTAAACCTCTCCATCTCTCTACTCCTCTTCCTTCCTTTAAAATGCTCCTTAAAACCTATCTCTTTGACCTGTCCTAATATATGTAATGTGGCTCGCTATCACTTTTTTTTTGATGACACTCCTTGGGACGTTTTGCTACATTAAAGGCGTCATATAAATACAAGTAGTTGTTGTTGCTGTTGTCACTGGGCTGTGAATGCCAGATTCCAGCCACCCTCTGTGAAATGGGAAAATGAAAGAGATACCCCAACTGAACTGCTTTTGCTTGCCTCTATGCCTCCCAGTGATTTCAGAGCAGCACTATTCATCTCAGAGGAAATGGGCGAGGTGCTAAATGAGTACTTTGCATCAGTATTCACCAAAGAGAAGGACTTGGTGGATGATGAGCCTAGGGAAGGGAGTGTAGATAGTCTCAGTCATCTCATTATCAAAAAGGAGGAGGTGTTGGGTGTCTTGTAAAGCATTAAGGTAGATAAGTCCCCAGGGCCTGATGGGATCTACCCGAGAATACTGAGGGAGGCAAGGGAAGAAATTGCTGGGGCCTTGATAGAAATCTTTGCATCCTCATTGGCTACAGGTGAGGTCCCAGTGGACTGGAGAATAGCCAATGTTGTTCCTTTGTTTAAGAAGGGTGGCAAGGATAATCCAGGAAATTATAGGCCGGTGAGCCTTACGTCAGTGGTAGGGAAACTATTAGAGAGGATTATTCGGGACAGGATTTACTCCCATTTGGAAACAAACAAACTTATTAGCGAGAGGCAGTATGGTTTTGTGAAGGGGAGGTCATGTCTCACTAATTTGATTGAGTTTTTTGAGGAAGTGACGAAGATGATTGATGAAGGAAGGGCAGTGGATGTTATTTATATGGACTTTAGTAAAGCCTTTGACAAGGTCCCGCATGGCAGACTGGTACAAAAGGTGAAGTCACATGGGATCAGAGGTGAGCTGGCAAGATGGATACAGAACTGGCTCGGTCATAGAAGACAGAGGGTATTAGTAGATGGGTGTTTTTCTGAATGGAGGGATGCGACTGGTGGTGTTCCGCAGGGATCAGTGCTGGGACCTTTGCTGTTTGTAGCATATATAAATGATTTGGAGGAAAATGTAGCTGATCTGATTTGTAAGTTTGCGGATGACACAAAGGTTGGTGGAGTTGCGGATAATGATGAGGATTGTCAGAGGATACAGCAGGATATAGATCGTTTGGAGACTTGGGCAGAGAAATGGCAGATGGAGTTTAATCTGGACAAATGTGAGGTAATGCATTTTGGAAGGTCTAATGCAGGTGGGAGGTATACAGTAAATGGCAGAACCCTTAGGAGTATTGACAGGCAGAGAGATCTGGGCGTACAGGTCCACAGGTCACTGAAAGTGGCAACGCAGGTGGATAAGGTAGTCAAGAAGGCATACGGCATGCTTGCCTTCATCGCTCGGGGCACAGAGTATAAAAATTGGCAAGTCATGCTGCAGCTGTACAGAACCTTAGTTAGGCCACACTTAGAATATTGCGTGCAATTCTGGTCGCCACACTACCAGAAGGACGTGGAGGCTTTGGAAAGGATACAGAGGAGGTTTACCAGGATGTTGCCTGGGTCTGGAGGGCATTAGCTATGAGGAGAGGTTGGATAAACTCGGATTGTTTTCACTGGAACGATGGAGGTGGAGGGGCGACATGATAGAGGTTTACAAAGTTATGAGCGGAATAGACAGAGTGGATAGTCAGAAGCTTTTTCCCAGGGTGGAAGAGTCAGTTACTAGGGGACATAGGTTTAAGGTGCGAGGGGCAAAGTTTAGAGGGGATGTGCGAGGCAGGTTTTTTTACACAGAGGGTGGTGAGTGCCTGGAACTTGCTGCCAGGGGAGGTGGTGGAAGCAGATACGATAGCGACGTTTAAGAGACATCTTGATAAATATATGAATAGGAAGGGAATAGAGGGATATGGGCCCCGGAAGTGCAGAAGGTGTTAGTTTCGGCAGGCATCAAGATCGGCGCAGGCTTGGAGGGCCGAATGGCCTGTTCCTGTGCTGTACTGTTCTTTGTTCTTTGTTCAACTCAGTCCTCTCAACTGTGGATGGTGTAGATCATATTGAGTAATGTAAATACTGGGAGCTGGCTCACAGATGCTGATCTCCAATGGTTCAGACAAAAACAAAGGCAGTATAAAATGCAGCTTTAGAATCCAAAAGATCGCATAAAATGCAGCTTAAAAATGCAACAGAACTTTATCAATGCAATTTGTAGTGGTGATTTTGGGAGTTTTCCACTGTCTTTTTAAAGTTAAGTCTCCCCTTCCCAAAGCACTGAAATGAATGCCTTCCTCCTACTCTGTATGGCTCAGCTTATGCTGCATTTACTGACTGACCCAACAGGGCAAGTCCGCAATCAAGATTTAGGAAGATTTGTACAGACACCGTGAATTCCAGTGAGCAGCATCTATCACCAAAGCTAACGACAACTCAATAAACCAATCTGTCAGATGACCTTGGCAACAAAGTAGAGAAACTGCTACATGCAGTATAATCAGTTCAAAAACCTTCACAAATGCTGTCATTTAAAAGATGGTGACAGTGCTGCAATCAATCTGCATGCCAGAGCGTCCTGACATAAGAGAGCCATCAGGCCGTTTGAAATGCCGAATGATTTGCATTTATAGAGCATCTTTCACAACCTCAAGACATTCCAAAGTGATTTACAGCCAATGAAGTACTTTTCAAGTGTAGTCACTGTTGTAATGTAGGAAACGTGGCTGCCAATTTGGGCACAACAAGCTGCCACAAACAGCAAGGTGATAATGATCAGATTTTAGTGATGTTGGCTAAGGGATAAATATTGGCCAGGACCCTGAGGCAACTCCTTCTACTCTTCAAAATAGAGCCATGGGCGTTCAAACTGATAGACAGCATCTCCAGTGCAATACTGAGGGAGTGCCGCACTGTGAAGTGTCACCCTAGATTATGTACTCAAGAAAGACTCTGGAACTGGGTCTGAAACCCAAAACGTTTTCCCCTCAGAGGCAAGAGTGTTCCCACTGAGCCACGGCTGATCCAATCATGATCCACCTCCTCCCTCTTACCATGAAATCCCCTTCGAATCAAAATTCGCCCTCCTTGCTTGTTTCAAATACAGTGTTCTTGCACTTGCTTCAAACAGAAGCCGGCATTGGTGTCAATTTTGACACCGAGAGGGATGCAGATTCCAACCACTATGAATGGTATTTGCAAGTTTCGAAGCGCAGCAGGTTGCACAGGGCACACTGTCAAGCCCAGTGTAGGGGCAGGAAGACACTGCCCGCCCACAGGGCACCTTCCTCGCTTTTAATCCAAACGGGAGATGCCCATCGCTGCATTCCAGCCAGAGCCTTAAAGCAACAATTTGCAGAACATCAACACTTCCCAAGACCCGAGAACGTAGCCACTGCTCAGACGTGTAAAAAAGGGAACTCGCTGCATCAAACGTTCCCATCGACAAATAACAGTATCAATATTGAAGAGATCAGCAACAAAGTGATTACTGATATACAAAAAAACGATTGTTTTATACAACTCCAGAAGAGCAGTGGTGTCACTGAAATAAAATCAAAATCCATTTTTATCAAAGATTCACTTCTCCTGATCCGTTTGCAAAAACTTTCTGACAGTTTTCCAAATCAATCTTTCTTGGGATAAAATTCACACATTCAGGGAATTCAGAGATGGTGGGGGGGTGGGGGGGGGGACGAAACAGAGAACATTAACCTCTCGCTCTCGGCTGAATTTGTAGCCTGGAAAACCTCATCAACTACATCTCGGAGGCCCAGCACTCCACAGGCCGGTTACTGCCCCGGAATTCCGGCCGCCCTTGTCTGCCCGGCTCCGAAAACGGAGGGGCGTCGGGCAGAGACAAGGTTGAACTGGGCTTTGTTCGGAAAGGCGGCTCGATCCCTTCAGCTCAGGGGAGGAGAGGGATGAAGGAGAGAAGGAGCAGGGAGGGGGAAGAGAGGGAGGGAGGGAGGGGGAAGAGAGGGAGGGAGGGGGAAGAGAGGGGGAGGGGGGAGGAGTGGGGGAAGAGAGGGAGGGAGGGGGGATGAGAGGGCGGAGGGAAGGGGAAGGGAGGGAGGGGGATAGAGGGGGAGGGGAGAGAGAGCGGGTGAATAAGGTGGAGGGGGTAGGAGGGAGGAACGAGAAGGAGGGAGCATGGGAGTGGAGGAGGGGAATGGGGGAGACGGAATGGAAGGGGGGAATGATGTGGAGGGGGAATGAGGGGGGGAATGGTGTGGAGGGGGAATGGGGAGGGGTGGAGGGGGAATGGGGAGGCGTGGAGGGGGAATGGGGAGGGAGAGGGGAATGGGGGGAGGAGGGATGAGGAGGGTGGGAGGGAGATTGGGATGGAGGGGGAAGAGAGATGGGGAAGGGGGAAGAGAGATGGAGAAGAGGGAGGGGTAGAGAGAGGGGATGGGGAGGGAGTGTGGGAGGGAGTGAGGGAAGGAGGGAATAAGTGGTGGAGGGGTTGGGGAGGGAAGGCGGGAGGGGAGGGGGAGGGAGGACAAGGGAAAGGATGGAGGGAGGGAGGAGTACAGAGCGAGGGGGAGTAGGGGATGGGGAGGGAAGGTGGGAGGTTTGGCGGGAGGGGAGGGGGAGGGAGGAGTAGGGAAAGGATGGAGGGAGGGAGGAGTACAAAGAGCGAAGGGGGAGTAGGAGATAGAGAGGGAGCAGTGGGGGTCGGTGAAGAGTGGGAAGGGGAGAGAGAGGGGGGAAGGGGAGAGGGAGAGAAGAGGGGGGAAGGGGGGAAGAGGGGGAGGGGGAAGAAGAGGATAGGGGGAAAGAATAGGAGAGGGTAGGGGGAAAGAAGAGGAGAGGGGAGGGGAAGGGGAAAGAAGAGGGGAGGAGAGGGGCGGGGAGGGGAAGGGGAAGAAGAGGGGCGGGGAGGGGAAGGGGAAGAAGAGGGGAGGGGAGGGGAAGGGGAAGAAGAGGGGAGGGGAGGGGAAGGGGAAAGGACAAGGGGGAAGGAGGGGAGGGGAAGGGGGAAAGGAGGGGAGAGGGAAGGGGGAAAGGAGGGGAGGGGGAAAGGAGGGGAGGGGGGAAAGGAGGGAGGGGAAGGGGGAAAGTACAGGGGAGGGGGAAAGGGGAAAGAAGAGGGGAGGGGGAAGGGGGGAGCCGGAAAGGGGAAAGGGGAGGGGAAAGGGGAGGGGAAGGAGGGGGAAAGGGGGAAGGGGGAAAGGGGAAAGGGGGAAAGGAGGGGAGGGGGAAGGGGAAAGGAGGGGGAAGGGGAAAGGAGGGGGAGGGGAAGGGGAAAGGAGGGGGAGGGGGAAGGGGAAAGGAGGGGGAGGGGGAAGGGGAGGGGGAAAGGAAGGGGAGGGGGAAAGGAGGAGGGGAGGGGGAAAGGAGGAGGAGAAGGGGGGAAAGGAGGGGGAAAGGAGGGGGAAAGGGGAGAAAGGAGGGGAGGGGGAAGACGAGGGAAAGCAGGGGGAATGACCCTCAGCTCCTTGTCTGTCTGTCTTTTACAATGACTCAGACCCCAGTCAAAAGGGTGAGGGGATAACTCCTTCCACATAACTGGCAGAAGAGCTGTAGAAGAGGAGGCTGAATCCGCTACAAATCTTGCTAATACTACAATTAACAAATGTTCCCCCGCCGCCCTTTCAATAAAGTTCACCTTCAAACACTACATTTGGGTCAGTTTTCACTCGGACTTGTGTTTGGTGTGACCTGTGAAAATTCCTCAACCTGCTCCTTCCCGGCCTTGAGTAACTACATAAAATCCCAGTTCACAACATCTTCACACTGCCGAGAGTTTCAAATCGATAGTCTCCCTTTGATAACTTCATCTTTTGAAAAAAAAAGTTGTGAAAAATTCTTGCAAACCTCCCCCGTCATTGCTGCAGTAGAAACCACTATCCAAGTCACTATTACTCAACTCAATTAAATACTAAACAAATATGTATTTAAATCACCGTGCAAGTGAGAGAAAGAAAAGTACATAGAAAGCATTTACAGCAATCGCGAACGAATGGCGGGGGGTGGGGGGGGCGACAAATATTATGTATTTATTTTAACAAGGAAATCTTCAAAAAAAAATGAATTCAGTAAAATCCGGATTTTTGTAGTTAAAATAGTTGGGGGTGGTGTTTCTCTCTCTATAGGAAAAGCATTCTGGTATTGCGTGTATCCCCAGAGTATCAAAGTGCATGTTCAGTACTCAAGGGAGAAAAATCACTGGGAAACTATTGGAATCAAAAGGGCTCGGGTGGGTTGAAAGCACTCCCATCCTGACCCAGTCTGGTCTGGCTGCGCTCCAGTGCAATCTGCCTGCAGAGTCAGTCAGTCCTCGGCCAGTGCCTGGCTGCTGTTAACCCTAGTTGCAAACTGCCCTCCTACCTGTCTCGGGGGTCGATCCAGCTCGTTTGCTTGGTGTTGTGATCAATATAAAAGACTTTACCGTCGTAATCTCTCGCTTCTTCCCAACCATCCGGCAAAGGGAGCTCTCCATTGCCCTTCCTATGCATGTTGTAATGCTGTAAGAGCCTCCATAAGTCCGGGGAGGAGAGAGAATTAAAGGGAAGGGGGAAAGCTATTTTTTTTTTTAAAAGCCGATCATTCACATCCTTATAACGATCTGGTCCTCCATCTTAACTCCATCCAGGAATCCCCCCCACCACCCCCCTCCCCACACACACACACACACACACACACATACAACAGAAAAAAATCCTCGGGCTGTCGGCTGGATTAGCATACATTTCATTTGCATACAAATTCCTCCCCTCAAGATCTCATCAAATATTAATACCGCCAGCGCACAGCCGCCAAATCCAACTTCCTCTGACAAGACAGAATGAGATTATGTGCAGCCTTCGGCAGTTTTAAACGGTGCCTTGCAGAAAGCTGTTTTTTTTGTTGTTGTTTAAGTTTTCTGGATTTTTGTATTGATAATGATGAAGGGCGGGAATGCAATAAATGTACTTTAGTGCCCCCCACCCTTTACTGGTCTGAAGCAATTCTTAAATTGTATCGTTTTGCAGATGATTATACCCATTACTAATGGATTCCCACCGCCCCCCTTTTACTTTTTCCATCCAGCATGTAGCAGCATCGTGAGGTCAGTGGATGGCAGGAGTCAAAGACAGTGCAGAACCAGAACCCACCTTCTCTGACCTGGTATTTTTCACATTTGGCAAGATTGAGTAGTGTGAGAAAGCAATAAGATCTTTTTTAAAAAGGACAGGAAGATTGGGAAAGCAGTAGCAATATTGATAAAATTCATTATTATAGTAGTGGTTAGAAAGGGATTCAGTAAGGGTGAAAAGACAGTGGAAAAATGTATGGTTTTAAAAATGAAACATTTGGGGTTAATCCAGTTATTTTCGCGCAATACTGGTGGAATCGGCCTAACCAGCGCTAAAGAACGGGGAATTTTAAACATAAGTTGCACAGAAAACCATCTACGTTCATGTTTTACAACAACCCTTTCTGCTGATTCAAGATTCAATTCGCTCAAATCAGGCCCTGTCCACAAAGCTGGACACGCCCCAGGTCGAAATTGCAACATTGCGCTGGTTCCAGAAACCAGTCTTCAAATGGCATTCATTTCCTGCCACGCACGGGCACCAGTAGGTAGAGTTTAAAAAAAAAAGTTTTTTCATATAGAAAAAGTATTTAATTTACTAAGAAACTGGTGTACACCAATGAAACTATTAAATCGTTCAGTATTTTTAAGTTATATTCAGTGATTTTAAATTAGGGATGGACTGGACACTCATTAAAAATGCTTATTTTTGTGATAAACCTATTTCATAAAATGCAACAGATTACTACATTAAGGTACGCTTTTAATGGAAAGAAAAAAGAAATGATTGCATTCTGTTTTGCTGCTCGATTGCACTTGTTCATGGAAGATTTTACTTTTGTGATTATGTTAGTGAATTTTAGCAGAAACTTTAAGTCTCTCCTAACCAACACATTTTCAAAAACATTATAGGCTGGATTTAGTGGAGCCGCCAGGCCAAAAAGGTGGTGGGAATCCCGCCTCGGCCATTTGGAGCCCCCTAGATCTATTTAACAGCGCCCAGGCAATTAACCCCCCGGCACAGCTATTCCCGTCCCTTTAAAGCAACGGGTGGGAGGTGGGAGGCAGAGGGCCCATCACCTCCCCGTCACATTGCAATTAACTTGGGGCAGAATATGCTGACGATGGCCTTCCCTCCCAGAGGCCAGTTCAGGCCCTTAAGAGGCCTATTATCAAAGCCTTTTCCCACCGTTGCATGGGTTAAACCAGCAGGAGGTCACCCAGTAAAATGAGGCGACTCCCAAGAGCTACCAGCCAATCAGAGGGCTGGCAGCTCAGTAATATCAGCAGCGCCACTGTGAGCGGTGGCCACTGCTGGTACTGCACCAGGCCTTGGACCCTGGCCAAGTGCTGGAGACCCCGATTTCAGGTAAATGAGGCGGAGTCGCCGGGGCCAGTCCAGGACGCTGCAATGATGGGGGAAGGGAAGGTGGGCGTGAAGTGCAGGGGGAGTGGGTTCAGTGAGGTGGGGTGTTTGTCAGTAGGGGCCCCTCTGTGGGCCACAGATTGCCCATGGAGGAGGGCCCCTCCCCCCAAGCCTGCAGAGAGTTGCCTCATTTTGCTGGGTGACCTCCCTGCATGGTGGAAGCCCCCCTGCTGCTGGTTTAACCCAAGCGACGGTGGGAAGAGGCCTTGATAATAGGCCTCTTTAGGTCCTGAATTGGCCTCTGGTAGGGAAGGCCATCGTCAGTCGATTCTGCGCCGACTTAATTGCGATATGACTGGGAGGTGATGGGCCCTCTGCCTCCCACCTCCGACCACAAATCTATTGGCCCCCGGCCTCCTCGCCATTCTCCGGGGGGCCCATTAAATTCATCGCTTTGGGTGCAATTTCCTGATCTTTTGCACTGGTTCAGCCGATTCTATCAGGATTGTGCTAACATAACAAACTGAAACAATCAGAAGCTCGACCCCAACAGTTTCAAAGTGGAAACTCTGCCCCATTAAAGAATGCAAGAGAGTTGTCTGCAGACCTCCTAACAGTAGTGATGTAGTGAGTGAGATGTATAAATACAGAGATCAGGGGACCATGTAGCCGAAATAATGTGGTTATAATGGTTTTAATTTTCACATAGACTTGGAGAAGTGGAATAGCAAAAGTAGTGAAGGCAATTAATTTTGAAAATGTATTGGACATTTATCTGGAATAATAAATTTTAGAACTGATAAAGGATAAGGCCTTACTTGATTTATTGATGAGTAATAATCCAAAATTATAGAATAGAATCATAAAATGGCTACAGCACAGAAGGAGGCCATTCAGCATGTCATGTCCATGTCACTCCACCCGCCTTTCCCAGTAGCCCTGCAGATTTTAATTAATGATCTGATGAGAAGGGAACATCTGGTGAATAATCATCATAATATTATTGATTGATATTAGGTTTGAAGAGGAGATCACAAACTGTGCTTTTATATTTAAGCAAAGTGAACAGTGGGTAGTATTCAAGAAAATCTTTGGCACCCGAAAACCAGTACACACCCCTAAAATTTGTGCAGTTACACAAACATGGTCAACATATGAAGTAAAAGACAGTATAAAACTAAAAGTGACTTACGTAAATGCAAGAAAAAGAAGAAATCCAACAGAGAGGGAGAGTTATTAAAAAGTAACAGAGATACAAAGAACGCACTAAGAGGTGCTAAAAGGATTTATGAAAAAAAACTTGCAAGGGATATCAAAGCTAATAGTAAAAGATTTTATAAATATATTAAGAGAAAGAGATTGGTAATAGGAGTGTGGTCAAATTAAAGGCAGATGCAGGTAATACTATAATTGGTAATAAGAAAATGCCTCTTGCTAAATGAATATCTTATATTTATTGTTACAGTACAGAAGGAGGACAAAACACTAGCACTACAAGGAAACCTAAAAATAAGCTAAGAGGTGACACTCTAAGTTGGGTGTAATACGAATAAAAACTTGATCATGAAAAAATAATAGGACTTAAGATACACAAATCTTCAGGATCTGCTGATTTCCACCATAGGGTAGTAAAAGAGACGGGTTGGGAAATTGTAGATGTATTAGCCTTAATTTGTGAAAGTTCTCCAGATTCGTGAGCTGTGACCTTAAAATCCATGTGCGGGTAATGATCATGGTGCCTGAATAGTGAAGACCCGAGCGTCCCCAATATTAGGCCTTAGGCCTCATTTCCTTGGAGCTGACGAGCTGAGAAGAGCAACAGGCAGCTCACTGGCAATGTGCGATGGAGGATTGGCTGGTTGCTGATTTCACATTGGCTCTAAAGTAAGTGAAGAAGAGGGCAACCTGGAAGTGGGGGTTAGAGGCAATCCGGAAGTGGGTGTTAAATTCCAGAAAGCTTGTTGTTGAAGGATGATGCTGGAGCCAATCTTTACTCAGTGTTACATTTATTGTAGAGAGTAAAGAGGGTTACAAACATATTGCTCCTTACTCAAAACCTCTACCAGTCTCTTTTTACGTCCTCAAGTTAAACCCCAATTAACACCCTCCACCTGTATGTAAATAAACAATTGATACACTATTAACAGTAGTCGTTTAGTAGTACAGAACTTGAATATTGCTGAAAGTAGAGACATGTTGTTGAAGCTTTTTGTCTTACACTCATCAGGACAATACGCAAGAATAACCAATATAAGGGAAAACAACAACTTATACTGCATGAGAAGAGAGTACTGATTGGTTGGCAAGTGAGCTCTGATTGGTAGAGATATTGTCATGGAGAATGCACCAAACTCATAGGCAGTGCATTCCAGATCCAAACCACTAACCATCTTCGATTCTTTTGCCAATCATCTTAAGTCTGTGTATTATGATTCTCAACCCTTGCGCCAATGGGACCAGTTTCTCCCTATCTACTCTGACTAGACCCCTCATAATTTTGAACACATATCAAATATCCATTCAACTCTGTAAGGAGAACAACCCAACCTCTCCAATCTATCCATGTAACTGAAGTCCCCCATCCCTGGAATCATTCTCATGTACCTTTTCTGCACCCTCTCTCAAGCCTTCACATCCTTCCTAAAGTGTGCTGCGCAGAATTGGACACAGTACTCCTGTTGACGCTGAACCAGTATTTTATAAAGGTTTATCATAACTTCCTTGCTTTTATATTCTGTGCCTCTATTTATAAAGCCCAGCATCCCAAATGCCTTTTAAACCATATTCTCCACCTGCCCTGCCACTTTCAAAGATTTTTGCACAGGTCCATCTGTTTTGCACCCCCTTTAGAACTGTGTGCTTTAGTTTATATTGCCTTTCCTCATTCTTCCTACATTTAATTTCATCCACGTGTACACTCATTTCACCAGCCTATCTATGTTCTCTTGAAGTCTATCACTATTCTCCTTACAGTTTACAATACTTCCAATTTTTGTGTCATCTGCAAATTTTGAAATTGTACCCTGTACACCCAAATACAAGTCATTAATATATATCAAAGAAAGCAGTGGCCCAATTACCAACCCTGAGGATCCCCGCTATATACCTCCCTCCAGTCCGGCCAATCTACTGCTCTCTGCCTCCTGCCACTAAGCCATTTTTCATATCTATGCTGCCACTGTCCCCTTTTATTCCATGGGTTCCAACATTACTGGCAAGCCTATTATGTGCCACTTTATTAAATGCCATTTGGAAGTCTATATACACCACATCAACCATATTACCCTCATCAACCCTCTCTGTTGCCTCATCAAAAAACTCAATCAGGTGAGTTAAACACAATTTGCCTTTAACAAATCCACACTACTTTATTAATCCACACTAATCCAAGAACAAAGAACAGTACAGCACAGGAACAGGCCATTTGGCCCTCCAAGCCTGCGCCGATTTTGATGCCTGCCGAAACTAAAACCTTCTGCACTTCAGGGGACCGTATCCCCTATTCCCATCCTATTCATGTATTTGCCAAGATGCCTCTTAAACGTCGCTATCGTACCTGCTTCCACCACCTCCCCCGGCAAAAGTTCCAGGCACTCACCACCCTCTGTGTAAAGAACTTGCCTCGCACATCCCCTCTAAACTTTGCCCCTCTCACCTTAAACCTATGTCCCCGAGTAACTCACTCTTCCACCCTGGGAAAAAGCTTCTGACTATCCACTCTGTCCATGATGCTCATAACTTTGTAAACCTCTATCATGTCGCCCCTCCACCTCCGTCATTCCAGTGAAAACAATCCGAGTTTATCCAACCTCTCCTCATAGCTAATGCCCTCCAGACCAGGCAACATCCTGGAAAACCTCTTCTGTACCCTTTCCAAAGCCTCCACATCCTTCTGGTAGTGTGGCGACCAGAACTGCTCGCAATATTCTAAGTGTGGCCTAACTAAGGTTCTGTACAGCTGCAGCACGACTTGCCAATTTTTATACTCTATGCCCCGAGCGATGAAGGCAAGCATGCCATATGCCTTCTTGACTACCTTATCCACCTGCGTTGCCACTTTCAGTGACCTGTGGACCTGTACGCCCAGATCTCTCTGCCTGTCAATACTCCTAAGGGTTCTGCCATTTACTGAATACCTCCCACCTGCATTAGACCTTCCAAAATGCATTACCTCACATTTGTTCGGATCAAACTCCATCTGCCATTTCTCCGCCTAAGTCTCCAACCGATCTATATCCTGCTGTATCCTCTGACAATCCTGATCACTATCCGCAACTCCACCAACCTTTGTGTCGTCTGCAAACTTACTAATCAGACCAGCTACATTTTCCTCCAAATCATTTATATATAGTACAAACAGCAAAGGTCCCAGCACTGATCCCTGCGGAACACCACTAGTCACAGCCCTCCATTCAGAAAAGCACCCTTCCACTGCAACCCTCTGTCTTCTATGACTGAGCCAGTTCTGTATCAATCTTGCAAGCTCACCTCTGATCCCGTGTGACTTCACCTTTTGTACCAGTCTGCCATGAGGCACCTTGTCAAAGGCTTTACTGACGTCCATATAGATAACATCCACTGCCCTTCCTTCATCAATCATCTTTGTCACTTCCTCAAAAAACTAAATCAAATTAGTGAGACATGTCCTCCCCTTCACAAAACCATGCTGCCTCTCACTAATAAGTTCGTTTGTTTCCAAATGGGAGTAAATCCTGTCCCGAAGAATCCATCCAACCTGGTTCATAATAGTGATTATTTTAGATTAGATTAGAGATACAGCACTGAAACAGGCCCTTCGGCCCACCGAGTCTGTGCCGAACATCAACCACCCATTTATACTAATCCTACACCAATCCCATATTCCTACCAAACATCCCCACCTGTCCCTATATTTCCCTACCACCTACCTATACTAGTGACAATTTATAATGGCCAATTTACCTATCAACCTGCAAGTCTTTTGGCTTGTGGGAGGAAACCGGAGCACCCGGAGAAAACCCACGCAGACACAGGGAGAACTTGCAAACTCCACACAGGCAGTACCCGGAATCAAACCCGGGTCCCTGGAGCTGTGAGGCTGCGGTGCTAACCACTGCGCCACTGTGCCGCCTCTAATAATTTCCCTACCACTGATGTAAGGCTCACCGGCCTATAATTTCCTGGATTACCCTTGCTACCCTACCAAAGGAACAACATTGGCTATTCTCCAGTCCTCTGGGCCCTCACCTGTAGCCAATGAGGATGCAAAGATATCTGTCAAGGCCCCAGCATTTTCTTCCCTTGCCTCCCTCAGTATTCTGGGGTAGATCCCATCAGGCCCTGGGGACTTTTCTACCTTAATGCTTTGCAAGACACCCAACACCTCATCCTTTTTGATAATGAGATGACTGAGACTATCTACACTCCCTTCCCTAGGCTCATCATCCACCAAGTCCTTCTCTTTGGTGAATACTGATGCAAAGTACTCATTTAGTACCTCGCCCATTTCCTCTGGCTCCACACATAGATTCCCTTCTCTGTCCTTGAGTGGGCCAACCCTTTCCCTAGTTACCCTCTTGCTCTTTATATACGTATAAAAAGCCTTGGGATTTTCCTTAATCTTGTTTGCCAATGACTTTTCATGACCCCTTTTAGCCTTCCTGACTCCTTGTTTAAGTTCCTTCCTACTGTCTTTATATTCCTCAAGGGATTTGTCTGTTCCTAGCCTTCCAGCCCTTACGAATGCTTCCTTTTTCTTTTTGACGAGGCTCACAATATCCCGCGTTATCCAAGGTTCCCGATACTTGCCAAACTTATCCTTCTTCCTCACAGGAACATGCTGGTCCTGGATTTTAATAAACTGACGTTTGAAAGACTCCCACATGCCAGATGTTGATTTACCCTCAAACAGCCGCCCCCAATCTAAATTCTTCAGTTCCTGCCTAATATTGTTATAATTAGCCTTCCCCCAATTTAGCACCTTCACCCGAGGACTACTCTTATCCTTATCCACAAGTACCTTAAAAGTTATGGAATTATGGTCACTGTTCTCGAAATGCACCCCTACTGAAACTTCGACCACCTGGCCGGGCTCATTCCCCAATACCAGGTCCAGTACGGCCCCATCCCTCGTTGGACTATCTGCATATTGTTTCAAGAAGCCCTCCTGGATGCTCCTTACAAATTCTGCCCCATCCAAGCCCCTAGCATTAAGTGAGTCCCAGTCAATATCGGGGAAGTTAAAATTACCCAACACTACAACCCTGTTACCTTTACATCTTTCCAAAATCTGGCTACATATCTGCTCCCCTACCTCCCACTGGCTGTTGGGAGGCTTGTAGAAAACCCCCAAAATCGTGACTGCACCCTTCCTATTCCTGAGCTCCACCCATATTGCCTCACTGCACGACCCCTCCGAGGTGTCCTCCCGCAGTACAGCTGTGATATTCTCCTTAACAAGTAATGCAACTCCCCCACCCCTTTTACATCCCCCTCTATCGGGGCTGAAGCTTCTAAATCCTGGAACATTTAGCTGCCAATCCTGTCCTTCCCTCAACCAAGTCTCTGTAATAGCAACAACATCATAGTTCCAAGTACTAATCCAAGCTCTAAGTTCAGCTGCCTTACCTGTTATACTTCTCGCATTGAAACAAATGCACTTCAGACCACCACAAGTGATTGTGAATTTTGTCCTGGATTCTTGTTTCTAAAAGCTTTCCCCCCACTGAGTTTAAACTGACTGGCCTGTGGTTGCTGGGTTTATCCTTACATCCATTTTTAATTAAGGGTGTAACATTTACAATTCTCTAGTCCTCTGGCACTACCCCTGTACCTAAGGAAGATTGGATGATTATGGCCACTACCTCTGCAATTTCCACCCTGACTTTCCTTATTATTCTCAGGTGCATTCCATCCGGTTGTGGTGACTTACCAATTTTAATTACAACCAGTCTTTCTAATACCTTCTGTTTATCAATGTTTAGCCCATCCTAGATCTCAATTGCCTCCTGTTTCACTCTGACTTTGGCAGCATCTTCTCTCTTGGTAAATAGAAATGCAAATTACTTATTTGGTGTCTCAGTCATACCTTCTACCTCTGTATATAGATCTCTATTTTGGTCTCTAATTGGCCCCACCATTCCTGTTCCTACCTTTTTACTATTAATATGGTTATAGAAGACTCTTGGATTCACTTTGATGTTACCTGTCAGTTTCTTCTCATACTGTCACTTTGCCTCTCTTATTTCCTTTATCACTTGCCCTCTGAACTTTCTATATTCAGTCTGGTTCTTGATTGTATTATCAACCTGACATCTGTTATACACTCCCTTTTTCTGCTTCATCTTACTCTTTATCTCTTTTGTCATCCAAGAAGCTCTGTATTTGGTTGCCTTACCTTTACTTCTCATGGGAAAGTACCTTGACTGTACAAAACCAACTCCTCTTTGAAGGCAAACCATTGTAGTGTTACAGTTTTGCCTGCCAATCTTCAATTCCAATTTACCAGGGTCAGATTCATTCTCAATCCATTGAAATTGGCCCTCCTCCAATTAAACATTTTAAATCTAGATTGTTCCTTGTCCTTTTCCATCGCTAATATAAATTTTATGACACTATGATCACTGTTCCCCAAAATGTTCCCCTTGACCCACTTCATTCCCCAGAATAAGAGCATAAGAACATAAGAAATAGGAGCAGGAGTAGACCATATGGCCTGTTAAGCCGTTCAGTACAATCATGGCTGATCTTTGGCTTCAACACCACTTTCCCGCCCACTCCCCATATCCCTTGATTCCCTGAGAGACCAAAAATCTATCTATCTCAGCCTTAAATATATTCAAAGACACTTTGGAGCAGAGAATTCCAAAGATTCATAACTCTTTGTTCTAAGTGATCAGCCCTTATCCTGAGACTGTGCCCCTGTGTTCTAGATTCCCCAGCCAGGGGAAGCAACCTCTCAGTGACTACCCTGTCAAGCCCCTTCAGAATCTTGTATGTTTTAATGAGATCACCACTCATTCTTCTAAACTCCAGAGAATATAGACCTAATTTTCTTAGCAATGAGATCCAGCAATGCCTCCTTCCTCATTGGGCCGGAAGCGTACTGATCAAGAAAATTCTGAACTCACTTTAGAACCTCTTCCCCCGCTCCGCCCTTTACACTATTACTATCCCAATTGTTATGAACTTTGTATGACTTTGTATCATGGTTATGTTTTAAAAACTGATCTGTAATGCAGTGTAAAATGGACATTCAGAGGAAACATGTGACCTCATACTCAATCTGCCCAGATAGAAGCCAGGGGTCTTGGTTACCATGAGAACAAGGAACCTAGGTCAAAGACCCTTTTGAAAGCAGGGTGCAAGGTTGTAACATATAAAGGACAATAGGTTTCACTCTCCCAGACTCACCGATTGTAAACATTAATTGTGTACATTAATGATTTAGCCATGAATATAGGAGGTATGATAAGTAAGTTTGCAGATGACACGAAAATTGGTGGTGTCATAAATAGTGAGGCGGAAAGCCTTAGATTACAGGAAGATATAGATGGGCTGGGAAGATGGGCGGAGCAGTGGCAAATGGAATTTAATCCTGAGAAGTGTGAGGTGATGCATTTTGGGAGGACTAACAAGGCAAGAGAATATACAATAGATGGTAGGACCCTAGGAGGTACAGAGGGTCAGAGGAACCTTGGTGTACTTGTCCATAGATCACTGAAGGCAGCAGCACAGGTAGATAAGGTGGTTAGGAAGGCATATGGGATACTTGCTTTTATTAGCCGAGGCATAGAATATAAGAGCAGGGAGGATATGATGGAGCTGTATAAAACTCTAGTTAGGCCACAGCTGGAGTACTGTGTACAGTTCTGGGCACCACACTATAGGAAGGATGTGATTGCACTGGAGAGGGTGCATAGGAAGAATGTGATTGCTCTGGAGAGGGTGCAGAGGAGATTCACCAGGATGTTGCCTGGGCTGGAGCATTTCAGCTATGAAGAGAGACTGAAAAGGCTAGGGTTGTTTTCCTTAGAACAGAGAAGGCTGAGGGGGCACATGATTGAGGTATACAAAATATTGAAGGGCATTGATAGGTTAGATAGGAAGAAACTTTTTCCCTTAGTGTAGGGGTCAATAACCAGGGGGCATAGATTTAAGGTAAGGGGCAGGAGGTTTAGAGGGGATTTGAGGGAAAAAAAATTTCACCCAGAGGGTGGTTGGAATCTGGAACGCACTGCCTGAAGGGGTGGTAGAAGCAGGAACCCTCACAACATTTAAGAAGTATTTAGATGAGCACTTGAAACGCCATAGCATACAAAGCTATGGGCTAAGTGCTGGAAAATGGGATTAGAATAGTTAGGTTCTTGATGGCTGGCACGGACACGATGGGCCGAAGGGCCTGTTTCTGTGCTGTCTAACTCTATGACTCTAAGGAGCCAGGGACTCTAAAATGCAGATTTGAGTTGCAATTTTAAACGCCTGGAAACAAAGGAAGGCCCAGATGGTTTTGATATGGCCTTTGAGAATTGCCAAAGGCAAATGACTGTTGACTCTTGATCTGGATAAATTTGACAGGCTTTCCTAGGTCTGGAGACTGAAAGGAAGAAATGGGGACTAACAGTTGGCTGCACAACCTAAAGAGAGAGACCAGTGATGTGTTTCTGAGAAAGCAGCTGCTATCAGATCACCGGTACATCAAAAAGCTGCTAAGATTTGAGCCCGGTTCGAAGGCTCAAGGTTTGCAGAGGGGAAAAGACCAACGGAGTCACAGAGATTGCCTTATTAATGGAAGTCCAGTGGAAAGTGCTCAGAAGAAGTGAGTGAAGAGGATGCTGGTTTTGATAAGGACACTGGGAGATCCAACCCATTGCAGCTGGGAGGAGTTCGGGACTTTTAATCGCAAGGATATTTTTTCCATTGGAAACACTTTGTAGTGTATAAATGTGGTGTGGAGTTTTCAAGTGTGGCAATAAGTTAATGGGAAATACGTTTCTCTATAATTTAGTGTATTAGCTATCTATTGAGTACTGTTTATTTAATGCTGATGTTTAGAGCAGTTGTTATAGTGAAAGTCTTAAAAAGTGAAATCTTGTCATGTGATTCTTTAATCATCATGGGAAGTTCATTTCTCTTGTTATAAAGTTAATGGTCTTTCCTGAAGTTGTAACAAAATCTATACTCAAAGATGAGATGAAAATCGTCAAAAAATAAATGACAAGTCAACTAATTTGGAGGTGTTTCTTTTTTTAAATGCTGGCCAGAAGGCAAAGACGAACTAATTAAATGTGTCTGAAGAGCAATAGGGAGGTTCTGCTTTACCAGAGGTATAATTATTCACATCTGCAACATGTTAGCTCCAGATTTAGAGTTGGCATTATGATCGCGAACTGCTCTGGCTGCTGTAGTTAAAACTGCAAATAATGTTACTGCAACCAGATCATTCACCTGGGGAGGTGGGATGACAGGAAAGGTAAAGAGGCATTTCACTGTTCCTGCCTATAGTAGATGCAGGACAGATTAATTTGGAAGGCTGGCAGCTTTATTCACTGAGAAACAAAAATTACAACAGTCCTATTCTGGATTTCCTGGTGTTCTGACAGTGAGTAATTGTTCCAGACGTAAATTGTCAATCAAGAAGATGATATACATCAACTGAAAAGGATTTAACTCCCTTAGTATGTAGATGGTTTGCAGTGGTGAAAATCTAAACTAAATACATGGACCCTTCATCGTTTGATATTCTTTAATGTTTCAATTATTCAACCACAATGATGAAATTTCAGAGCTGGTCTTCGGGGCAATGAATATATATGGGCCATCGTGACTCACATCAATCACCTTAAAACACCAACCAAGCACACAATTTAACCAAACACGTTTTATTATTAAAGCGACTTCATGTGATGTTAAAGCAAGGAATTGAGATGGCTCCGGAAGTGCCCTGCAATATCTGAGATGCTTTCTGCTCATAGTTATTAATGGATTTGCCTCCTGTATGTGCAGCTGCTCTTGCTTGTCACCAATGGAGGCACTGCTAGTAAGGTTACCACCATCTATCAATTTCAAGGCTGGCCTGTGAGTGGGAAAAGAATTGGGAAGGTGATAAGAACATGACTTGATCTTTTATTTATTTAGAGATACAGCACTGAAACAGGCCCTTCGGCCCACCGAGTCTGTGCCGACCAACAACCACCTATCTATACTAACCCTACAGTAATCCCATATTCCCTACCACCTACCTACACTAGGGGCAATTTACAATGGCCGATTTACCTATCACCTGCAAGTCTTTGGTGGTGGTAGGAAACCGGAGCACCCAGCGAAAACCCACGCGGTCACAGGGAGAACTTGCAAACTCCGCACAGGCAGTACCCAGAATTGAACCCGGGTCCCTGGAGCTGTGAAGCTGCGGTGCTAACCACTGCGCCACTGTGCCGCCACTATGCTCTACTGCTGGTGAAAATTAATTGAAAATCTTCGTAACCTCAATAATAATTGCTTCAGCATTGCGAGATATAGAAGTAACTGGAAATTTCAGGACAGCATACCTGATGGATGACAACCTTATTCTCTCATGGATGATGTTCTGACATTGAATTAAGAGATTCTGAAGTACAAGCAATGAAATCATAGAAATTTATAGCACAGAGGGAGGCCATTTGGACCATTGACTCTGTGCCAGCCAGAAAAGAGCCATCCAGCTTAATCCCACTTTCTAGCTCTTAGTCTGTAGCCCTGTAGGTTACAACACTTCAAGTACATATCCAAGTACTTTTTAAATGCAATGAGGATTTTTTCCTCTACTACACTTTCAGGCAATGAGTTCCAGACCACTACCACCCTCTGGGTGAAAAAAAGTGCTTCTCTGCTCCCCCTTTAATCCTACTACTGATTTTAAATCCATGCCACCCTCCTCCCGGTTATTGATCTCTCTGTCCACTCTATCTAGGACCCTCATAATTCTATACACCTCAATTAAATCTCCCCTCAGCCTCCTTTGTTCCAAAGAAAACAACCCCAGCCTATCCAATCTTTCTACATAGCTAAAATTTTCCACTGCTTGCAACATCCTCATAAATCTCCTCCGTACCTTCTCTAGTGACAACAAAGCATAATAAAGATAAAATAGCAATGTGGTTGACTCTAAAGCCTGGCTACCCGATCTGAACCTGACCAAACCCGACTACATGTGTTGGGGTCGGGTCGGGTCGATATTCTGCGTCCAGCAATTCAGGCTTGGGTCAGGACGGGCTGAACTGTACTGTTTTGTTTCATATTGTTTCATTCTAATCTACAATTTTTTTCTGTTTCATTAATATTTTTGTTATTTTTGGGTTGGTTGGGCATTTAAAAAAATTAAAGGACTTGGGCTCGGGTTGGGTTCGGATTGGCTGTTGTCAGGTTTGGCCCGGGTCAGCTTTTAATTTTATACCTGAGCTAGGCTTTAGTTGACTCTTAACTGCCCTCTGAAATGGCCTAGCAAGCCACTCAGTTGAATCTAACCACTACAAAGTCAATAAACATGGACAAAAGAGCTGAACTCAAGAGGTGAGGTGAGAGTGACTGCCTTTGACATCAATGGCAGCATTTGACCGAGTATGGCATCAAGCAGCCCTAGCAAAACTGGAGTCAATGGGAATCAGTGGGAAAACTCTCCGCTGGTTGGAGTTTTACCTAGCACAAAGGAAGATGGTTGTAGTTGTTGGAGGTCAATCATCTGAGCTCCAGGACATCACTGCAGGAGTTCCTCAGGGTAGCGTCCTAGGCCCAACCATCTTCAGCTGCTTCATCAATGACCTTCCTTCAATCATAAGGTCAGAAGTGGGGATGTTCGCTGATGATTGCACAATGTTCAGCACCATTCACAACTCCTCACATAACGAAGCAGTCCGTGTAGAAATGCTGCAAGACTTTTGGACAATATCCAGGCTTGGGCTGATAAGTGGCAAGTAACATTCGCGCCACAGAAGTGCCAGGCAATGTCCATCTCCAACAAGAGAGAATCTAACCATCTCCCCTTGACATTCAATGGCATTACCATCGCTGAAGCCCCCACTATCAACATCCTAGGGGCTACCATTGACCAGAAGCTGAACTGGAGTAGCCATATAAATACCGTGGCTACAAGAGCAGGTCAGAGGCTAGAAATCCTGTGGTGAGTAACTCACCTCCTGACTCCCCAAAGCCTGTCCACCATCTACAAGGCACAAGTCAGGAGTGTGATGGAATACTCTCCACTTGCCTGGATGGGTGCAGCTCCAACAACAGTCAAGAAGCTCGACACCACCCAGGGCAAAGCAGCCCGCTTGATTGGCACCCCATCCACAAACATTCACTCCGTCTGCCACCGACGCACGGTGGCAGCATTGTGTACCATCTACAAGATGCACTGCAGCAACGCACCAAGGCTCCTTAGACAGCACCTTCCAAACCCGTGACCTCTACCAACTAGAAGGACAAGGGTAGCAAATGCATGGGAACACCACCACCTGCAAGTTCCCCTCCAAGCCGCACACCATCCTGACTTGGAACTATATCGCCATTCCATCACTGTTGCTGGGTCAAAATCCTGGAACTCCCTTCCTAACAGCACTGTGGGTGTACCTACCCCACATGGACTGCAGCAGTTCAAGAAGGCAGCTCACCACCACCTTCTCAAGGGCAATTAGGGATGGGCAATAAATGCTGGCTTTGCCAGTGATGCCCACATCCCATGAATGAATAAAAAAAAATTCTGCAGTCTACAGCTTTCTTCCTCATTATCAACCACATGGCCACTTTTCGTATAATCTCCTTAATCATCCACCTACATTTAAGTCTAAATCATTCATATATACCACAAAAAGCAAGAACCTAGTGCTGAGCCCTGTGGAACCCCACAGCCTTCCAATCACAAAAACACCTGTCGACCATTGCCCCTTGCTTCATGTCTCTGAGTCAATTTTGGATCCAACTTGCAACTTTCCCTTGGATTCTATGGGCTTTTATTTTTCTGACTCGTCTGCCATGTGGGATCTTGTCAAAAGCCTTGTTAAAATACACAACGACTGCATTAAATGCACTGCCCTCATTGACCTTCTTCAAAAAATATAATAAAGTTAGTCAGACAAGACCTTCCCTTAACAAATCCATGCTGACTGTCTTTGATTAATCTATGCCTTTCTAAATGACGATTTATACAGTCCATCAAAATATTTTCCAATAATTTTCCCACCACTGAGGTTAGGCTGACTGATTTCTAATTACTCAGACTAGCCCTTTCTCCCCTTTTAATCAACGATACAACATTAGCCATCCTCCAGTCCTACGGCACCACCCCTATAGTCAGAAAGGAATGGAAAATGATGGTCAGAGTATCCATTATTTCCTCCCTTGCTTCTCTTAACAGCCTGGGATATATTTCATCCAGGCCTGGCAATTTATCTAAGATGCTAAACCCCTTAATATTTCCTCTATCCCATCCAATATTTCACACTCTTCCACCTCAACCACAATGGTTGCATTATCACCCTCTTTTTATGAAGTTAAAAGCAAAGTATTCATTAAGAACCATGCCTATAACTTCAGTCTTCACATACAGGTTTGTGGTTTTTAATAGGCTCTACTCTTTCCTTAATTGTCCTCTTGCTCTTTATGTATTTCTAAAACATCTTTATGTTTTCCTTGATTTTAACTGCTAATATTTTTAAATGTCCTCTTTTTGCTTTCCTAATTTCCTTTGTAAGTTCACCCCTGCCTAAGTTTTCTGCAGTATTGAGCTCCCGGAATCTGACGTAAGCTTCCCTTTTTTGCCTTATTTTACCATGTATGCTATTTGACATCCAAGGGTTTTTAGGTTTGGGAGTCCCACTCTTTTTCTTTGTTGGAATATACTTGTTCTAAACTCTCACAATCTCCTGCTTAAATGCCTCCCACTGCTCTGGCACTGATTTAGTTTTAAGTAGCTGTTTCCAATCCACTTTTGCCAAATCATATCTCAGCTTAGTAAAATTGGCCTTTCCCCAATTGAAATTTTTTACTCCTGGACTATCTTGATTTGTATGATTGTACTGTGTTCACACTCCCTAAACCTCTCTGCCTCTTTGCCTTTCTTTCTTCCTTTAAGATGCTTCCTAAAACTTACCTCTTTGACCAAGCTTTTGATTATCTGCCCAAACATCTCCTGATGTGGCTCAGTGTCAAATTTTGGTTGGCAACGCTCCTGTAAAGTGCCTTGGGACGTTTTACCACATGAAAGGTGCTGTTGTAATATTTGCCATGTTTAATTCAGGATCAGTGACTTTAATCACCTTCTTCTGTTGACAGTGCAAGTTTTTAACCACTGGTTAGTCCTGGTGTGTGATAATAAGTATGCGTATTCTCTTTGGTGATACTGTACTGATAATGGGAACTGGTGTGTTAGATATTGAGAAGCTGCTGACGTTGATTCTTTTTTGTGCTGTCTCAACTGCAGACTGTTTCCTACATGACAACAGTGACTACACTTCAAAAGTACTTCATTCTCTGTGACGCGTTTTGGGACATCCTGAGGTCATGAAAAGATACCAGATAAATTCTTTTTCGTTTCTTTTCTTGTAATCTCTGATAGCCGAGGTTTATCTGCAAATGGCAAATGAAGCTCAAGGGGATGGAACACTAAAGAACATTTACACATTTGTAAATGTAAAATAAGCAATGTTTGACAACACATATAGCAACCGCATTAAATGTATAATTGAAAACATCACATATTAAATATTAGATTTTGATTTTCTAAGATGAGAGTAATAATATATTGTGAAAGTTTTAAATTCGATAAGAACAGTTGGATGCACTTTCTATTGTAGCGTATCAAAATCACAGCCCCCTATTCCTTCTGAAGACTGCATTAAGGAAAGATGTGCCATTCTCTCCTCTGAAGGAGTCAGGTCTCCTTTCTGACAAAAGATCATCAACCTGAAACATGGGGCTGAATTTCGCTGTTAGGCTGCAAGTCCCGATGTCGGGACCAGAAGTCATTATGTCAATCGGCGGCCAGCCATATGCAATAGCGAGGTGGCCTGCCAATTAAGGATCAAGAGTTGTGGGACTGCCCACTGAGAGGATGGAGACGGCAGTGGAGGCGGTGAAGTCGGTGTCAGGTGATGCTACGTAAGCTCTCGGTGTCATAGTAAAATGGCAGACGTCCCCTACATGACTCTCAGGACTCTAACTGGAGTTGCTGTCTGAAAGCCAGGACCCTTATCATACCTCTTCATTCTGGTCTGGAAGGCATCACATTGGAAGCCTCCAGTGATAGTGGCAGAAAGAAGACCCTGGGTGGCCCCACGGTTCAGTGATGCCTCCCTCCAGATTCTGCTCCAGTCTGCCAGGGAAAGGCGGTAGTTCCTCTTTCTCAGGGATGGGAGGAGGAGACCAGCCAGCCTGACAAACAATCCTGGACAGAGATAGCGGAGAAGGTCAGCGGCCCTGGGGTCATTCCCAAGGACCTGGATACAGTGCCGGAAAAGGGTCAATGACCTCATCAGGTTAGCCAAAATGTGTGTTCCATTCCATTCTATTCCTTTCCATTCCAACCATTTGAGCCTATCTTGTGTCAGAGAGAGATTTAGTTTGTTGAGGAGGGAGGGATCACCCAGTCATGGAAATGCGGTGTTTGAGTCACCAAAAGGCAATGAGGTATGGCTGCACCTCCATTACATGTGCCTGTCTGTAAATGCAATCCTCTGAATAGGCCCTCTAGGGTGTCCGTGTGCAGGAGGCATATGTGTGCCCCCATCATGTCTCGATAGACTAGCATCATCTGAGGCCAGTGAATTGTCACCAATGGCAGACTAACCTTGTCCTTCTTTGTGCCTGCAAGACTGCTCATAATAAGAGGGAACGAACCAAGATCAGAGACGGCGTCCCCTGCTTGCATGTGTTGACACTGATGGAGGAGGAGGCCATGAAATTGGCAGGGCAACAAGGCAGCCATGCCATAGCAGATTGTAAAACAGGGACACCCACCCAAGAGAATGAATGAGCCACAAAAGTGTCTCTATTGGCAAAGTGCCATGTAGTGCACATGTTACCCATGGCATCCATGAAATGGGACAGTTGGGGTGGTATGAAAGAGACAATGGGTAGACACTATTTGTTCTAATTATATGATTTCTCATGCAGTTCAAGGTGACCGAGAAGAGAGAGGAGGTTCGGAGGCGGGGGGACATGCGTCCACCTCTGAGGAGGAGGAGCCAGCCTCAGAGGGTCCACTGTCATATCAATCCCCAACACCTTCCACCAGCACAGATACTCTCACATCCGTGGGTAATCGCACATATTTAGAGATGGGCACACAATCTGGTGAGCACAGCTGACTCAGGCTGTGACAAGCCAGGGCACTGGCAGCCGAAGGACTGTGGGAGGCCAGGCCCATGCTGAGTCCCGGGCTGATGACATGCGGTAACATAGGAAATGCTGCAGCTGCAGCGAGAGGTAAGGCAACATCTGGCAGAAATGCCAGATGCTTTGCATAACCAAGTGCGGACAATGGAGGAGTCCATTCAGGCCTTGGGTGCTGCACCAGCCCTGTTAATTGCATGTCTGTCTTCCTCCATTGAGAGATTGGTGACTCTACTGGAGATCCACACCCAGCAGACCAGTCAATGGCTGCCAGAGATGTGTGCAAACCTGCACACCATCGCTTTGTCCATGAGCTCGATGCAGCAGTGGCAAGGCGAGAGTGGAACGAGGCACCTGGAGTCGCTACCAGGTCCACATCCCTTTTTTTTATTTGTTCATGGGATGTGGGCATCACTAGCCAAGTCAGCAATTATTGCCCATCCCTAATTGCTCTTGAACTGAGTGGCTTGCTCGGCCATTTCAGAAGGCATTCTAAGAGTCAACCACATTGCTGTGGGTCTGGAGTCATATGTAGGCCAGACCAGGTCAGGTCTACAGGTCAATCTACAATTGTTTCATGTCACCATTAGACTAGGTTTTAATTGATTGATAAATTAATTGAACTCAAATTTCACCATCTGCTGTGGTGGGATTCAAACCCATGTCCGCAGAGCATTAGCCTGGGCTTCTGGATTACCAGCCCTAGTGGCATTACCACTACACCACCAATCCCTCTTAGGTCATCAGGGAGGTACAAGACTGCCTTAAGAAAGCGGGGAGGAGTAGCTGCCTCTCAGGGTGCTCCAAAGCCTCTCTGCCAGTGACGCCAGTGCCTCCATCATGCCCGCCAACTGAGGTTGTTCCTGTACCTTTACCGGAGGCCCTCAGTGTTCCGGGGCCCACTAGACCTCAGGCAGCCAGAGGACGACTGCCAAGGTCATCCCAAGCTGGGGACAGGAAGGTCAGCAGCCTGCCTCTGCCTCAGCTGACAGTGGCGGGGGTTTGAGGGTGGGTGGGCAGCACGTAGGAGTACCCGCAAATTAATTAAGAAAAGCAGATAGATGCACATATAAGATAACAGGTGATAACGCTGCAGAAAAGGGAGTTGGTGCGATGATTGTAATGTGTCAATAAACTATGGTGTTCACACATGATGTCATCCTTTCTGTTGTTACTTCCTTTTGTGAGTTTGTAGCAAACATTCCTCATGAGGGGCTGGTACTGAGGGACCAATCCCTGAGCACGCAAACCATCAACTTTGTCACTTTGTGACCTGTACCTGGGTGCTGCAGTATAGAAGTAAGAATGCGCCAACAGGGCTGAATATTGGTAAGGCTTTATTTGTGTGGTTCTGGAAGGAGGTAAGACTCAAAAGAAACATGCATTTACGAAGTCATCTCATGCATCCCTTGCATGCATGTCATGTTGCCTTTCATGCTGCACCTGGGGGCCTTCATCTGGCACTGCTTGGGCAGCCTCCTCCTCCACATCCTCATCATCGGAGGAGGCATCTCACTCCATGATATCCTCACTGCTCAACACCTCGCCCCTCTGTACTGCCAGGTTGTGAGGTGTTGAACAGTGAGGATATCATGGAGTGAGCTGCCTCCTCCGATAATGAGGATGTGGAGGAGGATACCGCCCAAGCAGTGCCAGATGAAGGCCCCCAGGTTGTGTAGTGCACAGCAATATGTGAGACCCTCGCCGAGGCACACTGCAGGGCTCCACCAGATCGACCTAGGCACCAAAATTTTGTTTTGAATAGACCAGTGGCCTGCTCTATGCTTGTTCTGGTTGTCCTGTGGTAGGTGTTGTACCTCTCTTCTGCATCTGTGCATGGGTTCCTCACAGGCATCAGCATCCATGTCCTCAGTGGGTAGCCCTTGTCTCCAAGGATCCATTTCTGAAGGCACGCAGGGGAATAGAAAAGATCAAGCACCCTGAGATTGCCTTAATATGTATGCATTGTGGCAGCTTCCTGGGAATTGTGCGCACACCTGTAATATCTGATTGCAGTGGTCGCAGACCAGCTGCACCCTGAGGAGTGGAATCCCTTCCGGTTGATGAAGGCAGCAGGCTGGTCCGTGGGTGCTTCGACAGCCAAATATGTGCAGTCAATCACCCCCTGCACCTGGGGGAATCCAGCGATGGCCCCGAATCCTATAGCCCTTTCAACTTAATTAAAAGCAAAATACTGCGGATGCTGGAAATCTGAAATAAAAACAAGAAATGCTGGAACCACTCAGCAGGTCTGGCAGCATCTGTGGAAAGAGAAGCAGAGTTAACATTTCGGGTCAGTGACCCTTCTTCGGAACTGACAAATATTAAAAATGTCACAGGTTATAAGCAAGTGAGGTGGGGGTTGGGCAAGAGATAACAAAGGAGAAGGTGTAGATTGGACAAGGCCACATAGCTGACCAAAAGGTCATGGAGCAAAGGCAAACAATATGTTAATGGTGTGTTGAAAGACAAAGCATTAGTACAGAAAAGGTGTTAATGGAGTGAATATTGAACAGCAGCAAGTGCAAACATGAAAACAAACAGTGGGTAAGCAAACTGAACAAACTAGGATGAAATGAAATAAATGCAAAAAAAGGTTGTAAAAAATGTAAAAAAAAAAAGGAAAAAGAAGAAAGAAAAAACAACTAAAAATGAAAGTAAAATGGGGGGCTGTCATGCTCTGAAATTATTGAACTCAATGTTCAGTCCGGCAGGCTGTAGTGTGCCTAATCGGTAGATGAGATGCTGTTCCTCGAGCTTGCGTTGATGTTCACTGGAACACTGCAGCAATCCCAGGACAGAGATGTGAGCATGAGAGCAGGGGGGAGTGTTGAAATGGCAAGCAACCGGAAGCTCAGGGTCCTGCTTGCGGACTGAGCGGAGGTGTTCCACAAAGCGGTCACCCAGTCTGCGCTTGGTCTCCCCAATGTCAAAGTTGCTTGGATCGGTGTGGAAGAGCACACAATCGCCTGCCCTCCTGAACATGGCATTGGTGACCTCCTTGATACAGTGATGCGCTGCAGATTGGGAGATTCCGCACATATCTCCAGTGGACCCTTGGAATGATCCGGGGGTGAGGAAGTTCAGAGCCACGGTGACATTCAGCGTTGCTGGCATCAGGTGTCCGCCAAGTGCCAGGGGCCTCAGCTCATCCTGCATCATGCCACATGTTTAACTGACAGCCTCCCTGGAGAGTTGCAGTCGTCAGAGGCTCTGCCGCTAAGACATCTAGAGGTAGTTCAGCCTTGGCTGGTATACCATCTCAGGAGCATAGCTTCCTCTGTGTGTCAGCGGTTGTTGCCATGCCGCTCTATAGTCTTTTCCAGCCTCCTGTTTCCTCCTGTGGGCCCCCAATATGCTGTTGCTCCCCTGCCCATTACTGGAGCTCCCTCCCTCTCTGCTCCTCCTCCTCCATTGAAGCCAGAATGAATGAGGCCCATGAGTGGTTACCTCTCCCTGAGCGCAAAGTCTCCAGTCAACATAGATGTTCCCAAACACCATCCCCCTAACCCCAATGTGTGCCCTTCAGGGAGGTGACACTGTCCCGATGCCACCCTGTTGTGAGTGCCCCACAGTGCTGAAGCTTTGATCCCCAACTCCTGACATTGTTCCCCGATGCCCCACTTCTCCATAACGTCCTGGCAAGTGACGTTAGCTGAACCGATGGCTTTCCAGTGAAGCCAACACTGAGCTCCTGTCTGCCTGTCGCCTCCTTGCACTAGGCGAGGCCCTGAAGCGCCATGGTTCTCAAATGCCCTAAAGAAAATTCAGAACTGAGAATAAACTTACTGTGTATTGGCTTGTTAATTACCTTAATTTGCTTCCCGCCTCGTGAATGTGGAAGGCCCGCCCTCCATGTCAGCCACTGACAGGAAAATCCAGAAGGAACGTCACGACATCGGACTTCCTGTCCAACATCTTCCATCCCATTATATGCCCCTCCCTGCCTCTGTTGCCAACTCAGATGGGCCCGTAAAATTCAGCCCATTAAATCTGCTTGTCTCTTCACAGATGTTGCCAGACCTGCTGAGTATTTCCTGCATTTTCTATTTTTATTTCAGGTCTCTCTATGTTGCTGCTCATGACTGGTTATTGAATCCAATATCTTTTCCTACCTAGCTCACAGCATTCAGCCTACTATTTTTATTTGTTTTTAATTTTTAAAATCATTTTGACTCCTCTTCAGACTCATGGTGGGTACAGTCCCCTGGGAGTCAGCTGCTCTTGACCCTTGACCCATCGTCCTTGCAAACTGTCCCATATGCAATAAATAAAAACAGAAGGTGCTGGAAATACTCAGCAGGTCTGGCAGCATCTGTGGATAGAGAAGCAGAGTTAACATTACAGGTCTGTGACCTTTCATCAGTCCCATCTCCAACCTCCCTTTCATCTCCAAAGACCTCGAACATGTTGTCGCCTCCCAAATCCATTCCCATCTTTCCCAGAACTCCATGTTTGAATCCCTCCAATCAGATTTCTGCCTTGCCACAGAACCAAAACAGCTCTTATCAAAGTCACAAATGACCGTGGCAAAGGCAAACTTTCCCTTAGCGTCCTTCTGGGCCTGTCTTCAGCCTTTGGTACAGTTGACCACATCATCCTTCTCCAATGCCAGCTGGGTGGGACTGCTCTCACCAGGTTCCATTCTTATTTATTTAATCATAGCCAGAGAATCACTTGCAATGGCTTCTCTTTCTGCTCCTGCACTGTTACCTCTGGTGTTCCCCCCCTCCTAGTTCTCATTTACATGCTGCCCCTCGGCGACATCCTCTGAAAGCACAGCATTAGTTTTCATCTGTATGCTGATGACACTCAGCTCTACCTCACCATAACTTCTCTCGACTCCTCCACTGTTGCTAAATTATCAGTCTCTTTATCTGACATCTAGAACGGGATAAACAGAAATTTCCTCCAATTAAAAATTGGGAAGACTGAAACCATGGTTTAAGGTCCCCCCTCCAAAATCCATTCCCTAGCTACCGACTCCATCCCTCTTTCTGGCAACAGTCTAAGATTAAGCCAGTTTGTTCGCAACCTTGGTGTCACATTTGACTCCGTGATTAACATCTGACCTCATATTCATATCATCACTCAGACCGCCTATTTTCACCTCCGTAATATCGCCTGTCTTCACCCTTGTCTCAGCTCATCTGCTGCTGAAACCATCATACATGCCTTCGTTATTCATTACCTCTAGAGTTGACTATTCCAACGCACTTCTGGCTGGTCTCCCACATTCTACTGTCAGACACCCACCAGCCAAGAATGAGGCATATTAATTTTGTCATATGAACATTGATTTGAAAACTGTTGCTGAAGTGAAGAAAGGACTAGTTCAAAACAATCACCAGGCCCCTAGTTGGAAATACATTTGCATACTAACAGACAGTGCTTGGGGAGACAAATGGGGTTATTTCCCTTATCCCATTTAACCCACAATGGACTTTGAGCACCAGGTATTATGTGTAAGAAGAGACATTCCAGGGTTGGCTAAGACCAGAGAATCCACAAACAGACGTGGTCAGACCAGCTGGTCAATGACTAGCCTGCTTCGCAACCTGTTTTTTTCTGAATTGTACAAACAGTTTGAACTGAGAGTGTCTGTTTGTCCCTGGACTGAAAAGACCTCTCCTGGCTGGCTTGCCACAGCCTCTCCTGTCTGCTCCCATCTCAAAGAATAAAGAACAAAGAAAATTACAGCACAGGAACAGGCCCTTCGGCCCTCCAAGCCTGCGCCGATCCAGATCCTCTATCTAAACCTGTCGCCTATTTTCTAAGGGTCTGTATCTCTTTGCTTCCTGCCCATTCATGTATCTGTCTAGATACATCTTAAAAGACGCTATCGTGCCCGCGTCTACCACCTCCGCTGGCAACGCGTTCCAGGCACCCACCACCCTCTGCGTAAAGAACTTTCCACGCATATCCCCCCTAAACTTTTCCCCTCTCACTTTGAACTCGTGTCCCCTTGTAATTGAATCCCCCACTCTGGGAAAAAGCTTCTTGCTATTCACCCTGTCTATACCTCTCATGATTTTGTACACCTCAATCAGGTCCCCCCTCAACCTCCGTCTTTCTAATGAAAATAATCCTAATCTACTCAACCTCTCTTCATAGCTAGCGCCCTCCATACCAGGCAACATCCTGGTGAACCTCCTCTGCACCCTCTCCAAAGCATCTACATCCTTTTGGTAATGTGGCGACCAGAACTGCACGCAGTATTCCAAATGTGGCCGAACCAAAGTCTTATACAACTGTAACATGACCTGCCAACTCTTGTACTCAATACCCCGTCCGATGAAGGAAAGCATGCCGTATGCCTTCTTGACCACTCTGTTGACCTGCGTTGCCACCTTCAGGGAACAAGGGACCAATGGACCCAAATCTCTCTGTACATCAATTTTCCCCAGGACTTTTCCATTTATTGTATAGTTCACTCTTGAATTGGATCTCCCAAAATGCATCACCTCGCATTTGCCCGGATTGAACTCCATCTGCCATTTCTCTGCCCAACTCTCCAATCTATCTATATTCTGCTGTATTCTCTGACAGTCCCCTTCACTATCTGCTACTCCACCAATCTTAGTGCCGTCTGCAAACTTGCTAATCAGACCACCTATACTTTCCTCCAAATCATTTATCTCTTTCTCAAGGAACTCCAAATCCACTGAAGACACATGAACCCCAAGAGAGAAAAGTCTCCTACAGTGAACAAGGTTTAAAAAGAATACTGGGCCTCAATGATAAGCAAGATCTACCGACAATCAAGGACTCTACAGTGAGCTCGAAGATCCGTAACAAAAACCCGCTTCAGAAATTGCCTCAAACGTTTCCACTTTATTTCTTCTGCTCTGTTTTGTCTCTATCTGCATGTGTGTATCGTGTATGCACGCTAGCGTGGGCATGTCGTGTATCTGTAGGCATTAACCAAATTAGAGTTTAAGTTACCTTTCTTCTTTAAACCTAAGAAAGCTTGTTTGTGCTGGTTTCTTTGCCTTATAATTGGAAAGCTGTGAACAAGGATTCACCAAGGGGGAGCGAAAAAGACGGTGTATTTAAAATTAAACCTTGCTACGGAAAGACCAGGTGAAGGCTGAGAGGGAACCCTAGACCCCTTTCTCATCGGGTCGTAACACTACTCTCTATAAACTTGAGGTCATCCAAAACTCTGCTGCTCGTGTCTTAGCTCGCACCAAGTCCTGTTCCCTATCACCCTTATGCTCACTGACCTACATTGACTCCCAGTAAAGCAACATCTTGATTTTAAACTTCTCATTCTTGTTTTCAAATCCCACCATGTCCTCGCCTCTCCCTATCTCTGTAATCTCTTCCAGCCACACAACCCTCCAAAATATCTCCACTCCTCTAATTCTGGCCTCTTGTGCATCCCTGATTTAATTGCTCCATCATTAGTAGCCATGCCTTTAGTTGCCGAGGCCCTAAGCTCTGGAATAGCCTCCTTACACCTCTCTGCCTCTCCTTCTCACTTTCCTCCTTCAAGACAATTCGCAAAACCTACATACGAACATATGAATTAGGAGCAGGAGTAGGCCACTCGGACCCTCGAGCCTGGTCCGCCATTCAACAAGATCATAGCTGATCTGATTGAAACCTCAAATCAACATTCCTGCCTACCCCCAATTACCTTCCACCCCCTTGCTTATCAAGAATCTATCTACCTCTGTCTTAAAAATATTTAAAGACTCTGCTTCCACTGCCTTTTGAGGAAAAGAGTTCCAAAGACTCACAACCCTCTGAGAAAAAAACATTTCTCCTCATCGCTGTCTTAAATGGGTGACACCTTATTTTTAAAATGTGACCCCTAGTTCTAGATTCTCCCACAAGAGGAAACATTCTTTCCACAGCCACCCTATCAAGACCCCTCAGGATCTTATATGCCAATCAAGTCGCCTCTTACTCTACTAAATTCCAGCGGATACAAGCCTAGCCTGTCCAACCTTTCCTCGTAAGACAGCCCACCCATTCCAGGTATTAGTCTAGTAAACCTTCTCTGAACTGCTTCCAATGCCTTTACATCCTTCCACAAGTAAGGAGACCAATACTATACACAATATTCCAGATAAGGTCTCACCAATGCCCTGTATAACTGAAGCATAACCTCCCTACTTTTGTATGAATTCTCCTCACAATAAATGATACCATCCTAAAGGCTTTCCTAATTACGTGCTGTACCTGCATACTAACCTTTTACGATTCATGCAGTAGGACACCCAGATCCCTTTGCATCTCAGAGCTCAGCAATCTCTCACCGTTTAGATAATATGCTTATTTTTTATTTTTCCTGCCAAAATGGACAATTTCACATTTTCCCACATTATACTCCATTTGCTAGATCTTTGCCCACTCACTTAATTTATCTATATCCCTTTGTAACCTCCTTATGTCCTCTTCACAACCCAATTTCCTACCCATCTTTGTGTCATCAGCAAATTTAGCAACCGTACCCTTTGGTCCCTTCATCCAAGTCATTTATATAAATTGTAGAATGTTGAGGCCCCAACACTGATCCCTGTGGCACACCACTTGTTACATCTTGTCAACAGAAAATGACCACTTTGACCAAGATTTTGGTCATCTAAGCAGATATCTCCTTTTGTGGCTCGATGTCATACTCCTTTTTATAATGCTCCTCTGAAGCGACTTGGGACATTTTATGATGTTAAAGGCGCTATATAAATGTAAGCTAATGGAATAGTGAGCAAGAAGTGGAATCTGGTTGATGTTTTTTTCACCTTTCCTAGCCTGAACATAGGATACTGAGGCAAATTATGGCATTTTACTGTTCCCCAAGCTGAGCTCAGTTCTCTTAGGCCAGACCAGATTGAAAAGAGATCTTCTGACCTTCATGGCTGAGAGCACACTGAGTAATTTTTTAAGCAACAGACCGATCAAGAAACTGTTCCTGGTTCATATTATAACGATTGCATCAACCGCTCTTCATTCTTTTCCTCTGCTTTACTGTGTGTATTAGGGTTGAAGGAATCTAACCGGTCCAAAACATAGAGGGATACCTCTTCAAAACGTCTTCCAGTATAAATTCAACTTCCTGCTTAATGAACCATAACTTCCTTATTCCTTTTGATTGAATATCACTTCCTGCATCATTTAAATCTTAGTATAACTATTAAGGATCGAAGGTCCATTTTTTGGCTTGTTAAGTTAGTTATAGGTTATTATTGGAAATGTATTTTTATTTGATGGTTTTGTTTACCATGTGATAACTTACTATGTAGTAATGGAAGAAATGGCATTCTTAAAATGAGCATGGCTCATCCTTTTATTTACCACAAGTCCCATGAAACCCACACAGAAAACTCACCCCATCTCTAAAGAGATTTAACTGACTTTTAGCTCCTTTCTTTAAAGACTTTATTGATTGATCACCATATTTTTGTGCTGCAGCAACTACATTTCAGAAATAATTATCTTTTAGTTGTTGTCAGTTGTGGTTAATCAGTTCATTTTTTAAATATCTTCTGCCAATACTGCTCAGTAACTGGTTGGTTGCTGCAGCCTAAAATCACCTCCATCAAGTAACTCATTCTCCAATTTCCCCCCACTCCTTGTAGGGAAGAGTCTCAACTCAAACCAGTGCCTCTCCATCAACTGATCAACCACCTAACATGAGGAATTTGCCACATTGTACATCACAACCTCAATTTATTATACATTAAGCAGATGAACTTACAATTCTCTTTGAACTGGAAACTTCTCCATGGGTCACTTTTTGCATCAATTGGAAAATGTTTGAATGTGGTGTAAAATTATTCACCTCATATAAAAGAAGATTGAAAGAATAATCTGATGTTTGAAATATAAATTTCCCCAGTGTATTTTGCACTGGATATTTTTTCCACGTCTATCAGCAGTAACATCTTAAGTACACAGAGCCAGCATCACAAACAGATGCTATCTAAAACATTGAAGACAATGGCACTATAGAAGAGAAAATATACAAATGCGAATGGAATTCTTTGCCAATAACATCATAATTATATCTATACAGTGCTCACTCTTCACCCATTGTCAACTTATTAAAAAGAATACACACACCAGTTAGGAAGCATTGTTAATGCTTGTTCAGCTTGTATAACCAAAGATTTCTCTGAAGCAGCAAAATCCTTATTATAGAAGCAGAGAAATTACAACAAAGAGGCACTCCATTTGTACCATAACTCTTCAACTGAAGCTATCTATTGCAATCCCATTTCTCTGCTTTTTCTCCATATTTATTTATATTCTTAATTATCAAATACTTATCCAATTCCCTTTTAAATGTTATAATCATTGTTTTAACATTCATTTGCAGTACAGGATTACTTGTCAGAATAACATTTCTTCTAACTTCCTCCTCCATTCTTCTCCTAATAATCCTCACCCATTGTTACTGATTGTTGATTAATTGAAGCAATACTTCACTACTTACTCTCTCAAAATCTTTCATAATCTTAAAAATCTCCATTAGATTTTCCCTAACCTTTGTTCCAATGAAGAAAGCCAGATTTTTTGAGCATCATGATAACCTCTCATTTGCTGCGTCATTTTAGGGAATCTTTGGTAGACCCTTTTCATGGCTCCAATATCTTTATTATTGGGTGCACAGAACTGCATATAATACTCCAACTGTGACCAAACCAAAGTTTTGTACAAATTCAACATTACTGAATTTCATATTCAAGACCCCTCTGTACAATCCAGATTCCGATTTGTCTTTTATGGCCTTTTCCACCTGCAATGCACCTTTCTTACATTACTTTGTCTTGACAATCTGAAGAAATGTTTTGCATGATATTGTGCATACGTTAAATTAAAAGACACGATGAGTTGCTGAAAAGAACACTGAAGTAACTTCAACGGCAGGGCATGTAAGCGCACTGAAGGATTGCATTGCAAAGTGACAAGAACTTCAGAAACATTTCAGCCAGGCCATCGGAGGCATATAATTAGCAAAGGTGTGCAGAAACAAAGTGCTGAGGAAGGGAAAATCAGAGGCAGATTTAATACAGGGATCTTTTGGCATACTCCAATTTGTTCAAATCTTTGTACAGAATAAACAAAAGGCTGGGTATAGATTATCTGTTTTTCTGTCTACTCACTTGGTTGAGAATTGGCAAGCTTAGACAGAAGCTAAGATGCCTAAAGTAATAACTTAAAAACGAATAGAGGTAAAGAATGCTGTAATTAAGAGTCACCATTATTCTAGTGTTATACCTGGCCATATTATTTATTTCATAAAGGCTGAAAGACCTGTTTCTGTGCTGTTATTGTCTATGTAATTCAGGTGAACAACAGACAAATTTAAAGGGAAATACTGTCCCGGTACAATAAGAAAACTACTTAATTGCAGAAGAGGCTGTGAAGAGCTCCGCAGCTGTAGTATGTCAGAGCACAGAAATACTGGCTGCACCACAGAACAGATATATGGTGGCCTGTAAGTAAAATCCAGCGATTGGGTGAGTCATAATACCAACGGTAGTGGATTGGTTTCTAAAGGCATTGTGCTCAGAAAATGTAAAAAAAACAGGGAAAATCTTTCACTTGGTCTGAATGTGAGGGCAAAGAGCGGGAAACCCCCAAAAAGCTTGGAAACTCCTGAAAAGCATGGGAAGCCCCTAAAAGTCTTGGAAACTCCTGAAAATCATGGGAAACCCCCCAAAACAGCAGGGCTACTTCCATTAAGGCAAGTAAGCCTGAAAAAACCAAAGTGACTTTATTAAAGATAGGGGAACATCCTAAAAAGCGTATTAAAACAGCAGGGAACTCTTGAAAACAACTGGGACACCTCCATTAAAGAAACTGAGCTTGAAAAAAAAACAAACATGCAGAATTTCGTAAAGAAAGGGGAACACCCTAAAAAGGCTATTGAGAATATGGATCCAAAATTGGGAATGCCTAAGAGTTTCCAGAAACAAGAGGGACCCAATCAGATTCAAAATTGGTTATCATGGAGAAAAAGGTTCCTAAAGTTTAGAATCAGTTTGCAACTCTATACAAAATCTGAAGTGGAACAAGTGAACACTTTTCTATATTCAGTAGGTCTGGTCGCGAATGATGTAATTGTCCGACAAGGGATAAACAAGGCTACTGATAAATTCGAAGAGGTACTCTAAGCCTTTGATTAATAATCTCCGTACCAATAAAATCTTGGAACGAGCCAAATTTAATAAGTGGGTGCAGATGATTGACGAATCTGTAGACTCCTGTATTAATTACCTGTATAGATTGACAGAAGGTTGTGAATGCTGCGAATTAAAGGCAGAACTAATCAGAGACAGGATAGTCATCGGCATAGCGGATGAATCCTTGTCAGACCTGTTGCAATCCAAGGAAGACCTTACACTGGAAAAGGTCATTCAAATTGTAAGGCAGGCCAAAGTTTGAAAACATAATAGGGACATCCTATGAGCTGATGACAAGCCGTAATGAGAAGGAGTCCAACGCCCGTAGAGCTGGTTAAGCCAAAGCCAGGGAAGCACTTTGAGGAGCAGAAAAAACATACAGGTGAAAAGGCGCATGAAATAGGAAAACCTTGCCAACGTTGTAGAGCTAAGAAGACCCACAGACGAAAGCAGTGCCCAGCAAGTAAAGCTGAGTGCTTTAGGTGTGGAAAAACTATACACTATGGGAAGATGTGCCACAGCAAAATTTCTTCGCTTGAAAGTACAAAGCCGAGCACCTTCACGCAAAGAGCAGTGAATCAAGTACAGCAATATCCACAAGAGAAAGAACCAGGATATTTCTTGGGAGAAATCAGTAATCCAGACCAAGGTTCTGGACAGCAGACATCTATGTGAATGGACACCTCACGAATTTCAAGCTTGACACAGGGGCTAGTGTCACAGTATTGCCTGACCAAGAGCAATGTGGAGAGACATCACCTGCAACCAACAGATATACAGTTTGAATGGTCCAGGTGGGATTCAACTGCGAGTAAAAGGCAAACTCCAAGCAACTCTTCAACATAAAGGAAGGAAACTGGTAGAGACCTTATACATCATATACAATCAAGAATTTTCTTTACTGAGCAGAAATGCATGCTGTCACGAACACGTGCTATGCTGAATAATGATTTTTTAAATCTATCTGCCAAAAACCCGAATTAAAATTTTACAGAAGGTGACTGCTAGCAGCTAAAATGGCCGCCAAAATTTGCATCAAAATCCCTTACATTCCAATGCATCAAGAGGGAGTCAAATTGTCTGGCCAGTCCCCTCCAGAACAATGACTTGGGAAGTTTAGAGTGCATCACGTGACCAGTCCCCATTAACAAGACATTTAAAGGCAAACACATGGGACATTAAACTGGTGGAGACAAATAATTCAATGGCAATCAATTGAACAATGGGACCCTGATTGAAAGAAGGGAATTCCTCGACATGAATTAATGAAGTTGCAAGAGGAGATACACACTGAGCCATCATGTGACAGGCCCACCATCTCTGTGTTTTAAGCTGAGTTCTTTCTCTCTGCAGCAGAGAAGCAACTGAACACTGATCAAAAGAGACCGAAGTGGGGTCCCGCTCTCTCCCCCAAGTCCATCTGGCAAGTTTTGAACCCTGCTTGCTGGCTGTAACCACCTAAGCCTATTACTGCGGCAGACAGAGACCCCGTGAAGGAATTCATCCACATCGCTGTTTCCAGGAGGACCACTGAGGCTGCTGGTCACACTTACAAGCCAGAAGGCTCAGGACTACCGTGTTCAACTGGAAGCCAACTGAGTCACCAAACTCCACAGTTTGTGTACCCCTTTATATTGCTCCAGACTCTAATCTGGCCCATCTATCCTTCCCACTCTAACCTAACTGTCTGTGTCTGTGACCCTCGAGTGTGTGTGTGAAAGTTGGAGCATAGTTTATAATTTTACTTAGATCAGTTTAAGTACAATAAAGCTAACCCCTTTCTTAGTTAAACTCAAGGAAACCTGTCCAATTGGTTCTTTTATGATCATAGCACGTAAATCGTGAAACATTCACTGAATTAGCAAGTACATTCACTTCAAAAAAAAAACCCTGTTGCGGTCAAATAAGGAGAGGGACAAGAGGGGAGCCCTTCGACCCTCCACACCTGATCGTAACAATGCTTACAACTGCTGTTGAATTAAAAATGTTGCCAGAGTCAAACAAACAAAGGTAAACAATTCCTTCCAATCGTCAGCCAATGCGTTATCGAGGGCAACTATAGATCATCCATCACAGGAAGATGTGAATTTCATTTCGTAGGTGATATAGGCCGGAATTTTACGCCCCCCCCCAAAAGAGCAGGATGGTGGTGGTGGGGAGGGGGGGGGGGACATAAAATGGAGTGGGAGACTTGGTGGGCCTTTCCCAACCCACTCCCACCTCCGTCGCCATTGTACGCAGGGCCTCCACCCGCCGCCACGGGGATTTTACTGTTGGCAAGTGGGCGGCCCAAGTCCGAGAAAAGCTGCCTGTTAAAGTAGGTGGCTATCCGATGGCCGGGTGGGGGGGCCCGCCTGATCAGGCACCCTGTGCCCGACGGAGAGCGGCCCCTGATGCCCCAACCACCCCCAACGCCCAACACGCTCCCCCATTCCCCCCAGTCGACCCCCTCACCCCGATTCGCTGCAGCCCGACTGATTGCCCCCAGCGAGGCACCAAAAACTTACCCGTTCTCCAGGCCTCCCTGACAGCTTCAGTCGGATTGCAATCCCAGCAGTGGCCACTGCTCCCACTGGTGCTCCTGGGACTAAGAACTGCAGGCCCGCTGAAGGACCAGCAGCTCCATTAGGCGGGACTTGCTGCCTCAATGAGGTGGAAGTCCCGCCTCAGACAATTAGGACCTGGGGACCGAAAATTGTGGTTTGGATCCCCAGGCCAGGCGTAGGCGAGATCACCACCGACTTTTTGGTCAGTGGACGGCTCCCATCCAATGAGCGTAAAATTCAATCCACAGAGTCATACTTGCAACACACAGTGCAAAGTTGGCCAGAAAGCATGCAGAAGTTACAAGAAATATGACAAGCACAGAAGAATGACCAAGAGTGCATTTGCATTAGACAATATTGTACACATGGGTGGCCACAAGAAAGTCCAGGAGGGAGAACAATGAAGACGCTCCATGAGTATAGGAAATACTTTCCCATAATTGATGACTTATTAGTTTACAACAACAGAATTGTTATTCCTACTTCAATGAAATCCGATATCTTAGATCAATTACACACCTAGGCCATTTGGGTATAACCAAGTGCAGAGCGAGAGCACAATCTTTGGAATGGTGGTCTGGGATATCGAAGGATATTGAGACCATGATCAATAACTGTTAGACGTGTGTGATACAGAGGCCAGAACGGCTGTTGACTACCCAATTTCCAACTAGACCTTGCCAAAGGCTAGGCATGGATTTATTCATGTTTGCTGGGAAGTCATATTTCATCATTCTCGACTACTTTTCCAGGTGGATAAAATATCCAGGTCTGACAATTACATTCTACAACCACTGAGGTTGTTATCAGAATCCTTACAGATATTTTCGCAACACATGGGATTCCTGATGAAATATTATCAGACAACGGATCTGAGGTCGTAAATGAATGTTTTACCCAGTTTCCCATGAAGATGGGCTTTCAGCATCTTATGAGCTCATCGAGGTATCCACAATCCAATGGCGAGACAGAATGACGTCTAAGAACCATAAAATCTTTACTCAAGAAAAATGAAGATCTTCCTATCTCACTCCTAGTTTATCATTCAATGCCACTGCTGTGCCGATTATCACCAGCAGAAATACTAATAGGAAGGAAGTTAAGAACACAGCTTCCAGTATTGCCTCAACAATTAATGCCTGGATTGAAGACTCAAGACTATGAGAAAGTTCAAGAAAGAGAAAACTCCTACAGAAGGAAGCAAACCCAAAATTACAATAGGGGACTTTGAGTGAGAAGCTTACCCAAATTAAACAATGGTCAAAAATATGGTGGCTACAAAAGCAAATCAGAGGCTAGGTATTCTGCAGTGAGTAACTTACCTCCTGACTCCCCAGAGTCTTTCCACCATCTACAAGACTCAATTCAGGAGTGTGATGGAATACTCTCCATTTGCCTGCCTGTGCATAGGAACATAGGAGTAGGGCATTCAGCCTGTTGAGCCTGCTCCACCATTCAATTAAAACATGGCTGATTATCTACCTCAACACCACTTTCCCGGGTTCTCTCCATATCCCTTGATGTCATTAGTATCCAGAAATCTATCAATTTCTGTCTTGAACATGCTCAATGATTGAGCTTCTACAGTCCTCTAGGGTAGAGAATTCCACAGATTCATCACCCTCTGAATAAAGAAATTCCTCTTCATCTCAGTCTTAAACGGCCTGGCCCTTATTGTGAGACTATGTCCCCTTGTTCTGGACTCACCAGACAGATGAAACATCCTGTCCACATTTACCCTGTCATGCCCTGTAAGAATTTTGTAAGTTTCAATGCGACCACCTCTCATTCTTTGAAACTCTAGAGAATACAGGCCCAGTTTTGGCAATCTCTCCTCATAAGACAATCCTGCCATCCCCGGTGAACCTCTGTTGCACTCCCTTTGTGGCAACTATATCCTTCCTTAGATAAGGAGACCAAAACTGTACACAATACTTCAGGTGCAGTCTCACCAGGACTTTATACAGTTGCAGCAATATATCTTTACTCCTGTACTCAAATCCCCTTACAATGAAGGCCAACATACCATTTGCCTTCTTAATTACTTGCCGCACATGCATACTAGCTTTTAGTGACTCATGAACAAGGGCGCCCTGGTCTCTTGGGACATCAACACTTCCCAACCTCTCACATTTAAGAAATACTCTGCCTTTTTGTTTTTTTCTATCAAAGTGGATAACTTCACACATTTACATTATATTCCATCTGCCATGTTCTTGCCCATTCACTTAGCCTGTCCAAATCCCCTTGAAGCCTCCTTGCATCCTCCTCACAACTTACATTTCCACCTAGTTTTGCGTCATCAGCAAATTGGAAATATTACAATTGGCTCCCATATTCAAATCATTTATATATATTGTGAACAGCTGTGACCCAGCATTGATCCTTGTGGTACCCCACAAATAACAGCCTGCCATTGTAAGAATGACTCATTTATTCCGACTCTCTGCTTTCTGTCTGTTAACCAATTCACAATCCATTGCAGTATATTATCCCCAATCCCATGTGCTCTAATTTTGTTTACTAACCTCCTGTGTGGGACCTTATCAAAAGCCTTCTGAAAATCCAAATACACCACATCCACTGGTTCTCCTTTATCTATGCTACAATAAGATCCTCAAAAAACTCCAACAGATTTGTCAGACATGATTTTCCTTTCACAAATCCATGTTGACACTGCCCAATCATATCATTATTTTCCAAGTGTCCAGTTATTTCATCCTTCATAGATTCTAACATTTTTCCTATTACTAATGTCAAACTAATAGGTCTGTAGTTAGCAGTTTTCTATCTCGCTCCCTTCTTAAATAGTGGAGTAACATTTGCCACTTTCCAGTCTGCAGGAACCCTTCCAGAATCTATAGAATTTTGAAAGATAACCACCAATGCATCCATTATCTCTATAGCCACCTCCTTCAATACTCTGGGATGTATCTTATCCAGGGGATTTATCAACTTTCAAACCAATTAATTTTTCAATTACTACCTCTTTATTGATACCAATTACTTTCAATTCATCATTTTTACAAGTCTCTTGGTTCCCTAGTATTTCTGGGAGATTTTCTGTGTCTGCCTCCATGAAGACAGACACAAAGTAATTTTTTAGTCTCGCTGCCATTTCCTCATTCTCCACCACAAACTCTCCCGTATCCACTTGCAATGGACCCACATTCGTCCTTGCTAATTGTTTCCTTTTCTCATAACTAAAGAAGCTTTCACATTCCGCTTTTATGTTCATAGCTAGCTTGCATTCATAATCTCTTTTCCCTTTCTTTATCAGTTTCTTGGTCCTCCTCTGTTGGACTCTTAATTGTTCCCAATCCTCTGGCTTACCACTTTTTCTGGTGACCTGATAAGCCACTTCCTTTGACCTAATGCAATCTTTAACTTTTTTTGTTAGCCACAGTTGATTTACCTTTCCTGTTAGCTTTTTGAGTGTTAGAGGAATGAACATTTGTTGTAAACCATGTAATACTTCTTTAAATATTAGCCATTGCCTGTCTACCATCAAATCTTTTAATGTATTTTCCCAATCCACCATAGCCAACTTGCCCCTTAGACGTTCATAGTTTCCTTTGTTCAGATTTAAGACCCTAGGTTCAGAATGAAATATTTCTCTTTCAAACTTAGTGTAGAATTCCATCATATTGTGATCACTATTTCCTAATGGCTTTTTTAGAGCACGGTTATTAATTAGCCCTTTCTCATTACATAATACTTAATCTAAAATAGCCAGATCCCTTGTTGGTTCTTCAACATACTGCTCCAGAAGCCCATCTCGACCATATTCCAGGAATTCATCCTCCACGGCCTTCGTGTTAATTAGGTTTACTCAATCTATATGTTAATTGAAGTCGCCCATTATTACTATATTGCCCATGCCACAAGCAGCTGTAATTTCCTGTTTTATACCATGCTCAACATTACCACGACAGTTTGGTAGCCTATAAGCAACATCCACCAATATTTTCTGCCCCTTGCTGTTTCTTATCTCCACCCAAACTGATTCTAAATTTTCCTCCTTCGATCTAAAGATCCTCTCTCACTAATGTACTGATCTCAACCCTTATTAACAGTGCTATGCCACTTCCTTTTCCCCTCCGCCTATCCCTCCTAAATGATGAATATCCCTGAATATTCAGTCTCCAGTCCTGGTCACCCTGTAACCACGTCTCCGTAATGGCAATTAAATCATACCCATTTACCTCCATTTGTGCCTTTAAATCATCTACCTTGTTGCGAATGTTGCATGCATTCAGATAGAGTGCCCAGAATTTTGTCTTAACATTATTCCTCATTCCAATCCTATTTGATGTCACATTTGTCTCGTCTGCCTTCCAATTTTGCTGACTACTTTTCTATTTCCCGTTACCAGTTTTACTTCCCTCCAATCCCATCACACTGACAATTTAGTTTAAACCCTTCCCCAAACGCACTAGCAAATCTCCCTGTGAGGATGTTAGTCTCGGTCCTGCTAAGGCACAACCCGTCCATCTTGTACAGGTCCCACCTACCCCAGAACAGATCCCAATGCCTCAGAAATCTGATGCCCTCCTTCCTGCACCAATTCTCCAGCCACGTGTTAAATCACTTAATCCTCCTATTCTTATGGTCACTAGCACGTGGCACTGGGAGTAAATCTGAGAGTACTGCTTTTTAATTTCTTTCCTAACTCCTTAAAAGCTGCTTTTAGGACCTCATCCCTTTTCTTACCTATGTCATTGGTGCCAATGTGGACCACGACCTCTAGCTGTTCACCCTCCCCCAGAAGAACTTCCTGCAGTCATTCTGTAACATCCTTGACCCTGGCATCAGGGAGGCAATATACCACCCTTGTGTCACGGCTGCGGCTGCAGAAACGCCTGTCTGTTCCTCTAATTTATGAATCCCCTATCACTACTGCTCTTCCACTCTTCTTCCTCCCCTCCTGTGCAGCTATGCCACCCGTGGTGCCATGGACTTCGCTCTTGCTGCACTCTTCTGAGGAACCACCAGTATCCAAAATGGAAAACCGGGTAGTAAGTGAGATTGACTCAGGGGACTCCTGCACCACCTGCCTGGTTCTCTTAGATTGCCTGGTGGGCACCCATTACCCCGTGCCTGCGGTGTGACTACCTCCCTAAACATGCTATCCACCTAGTACTCTGCCTTGGGGATGCACCGCAGTGACTCCAGCCGTCGCTTGAGTTCTGAAACCCTGAGCTCAAGCTTCAGCAGCTCGTGACATTTCCTGCAGATGTGTTTGGCAAGGACACATGGGGCTGGATTTTAGGAGCCCGCTGCCGATCTAGGTGGCAAGTTCACAAAAATGGCGGCCCACGCAAAGAGCTGCTGCAATCTCAAGCACGGCAATTCATTTAAATAGCCGAGGTGGCCCACCGCCCCCTTGCTCAATTACCCGGTCCCAGGCAATAACATCAGCTACCTGTGTGTAGGCGCTGGTGCCGTTTTAACAACACTGCCAGCATATTTAAATGTGAATTTAAATTCACATTAAAAAGAAATAGCCCCCAAAATTAAATATATTTCTTATGCCCCTTTCTCATCCCTAAATAACAATTGCAATAGATATTTTCCCTTTCCCCCCCCCCTCCCAAAACACTTATCTCTAACATCTGAACTTCATTCCGCCAAACTGCACAAAGTTTTTTTCATTGTTCGTTCCTGGGATGTGGGCGTCGCTGGCCAGGCCAGCATTTATTGCCCATCCCTAATTGCCCTTGAGAAGGTGGTAGTGAGCTGCCTTCTTGAACCACTGCAGTCCATGTACGGTAGGGATACCCACAGTTCTGTTGGGAAGGGAGTTCTAAGATTTTGACCCAGCGACAGTGAAGGAACTGCGATATAGTTCCAAGTCAGGATGGTGTGTGGCTTGGAGGGGAACTTGTAGGTGGTGGTGTTCCCATGCATCTGCTGCACTTGTCCTTCTAGGTGGAAGAGGTCGCGGGTTTGGAAGGTGCTATCTAAGGAGCCTTGGTACGTTGCTGCAGTGCATCTTGTAGATGGCACACACTGCTGCCAATGTGCGTTGGTGGTGGAGTGAATGAATGTTTGTAGATGGGGTACCAATCAAGTGGGCTGCTTTGTCCTGGATGGTGACAAGCTTCTTGAGTGTTGTTGGAGCTGCACCCATCCAGGCAAGTGCAGAGTATTCCATCACATTCCTGACTTGTGCCTTGTGGATGGACGACAGGCTTTGGGGAGTCAGGTGATGAGTTACTTGCCGCAGGATACCTGGTCTCTGACCTGCTCTTGCAGTCACGGTATTCATATGGCTACTCCAGTTCAGTTTCTGGTCAATGGTAACCCCCAGGATGTTGACAGTGGGGGATTCAGTGATCATAATGCCATTGAATGTCAAGGGGAGATGCTTAGATTCTCTCTTGTTGGAGATAATCATTGCCTGGCATTTGTGTGAAGCAAATGTTACTTTCTACTTATCAGCCCAAGCCTGGATATTGTCCAGGTCTTGCACCATTTCCACATGAACTGCTTCATTATCTGAGGAGTCACGAATGGTGCTGAACATTGTGCAATCATCAGCAAACATCCTCACTTCTGATCTTATGATTGAAGGAAGGTCATTGATGAAGCAGCTGAAGATGGTTGGGCCTAGGACATTATCCTGAGAAACTCCTGCTGTGATGTCCTGGAGATCAGATGATTGACTTCCAACTACCACAACCATTTTCCTTTGCTCTAGGTATGACTCCAACCAGTGGAGAATTTTCCCCCTGATTCCTACTGACTCCAGTTTCACGAGGGCTCCTTGATGCCATACTCAGTCAAATGCTGCCTTGATGTCAAGGGCAGTCACTCTCACCTCACCTCTTGAGTTCAGCTCTTTTGTCCATGTTTGAGCCAAGGCTATAATGAGGTCAGGAGCTGAGTGGCCCTGGTGGAACCCAAACTGAATGTCAGTGAGCAGGTCATTGCTAACCAAGTGCTGCTTGATAGCACTGTTGATGACACCTTCCATCACTTTATTGATGATTGAGAGTAGACTGATGGGGGCAGTAATTGGCCGGGTTGGAGTTGCCCTGCTTTTTGTGTACAGGACATACCTGGGCAATTTTCCACATTGCTGGGTAGATGCCAATGTTATAGCTATACTGGAACAGCTTGGCTAGGGGAGCGACAAATTCTGGAGCACAGGTCTTCAGTATTATTGCTGGTTTAAGGTTCAGCCCTTCCCACCATCCCCTGCACCCAATACGTATATTTGACCCCGTTCCCCCCCACCCACCCTGCACCGATAAACTTACTTCCTCCCCCCTCCCCACCAGTGTCACGCCTTGTTTCCCCAGACAGGGATCTGAAGGCTCAAGAGTGCCGGCTGCTGCGCCAAAGATCACGGCAGGCACTCACGATCTCAGGTAGCTGTATTTAAATGTATTCATTTTGTGGATTTGAACGTTAACTGTGGTGCCGTTGCCCAGCAGTGGGGCGCGCTCCCATAGAGCCTCGCTACCGCCAGCAAGATCAGCCAGTCCCTGCTGGAGTCGAGGTCTGTGGCAGGCCTCATCCGGAGTCATCTTCAGCAGCAACCCCCCATTCCCACCCCCACCGCCACAGATCACGACATCGAGGGCTTCTTAGAATCCAGCCCATAGTGTGTCCACAACTTCCCACAAACCACAGGAGGCACATTCCACTCAGCCAAGCCACCCTGCCATACCTTAACTTTACAAACTATTTATTGTTAGTGTAATAAGTATAATAAGTAGAATAACTTACCAGATACTCGCCAATCAGCATCTTCCCCTGCACCGAAGTAAGAATCAAATAGTGGAGGCTGAAAAGGCAGAAAAAGAAAAGAAAATGACAAAGGACCACCTACTTCCCCTCTTCACTGAACTCCCTCACACACCAACTCACAGCTTCACACTCTGTCCTAGCAGCACTTTCTAATTAGTAATTGGTGATAAATTACACCAACTAAAACCCTAGTAATACTAATTTTACCACTTATAAGGTAGCTATTTGAGGGTTAAAAAAGAACTACTTTTTTCTGATTTTCCAGCTATTTACAGGCACTCTTTAATAGCAGTTACTCACCAACCAACCAGCTTACAGCTTCTCCGTGATATCACTGTTCGGTTTTTTTTCACTCTCTCTTCAAACCCAGCACATGCCGACGTCCAGCCAGCCTGCCTCTCCGGTACGATTCCTCCCAAGTCCGCTGCCTCTCCCATCTCCCTATTAAGTGCAGGCCCTGACCCTCGGTCTTGATTTATTGCTCCCTCTCTGGTGCAATTCCTCCCAGATCTGCTGCCTCCCCGGCCTTCCAGGGAAGTGTGGACTTTGAACCTCGGTCTTGATTTATGGGTGCTTCTCCGGGTGCGATTTCTCCCAGGTCCACTCCTTCTCTGGTCTTCTATATATTGATAGATTAAGTGAATATGCAAAACTGTGGCAAATGGATTTCAATGTAGGCAAATGTGAGGTCATCCACTTTGGATCTAAAAAGGATAGAACAGGATACTTTCGAAATGGTGAAAAGCTAGAAACAGTGGAGGATCAAAGTGACTTGGCGGTCTAGATACACAGATCATTAAAATATCATGAACAGGCACAGAAAATAATCAAAAAGGCTAATGGAATGCTGGCCTTTATATTTAGAGGACTAGAACACAAGATGTAGCAGTCATACTTCAACTATAGAAAGCCCTGGTCAGACCACATCTGAAGTATTGTGAGCAGTTCTGGCCACCCTAGATTATTTGCTCAACTCCTGATATGAGGCTTGAGGTGGCTAGAGCATTGGGGAGAATAGGATTACAGGCAGATGTTTCTTCATTTGTATTTGTCTTTTAGAACAGTATTACATAGAATTACATGGAGTATACAGCACAGAAACAGGCTGTGTTTATACTCCACACAAATCTCCTCCTGTTCCATCTACCTCATCTCAGCCATTCTGTTCCTTTTTCTCTAGTGTACTGCCCTAGTTTTCTTTTGAAATCATCTAAGCTATTTCCCTCAACTACTTCCTGTGGTAACAAGTCCCATATTCTAACCACTCTCTGAGTAACGAAATTTCTCCTTATTTCCCTTTTGGATTTATTCATAATTATCTTGTATTTATGACCCCTTATTTTGGATTCTCCTGCAAATGGAAACATCCACTCCACATCTACCCTACCCAACTCATTCAGAATTTTAAAGACCTCTATCAGGTCCCCTCTAAGTTTTCTTTTTAAGTCCCATTCACCCATCACCCCTGTCCAGTCCGGCAATGCCTTAATTTTAAATTCTCATCCTCACCCCTCCCAAACTCTGTAATCTCCTCCAGCCCCACAACCCTCTCAGATCACTGCTGTCCTCCAGTTCTGGCCTCTTGCTGTACCATTGGCATCTGTGCTTTCAGCTGCCCTATGCCCTAAGCTTTGGAATTTTCACCCTAAACCTTTCTACCTCTCTATCCTCCTTTAAGGCACTCCTTAAAACCTACTTCTTTGACCAAGCATTTGGTCATCTGTCCTAATATCTCCTTAAGTGACTCTGTGTTATCCTCCAGAAAGCCAGGCAGTAAAGGATAAAACTGGAGCCAATCTTTACACCCTTTTATAAGCATTTATTTCCAGAGATACCTATGATAAACATGTACCTCCTCACCCAACAGCCATAGTTTCAGTCTGTTCCTTTTTATAGAGGCGCAAGTGAATCCCCAGTTACTGCCCACCACCTGCATACAATTAAATACAATTAATATACAATTAACATCAGTGTCAAATGTTGTTTGCTAATGCTCTTGTGAAGTACCTTGGGATGTTTTATTATCTTAAGATGCTATATAAATGCAAGTTGTTGTTCTCTTTTCTAAAAGGTAAAGCCCCAATCTTTTCAACCTTTGCCGATAGCGACAATCTTTCAGTTCAGGCAACATCCTTTTAATCATTTTAAATATCTTTTGCACTTTCTCCAGTGCTTCTGTGTCCTTTTGATAGTATGCGGAATAGAAAATGGCTCCTTCTATCTCACTGTTATTCCTGTTCCTTCACTGTTAGTTTTGTCAATTCACTATTACTGCCATTATTTCACTATTACAAAGGGCGTTTAAAAGAATGACTGATGCTCTGAAGAGCAGACACACTGCATTTACACTTGTTTTACTGAAATTTACCAGCAGTTGGACCAATAATGACTGCCCTACATTCCTCCTCTACTTTGGGTGTTGTGATTGCGGTCAAAGGATTGATGGTGGCGAATGGAAACTAATTGCACAAGAATTAAAACTCTAACTCAAACCTGACTGAACACAGTGCTTGAATCAACCAAATTTGTATTTTGGACAAAGACCCCAACAACAAATCATGGGGATAGACTCCATACCAGTTACTTCATTGTTACAGGAAAATTTCAAAGAATGAATGAGCTTTAAAAGTAAATGCAATAAATCAGCACTAATCAGAATTGCTGCCACACACAAAACACAGCTATCACTGAGTTATTATTTCGACAAGCCTTTTAACCTCACCGTCAATTCATCTGTTGTTGAGTCAGTCTATCAGTCACTCATATCCACAGAAATAACTCCAATAAAACCCTTATATTTGTCTAAATTATAATCTTTAGAACTATTTCCTCAAATTTATATATTTTTTCTTCTCCCTTTGCATCAAATGTTAGTCCAAAAATCAGAAAATTAACTTTCTGTGGGCTTTTGTCAAATACCACTCTGTAACTGGCTACAAAGAAGTACTTAACAGTAGCTTGTGATGATTCAACGCAAGCTCAAGGAACAGCACTCATCTTCCAATTAGGCACTTTACAGTGAGTTTAGCAATTTCAGACCATGAGCTGGTCTTAAACTTATTTTTCATGTTTATGCTTTTGGACAGAGCAGTTCATTATTTGCCATCAACACTCTCTCTGGATAAATGCTTTGTCTTTTACTACAACTATTTCCACTTTTTATTCCAAGACATCTGTGTCATTTAATCGCTCCTGCCCGCTGCCCTATTACCTTCTCTTTTGTTCTTCTTTCCACCCCACTTCTCTCTTTCACCTTGCTCAAAACCTATTATTTAGAAACATAGAAAAATAGGAGCAGGAGTCGGCCATTCGGCCCTCCGAGCCTGCTCCGCCATTCAATACGATCATGGCTGATCATCCAAACTCAGTAACCTGTTCCTGCTTTCTCCCCATTTCCCTTGATCCCATTAGCCCTAAGAACTATATCTAACTCTTTCTTGAATATATTTAATGATTTGGCCTCAACTGCTTTCCGTGGTAGAGAATTCCACAGGTTCACCACTCTCTGGGTGAAGAAATCCCTCCTCATCTCAGTCCTAAATGGCTTACCCCTTATCCTTAGATTGTGACCCGTGGTCCTGGACTCCCCTGCCATTGGGAACATCCTTCCTGCATCTAGTCTGTCCAGTCCTGTTAGAATTTTGTAGGTTTCTATGAGATCCCCTCTCATTCTTCTAAACTCTAGCGAATACAAGCCTAATCGACCCAATCTCTCTTCATATTTGAGGAACCTTCTAAGAAATCATCCCTCCTTACTGCAGTAATTGACTCCTTGATCAACAGTGCAATTCCACCTCCTCTTTTACACACCCCACTACTGCCCCTCCCTGCCCCCACCCCCCCCCACTCCTCCCATCACGCCTGAAGATTCTATATCCTGGAATATTGAGTTGCCAGTCCTGCCCTTCCCTAAACCATGTCTCTGTGATAGTAATAATAGTAAGCTGTTACTCACATTTTCTTCCTTGTTAGAATGAGTGAAAACAAGAATTTTATCTCCTACATTCCAAGTACGTTCCCTTCCCTAGTATTGCTCACCTTCAGATGAGGAATAAAACAAACCACCACATTAGTCACACACTGAAATCGGCCCTCTAATCAGGAAAGGTACTGAAAATGCCATTCCCATAAAACAGGTTAATATAAAACATTGACAGAGAACTAGGTTTTGAGCAGGTGAGGTTGATGTAAAAGAAAGAGCACTTGTATGAGTAAATCTTGATTTCCCATGTTGTTTCAGTCCACAGAATATTATTACTACTGTCAGTTACTGGGGGGAAAATGTTGGGCTAAGTCTTTGCCTTCAAAGCTCCCAATGTATTTTCACAAGCCAAGAGCACAATTTGGGAATTCAGCCGTGCACTGTCCCCTCCTTCTACACCCCAATATATTATTCCATTAATTTTAAAGATGAAAGTTTACTTTGTCATGTTATCTTCATTATACCAGTCCTTTTGTCTGTTCTGTCACTTATATTGTGGCCATGAGATCTGCCTGTCAATTTTTTTGTTATTATTAGTTAATTGTTTAAGTGTTTGTTTTGATCCTTTCTAACCAGTTATTTTCTATGCTAAATGTACTATAGAAAGGCATTTTTCAAATCTTTGCCAATTTTGATGAATGCTCATTGACCTGAAACATTGAACTCTGTTTCTCTCTCCACAGATGCTGCCAGAACTGCTGAGTATTTCCAGCACCTTCTGTTTTTATTATAAAATGAAACATACCATTTTATTCTTGGCTAGGCCTTATTTAGAATACTGTGCCCAGCTTTCGTCCCCTCACATGGTGGGTGATATTGAGACTTTGGAAAAGTTTCCGAGGAGGCTACAAGATTAATTCCAAATTTAAAATGCCTTTATACCCAGATAAGATTGAAGATCTGATTCTATATACTTTACAGAATTGTAGATTCGGGTGATTTGATTGAGGTCTACAAAATAATGAAAGGGCTAGATTGTGTGCATATTGAGAAATTATTTCAATTTGATGAGTTGGGGAGGACCAGGGCACATGTGTAGAATTAACACAAGGTAAGAAATAGGTTAGGTCTTAGGTGGTTCTTTTCCCAGAGAATAGTAGACCTGTGGAACAAGTTACTGCTTTGTTTGCTGAGGGCTTATTCACCTTCAAGAGAGGCTGGACCCATTTCTTCATGAGGTGGAGAATGCATCATACAAGGGGTAGCTATGAAATAATAAAAGACATAGTTGATGTAACCCTAGGACTAGTATCATTTGCCTAGAGGGAACATTAAGGAATCTCCAGTCATTTTTTCCCTGATTGGTTTACGGTTTTGGACCTAGTTCTTTGCCCAGAAGATTACATGGCACCTAGGGAGTAAGAAATCTCATGACAGGATGCATCAAGCATCACCTTTGTACAGGACAGGCTAGATGGAACAGCAGCATGACCCTGAGCTTATGGTTGCTGGCCATTTCAAGACACCCCCCTACTCTCATGCCCACATTTCTGTCCTTCGCCTGCTGCAGTGTTCCAGTGAACATCAACGCAAGCTCGAGGAGCAGCACCTGATCTTTTGATTAGGCACTCTACATCCTTGGGACTCAATCTTGAGTTCAACAATTTCAGAGCATGACCGGCCTTTTTTCTATTTTTTATTATTTTATTTTAACCATGTGCTGCTCATTACTCTGCCATTAACATTCTCTCTGGTCTAATACTTTGTCTTTTACCACCAGCATTAACAAGCTCTTTGTCTTTGTCCCATGACAGCTTTGTTATTTAACCTCTCCTGCCCTCTGCCCTATCACACAGCTTCCCATTTGCTCTTTTCCCCACCAAACCTCTCCCCTCACTTGCTTAAAACCTAATTCAATTCTAACCTTTGATCGTTCCGATGAAAGGTCACAGACCCAAAATGTTAACTCTGTTTCTCTCTCCACAGATGCTGCCTGACCTGCTGAGTATTTCCAGCATTTTCTGTTTTTATTTCAGATTTCTAACATCTGCAGTATTTTGCTTTTATATATAGCTGGTCTATTCCTGTTGGAATTTTTTGTATACTTAGATGTGCCTATTTCTCTATGTACAATGGATAATCTAGAATCCACATGGAAAATAACTACACATTAGAGTGATCCCAAATTCCAAGTAATAAGAAAACAAAAAATAAGAACAACTGGTGACACTGGAAATCTGAAACTCAAACAGATGATGGGTTAACTATTTTTCCTTTCTTGACAGATGATGCCAGACTTGGAATGTTTTCTCCACATTTTCTGCTTTTGTTACTTGTATCAAGGGTTAGACCTGCAAAGACTCATGGACTATCTCTCCCATGCCTGTAATTTGTTCTCCTTGACTATAAGCATCAAGGAAACCATGGTCATAGAACCAGGTGTTGCATCTCTGCCCCTGATCACACTAAATAACACCCCACTGGAAGTGGTGAGCAAATTCTGCTACCTTGGTTCCACAGTAACAGACAATCTGTTCCTTGATGCAGAGCTCGTTACATGCATAGGGAAAGCAGCTACCACCATTGACAAACTCGTGAAATGCACATGGGATAACACCAAACTGACCCTTAGGACCAAACTAATTGTTTATAAGGCCTGTGTTCTCAGCACCTTGCTGTATGGCTGTGAAACATGGGTGACTTACAGCTACCAGGAAAAGAAGCGCAATAATTTCTATCTTCGCTGCCTGAGGCACATTATGGATATATCCTGGCAGGACAAAATCACAAATGTGGCAGTCCTCTCAAAGGCAGGGCTCCTAAGGCACTAATCAAACAGATGCAGCTTTGGTGGATCGGACATATCCACAGGATGGAAGATGGTCGCATACCCAAGGACATTCTGTATGGTGAGGTATCCGGGGCCAAACAACCAGTGGGGCACCCAAACCTCTGCTTCAAGGATGCTTGTAAGCATGACTTGAAGGCCCTAAATGTTGACCATCACACCTGGGAGTCACTAGCTGGCGAAAGAGGGAAATGGTGACACATCCTGTGGACTGGTGTGAACTATCACGACGACCAGTGAGTATTGTAGTGTCATGTGGTATATTGGACATTGGGTTGTTACTGGATTAATATGCTAATCATACTATGTACCTGTTCACAGGAAGTGATGCAACACCATGTGTGTGAATCCCTTCTGTATAGTCTTGGAAGATGTAAGCCGTAGCATTAAGACTTGTTTCAATAAAGCTCTCGCTTCTTTTAACCGATCCAACTCTTTAGATATTCTGTATTAAACTAACAGTGCACAGAATATTAAAGCTACAGCAGCTTGGCAACAGGCGCCAATGCTGAAAACAACAACTCACAGCATCACTTGGCAGTTTCATGTGCGGCACTGGTGGCAGAACCTGCCTCTCAAGGATTGGCCTTCACAGTCATCAGCAAAGATGCACCAAGAGAAGACATCCCACCTAAATGGATTGTTTGTTGCATGTCCATCATCTTAGAAACCATAGAAACCATACAAAAATTATGGCACAGAAGGAGGCCATTCAGCCCGTCGTCTCCATGCTGGCCAAAAAAACTAGCTGCCCAATCTAATCCCACCTTCCAGCACCTGATCCATAGCCTTGCTGGTTACAGCACTTCAGGTGCATGTCCAGGTACATTTTAAAAGAATTGAGGGTTTCTGCCTCCATCACCATTCCGGGCAGTGAATTCCAGACACCCACTACCCTCTGGGTGAAAAATATTTTCCTCATGTCCCCACTAATCCTTCTACCAATCACCTTAAATCTCTTCCCCCTGGTAATTAGCCTCTCCTCTAGGGGAAACGGGTCCTTCTTGTCTACTCTATCAAGGCCGCTCATAATTTTGCGCACCCCAATTAAGTCGCCCCTCAGCCTCCTCTGTTCTAAGGAAAACAACCCTAGCCTATCCAATCTTTCCTCAAAGCTGCTTGGAAATATGGAAGGATGCAACATACCAAGGAATAGACAAACTTTAGGGGAACCTTAACAGGGGCAAATTGGATAACTTTGGCTCACCAAATCAATTCAGTATTGATTCTTAGCACCAACATCAAAATTGTGCTTCATCCATTTCTGTCCTCTGATTTCTTACTGTCATCCTGTACTGTCCCAATGTGACCCATTCAGTGGCCCATAGTAATGGCTCGCTGAATGCCAACATGTTTTCAAATCAATTGTAATCACATTCAGCATGGCTCAGAATGACATAAACTAAATGCAGTTTTATGCTGATGGTTGTCCTAGATAACTGCGGGAAGTATTGAGTTACCTAGTCAGCACTGTGGTCTTTTGATTTCAATCCCAAATCTGTTGTGACGGAAACCCCGCATGTCAAATAGAAATATTAATTTCATGGTATGGAACATTGCCTGAAACTTTTGCTGGACATTGTTACAAATAGCTTTTTAAACAGAAAAGCTAGCAGCGAAGATGGCCATGGCAATTTGCACATGAATCAGCAACAGAACAGATTGGAGACAAGGGATTTGCTCAACCTAGCCAGAACAATGGGGTGCTGTCTGATTAAATTATCTAAAATGTTTTTTTCAACATGGTCATCAAGAGCCATCGACAGCCATTGACTTTGAAAGAGCCAAACCGCACCCCCCCACCACCCCCCCCCCCCCCCCACCCACCAAGTGTGTTTGAACAGCTCGAGAGGAGAGCCTTGAATTTCAAAGACCTTTCTGGAAGCTTCTGTTTCAAACACAAAGAGGTGGTCACATCACATGACTGCTTGGACCTCTCTGGAGATTTGTGAGTGGTGACTCAGAAGACAGTCAGTAACTGAGACCCAGCAAGAAAGCATCTCTCTCTCTCTTTCTCTCTCTCTCCCTCTCTTTAGTAAAGTCCCAGAGAAGACCCCGGCTGCAGCTTCTACACCTGAAGTCTACAGATCCTTACAGTCAGCAACTTCCAGAACCAGACAAGCAAGCCTGAACTGTGCATGTGGCTCAGTGAGGACTTCAGGACTACAATTTTAACTAAAGATACTTATTTAAATTAAATTCCACTTATTACGGACATTACTCCAACCTCCCAACGCTATGTTTTTCCCTCTGTAATCTATTTGTGTGTGTGTCTGGCTCTTGAGTGAATGTGGGTGTGGCTGCGTAGCATATTTTAGTCATTTTAACCGGTTTAGGGTGATAAGGTTAATAAACTTACATCTTTCTTGTTTAAACTCAAGAAAACTTGTCAGATTGGTTCATTTGCAATTATATTAGAGGAACAAGTGCAAGTGCTCACTGAGGTGGTAAATTAAATCACTGTGTTAAAAAAGATAAACCCTGTTGCAGTCAAACCAGAGAAGGGCCGAAAGTGGAGCCTGAGACCCCTTCCTCACCTGGTCGCAACACTGTACAATATTTACACTGAGTATTTATATAGTTACAGTGTGAATCACTTCCTTTGAAATGTAGGACAAGTGTGCTTAAAGATGAGAATTTCTGCTCTGAAATCTGATCACGTAAATACCTTCACACCCTTTATGGCTGCCGAGTTGCTGTGACTGTTTTGCAAATTCAAAATAAATGCAGTTTGTACCAATTTATGGGAATCTTTCGTGCTGCAGACACAGTTACTTTGGAATTTAGTTTGAGGCAGGCCAAATGTTTTTCATCAGTTGCCTCCTGATAGATCATATAAAGTAGATTGGAAGCAGTATGGGTTCAGTTAGGTTGTCTTCACACTGCCTTTGATGTGTGCTGACCTGTAAGAAGTTTGGCCCACTAGCTGTAGCATTCTCTGCTTGTGTTTTGTCCTGGGGCTTGATTGTAATCAGTGCTGAACTGTCCTTAAGTTGGTATAACCCACTGAAACTCCAGGAGATATGCCAACAAAGGACAACCTATGGTAGGAAATGCCATCAGATGAGGTGATGTTGCTGTTTACAGAAGTGTTTAATATTTCTGAGGCATTTATGTGCAATGATCTAACCTCCAATGGAAATATAAAATGCTGTAAGCACACAGCAGGTCTGTCGGCATCTGAAAAAAGAGACGGATTGATGTAGCCAGAAAATCGTGGGCTGAGGGTGCTAATCTTCCTGATATGCACTTCTTGCCTGTGCCAGAAGCAATGAAGCAGAAAATCCTGACCTCATATTCCAACAGAAGACACTGGATAAGCAATAAAGAGTGTGAATTCCGGTTGATTTTTTCCTATCTGTAGTCTAAGTGGTAGTAGTGGCTCAGTGGTTGCACTCTAAACCCAACAGTCATAGGTTCATGTCCCAATTCAGAGGCTTGAGCACAAAATATAGGTTGACAGTCTGGTGTAGTATTGAAGGGAGCACTGCACTGTTGGAAGTGCCAGCTTTTGGATCAGACTAAATCAAGTCTTGGATGGACATCAAAGATTCCATGGCACCCTACCCACCACCCTAAACATTCACTCCCTCCACCGCCGGTGCACAGTGGCAGCAGTGTGTACCATCTACAAGATGCACTGCAGCAACTCGACAAGATTCACTCGACAGCCTCTTCCAAACCCGTGACCTCCACCACCTAGACGAACAAGAGCAGAAGGCGCAGGGGAACATCACCACCTGCAAGTTCCCCTCCAAGTCACACACCATCGTGACTTAGAAATATATCGCCGTTCCTTCACTGTCGCTGGGTCAAAATCCTAGAACTCCCTCCCTAACAGCACTGTGGGTGTACCCGCACCAGATTGACTGCAGCAATTCAAGAAGGTGAATTACCACCACCTTCTCAAGAGCAATTAGGGATGGGCAATAAATGCTGGCTTTGCCACCCTCATCGCATGAATGAATTAAAAAAAATTGAAGAGCAGGACCTTTCTCCCTGATGTCCGAGCCAATATTTGTCCCTCAACCAACATCACTGAAACAGATTTTTTTTAAATCTCACTGTTGTTTGTAAGACCTTGCTGTGTGCACATTGGCTGCCACGTTTCTCACACTACAACCTGTGACTGCCGTTATGACCTCAGTGAGACTGTTCACAGTAAAACACGAGATATGAATCCCCAGACCAATTTAACGAATTACACGACTTTAGTTCACTTTTTAAGACTTTTAATATAACAACACATTAGCTGATGATTGTACCATGTTCAGTACCATTTGCAACTGCGGGTGTACCTACATCACATGGACTGCAGCGGTTCAAGAAGGCAGCTCACCACCACCTTCTCAAGGGCAATTAGGGGTGGGCAATAAATGCTGGCCTAGCCAGCGATGTCCACATCCCATAAATGAATTAAAAATAACTCCTCAGATACTGAAGCAGTCCATGTCCATATGCAACAAGACCTGGACAACATTCAGGCTTGGGCTGATAAGTGGCAAGTAAAGAGGGAGAAAGTAGGGCATGAGAGAAAGTGAGCTAGTAATATAAAAACAGGTAGTAAGAGTTTTTACAAGTATTTAAATAGGAAAAGAGTAACTAAAGCTAGTGTTGGTCCTCTAGAGAGTGAATGTGGGGAATTGATGATGTAAACCAAGGAAATGGCAGAGGCGTTGAACAGATATTTTGTCTCTGTCTTCACTGTCGTAGACTTAGAAAACTTCCCAAAGATACTTGAAAATAAAGAGGTGAGGTGGGGGTGGGGTGGTGAAGAACTTAAAACAATCACCACCAGGGAAAAGATGCTGGGAAAGCTATTAGACCTGAAGTCTGACAAGTCCCCAGGAGCAAATGGCTTGCATCCTAGGGTCTTCAAAGAAGTGCTGCAGAGATAGTAGAAGCTTTGGTTATAATTTTCCAAAATTCCTTAGATTCTGGAAGGGTCGCAGCAGACTGGAAAATAGCAAATGTAACACCTTTATTCAAGAAAGAAGGGAGACAGAAAGCAGGAAACTATAGGCCAGTTAGTCTAACATCTGTCATAGGGAAAATGCTATAATTTATTATTAAGGATACTTAGAAAATCATAATGGGATCAGACAGAGTCAACATGGTTTTGTGAAAGGGAAATCATCTTTAACAAATTTATTACAGTTCTTTGAGGGAGTAACAAGCAAGGTGATTAAAGGGGAACCTGTAGATGTGGTGTACAAGGATTTCCAAAAGGCATTGATAAGGTGCCACATCAAAGGTTACTACACAAGATAAGAGCACATGGTGTGGGGGTAACATATTAGCATGGATAAAGGATTGGTTAGCTAACAGGAAGTAGAGAGTAGGGAAAAATAGGTCTTCTTCAGATTGGCAAGCTGTAACTAGCAGAGTGCCACAGGGATCAGTGCTGGGGATTCAACTATTTACAATTGATATCAATGACTTGGAAAAAGGGACCGAAGTATGGTAGCTAAATTTGCCAATGACACCCAGATAGGTAGGAAAGTAAGTTGTCAAGAGGAAGTAAGGAGTCTACAAAGGGATAGAGATAGGTTAAGCGAGGGGGCAGAAATTTGGCAGATGAAGTATAACGTGGGAAAATGTGAACTTGTCCACTTTGGCAGGAAGAATAGAAAAGCAGTACAGTATTTAAAAGGAGAGAGATTGCAGAACTCGGTGGTTCAGAGGGATCTGTGTGTGCTGGTGCATGAATCACAAAAAGTTAGTATGCAGGTACAGCAAGTGATTAGGAAGGCAAATGGAATGTTTGCATTTATTGCAAGGGGCATCAAGTATATAAAGTAGGGAAGTTTTACAGCAGCTGCACAGGGCCTTGGTGAGACCACATCTGGGTACTGTGTACCGTTTTAGTCTCCTTATTTTAAAAAGGATAGATTTGCGTTAGATGCAGTTCAGAGAAGGTTCATTTGACTCATTCCAGGGATGAGGACATATCTTTTGAAAGAAGGTTAAACAGGTTGGGCCTATACCTGTTGGAGTTTAGAAGAATGAGAGGTGACCTTATTGAAATATATAAGATCCTGAGGGGACTTGATAGAGTGGATACCGGGAGGATGTTTCCTCTTGCGGGGGAGACTAGAACTAGGGGACACAGTTTAAGAATAAGAGGTCTCCCTTTTAAGATGGAGATAAGAAGAAATTTTCCTCAAAGAGTCATTAGTCAGTGGAATTGTCTTCCCCAGACAGCAGTGGACAGAGATTGGCACCAACATGTTGTACCACGGACATTTGACAAAATTATTGACTAAGCCACAGGTATGGGAACGATTAATTTGTACATAAAGAGTACAGCCAATCTATTGCCATCAAAACACAGTCTGATTTAAAATTCATTTTTCCCTATTTAGTGTTTACCTGGCATTGTTTTTTCTTGCACAAGTAATCAATGTCTGCCCACACACGATGTAGCAATGCAGAAAATCTGATAGATGTCCATCTGTCAGGTATGATCTTGCTCTCTTTCTCTCTCCTCTTGCTCCCTTTCTCTCTCCTCTTGCTCTCTCTCCCCCTCTCGGTGTCAATCCCTATCCCCTCTCTGTGTCCATCTCTCACCTCTCTCTCCCTCCCCCCTCCCTCTCTCTCTCCTCCCTCTCTCTCTCTGTCCCCCTCTCTATGTCCCCCCCTCTCTCTCCCCGTGTCTCTCTCTCCCCCCTCTCTAGCTCTCTCCCCCTCTCTCTTTCTCCCACCCCTCTCTCTTTCTCCCGTCTCTCTCTCCCCCTCTCTCATTCCCCTCTCTCTCCCCTCCCCTCTCTCTCTCAACCTCTTTCTCTCTCTCCCCTCTTTCCCCATCTCTCTCTCCCTAACTCTCCCCCCACCCCTCTCTCCCCTCTACCTCTCCCCCTCTCCCTCACCCTCTCTCTCTCTCTCCCCCCTCTCTTTATCTCTCCCACTCTCTCTCTCTCCCCCTTTCTCTCTCCCCCATCTCTCCCCCTCTCCCTCCCTCGTTATCTCTCCCCCTCTCTCTCTTTCTCCCCCTCTCTCTCTCCCCCTCTGTCTCTCGCCCCCCCCTCTCTCCCACCCACTTCTTGTCTCTCCCTCACAAGAACACAAGAAATAGGAGCAGAAGTAGACAATATGGTCCATCGAGCCTGCTCCACCATTTAATACGATCATGGCTGATCTTGGGCTTCAATTCCACTTTCCTGCCCACATCCACAACCCTCTGGGGTAGAGAATTCCAAATGTTCACAACTCTTTGAGTGTAGTAATTTCTCCTCATCTCAGTCCTGAATGATTCACCCCTTATCCTAAGATTGTGTCCCCATGTTCTAGATTCCCTGACCAGTGGGAACAATCTCTCAGCTTCTACCCTGTCAAGCCCTTTCCGAATCTTGCATGTCTCAATTAGATCACCCCCTCCTTCTTCTAAACTCCAGAGAATATAGGCCCAATTTACTCAGCCTGTCATCACAGGACAACCCCCTTATCTCAGGGACCAATTTAGTAAATTTTTGTTGCACTGCCTCCAGTGGAAGTATATCCTTTCTTAAACATGGAGACCAAAATGCACACATCCAGGTGTGATCTCACCAAAGCCCTGTACAATTTTAATAAGACTTTTTTACTCCTGTACTCCAATCACCTTGCAATAAAGGCCAAACTGCCATTTGTCTTCCTAATAGCCTGCTGCACCTGCATGTTAACTTTGTGCATTCCTTGCACAAGTACCCCCAAGTCTCTCTGAACACCAACACTTACCGGTTTCACACTTCTTAAAAAATATTCTGCTTTTCTATTTTTACAACCAAAGTGAACAACTTCACACTTCCCTACATTATACTCCATTTACAATCTTGTTGCCCACTCATTTAACCTGTCTATATCTCTTTGCAGCCTATCTACATCCTCCCTGCAGCTTACCTTTCCACCGAGCTTTGTATCATCAGCAAACTTAGATATATTACTCTCTGTCGCTTCATCCAAGTCTCACCCTCTCTCCCTCCCTCCCTCTGTCTCTCTCTCTTTCTGTGGGACAGTTGCAGAGAGCAGGAACGCTCCCCAGAGCTGCCTTATGATTGGTCAGTTTTAAAAAATAAATTCACAGCCGTTAGTTTCCCAGCTGACAGGTGCTGGGAGCAGGAACAGCGACTTCCGAACTCAGGACAAGTTCAGGGTTTTCGGCGGGCTTTTAAAAAAAAATCAGAAACTGTCAGAAAAAAACAAACTTGTCCCGAGTTCGGAAACCACTGTTCCTGCTCCCAGCAACTATCAGCTGTGAAACTGCCGGCCGTGAATTTTTTTAAAGCCGGACTGGTCTGGAAAGAAGAAGTCAATGGGAAATTTCTCATCCCTAAAATTATCAGTCATGGACCTCAAAATCTTTTACCATGGACACTGGTATTCATGTAAGCACATGTTCCCGACCCCTGGCAGTGGAGGTTGGGTCATTGAACTTACTCAAGGCTGCGTTGGATAGATTTTTGATTGTGACGGAAATCATACATGCCCAAATGGAAATTTTAATTTCATCATATGGAACACTGCTTGAAACTTTTACTGGATATTGCAAATAACTGTTAAAAAGTAGAACTGAACAGTTAAAAAATGGTCAAGCACATTTGCATTTTGAGAAGACAAAGGCTGGCTAAGAGACAGAGGTAAATTACTAGTCTGGCTGGAACAATGGGGGTGCTCCCGATTCAATTAGCAAGATTGGTTTTGTCATCGACATCGACATGCCTTTGACTTTGTAAAAGCCAAACCACCCCCCACCGAGTACATCTGAAAGACTCTGAAATTCAAACAACCCTGCAAGAACTGCTGTTCCAAACAAAGAGATGGTGGCATGACACGCCTGCTGGTGTAACACTAGGGTTTTTGGATTGTGCCTCAGAAAGTAGAGACTGCAACTGGACTTCAAGAGAAAAGGATCTCTCTCTCTGTCTCTCTCATCAGCAAAGTTGCACGAAACCACGGTGGCAGCTTTTAAACCTCAAGATTACAGCACTTTACAGGTGACCACCAAGGAGACATTTGAAACCTACCTTCAGTCTTCTGGAACCAGAGATGCAAGCCTGAAGTTGTGCACGTGGCCCCAGCGAGGACTCCAAGTCTTTAACTTCAATTAAGGGCATTACAACCCAGTACCTGCATTCCATTTATTACCAACTTGACTTCAACCTCCTGACTCTTTCCTCCCTCTTTATCTATTTTTGTGTGTGTGTGTGCCTCTCGTATGCATGTGAGCGTGGATACATCGTGTATTTTAGTAACTATAGCCAGTTTGAATGATAAGGTTAATAAACTTACATCTTTCTTGTTTAAACCCAAGAAAACCTGCCTGATTGGTTCATTTGTAATGATATTTGAGGAACAGTGAGCAAGGGCTCACTGAGGTGGTAAGTTAAAATCACTGTGTTTAAAAAGGTAAAACTCTGTTTCGTCAAACCAGAGAAGGGGCGAGAGGGGAGACTGAGGCCCCTTCCTCACCTGGTCGCAACATTGACAGAAAAGGGAGTCGAGTGTTATGAGTGGCAGATAAGAAGGTGGAGTTGAGACCACAACCAGATCAGCATGATCTTATCGAATGAAGGAGTAGGCTTGAAGGGCCAAATGGCCTACTCCTGCTCCGAAGTCCTGTGTTCCTATATTTTCTCTCCACCTTTAAAATCCTTCTCAAAAATGACTTTTTGAACTCAGCTTTCAGTGACGTCTCCTACCATAGCTTGTACATTTTATCCTTTTGATCTATTTTTCCCATTCTTTAAAGTATTTTGGCTAGGGACTTTTCATGTTAAAAGAGCAATAAAATGGCAAGTTATTGCTTTTGGTGATAATTACACATTCTTTTTTTCAAAGGAGTTAATTAATACATAATGAATTGCTTTTTCAGGGTTTCTTTTTCCATAAGTTATTATTCCAGTCTGGATATTATCAAGGAAAGGGGCTCTGAAATCTTACAATTAGGAATACTGGGCCCTACTGTGGTCGTACACCTTGGAATACACTGCAGTCAAAATATTTATAGGCTCAACTAAAGAATCAATGGGGGTGTATTAGCTTGTGCTTCCATTTCATACTGAGTTCAGTGCTTACTTTGACTTTTGCGATTTTGTGTATTGTGATTCGATCAGGCTCAGTTTGTAGTTCTGATCTGTGGAACAGGTGCAATTAATGTATGGTGCCACTAATAGTGGAGCTGCAGCTGTGAATTTCTGCTCATAATTAACAACAAATATTGCCCAGGAAAGGGTTATTATCACTCTAGTCTTATTACACTGCTCTACGGACCAGAACTATGTTATACGTATAGCAGTTGCATTGACAGTTTAACCACTGCAGCAGGATTTATATCAACTCTGTGTACAAAGCAGAACATAGCATTTTTGGACTGAATACAAAGGGAATAATGTTTCAGAGCTCAGAAATCAGGTCCGCCCAATTTAGTAATATGTTAGAGTGCAATAGAGAATTCTTGCTGTTGACAGTGAGAGATTGAGACAAGGCACTTTCCCTGGAGAGGTGAGGGCAACACCAGTTGTTGCTATGCATCTAGAATTGCCAACTGTGATTGGACATATTCCTGGAGGCTTCATCATATGGCATTCCTCCTCTAATTGCCCTGCCCAGTCAAAGAGTTTTCCCCCCCTTTTCTAATACTTTCTAAGAGTGAATAAACAAAAGTGTTCAAAGAAAATAAATTAAAAAATTTGTTTCATTGATTATTCTCCTGGCTTGCTCGCAGTAGTGCCCAGGAGATTAATCTTTGATTCCTGGTCCTGAGTTTTTGTTCCTGGGTCAGGAACCCAACACCCTCATCATTTCTGGGTTCCGATCCTGCGCTGACACAATGTTACTTTCAAATGCAGAAGCAGTAATGGGCCAGGAGGCGAGTGTGGTGTCCGATTAGCAGCGTGGGGACCGGCATGGAGGCGGGACTTGGTAAACGAGGGCCCTTTGAAAAGGTGAGCGGCATCCATGGCTGGTCTTGCTGCCCGCTGAAGAAATGGAGCAACAGGGGACTTCTAGGAGAAGGGATGGAACAGGCAGGTATCCATGGCTGGCCCCACGATTCTCAGACATCTTCCTCGAGGCATTAATGGAAGCTGTCAGTGAGAGGAGAGACATCGTTGTTCCACCATCTGGGAGAAGGAACCTGCCAAAAGAATCAAAAAATGCATGGATGGAGGTGGTGAGCGAGGTCTGCGGCAGGGGAGTGACTCGAAGGACGTGGCTGTAATGCTGGAAGAGATTCAATGACCTCATAAGGTCTGGAAAGGTGAGTGGCCAGCTCTGTATGCAGCTGAATGTAGTCGAACTGGACTCACAGAATTTCTGTAGGTCTCCCTAACATGGTCAGATCAAGTGGCCAGTTGCATCACAGAGATGGCAGCCACCCTCACGTATGGAGTGATATTCTGAAGGGGCATCACTGAGGAGCCCACCAGTTCATGTGAATGTCATGCTGGAATAGGTGAAGGAGGCTATTCCACTCATGCATTACTCCTCATCCTGCAGGAAAAGAGAGCCCACAATGCTCATGAAATAGCCAGAAAGGGTGATGGTGTGCCCGAGTTGCACAGTCTAGTGCCAATGGAGGAGGCAGCGCTAGATATCGCCAGGGTGCTGACATGCCAGACAGTGGGCGATGGGGAGGTGGGAGGTTGAGATCAGAAGTGTTATTTGATAGCACTATCTTTGGGTGTTCAACCAATGTCTTCTATGGGGTTGGTTGTGTTGGGGGCACTTGATGAGTAGACCGAGTTCTCACAGCCACCTTCCTGTGTTTCCCACAGGGCTAGTAGCTGAGGGGGAGTGCAGTACCGAAGGATAAATGTTGGTGTCCTCTTCGTCAGTGGGGAGAGCTACTGGAGCCATCACCGTTACATCATTCCTCAGCATCTTGCAGTAGCGCAGACACACTCACATCTAGTTTAGAACAGGGAGCACTGGGTGAACCTCACATCACACGTGACCAGGATGAGGAACATGAGGTAGGGTCAGCTGGAGGACTGACACAGCAATGCTCTGCTGGGTGAAGCCTTCGGGTGGCACAAACAAGGAGGCTTTTCCTTGAGAATCAGAGGCAGGTAAGTTCCCATTTTTTGGAGATCCCTGAGGCCTTGATGAGCCATGGATAGGCAATGGAGGAGTCCATGTGGTGCAGGTGAAGGGGCCACCCCTCAGGGTGACCTTTCGGCCCCTCGCCCGCTTGCCCCCTCCAACTCAGGAATCATCTGTGCCGCAAGATCCTGTGGCAGAGGCTGCCCCTGCAATACGAACATACAAACATAGGAATTAGGAGCAGAAGTAGGCTCTAGCCTGATCTGACATTCAATAAGATCATGGCAGATCTGTTTGTGTCTCGAATTCCACACTCCCATCTATCCCCGATAACCTTTGATTCCCTTGTCTAACAAGAATCTATCTAACCCCACCTTAAAAATATTCAATGACCCCGCCTCCACCACCTTCTGAGGCAGAATTCCAATGTCGCACAACCCTCTGACAGAAAACATTTCTCCCCATCTCTGTCCTAAAAGGGCGACCCCTAATTTTAAAACAGTGCCCCGTAGTTCTGGACTCTCCCACAAGAGGAAACATCCTTTCTACATCCACATTGTCAAGACCGTTCAGGATCTTATATACTTCAATGACGCAGCAGTCAGTGTAGGATCCCCCACGAGCACCTACCAAGATGATAGACATCACAGCCAGAAGCAGAGATTAGGGAACAGGCTGCCTCCACCTCATCCTCTGTTACAGGGGGAACACCCCGTAGAAGTGGTAGGGAATGAAAGGCGCCACACCAATAATTTCACTTAATGGGATACCTGGGTGATGTTTTCTACATTTGTCTGCTGTTTTGTTTTAATTTTATTAATAATTGTTTATGTAATCAATCTGATGTGTGTTATTGATGCTTCATGTCAAAAAGACGATGGAGTCTTGGGGGTGGGCAGGGGGGGCCAGGGATTGCTGGTACACTGGTGTTTCCAGGTCCTCCTCTTCATCCAGCTCCAGGCCTCTTTGCATTGTTATGTTGTGCATGGCGCAGCAGATACGATATGCCCTGGCTGGCTCCTACTGGAGCAGTCAAAGCAATGGACTGTTCAATGCAGTCCATGTTAGGAGATAGCTGTGGTTGTACTGCCTCTCTCCATCCGTGTCTGGGTAGTAGACAGGTGTCAGGAGCCATCTCTTTTTTTTATTTGCTCGTGGGATGTGGGTGTCACTGGCTAGGCCATCCCTAATTGCCCTTCAGGGGATATCTCCCAGCAGCCACCTATGGAGTCTAGATGTGGGCCTGAAGAGGTGCGCCACCTGAGACTTTTGAAGGATAAAGGAATCATGACAGCTTCCCGGGAACTGAGCGCAGGCAAGCAAGATTCGCTTCATGTGGTCACAGAACAGCTCGACATGCAATGAGTGGTAGCCCTTTCTGTTCATGAATCTGGCTGGCTGGTCTGTTGGTGCTTTGATACCTATGTGGATATAATCTATGACACCATAGACCTGATGGAATCCATTGATGGTGGCAAACCCCTGTGCCTGCGCAGGCCCATCTGTGTCAAAATGGATGTAGTTTCCTGCCCTCCGGAATAGGGTATCCATGACCTGCCTGATGTTGTGATGAGTTGCCGACTGCGAGATGCCACCCAGATTCACAGCTGATCCCTGGAACTACCTGGTTGCATTGAATGCTGCAGTGACCTTGTCGATTAGATGTAGGGGACTACCATGGGGCCCGTGAGGCCTCAGGTCATTGTGGATCAAAGCACAAATGCCCGAGACCATCTGCTTGGATACGCACTGGCGCTCTGTCATTTGCAGGTAGCTGACTCTTGGGTGGTAGACCTTATGTCTTGGGTAGCACCTTCTTCCCCTTGCAACCCCCTGCTCTACTCCTCTGATATCCTCCTATCCAGGAGGTTGCACTTGCTGAAGCTTATCCTGGCTGTTCTATCCAATGTCAGAGTAGCCTGTTCCTGTCTCAACTCCCTCACCTGGCACTCGTTCGTTCACCAGGCCTTCCAAAGCCAACCCCAGCTGCCCAAACAATGCCAGCAGCCTGATGACCCTCTCCAGATTCCTACCACTTACCATTCACAGATTCAAGTCTTTCAGCTCGAGCGATAGCCAGTCTGTGCCAGTGTTTGAGCAGCTGAGCTTTATTCTGTGCTTCTACAATATGTTAAACAACCATTCCAGTAGCCCTCATGCCTCTCCGCAGTGTTCACAACAGCTGCAGCCTGCTGTGTCCCAGACATTGCATTTTCCCTGAGCCCTCCTATTGAAAATTACAAACTGCTCCTGACAAGCCATCCTCAATTAGCTTAACAATAAAGTAGTTGGAGATGGCATGTTTCCCATTCTTCCCCTTGCAGCATCCCATTCAAAATCGCCTCGCCTTCCAGAGGTGTCGGGATCTTGAAACACCTTCCAGGAACGGGATATTCAATCCGTGCCTGCTCCCATACTTGCCAAGAGATCGCATCAAAAATCCAGCCTCCGGAGAGTCCAGGACAATACAGGAGGGTTTTAGTTTTTTTAGTTTTAGAGATACAGCACTGAAACAGGCCCTTCGCCCCACCGAGTCTGTGCCGACCATCAACCACCCATTCATACTAATCCTACACTAATTCCATATTCCTCCCACATCCCCACCTGTCCCTATATTTCCCTACCACCTACCTATACTAGGGGCAATTTTATAATGGCCAATTAACCTATCAACCAGCAAGTCTTTGGCATGTGGGAGGAAACCGGAGCACCCGGAGGGAACCCACGCAGACACAGGGAGAACTTGCAAACTCCACACAGGCAGTACCTAGAATTGAACCCAGGTCACTGGAGTTGTGAGGCTGCGGTGCTAACCACTGCACCACTGTGTTGGTGACCCTATATCTATATCCCATTGGTTCTTTCAAGTACAGTATAGGCACACGCCTTGAAATGCGCAGCTTCTAAATCAAGACTGATCCAGAAAAGGTAAACAAAGGTAACGTTCTGAGAAAATACTTCTTTCTGAAACTTTGGCAATCATGATTAAATCTCATACAATTCACATGACTATCAGTGGGAGGGTAGTAAGTGGATTGTATTTGAGGCTGAGTTGGTTCTAAAGTGGTGTGTTTAGTGATGGGAGCTTGGAACTGAGTCAATATACAGAAGCAAACTTGGTAATCTCATACCTGTGCCTGTCAGATCTGCAGTACTCCAGAGCATTTTGATGGCTGTCTAGCCAGACTGCTTCATCGATGGAACCTAAAGAGGTGGATTGGCCACAGAAGCTAGCATTCTTCCCTAGTCTTCTCCGGGTAACCCTGCAAGCCAATCCTCTAATATCAACACAAGCTTGAGGAACAGCATCTCACTTACCAATTAGGCACACTACAGCCTGCCGGACTGAACATTGAGTTCAATAATTTCAGCGTATGATGGGCCCCCCATTTTATTTTTATTTTTAGTTATTTTTTCTTGTTTCATTTTTATTTATTTATTTGTGTTTAATTTATTTCATTTCATCTTAGTTTGTTCAGTTTGCTTACCCACTGTTTTTTTCATGTTTGTACTTTCGGCTGTTCAATATTCAGTCCGTTAACACCCTATCTGTACTAATGCTTTGTCTTTCAACACACCATTAACATATTGTTTGCCTTTGCTCCATGACCTTCTGGTCAGCTATTGTGTGACCTTGTCCTATCTAAACCTTCTCCTTTGTTATCTCTTGCCCCACCCCTGCTTTACTTGCTTATAACCTTTCACATTTCTAATATTTGCCAGTTCTGAAGAAGGGTTACTGACCTGAAACGTTAACTCTGCTTCTCTGTCCACAGATGCAGCCAGACCTGCTGAGTATTTCCAGCATTTCTTGTTTTTACCTCTATTGGGTAATCCTAGATGGGACATATACCAGTGCTATGCGTTTGCTGTTTCAACTCCAGAAGTATCCCTTTGGATGCCAAAAGTCCCTAAGCCATGAATCCCACCGACCAAGAACTAAGTTTTTTAAGCTCAGGTAAGTGAGATGTGGATGTGAAGGAGGGTGAATAAGGGATGAGTAGAAAATCTAGCAGCTTGGTCTGGAAACTCTTAAGCATGGTGAACTGCTTCCACACATGTCAGACTGCCAGTTGACAGAAGAAATATCACAATTTTTGAAAGGAGTTGTAATGATTTCCAGTCAACTGTACTTATTACATGCATCTGAGAATTGAACCGTGCGCTGAAAATATGCCAGCAAGTTTAAAATGTAATAACTCATTGCTATCAATAAATACGCATTTAGAACATCGCTTTCAGAATGCCTTTTCCCTGCTCCACAATTTGGTGATCAGCAGGGAGTCACTGTAGAAAATGGTTAACATGGGCCAGGTAGGTACTGCTAACATGAGGTGGCATTTCTTAATTGCAGCAATTCTTTAAGTTAGTTTGAAGCTGTTGTAAGAGATTGATTGCAAATGTTGGACACAGAGGTTGAAAGTGGTCTGAAAAGAGGAAGATTCATCACATCTGCTTCAATACTGAAATGTGATAAACCCTTTGTGGCTCAGCATTCTCTCCTTTGAAAATTGCACTGAAAGGAAAATATGTAAGAGGTTTATTCACAACATATTTGTGAGTCTCAAATGGCTCTGTAACATTACAATCCTTTTTAAAATCTGCATTAAATTGTCTTGTAGACACGAAAGTAAAACAAATATATTACTGGCAAAGTGAAACTCAATATTGCATAAAACATCTTCAAATTTCTTTTTCTTTTCTGTTTTTTCTTTTGCTCCGCAACTCTGTTATAGATACTGTCATGCATTTCCACAGGCAAATACAACTCTCGGATATATTACTAAAGAGGCCATTCTTCATGCGTAAGAGTATACAGTGAATACGAGCAGACTATTTGACAATGGGAAACATCACAGCCAAGCATGATGTCCACATAGAAACCTTTCCAACATGGGCCACGGCATAACAAATGGGAGCACAAACATAACTAATCATATCCCCCTTAACCTAGAGGTGCCAAGGCCAATTAAAATATATCAACTGCCAACCTAGCACAGACCAGGGATCAAACTTGGGACTTTCCTGGTTTAGAACCACATCACAGAAATCCTGCAAATTCCAATCCAGTTGATAAAGACCATTCGAATGATTCATCTACACTTGAACCATTGACCACCTTGTCTCTTTACAAATGTGTGGGGGGAATTTTATGCTCTCCCCCATGTTGGGTTTGGAGGCAGGGGGAACATTTAATCAGGTGGGATAGTGGTGGGGGAGGAACCCCGCCACTTTCTCGCCTCCACCCAAATTAAGTCCGGGGCAGGAAGGCCTGTGGATGGCCTTCCCATCCCACTGCTAGTTGAGGATTTTAAGTGGGCAATTAATGCCCAATTAAGGGCCTCATCCCACTGATGCCGATATTATCCCAGTGGCAGTTGGGCCTGTTGCCACACAGGGAGCATGCCAAGAAACCCCGTGCAGGTTGCTTGGTGGCTCCAGTGGTGGTGGGAGGGGAGTTTCTCGCCAAAAGGAACTTAGTGCCTAATCGAAGCACCTGGCATCAGGAATTGGGTGGGGGGAGGGGCACTGAGAGCCACCCCCATGCCCTTGCTGTCAACCCCCGACAAAACCCCTCCCCCCACGACCCTTACCCCGCAAAACCCCTCCCACCTTGGCTTACCTGTGACTTGGGTCCAGCACCTCCACTGCGCCCAGTACCTGCAGCAGCCACTGCCTCCACGGTGGCACTGCTCAGTTAAACAGCTGCCAGCCTCTGATTGGCCGACAGCTCTCAGTTGTCCACTGAAGTGCTAATTGGCACGTAATCTGACGGGCCCTCCCCAGAGGAGGCAGTGCGGGGCTTGGCGAGACCGCTGTCGCCAAGATAAAATCCCAGCCTGTGTTTCCAACATTTTTTGTTTTTATTACAATTTCCAGCATCTGCATTTTAAAACAAAAATCAGCAAACAAAATCTTTTATAAATATACCCTATGTTAATTAAACACAGAATAGTTTGGCATGCTCATTGTGGCAATTGGAAGCTGGAATTTTCTAGAATTCATTATGGGAATGTAAGAGGGTACATGGAATAATTCAGATTCCAGGATCAGTACGAAAAATGTAATTGTCCTTTGATAATACTTTGACTTTGACACAGTGTTAGCTAGGAATTCAAAAAGAAATATTTTACAATCTACCAACAGTCAAAGTCTGGCAGGAAAAAATTAGGAAATTTCAAGCTGTCAAACAATATAAATTTCCAACTCTGTTATCTTTCACCTCACAGCACAGTGCCCTCTAGCAGTGTTTGGACAAGTAAGAAAGATTAGATCAAGAAAGGACAGACTTTGAACAGACAAAGTATGTCTTTGCTGTGTCAAAATGGTCCGTTGATTGTCAAATAGCCCGCACCTAAATTATATAAGTCGACCAACAATTGATTTGGTAAGTTGCTACTTGGTATTTTCAAACTTGGTATGAAAGCAGCATAAATTTCAGACTCCAAGCTGTCTGATGTTGGCAAGGTTGTGCAGAGGAGCATAGGAGCAGGAGTAGGCCATTCAGCCCATCGAGCCTGCTCCACCATTCAATACGATCATGGCTGATCATCCACTTCAATGCCTTTTTCCCACACTATCCCCATATCCCTTTATGTCATTGGTATTTAGAAATCTGTCAATCTCTACTTTAAACATTCTCAATGACTGAGCTTCCACAGCCCTCTGGGTTAGAGAATTCCAAAGATTTACATCCTTCTGAGTAAAGAAATTTCTCCTCAACTCCATTCTAAGTGGCTTCCCCCTTATTTTGAAATTGTTCTAGACTCCTCAATCAGGGGAAACATTTTACCTGCAACTACCCTGTCTATCCCTTTAAGTATTTTGTAGGTTTCAATGAGATCACCTCTCATTCTTTGAAACTCCAGAGAATACAGGTTTATTCAAAGTCAAATTGTTTTGGAATCAAAACTTACAATGTTACTGGATTCAATACAAATTAGGAAAAGACAGAACTAATTATACAGTTCCATTCCAGTGGCAGGAGCACTTGTGGCTAACTGTGCATTATGAGTGGGGGAAGCTCAATTTAAAATTATTGCAGTAATCCCAGCTGGGAGAGAACAAAGAACAAAGAACAGTACAGCACAGGAACAGGCCATTCGGCCCTCCAAGCCTGCGCCGATCTTGATGCCTGCTGAAACTAAAACTGAGAGCCTTACAATGAATGCCAACAACAGTTTACCTGCAGCTTGATGTAGCATCATCAAGACAACACACACATTACTTAGGTAACCATTCACCTAGTCGGCAAATTCACATGCATGTAGTTACACTTTGTTCCTGGTACGTAATTGCCATCCATAAATCTTGCAAGCTAGGACTGTCAACCATGCTGCCAACACAAGCTATCTGCATGCTGGATGTTCATGGACTCACACGGGGTGAAATTGACTTGAAGAAATCGGATGGGGTATAAAATGGGCTGCCACTTCACTATTGCCCATTTGTACCACCATCTTTCCTGGTCAGCTGGCCGCACCACTAAGTCTGGGTCCAAAAATGAGTCCAGACTAATTTCTAGGCCATTAAGTCTTGGTTGATAAAGGCAAAGACAAAAGTTTCAGAAAACGGATGGAGTTAGGACTGGAAGTGGGACATGCTGTGGCAGCAGAGGTAAGCTGTCTTGGTAATAGTAAGAATGTGGTTTTAAGCTCAACTCAAGACCAAACAGAAGCCTGGAAGGGTGATTGGTACAGAGATGGAATCAGTGGCAAAGGAATTGCACAGTGGTGGAGACTGAAGACAAAGGATTTAGTGAATGTATGTGAATGGTGAAAATGAGGGAAGACAGGACCATGGAGAAGTCATAGTCATAGAATCATTTACAGCATAGAAGGAGAATATTCAGCCCATCGAGTTCATGCCAGCTCTCGACGGTGCTACGCAGTCAGTCCCACTCCCCCGCTCGATCCCCGTAGACCTGCAACTCTATTTCTCTCAGTTGGCCATCCAACTTCCTCTTGAAATCATTGAACATCTCCGCTTCCACCACCCTCGTGGGCAGCGAGTTCCAGGTCAGTACCACATGCTGCGTAAAAAAATGCTTCCTCACATTCCCCCTGCACCTTTTGCCCAAAACCTTCAATCTGTGTCCCCTAGTCCCTGTATTATCAGTTAATGGAAACAGTTTTTCCTTGTCTAACTTATCTAAGCCTGTCATAATCTTGTACACCACTATCAAATCTCCCCTGAATCTCCTTTACTCTGGGCAGAACAACCCCAGCTTTTCCAACCTAACCTTGCAACTAAAATCTCCCCATCCCTGGAACCATTCTGGTAAATCTCCTCTGCACCCTTTCAAGGATGCTCACATCCTTGCTAAAGTGTGGTGACCAGAAGTCAGAGGAGACAGAGATGGAGAGCTGAAATCACAAAAGAGGAGTCATTTGGTGCAGAGGCTGAGGAAAGAGAGAAGGAAGAACATCTCAGAAAGGAGATGGGTGTGGGCCTTGGGGACAATAAACTACATGGATTTAAAAAAAAGAGACATGAGAGATGGAAAAGGGTAAGATGCTCAAAGGAGGAGAAGGTGCTGGAGGAGTAGGAGGAAAGATCAAGGTGAGACTTTGTGATGAGGACCTGTGCGGAGTTTGCAAGTTCTCCCTGTGACCATGTGGGTTTTCGCCGGGTGCTCCAGTTTCCTCCCACAGCCAAAGACTTGCAGGTTGATAGATAAATTGGCCATTGTAAATTGCCCCTAGTATAGGTAGGTGGTAGGGGAATTGAGGGAAGGTGGGAATGTGGTAGGAATATGGGATTAATGTAGGATTAGTATAAATGGGTGGTTGATGGTCGGCACAGACTCGGTGGGCTGAAGGGCCTGTTTCAGTGCTGTATCTCTAAAATAAAATTTAAAAAAATAAAAAATGCTGTTAACATGAGAGTTTGGGTGGGCCTTCAGGTTAAAGTAAGCTGGGGAAGAAGCTTCTGTAAGGAAACATGTGTTTCTGTCAGTATCAGAATGTCAATAAAGTTATCCACGATGAAGTTGTAAATGGCAACAGTATTGTTTACAAGTAAGGGATGTACAGAGACCATTATTGATTGTAGTTTTGGTGATAAGACCCAGAAAGCTTGGCATTGGAAAAAGTGAACAGTGGAGATTGGAAAAGATTAGTCTTAGAGGGGTGCACAGGGCGACTTGGTTGCTGGGAGAAGAGGATGAGTCAGTTTGTATTTCTGCTCTTGGACAGCCACTGCAAGGTCCCTCAGCTGGCTTGGCAAAGGATGCCAAGAGAGGCATAGAGGGAAGCAATGACAGACTACTTTGGGAGAGAGTAAGCATCTGTCAATGGCAGGAGAGAAGCTGGTCTGTGGAGTAGTGATGGGTGGGAAGAGGGATCAAGACAGACAAGGTAATGGAGAAGGGGAAAAGATGACATGGCTGGGTAAGAGGAAAATAAGAGATTGAGGTCCAGCTTAAGCAGAAAGATCACATTGAAATGACAGAGCTCTAGATTAAGTAGGTAGCAGTCTTAAGATGAGGATGTAGTGGACAGGAGATAATCAAGAACAAAATCTGAGCACCCAGAGGGTCAGGAGGCAGCAACTGAATAAGGTGCAATTGTAGATAAGAAGTAGTAGAAAGATCATGCAGCAGCCATTAGCTAATAAGAAAATAAATCAAGTTCCAGGTGGATAGGGAAGAAAAGGAGGGCCTCAGAATCATTGGAGGAGCAAAATATCAACCAAGACACAAATGGAAGTTGATAAGGATCCAGTGGACTCAATGAGCCAGAGAAGAGGCAGAGAATCAACTAGGCACCAGTGGAAATCGATCTAAGGTTCCAGAGAAGTTGGGAATGATCCCGGCAAGCAGCAGACATGTAACATAGTGATGGAGCAGATTGAGGCCCATGAAACTGTGAGAAGTCCAACTTACCGCCAGCTGAGGAAAGAAGGGCACCTAGGAGACCAGGGAGCCTAAGAGGAAGCAGAACTAATCAGGAGAGAAGAGAGGTGAAGAGCAGGGCAGTAGGAGATCATTAGAGCAATGGATGACTAAATGAGTAGATGGAAGGAAATGGCAGATGGTTCAACCCAGCAATGTAGCAAGGGATCTGAAAAGGATCATCTTTTTCCTTGATTAACTATTTGTCCAGTCATTTAGAAAACTGTCATTTAGTAAAGGAAGCATGATTGTATGCATTCACATACATAATTCAATATCTAATATCACAGTCCAGCTGCATATTAATGGATCGGAATGCCTTTTTGTTCATAATGTGGGAGGGGGAAGGGATTGGGGCCAATATGACCACATACTAATAATAGTGTCTTGTGCTTTTGAAAATCCTGCCATGATAAAAATGCAAGGCTGTCTTGTGTTGCTGCCGGTTTCTGTGGGGAAATTATCAAAGAAGATTGTCCTGTCAAATAAGACATCAATTGGGCATTGGCCCAACGCTGCTTACACGATTTAGCAAATATTCCTTGTTGATGCTTGGAAGGAGCCAAAGATGTAAATGGTCAAAGCACTCATCACATTGACAGCTTAGCCATGCCTGTCCTGGAACTGGTCTGAACCACTGGCTCCAGGAAAGTGCATATTTATGTCACTGACTCCCTTGTGAATTATAGCTTTCCAAAGGAGATCTCCTTAGATACATCACGATTGGTACAATTTCATCTGTACACATGGGTGATTGGATAAAGGCATAACCATCACAGTACCTTTTCATACCTCCTTAGAATCTTCTCTTCCTCCTTCAGAACCAACAAGTATAGTAATATAATCAGTGAAATGGTGATGCTTGGATCTGTGGTATCTGTAGTAAACTTGGCAAACACCCACTCATAGGAGATAGGGTCCTGATTGAAAATACCAACAATTAATGCAAAAGAGCAAAACACAAATGACAAATGCAACAGGCAAAGAAAGCAAGTTCCAAAATGGCTGAAGGACCTCCAGGCAGTGTCCCTTTCACATGGGAGATGAATAATAGCAGTTCATTTCTCGCATTGATCCAGCGTTATGCTGGAAACATCTCATTTACATTTTTTCAATGTCTTAATGAGAGGAGTGCACATCATGTGTACTTGCCCTGTGCTCCTCTGTTGCTGTCTGCCTACAAAATGGCTGTTCAGCATTTTAGGTAAACAATCAGCTAAGACATGTCTGTCTGATAATGCAGATCCCACTTAACATAGAATTACATAGAAATTATACAATGCAGAAACAGTCTGTGTTGGTGTTTATCTTCGACATGAGCAGTCATCCTCACAACTTCCCTCCTGAGGTCATAGTTACAGCTTCTTGCTCTCAACATGCACATCTATGCTAAGCAATCCCATAATTCTTCAAAACTCTTCAACCACTGCCACTCTTCTTGCAGGAAAAGCTGGCAAACTGAAGAGACGCTACAAGGACAAGAGGAGACTCTGCTACACTGAAAACTCTGACATAAATAGCCATCAACCTCTCTGGCAGAGAGAGGACATGCAGCCATGGAGATGGTGAGGCTGGAGACCAGGTGCAGCAATCAGCTTGGGCAACTTCTTTTCCTTTTTCCTTTTCCTCTCTTGCTTTCTCTCTCACACACACACACACTCAACAATGTCCTATTTACTAATGCTTTTGATGGGTTAATTTAGACTAGGTACCTTCTTATCTCACCGACACTTGCCTTTTCCAGCCTGTCACCTGACCCATCAGAGCCAGAAAATCTGCCAAGGCCTGGATCCACTTGGGTCCAGCCTGCACTGGGAATACTCACAAGGCCCTCATAGAGGCAGAATCTTGGGCAAGCAGAAGTCCGAAATGTGTCCATAGTGGTGTGGGCACCTTCCCCTGACCCAGTATTAAAGAAAGGTTTGCATTTATATAGTGCTTTTCACAACCACTGGACATCTCAAAGCACTTTACAGCCATCGAAGTACTTTTGAAACGTGAGTGGTCACTGTTGTAATGTAGGAAACACAGCAGCCAATTTACACACAGCAAACTCCCACAAACAGCAATGTAATAATGACCAAATAATCTATTTTTGTGATGTTGATCAAGGGATAAATATTGGCCAGGACACTGGGGGAACTCCCCTGCTCTTCTCCGAAATAGTGCCATGGGATCTTTTACATCCACCCGAGCAGGCAGATGGGGCCTTGGTTTAACATTTCATCCAAAAGAGACCACATCCAACAGTACAGCACTCAGCACTGATTTTTGTGCTTAAGTTCTGGAGTGGGACTTGATCCTGGAACCTTGTGACTCAGAGGCAAGAGTGCTAAGAACTAAGCCCTGGCTTCAGTAAGGTTAGAGACTGAGGTCTCCAGTAGATGTAATCCTGGCATAATTGCAGGGAATATTGTCCCATCGAATTTCTGGGCCTTCATTATACTTTTCCATTTTTACAACCTAACTATGTTGTAGTCACTATTTCCTAATAATTCTCCTAATCTCACATCAGTTATTTGTCCCACTTCATTTTCAAAATCTAAATCTGGCAATGCTGCTTTCCTTTGTAGATCTAGAATCCTTACTGATCTAAGAAGAAGTCTTGGCTACATTGTAAAAGTGTTCCCTACTTTGACCACATCTATTCCAGTCTGTTGTGGAGTAGTTAAAATCACCCAATATTTGTTCTAACATGACTTTCTGAACTGTCTGCGGAATTCTCTCCCTAAATCTCTACACTTCTTTACCTCTCTCATTCTTCCTTTAAGATGCTCCTTAAACCAGCTCTTTGGCCAAGCTTTTGGTCAATTGCCTTAATATATCCTTTTGAGGCTCTGTGTCAAACTATGTCTGATAATGTTCCTGTAGAGCGCCTTGGGACATTTTACTTTGTTAAAGTGCTACATAAATGCAAGTTGTTGTATTGTTTTATCAGTAGTTGTACCATCAGTGACTTGCTATATCTTTCTGCTTCTGGGGTAGTTAACTTAATTGTAAATAAAATGGTAAACAATCAAGTTCAAAGGTGCAGAGGTGCATCCTGCACAAAGGATCAATTGAAGAATAGTGACCTTGCATATTTATTATTGCTTTGAACAAGTACAATTAGATTAGCACCAAGGACATGGTGACCTGATTCATCTGGAGATCAAAGAACCTGCCTGCATTCTTATAGCCAGCCAACATCCATTTTGTTGTTTAATCAGCAAAAACACAACTTCCTTCGAAACTCCAGTTATTTCTAAATCTAAAAACATAAAAAAATACAGATTTTTTTTCTAGTTGGCCCAGGAAAAAATTCCGCTTTTCTCACAGGCAGCATCAAATTTTTCTGCAGCTACTGAAACTAGTTTATGCCCAAGGGGTTGAACTACATCCTTAATAAGCATTACAGCTTTAATCCGTTAAATGAAACAGTTTTTAATCTTCAAGCATAAAGGTGCATTGATCCATAATTAAGCTCCGGGTCGTTTGCACAAGTTAGCTTTGTTCGCATTCTCTACTTCTTGGCACTGACTAGAAGATATGGGAATACCTGTTTTAAGCATGCCAGTTTACAAAGAGTGAGTGGAAGGGTAAAGTGCCACACTGTAAATGAGCCGTAGATTACACTTATTTTATCAACTGCCTAATAATGCCACATGATAGTAAGACACTAAGTAATGCCTAGGTACCCCTTTCTTTGAGGAGTGTTAAAGGGTTTACAACAAGCCCAACAGCCCAAGCTTTTTACTTTTGCTTAGTAGAAGTGCAAATTCACACTTCTCAAGTAATGTTAGGATCCATAGCCATTTTTATAAATTTAATATACTCCAAATGTTCGATAGTAACAGGGACCGCCTGCCTTTTGATTGTTAATAAATAAGAGGGCAGCACAGTGATGCAGTGGTTAGCTCTGCAGCCTCACAGCTCCAGCAACCCAGGTTCAGTTCTGGGTACTGTCTGTGCGGAGTTTGTAAGCTCTCCCTGTGACCGTGTGGGTTGCCTCCGGGTGCTCTGGTTTCCTCCCACATGCCAAAAACTTGTGGGTTGATAGGTAAATTGGCCATAGTAAAAATTGCACCTAGTGTAGATAGGTGGTAGGAGAAATGAGGGAAGGTGGGGATGTGAGAGGGAAAATGGGATTAATGTAGGATTAATATAAATGGTTAATAAATTAGTTGATGGTCAGTGCAGACTTGTTGGGCTGAAGGGCCTGTTTCAGTGCTGTATCTCTCTATGACTCTATAAGATTACTCTATCCATGTTTTAGTCAATACTCAAATAAAGCAAATAAAGAACATTTGCATAACTTTCTAAACCCAAAGGAAAAGTCGTTTTTTTCTCCATCCTTCCAATTTTTCCCTGCTAATTTCTCTGCCCTCCCCTTTTCTCCTGAAAGATGTGCTTGTAAAACTTTGTGGGCACCGATTTGCTCTCCAGTGCCTTGTCCAAGAGGCATTATTCGCAGATGAATCTTTTGAGTGAGTGTGGGCAACTACTCAGCTTGCAGGGGCAACACAGCTGAGCTTGAAACTGGCTTCACCTGACAGCTACATGCGCACTTCAAACCCTGGCTGAATTTCTAATGCAAGGGTGCTGAGGACAAATTTTAGTGTTCCTACTGCTGCTCCAGCTGGGATCAATGAACTGAACACAGACTATGGATCAAACCTGCAAGCTTCCTTGTCAGCTACTTACTGGCTAAATTCATTGAGGAGGTGAATTTCTGCTGGAATTCTTCCAGGGAGAAGTTGTGGAAACCTTGAAAAAAACAGCATAAATGCCATTTCCCATGGATTTTTTGATGCAATTGAAGTGGATGATCAAGAGAACTCACCCCATGAGTCACTATGGAACCAAAAATGCACATTTTCAATTAACTAGCAGTTTATATAAAAGAAGAACTTGCTTCGAATGCTTCCAGTTAACCCTGGCATCATATAGTCACAGAAAAACCAGGTGCTAGAAGATGTAGTAAAGTTATATGGTTATGGGCTCCTGCTTGTATTGCTAATTTTGAGGTTAGATCACAGACATATATCATCCAGAAGTACGAGTTGTAGAAGTATTAGTATGTAGCATTGCGAATGGCATATTGTCTAACCATTGTATGCACTACCGCAGAAGGCACAATGTGTAACCATTGTATGTACTGTTGCAGAATGCACAATGTCTAATCATTGTATGTATAATGCAGAAAGAACAATGAGTAACCATTGTACATATACTGCAGAAGGCATGATGTTGAACCAATGGTATGTACTCTTGCAGAAATGCACTGTTTAAACATTGTGGTCTTGAAATTCTATGGGAGTTATTTTGATCTCCTGCTGTAACTTTGACGCACTGCTGCAGAATGAGAACATCTAACCATTGTGTGTAGTGCTGAGGTAAGACTTCAGCATCTGTCCCAATTCTGACCTATTTTCCTAGATTGGAGTTTATCCAATGTGCATGGTGTGGCTCCCGGTGGGATTACCAAGGAGGATCCCACTGGTGTGAGAGTGTAACAACCTATCAGTGTTGAAACAAGGATGCCACAGCAGCAGAAGAAGAAGCAATGAGAGACATTAAAGATGCAGAAGAACCACAAAGACCTAATCAAGGCAGCCAATGAAGGCTTTGGCCAAGACCCAGATCCTCAGTGGGTAAGTGTTAGGGGCAGACTGAAGGGAGAGGAGGTTGTTATCAGGCGCTCTCCTTCTTATGGGAGATCTCAAGGCCTTTACCACTGCTTTTTAGATCCTACTGCCAGCCTGTATATTGTGACCCTGGGAAGTAGCAGTAATTGAGCTGAACGGGTTGGAGGTCCTCCAGAGATCCTGCCCTTCCCCCTCCCCTTGAATCAGGAATGTGGTGGAGAATTCTCCTTATATGTTAATTGTAGAAGATATATTGTAAAACATTGATCCCAGGGGCAAAAATAAAATCTTTTCCATACTAAAGATCTGATGAACCGGGTTTCACACAGCTTAGAAAAATATAAGCTCATAAACCCATATTTCAGTATCTTTGCTGTGTGGAGGGTAGAGGTCAGGAATTCTGACCTACTACATTCCTGGATGTCTTATTTTTACACAAAATAAATGAGTTAATGTCTATTTAAAAACAGCCACATAGGAATGTAGTAGGAGTGTGTTAAACATTCATACATAAACTTGCCAATTGATCAGTTTCCAATAAAGCCCACTTAAAAGAGTGAAATATCAGTCTTATTTTGAAATCTGCAATATGATTTGATTTAGAGTTGTTGCCAATCTTATGCTGATGTAGGTGAGGGATGTCAGTGCTGGGGATTGGGAGGTTTCCCATTTCAGACAGCAGATGTGGAGTAAAGCACCCTCTACTTTGACCCAACAATGGGGGGCAGAATTTTAACCAGAAAAAGCAGGTGAGTTTGGGTTGGATGGGGGTACTGTTAAATCTTAAAAATCAGATTCCCGATCTAAGCTTGCCTTCAGCCCACACACTTCCGCCTTTAACTGAGGCAGGAATGTTGGCGAATCCCCTCCCCACCACTGACCACACCTCCCCCCCCCCCATGGGATCGTTCCCCTCCCTCCCCCGAGATTGATCTTCCTCCCCACTTCTGAGATCGGCCCCCTTCCCCCGGCATGGAGTTACCTAGTCCTGCGGCCTTCACCGACACAGCATGTGGGCGATTCCCAACTTCCGGATTCTCTACGACTTTCTGATCCACCCACTACCAGCAGGTCAGGTGAGTAAAAATCCAGGCCAATGTGTCTTAGCTTTAAATTCAGAAAAACATCGCTCACTGCACCAGTATGACAGTTTTCATGGTCCACGTCAGCAATCTTCTGGTATCACTGAATAAGTTTGTCAAATTTTTGTTTGCTTTGTGCTGTGAACCCATGACCATTAGGAACTGGATTGAGACCAGACAAATTAATTTCACATAGGTATCAAACAGATGAAACCTTCACAGCATCAGCCTTTCCTAAGCCCCCTATGTGAAAGACCAGTGTTTGAAATCACATTTATGAAACTATAGACAACCATTTGCCAAAGCTGACTGCTTTTCTTTACGATCTATAGCTCTGCATTTCCTTGCTTCTGTCTGATATCTGTGGAGTTAACTGTTCAGAAAGACAAAAAAATTGTTAAGCTCATTGCTACAAAAATCTGTGGAACATGATCCCGGCAATTTTTAATTTCCCCTGTGTCAACTGCGGCTCAGTTGGTAGAATTTGCACTTCTGAGCCAATAGGTACATGATCCCAATCCAGAGACTTGAGTGCAAAATCTAGACTGACACTCCAGTGCAGTACTAAGGAAGTGTTGCACTGCAGGAACGCTGTACTGATGGATCGGTGTCATAAGATTGCGAAATGATTTTGTCTGAAATGGGTAAATCACTGATGAAATGATGCAATTTATGTCTAAACAGTTCTGTCCTGTATCCCAAAGACCCTTATCTTGGTGGTTGCAGCACCCATGCCACCACCCCCACCCCCCAATTATGCACACCATCAGTTCTCACAGAATCGCTACAGCACAGAAGGAGGCCATTCGGCCCATCATGTCCACACTGGCTCTCTGAAAGAGCAACTCCCTCAGTTCGATTCCCCTGCCTTCTCCCCATCATCCTGCACATTCTTCCTTTCCACATAACTGTCTAATTCCCTTTTGAATGCTTCCATTGAACCTGCCTCCACCACGTTCTCAGGCAACGCATTCCAGACCTTAACCACTCACTCCGTAAAAAAGATTTTCCTCAGGTCACTTTTGCTTCTCTTACCAAATAATTTAAATCTATGCCCTCTCGTTCTCGATCCTTTCACGAGTGGGAGCAGTTTCTCTCTATCTACCCTATCCAGGCCCCTCATGATTTTGAATACCTCTATCAAATCACCTCTCAGCCTTCTCTTCTCCAAGGAAAACAGTCCTAACTTCTCCAATCTATCTTCATAACTGAAATTCTTCACCCCGGAACCATTCTTGTGAATCTTCTCTGTACTCTCTCCAATGCCCTCACATCTTTCCTAAAGTGCGGCGCCCAGAATTGGAAGCAATACTCCAGCTGAGGCCGAACTAGTGTCTTATACAAGTTCAGCATAACTTCCTTGCTCTTGTACTCTATGCCCCTATTAATAAAGCCCAGGATACTGTATGCTTTATTTACCACTCTCTCAACCTGTCCTGCCACTTTCAATGAATTATGCACATATACACCTAGGTCCCTCTGCTCCTGCACCCCCTTTAGAATTTTACCCTTTATTCTATATTGTCTCTCCATGTTCTTCCTACTAAAATGAATCACTTAACATTTCTCTGCATCGGCCTTCATCTTCCACCTGTCTGCCCATTCCACCAACTTGTCTATGTCCTTTTGAAGTTCTACACAAGCCTCCTCACAGATCACAATGCTTCCAAGTTTCATATCATCTGCAAACTTTGAAATTGTGCCCTGCACACCAAGGTCTAGGTCATTAATATATATCAGGAAAAGCAAGGGTCCCAACACTGATCCCTGGGGAACTCCACTACAAACCTTCCTCCAGCCCAAAAAACATCCATTAACCACTACTCTTTGTTTCCTGTCACTCAGCCAATTTCGTATCCATGTTGTTACCGTCCCTTTTATTCCATGAGCTATAAGTATGCTCACAGGTCTGTTGTGTGGCACTGTATCAAGCGCCTTTGTAAAGTCCATGTACACCACATCAACAGCATTGTCCTCATCAACCCTCTCTGTTACCTCCTCAAAAATATCCAGCAAGCTAGTTAAATGTGATTTTCCGTTAAGAAATCCATGCTAGCTTTCCTTAATTAACTCACATTTGTTCTGATGCATTTGGTGACCATGTGGCACTTAATAATCAATAAAGCATTCCAACGCTCGCTGTGGGCAAGATAAGCTGCGCCACATAAACTACTGGTCCAGAGGCCACAGGTACAAGGGGTTGTTAAGAAATCAACTATTGACAGATAAATGATAAAAAGCAAAAATCTGCCTGCTGATAAAATATCCAGCTCTTCCCTTCTCACTCAGGTAGGTGCAGAGCTCAACACTCCTATTACTGGTAGCTAGGACACAGAAGCAAAAATGTGCAAGAATTTACATGATCTGAGGGAAGAAGAACGTCAGGAATTTAAATCACTCCCAGTCATGTCTTTGAAATTATTGTCCAGAGCAAAGCAAAGACATTAGGTGAATTCCTTGCATAGATATAGTTATAGTGAAGGATCATTTGCTGCTACCTGATCCTTCAGAAAAAAAAATTCACACCTAAAATTCTTTGCTGTTACAAAAATAGCATTGCATTCATGACAGGCCAAGTGTTCTGCACCAGTATCTCTTACAAGATTTTTATTAAACCTGTTTGCTTTACCAAACAAATTACAATGAGAGTAACTGCAAGCTGAATGTATCCTTAAAAATTTAGGAAGCTCCCCCCCTGCCCCCCCAATGATCCCATGGGTAAATGGAACATCCCACGTAGTGATACGAAAGAAGGAATTTGCATTTATAAAGCACCTTTCCTGACCTCTTGACATCTCAAAGCACTTTACAGCCAATGAAATGCTTTTGAAGTGCAGTCACTGTTAAAATGTAGGAAACTACATTAATGCCAAGTTGCACATAGCAAGATCACACAAACAGCTATGCGAAAATGATCAGATAATTTGCTTTCAGTGATGTTGGTTGAGGGATAAATATTGGCCAGGTCATCGGGGAGAACTCCTCTGCTTTTCTTTGAAGTAATGCCACGAGGTCTTTTACGTCCACCTAATAAACCATTCAGATCTGGAAATTACCAGGATTGACTGCAGTCTCTGCTCAGTTGGCTGATCTTAGCAAGGCCAGGAATTGAGGCTTTACAATTGGCCTCACAGCCCCAAGGTTAAAGAGGGCAAATTGATATCCAGTGACTCCTACTAGTAAGAAAATATGTAGAATCATCAGAAGAGGGCAGGATCAGGCTCAGCTATGATACACCTCATGGTTAATTGGCTTGCTAACAATTACCGTCAAGGGTCATGCATGAAAAATGGCCAATTGGATGAGGTATCAGAGTGTTGCAGGATCCACTGAAGTACAGGGAAACAAAGAAAAGAGATGGGGAAAAAAATGGGGTAAAAATCTGTAGGAAAACGACTGCAAGTTGTGTTTTTGTATTGATGGCTTCAGGAGTTTTAACAATTGGAATGTTCAATGGTCTGTACTGAGTTTTTCAAAAATCCTTTTCACAGGACAATTTATGGTCCACTTCATCCCAGTTACAACTGGTTGCTATGGTGTTAAATGGGTTAGGTTTTGGCTCCACTGCGCTAGAGATGGAAGAAAATTGAGTATTTATTCCCCAACTACAGTCCTGTAGCATGGAATTAATTTCCCACTTTAGTTCCATAGTTGGTGAACTGCGATTTTAAATGGACAGTTATAACAGCACCCCTTTTGTGTGCAGTTTTTGGAATTAATATTTGTCTCAACTGCATGTTTGATTCAAAACAATTTCACCTCTCTTGTCTTGTTAATAATGTTTCCTCATTGTATACTCTTCGCTGATGTTTTGAAAAGGTCCTGTGGCTCCGCTCTTTTAATGTAAGTTTGGTCCCGCTCTTCCCCAGGCCAGAGGCCTTCTCTCATTTATACATGCAGGCTGGGTTGTCTGTGCTTGTAAGGGCAAATCAACGGCATCCACTCCAGCCATACCCGATTAGCATTTCTAAGGTGGAATAGGTCCCCCAAGGTGGGTTGAAGACATATTTCAAAAATGTTGAATTCTTTGGCTATCACTGTATCCTCTCAATACTAAAGAAGGTAATGAATCACTCTGCAAATGATTACTTTATACTAGTAATGGTTTGAGGCCTATAGCAAAGAAACTCCTGCCAAGTCTCAATTGGTGTGTTCTGATAAGGCCTTTCAAGGGCGTAAAGGCTGGAATTTCCTGGGGAAGTGTAGGAACTCCTCTTGACAGACTCACTTGATGTGGAGTTGCATGGGTGGAAGATCTGCCCGGTGTCTGACAACAGGAATTTAAAGGCATAAACAGGCTGAAACCCTGTCCATATTGAGCTCCCCCAGGCAGAGAGGGGAATACTTTCTCCCAAATCAATAATTTTGGTACCCAACTGTTTGAATAAAAGTCTTTTAAGCAACTATCTGGATTGAACAGTAAATTGCTACAAATTATTTTTTCCTTTTTAATCAGGATGTGCAAAATGCTTCATGGAAATTAAATGTATTCTAAAGAAGGTGGGGTATGATTTAATTTCAAAGAACAAATAACAAAGAAAATTACAGCACAGGAACAGGCCCTTCGGCCCTCCAAGCCTACGCCGATCCAAATCCTCTATCTAAACCTGTCGCCTATTTTCTAAGGATCTGTATCTCTTTACTTCCTGCCCATTCATGTATCTGTCTAGATACATCTCAAAAGACGCTATCGTGCCCGCGTCTACCACCTCCACTGGCAATGCGTTCCAGGCACCCACCACCCTCTGCGTAAAGAACTTTCCACGCATATCCCCCCTAAACTTTTCCCCTCTCACTTTGAACTCGTGTCCCCTTGGAATTGAATCCCCCACTCTGGGAAAAAGCTTCTTGCTATCCACCCTGTCTATACCTCTCATGATTTTGTACACCTCAATCAGGTCCCCCCTCAACCTCCGTCTTTCTAATGAAAATAATCCTGATCTACTCAACTTCATAGCTAGCGCCCTCCATACCAGGCAACATCCTGGTGAACCTCCTCTGCACCCTCTCCAAAGCATCCACATCCTTTTGGTAATGTGGCGACCAGAACTGCACGCAGTATTCCAAATGTGGCCGAACCAAAGTCCTATACAACTGTAACATGACCTGCCAACTCTTGTACTCAATACCCCGTCCGATGAAGGAAAGCATGCCGTATGCCTTCTTGACCACTCTATTGACCTGCGTTGCCACCTTCAGGGAACAATGGACCTGAACACCCAAATCTCTCTGTACATCAATTTTCCCCAGGACTTTTCCATTTACTGTATAGTTCACTCTTGAATTGGATCTTCCAAAATGCATCACCTCGCATTTGCCCTGATTGAACTCCATCTGCCATTTCTCTGCCCAACTCTCCAATCTATCTATATTCTGCTGTATTCTCTGACAGTCCCCTTCACTATCTGCTACTCCACCAATCTTAGTGTCGTCTGCAAACTTGCTAATCAGACCACCTATACTTTCCTCCAAATCATTTATGTATATCACAAACAACAGTGGTCCCAGCACGGATCCCTGTGGAACACCACTGGTTACACGTCTCCATTTTGAGAAACTCCCTTCCACTGCTACTCTCTGTCTGCTGTTGCCCAGCCAGTTCTATATCCATCTAGCTAGTACACCTTGGACCCCATGCGCCTTCACTTTCTCCATCAGCCTACCATGGGGAACCTTATCAAACGCCTTACTGAAGTCCATGTATATGACATCGACAGCCCTTCCCTCATCAATCAACTTTGTCACTTCCTCAAAGAATTCTATTAAGTTGGTAAGACATGACCTTCCCTGCACAAAACCATGTTGCCTATCACTGATAAGCCCATTTTCTTCCAAATGGGAATAGATCCTATCCCTCAGTATCTTCTCCAGCAGCTTCCCTACCACTGACATCAGGCTCACCGGTCTATAATTACCTGGATTATCCCTGCTACCCTTCTTAAACAAGGGGACAACATTAGCAATTCTCCAGTCCTCCGGGACCTCACCCGTGTTTAAGGATGTTGCAAAGATATCTGTTAAGGCCCCAGCTATTTCCTCTCTCGCTTCCCACAGTAACCTGGGATAGATCCCATCTGAGATGGGACCTGGGGACTTGTCCACCTTAATGCCTTTTAGAATACCGGACACTTTCTCCCTCCTTATGCCGACTTGACCTAGAGTAATCAAACATCTGTCCCTAACTTCAACATCCGTCATGTCCCTCTCCTCGGTGAATACCGATGCAAAGTACTCGTTTAGAATCTCACCCATTTTCTCTGACTCCACGCATAACTTTCCTCTTTTGTCCTTGAGTGGGCCAATCCTTTCTCTAGTTACCCTCTTGCTCCTTATATATGAATAAAAGGCTTTGGGATTTTCCTTAATCCTGTTTGCTAAAGATATTTCATGACCCCTTTTAGCCCTCTTAATTCCTCGTTTCAGATTGCGCCTACAATCCCGATATTCTGTCAAAGCTTCGTCTTTCTTCAGCCGCCTAGACCTTATGTATGCTTCCTTTTTCCTCTTCGCTAGTCTCACAATTTCACCTGTCATCCATGGTTCCCTAATCTTGCCATTTCTATCCCTCATTTTCACAGGAACATGTCTCTCCTGCACGCTAATCAACCTCTCTTTAAAAGCCTCCCACATATCAAATGTGGATTTACCTTCAAACAGCTGCTCCCAATCTACATTCCCCAGCTCCTGCCGAATTTTGGTATAGTTGGCCTTCCCCCAATTTAGCACTCTTCCTTTAGGACCACTCTCGTCTTTGTCCATGAGTATTCTAAAACTTACGGAATTGTGATCACTATTCCCAAAGTAGTCCCCTACTGAAACGTCAACCACCTGGCCCGGTTCATTCCCCAACACCAGGTCCAGTATGGCCCCTTCCCGAGTTGGACTATTTACATACTGCTCTAGAAAACCCTCCTGGATGCTCCTTACAAATTCTGCTCCATCTAGACCTCTAACACTAAGTGAATCCCAGTCAATGTTGGGAAAATTAAAATCTCCTATCACCACCACCCTGTTGCTCCTACATCTTTCCATAATCTGTTTACATATTTGTACCTCTATCTCACGCTCGCTGTTGGGAGGCCTGTAGTACAGCCCCAACATTGTTACCGCACCCTTCCTATTTCTGAGTTCTGCCCATATTGCCTCACAGCTCGAGTCCTCCATAGTGCCTTCCTTCAGCACAGCTGTGATATCCTCTTTGACCAGTGATGCAACTCCTCCACCCCTTTTACCTCCCTCTCTATCCCGCCTGAAGCATCGGTATCCTGGGATATTTAGTTGCCAATCATGCCCTTCCCTTAACCAAGTCTCAGTAATAGCAATAACATCATACTCCCAGGTACTAATCCAGGCCCTAAGTTCATCTGCCTTACCTACTACACTTCTTGCATTAAAACAAATATACCTCAGACCACCAGTCCCTTTGCTTTCATCATCTGCTCCCTGCCTACTCTTTCCCTTAGTCACGCTGACTTCATTATCTAGTTCCTTACAGGCTTTAGTTACTACCTCCTTACTCTCCACTGACCTCATTTGGTTCCCATCCCCCTGCCACATTAGTTTAAACCCTCCCCAACAGCGTTAGCAAAAGCACACCCAAGGACATTGGTTCCAGTCCGGCCCAGGTGTAGACCGTCCAATTTGAAATAGTCCCACCTCCCCCAGAACCGGTCCCAATGTCCCAAAAATCTGAACCCCTCCCTCCTGCACCATCTCTCAAGCCACGCATTCATCCTGACTATTCTTTCATTTCTACTCTGACTATCACGTGGCACTGGTAGCAATCCTGAGATTACTACCTCTGAGGTCCTACTTTCTAACTTGGCTCCTAATCCCTAAATTCTGCTTGTAGGACCTCATCCCGTTTTTTACCTATATCATTGGTGCCTATGTGCACAACAACAACTGGCTGTTTACCCTCCCCCTTCAGAATGTTCTGCAGCCGATCTGAGACATTCCTGACCCGTGCACCTGGGAGGCAACATACCATTCAGGAGTCTCGTTTTCGACCACAGAACCGCCTATCTACTCCCCTTACAATCGAATCCCCTATGACTATAGCCCTTCCACTCTTTTTCCCGCCCTTCTGAACAGCAGAGCCAGCCACGGTGCCATGAAACTAGCTACTGCTGCCTTCCCCTGGTGAGCCATCTCCCTCAACAGTATCCAAAACGGTATACCTGTTGTGGAGGGAGATGACCGCAGGGGACACCTGCACTGCCTTCCTGCTCTTTCTCTGCCTTTTGGTCACCCATTCCCTTTCTCCCTCAGCAATCCTAATCTGCAGTGTGACCAATTCGCTAAACGTGCTATCCACTACCTCCTCAGCATCGTGGATGCTCCAAAGTGAGTCCATCCGCAGCTCCAGAGCCGTCATGCGGTCTAACAAGAGCTGTAGCTGGACACACTTCCTGCATTTTGAAGGAGTCAGGGACATCAGCCACGACCCTGAGCTCCCACATTGAGCAAGAGGAGCATGTCACGGGTCTGAGATCTCCTGCCATTTTTAATCTTAAGCTTAAACTTAGTTAAATGAAAAAGGAACGAAAAGTTTTTAACCAATCACACGATTAAAAAAAAAGAGAAATAGAAAAAGCCTTACCTTATCTACACACCACCGTGTCCTCTTTTGTTGATTAGAGGAGGAGGGCGGGTGGGAGACACTACAGGTGTAGTGTCTCGGGTTCAGAAATGGCCCAAATATATAGGGTTTTACTTACCCAGCAGCCCCCTGGTCTCCACCGAAAACAAAAAGAAATTAAGTTTACTTTAAACTGACCTTCCCAGCTGCTCACTCGCTCACACTCTCTGCTCCCGAAAAAGCTGCTGCAATGAAAGGTAAGTTATTTTAAACGGCCCAAATTTCTTAAAATAATGAACAGAATCATTAAGCTAGATGTGTTGAGATAGTGCATGCAAAGAGAAAAAAGGCTGGTTAACAAAACTGAGGCTCCTGGAATAGGAGGGTCAATGTCCAATTGGATAAATTATTGGCTTAAGACCAGAAAACAGCAAGTCATAGTAAATGACTGTGCGGAGTTTGCAAGTTCTCCCTGTGTCAGCGTGGGTTTCCTCCGGGTGCTCCGGTTTCCTCCCACATGCCAAAGACTTGCAGGTTGATAGGTTAATTGGCCATTATAAATTGCCCCTAGTATAGGTAGGTGGTAGGGAAGTGGTAGGAAGCCTGTCACTCCAGAATTGGCCTTTATAGCCACTCCAGGCGCTGCTTCACAAACCACTGACCACCTCCAGGCGCGTATCCATTGTCTCTCGAGATAAGGAGGCCCAAAAGAAAGAAAAAGAAGAAGAAAAGGGAAATATATAGGGACAGGTGGGGATGTGGTAGGAATATGGGATTAGTGTAGGATTAGTATAAATGGGTGGTTGATGGTCGGCACAGACTTGGTGGGCCGAAGGGCCTGTTTCAGTGCTGTATCTCTAAAAACTAAAAAAAAAACTAAAAAAAAAACTAAATGGTTAGTTACTTTACAGACTGGAGGATGGTAGACAGTGCTGTTCCCCAAGGGTCAGTGCTGGGACCACTGCTTCTATTGCTATATATAAATGACTTGGATCATGGAATAAAGAGTAGAATCTCGAAATTTGCTGACGACACCAAACTTGGAGGTGTGGCAAACAATGAGGATGATATGAACCTCCCGCAACAGGCGAGCAGAATGGGCAGAGAGGTGGCAGATGCATTTCAATACTGACAAGTGTGAGGTGATGCATATGGCAGAAGCAATAGGGAGAGGCAGTATATACTTAATGGCACCGTTCTAAAGAGTGTGCAGGAACAGAGGGACCTGGAGGTGCATGTGCACAGATCTTTGGAGATGACAGGACAGATTGAGAGAGTATTTAGTAAAGCATATGGGATCTTGGGCTTCATAAATAGAGGCATTGAGAACAAAAACAGGGAAGTTATTCTGAACCTTTAAAAAATTCTGGTTAGGCCCCAACTGGAGTATTGCATTCAGTTCTGGTCACCACCCTTTAGGCTCCTTGAGAAGGTGCAGAGGAGAATTACTAGAATAGTTCCAGGGATGGAGAATTTTAGTTACAAGGTTAGGTTGGAAAAGCTGGGTTTGTACTCATTAGAATAAAGGAGATTGAGGGGAGATTTAATGGAAGTGTACAAGATTATGACATATGAACATATAAATTAGGAGCAAGAGTAGGCCACTCAGTCCCTCGAGCCTGCTCCACCATTCAACAAGATCACGACTGATCTGATTGTAACCTCAACTCAACATTCCTGCTTACCCCCGATAACCTTCCACCCTCTTGTTTATCACGAATCTATCTACCTCTGCCTTAAAAATATTCAAAGACTCTGCTTCCACTGCCTTTTGAGGAAGAGAATTCCAAAGACTCACGACCCTCTGAGAGAAAATAATTCTCCTCATCTCTGTCTTAAATGGGCGACCCCTTATATTTAAACAGTGACCCCTAGTTCTAGATTCTCCCACAAGAGGAAACATCCTTTTCATATCCACCCTGTCAAGACCCCTCAGGATCTTATGTGTTTCAATCAAGCTATCTCTTACTCTTCTAAATTCCAGCAGATGCAAGCATAGCCTGTCCAACCTTTCTTCATAAGACAACTCGCCCATCCAGTATTAGTCGAGTAAACCTTCTCTGAAATTCTTCCAACGCATTTACATCCTTATTAAATAAGGAGACCAATACTGTACACAGTACTCCAGATGTGGTCTCACCAATACCCTGTATAACTGAAGCATAAGCTCCCTACTTTTGTATTCAATTCCCTTCGCAATAAACGATAACATTCTATTAGCTTTCCTAATTAGTTGCTGTACCTGCATCCTAACCTTTGGCAATTCATGCACTAGGACACCTAGATCCCTCTGCATCTCAGAGCTCTGCAATCTCTCACCATTTAGATATATACTTCCTTTGTATTCTTCCTGTCAAAATAGACAATGTCACATTTTCCCACATTGTACTCCATTTGACAGGCTTAGATAAGCTAGACAAAGAAAAACTGTTCCCATTAACAACTGGTACAAGGAATAGGGAATACAGATTGAATGTTTTGGACAAAAGATGCAGAGGGAATATGAGGAAGCACTTTTTTACACAATGGGTGCTAATAACATGGAACTTGCTGCCCACAAGGGTGGTGGAAGCTGGGATGATCAGTGACTTCAAGAGGAAGTTGGTTGGCCACCTGAGAGAAATAGCCTTGTAGGTTTATGGGGATCAAGCCAGGAGTTGGGCTGACTGCATAGCTCCGTGGAAAGCTGGCATGGTCTTGTTGGGCTGAATGGCCTCCTTCTGTACCGTAAATGACTCTATGGACTGAATTTCACATTGGGCAGGAGGTCCTGCCCACCGGCCGAAAAGTCAATGGTGAGCCTGCCTCTGCAGGGCCTGGGGAGCACACGGGAAGTTTTGCTCCCCAGGCCCTTAATTGGTCTTGGGTGGGACTTCCACCTCCTTGAGGAAGGAAGTCCCGTCTAATGGAGCTGCCGGCCAAATCGCAGGCTGGTAGCTCTTAGCCCCAGCAGCGCCACCGGAAGCAGTGGCTATTGCTGGGACTACACCCAGCTTCAGCAGGAAGAGGAAAGATGGCTTCCGAAAGATGATAAGTTTTTGGAGCCTCGCCGGGGATAATCAGCCAGACCCTGGTGAGACAAGGGGGTCAGTTAGGTGGGGGTGGGGTAAGTGTTGTGCATTGGGGATGGTTGGGGCTTTGGCGGCAACCCTTTGTGGGGCATTGGGTGCCTGATCGGGAGGGCCCACCCAGCCCGCAAGAAGGCTGCCTGGTTTTACCAGGTGGGGTTCTTGGGGCCTTTACCATCCATCCACCATGAGTAAAATACCAGCGGTGGCGGGAGAAGGCCTTTAAGTGGCAGTTCATTGGCCATTTAAGGGCCATGATTGGCCCGGGGAGTTCAAGCCATTTCTCACTGCTGCCCCATGTAAAATTACAGTGGAGGGGGGAAGGTGTTGGGAACGACTCCCACCACCTCCCACTCAAATTTCTAGCTCCCCCCTCCCCACCACCACCAGCCCGCTAGTTGGGAGGACCATAAAACTCCAGTCTATTACTCTAATATGATTATGGAGTGGGGTGTGGGGCTGTTTACTCCCATTCACTAAGTTCGGCAAAAAAGAATTACCTTACCAGAAATGGTGGTGGATGTAAATTTATAATAGCTATGAAAAGGGAAGTAAATAAATATTTAGAAAAGAAAATAATGAAAATGATATGGGAGAGGTCAGTGGGAATGAGACTATGTTGATACTCATGGTGAGCTAGTACTGGCATGATGGGCTGAATGGGCTCTTTTTATATTGCAAAATTCCATGATTCTGCGTAGATGAGAATGTAAAGTAGAATTTGTCCTTTTCTTCCCCCATCTATTTTTTCTACTGAAGTTCATGAATGGCAGTAATTATACTTCCATAGATTGAAGGTATTAACTAAATTTAGAATAACTTATTTTGCTTAGAGTTACTAACTCATGAACAGTCTGGTTCAGTAAATGCTGACTCATTCAGAAAAGGAATTGGATTTATTCATGAGTCAACAAGGAGTGGATGGGTATGAATTTTGTGGGAGGAAAAATATTTTTTTATTAAATGGCTCCTGTGGTAATAACATTATAAGGCAAACAGAATAGGAAGAAAAGAGTGAATGAAGTGAACAGGAAGAATGGCTGAGAGGGATGAATAGCCTTTTCTTGTTCCTGCATTCTTGGCTTCTGATGTAATGCAATTTACATAGCACAACTCCTAGGTGTGCTACAGTTATTTTTGAATACGGTAACCAAGCAGCCTTGTGGTGTAGTGGGCTGGCCAATTAACATGCTGTTCCCCAAAGGCATGCAAGATATGCAGCAATCAGTACAAACATTTCCCTTTATATAGCATCTTTCACCACCTTAGGAAGTCCCAAAGCACCTCACAACAACTAAATACTTCAAAGTGCAGTCACCATTGTTTTGTAGTCAAACGCAGCTGTCACATCAAGGTTCCATACATAGCAATAGACTGAGGGATAAATGTTAAAAGAAAGACTTGCATTTATATAGCGCCTTTCACAACTTCAGGATATCCTGATGTACTTTACAGCCAATTAAATGTTTTTGAAGTGTAGTCACTGTTGTAATGTAGGAAACAAATCAGCCAATTTTAAATAAAAGCAAAATACTGCGGTCCAATCTACACCTTCTCCTTTGTTATCTCTTGCCCCACCCCCACCTCACTTGCTTATAACCTGTGACTTTTCTAATATTTGTCAGTTCTGAAGAAGGGTCACTGACCCGAAACATTAACTCTGCTTCTCTTTTCACAGATGCTGCCAGACCTGCTGAGTGGTTCCAGCATTTCTTGTTTTTCTTTCTGCCAATTTTAAAACTATTTTTTCTTTATTTTTTTGCCCATCCTTAATTGCCTTTGAGAAAGAGGTGGTAAGTCACCTTTTGAACTGCTGCACTCCATGTGGTGTAGGAACACCCACAGTGCTGTTAGGGAGGGAGTTCCAGGATCTTGATCCAGCAATGATGAAGGAATGCTGATATATGTTCAAGTCAAGATGGTGCGTGACTTTGAGGGGAACTTGGAGATGGCAGGGTTCTCATGCACCTTTTATTCATTTCATTGGTTGTGGGCATTGCTGGCAAAGCCCGCATTTGTTGCCCATCCCTAATTGCCCTTGAGAAGGTGATGGTAAGTCGCCTTCTTGAACTGCTGCAGTCCTTGTGGTGTAGATACACAATGCTCTATTCGGGAGGGAGTGCCAGGATTTTGTCGCAGTGACAGTGATATAGGTCTAAGTTGGGATGGTTTGCGGATTGAAGTGGAACTTGCAGGTGGTGGTTCTTCCATGCATCTACTGCCCTTGTCCTTCTAGATGGTAGAGGTCACGGGTTTGGAAGCTGCTGTTGAAGGAGGTTTGGCAAGTTGCTGCAGTTCATCTTGTACATGGCACACGCTGCTGCCACTGTGCGCCAGTGGTGGAGGGAGTGAATGTTTAAAGTGGTGAATGAGGTGCCGATCAAGCAGGCTGCACTTATCCAGGCAAGTGGAGAGTATTCCATCACACTCCTGATTTGTGCCTTGTAAATGATGTGCAGGCTTTAGGGAGTCAGGAGATGAGATATTTGTTGCAGAATTCCCAGTCTCTGACCTGCTGTTGTAGCCATGGTATTTATATGGCGGGTCCAGTTATGTTTCTGGTCAATGGTAACACCCAGAATGTTGATGGTGGGGGATTCAGTGATGGTAATGCCATTGAATGTCAAAGGGAGATGATTAGATTCTCTCTTGTTGGAGATGGTCATTGCCTGGCACTTGTGTGACACGAATGTTACTTGCCACTTACCAGCCCAAACCTGAATGTTTTCAGGTCATGCTGCATGCAGACATGGACAACTTCAGTATGTGAGGAGTTGCGAATGGTACTCAACACTGTGCAAGCATCAGCGAACATCCCCACTTCTGACCTCATGTTGGAGGGAAGGTCATTGATGAAGCTGAAGATGGTTGGGCCTAGGACACTAAACTGAAGAACTCCTGCAACAATGCCCTGGGCTGAGATGATTGGCCTCCAACAACCACAACCATCTTTCTTTGTGTGAGGTATGACTCCAACTGGTGGAGAGTTTTCTCCCTGATTCCCATTGACTTCAATTTTACTAGTGCTCCTTGATGCCACACTCGGTCAAATGCTGCCTTGATGTCAAGGGCAGCCACTCTCACCTCATCTCTTGAGTTCAGCATTTTTGTCCATGTTTGAACCAAGGCTACAATGAGGTCTGGAGCTGAGTGGCCTTATGTTCAAGAATGAAACACAGCTGTGGGAGGAATTCTCGCAGTAGTTTTGCAAGATTGGGAATCTCTGGAGCAGAATGAGATTGGATCAGGTGTGGTACTGAGATTGAAGAGGAAAAATGGCAGAACTGAAGGATGGAGAGAGGCATGTGACAGATGTCAGCATGAAGTGAGGGAGGATTGGAGTGAAAGTTGTCAGTGGGAACTGAAAGGAGCCAGCATAAACTGAGTGACAACAGGAATTGAAGGGGTAGAGGGCCAATATCAACTGTGAAGAGGAGGAAAATGCTGGTGTGAGAACAGGGGGGATAGGGAGAAGTAAATAGGGAAGGAGGAGATCAGAGGCAGAGAATGCTTCTGTAAATTTGGGGGTCATGGTCAGAAGCAGGAAGCTCGTCTGTGAATTGAAGGAAGATGGATAGAGGGAGAAAGTGCCTCTGAGAAGGATAGAATGCCTTTGTGAAGGAGAAAGAGTGATTGCTATATCTGATGGTCTACTTGTTCTATTAAACATGGATAATAGCAAATGACATTTATAATTTTGCTATTTTCTTTGAATCACAACAATTATGAAATAAAAAATATTTAAAAGGAACAAGAAGGCACCATTTTCAATATGGGGAGCATGTCCCTGAACCAATATGTTCTGAGTACAATTTTCTTTCTTTTGGGCCTCCTTATCTCGAGAGACAATGGATACGCGCCTGGAGGTGGTCAGTGGTTTGTGAAGCAGCGCCTGGAGTGGCTATAAAGGCCAATTCTGGAGTGACAGGCTCTTCCACAGGTGCTGCAGAGAAATTTGTTTGTTGGGGCTGTTGCACAGTTGGCTCTCCCCTTGCGCCTCTGTCTTTTTTCCTGCCAACTACTAAGTCTCTTCGACTCGCCACAATTTAGCCCTGTCTTTATGGCTGCCCGCCAGCTCTGGCGAATGCTGGCAACTGACTCCCACGACTTGTGATCAATGTCACACGATTTCATGTCGCGTTTGCAGACGTCTTTATAACGGAGACATGGACGGCCGGTGGGTCTGATACCAGTGGCGAGCTCGCTGTACAATGTGTCTTTGGGGATCCTGCCATCTTCCATGCGGCTCACATGGCCAAGCCATCTCAAGCGCCGCTGACTCAGTAGTGTGTATAAGCTGGGGGTGTTGGCCGCTTCAAGGACTTCTGTGTTGGAGATATAGTCCTGCCACCTGATGCCAAGTATTCTCCGAAGGCAGCGAAGATGGAATGAATTGAGACGTCGCTCTTGGCTGGCATACGTTGTCCAGGTCTCGCTGCCGTAGAGCAAGGTACTGAGGACACAGGCCTGATACACTCGGACTTTTGTGTTCCGTGTCAGTGCGCCATTTTCCCACACTCTCTTGGCCAGTCTGGACATAGCAGTGGAAGCCTTACCCATGCGCTTGTTGATTTCTGCATCTAGAGACAGGTTACTGGTGATAGTTGAGCCTAGGTAGGTGAACTCTTGAACCACTTCCAGAGCGTGGTCGCCAATATTGATGGATGGAGCATTTCTGACATCCTGCCCCATGATGTTCGTTTTCTTGAGGCTGATGGTTAGGCCAAATTCATTGCAGGCAGACGCAAACCTGTCGATGAGACTCTGCAGGCATTCTTCAGTGTGAGATGTTAAAGCAGCATCGTCAGCAAAGAGGAGTTCTCTGATGAGGACTTTCCGTACTTTGGACTTCGCTCTTAGACGGGCAAGGTTGAACAACCTGCCCCCTGATCTTGTGTGGAGGAAAATTCCTTCTTCAGAGGATTTGAACGCATGTGAAAGCAGCAGGGAGAAGAAAATCCCAAAAAGTGTGGGTGCGAGAACACAGCCCTGTTTCACACCACTCAGGATAGGAAAGGGCTCTGATGAGGAGCCACCATGTTGAATTGTGCCTTTCATATTGTCATGGAATGAGGTGATGATACTTAGTAGCTTTGGTGGACATCCGATCTTTTCTAGTAGTCTGAAGAGACCACGTCTGCTGACGAGGTCAAAGGCTTTGGTGAGATCAATGAAAGCAATGTAGAGGGGCATCTGTTGTTCACGGCATTTCTCCTGTATCTGACGAAGGGAGAACAGCATGTCAATAGTCGATCTCTCTGCACGAAAGCCACACTGTGCCTCAGGGTAGACGCGCTCGGCCAGCTTCTGGAGCCTGTTCAGAGCGACTCGAGCAAAGACTTTCCCCACTATGCTGAGCAGGGAGATTCCACGGTAGTTGTTGCAGTCACCGCGGTCACCTTTGTTTTTATAGAGGGTGATGATGTTGGCATCGCGCATCGCAATTTGATATTTGCTATACCCCAGACTGAACCTGGAGCCATCTTTGCCTATTCAGCTTAGGTAGTCACCGAGCAAGTTCAATGAGCCATATTATGGATTGTTTTAATTAAACCGTGCAATGGAAAGAATAGTTAATTCACTACTTAATCGTCAACAAACTTGTCATTAAATTAGGCAAACAGAGAAACCTGCCTCTGTTTGCAGAATGCCAAAAGATCTTGGAAACTAGTCACTAAGCTAATTAACATTGTTTGAGGCAGACAGTTCTCTGGATTTTCTGGCTTCATGCAGACACCACATGCTTCGAAATTTGAGGCTTATTAACAAAACTTTCTTATCCATTCAAAATTTGTGCCAAAGCATCACTAACATGAAAGTAGAGATTATTTTTTGTTCTGAGAATGAATTCAATCTTTCAGCAAAGAAGCCAGTGTTACCAAATGTAAATCATTCCATTTCGAGCCTAATTCTACCAATGATGGAGCACCATCTAGTGGCTCCTCAGAGGCTGTCACTCATGATTAAATGTCATAGTCGACGGCTACTTGCTTTAATGTGAATTATCTGACGAATTAAGCTAGTATCAAATTTCCATTTTGCTATTATTTATGTTGCTCAATTTGTATTATTGGATCATTTGAATTTTTGCCTCAAATAACAGCTCAGGAATAGACTGGGTCATTCAGAAATTTGAGCTTCGAATTAAAACGTTGTCTTCTCATCAGAATGTCTTTATTATTTCATTAATGACATTTGGGACATGAAAGAATTAACATATAATTGAAGTAAATCATCAAATCTCAAAACAATAAGTCCTAATCATGGTCAGTTGTCTCCCTATGTATTTTTATATTAATTCTAGGGATGTGTATGTCGCTTCCAAGGCTGAAATTTATTGCCTATCCCTGGTTGCCCTTGTGAAGCTGGCAGTGAGCTATTTTCTTGAGCCGTTGCAGCCCGTGTGGTCATCTGATGAAAGGTCACAAACCTGAAACGTTAACAATGTTTCTCTCTCCACAGATGCTGCCAGATCTGCTGAGTTTTTCCAGATTTTTTTGTTGTTCTTTCAGATTATATATGAATAATGACTGTGCTTGTTTGTAAATGCCCTGGAGACACAGGTTCAAATCCCATCACGGCAGCTGGTGGAATTTAAATTCAATTAATGAATAAATTCAATTAATTAACAACAAAAAAATGGAATTGAAAGCTTGTTTCAGTAATGGTGCCATGAAACTATCATCGATTGTTGTAAAAACCCATCGGTTCACTCATGTCCTTTAGGGAAGAAAATCTGCTGTCCTTACCTGGTCTGGCCTACATGTGAATCCAGACCCACAGCAATTTGGTTGACTCTTAACTGCCCACTGAAATGGCCTAACAAGCCACTTAGTTGTCAAGGACAATTAAGGATGGACAGCAAATGCTGACCTTGCCAGTGATGCCCACATCCCATGAAAGAATACTTTCATTTGACAGCCAGATCCCTTTCTCACCCCTAAGCTTTGCCCTCTTTCTCTACATTCCAACTTTTTTTTTGTCGCTCACTCTCTTTATTTTGTCATCTGTGGCACCTTTGTACTTGTTCCTTCTAGACTTGGATCTGCTCTTCTGGCTGTGCAGAAATTATAACTTGCTCCACAGAGTCCTACCCTAAGATATTCTCTAGTACTCAAAGACTGTGGAACTTGCTACCACAGTCATTTCCCCTGCCTGCAATCCATTTAAAACCCAAGTTTGGCATCACTTAATCAAAACTAACTGACCTACCTTTCCTTTCCTTTCCTTTTACTCTTTCCAAACTTGATGGTGTCCTGCACTATGGGCTTTGAACTTTTACAGTTGTTTCTCAATTAAAAAATAGTGAGAACAGACCACGTGCTACAGCAGGGTTAATAGTTCACCTGGAATATAAGACCAAGGAAGTGAAAGAGATATAGTAGAGTACCGAGGAAACCAAACATTTACTTACAAAAAGGAGAAAATAAGAAACTAATGTTGATTACCTATTGGGACTTCAAATATCCTATTACTTACATATTCTGTTGAGTATATCCATCTTAGAGGTTTCCAAATAGCTTTAGGGAAGCAACTGTTGCCATTTAGAGGAGCATCATCTTCATGAAGAGATGCTATTTTAACATTATTGCATTTGTTTACAAACACAATGTGAAGTTAACAATAGTATATTGCTATAGGACTTATAAATGAAATTGTCCAGAGAAAAATAATGGTGCTTTTAACTCCCATCCAAACACATGCAGTGTCCCTTTAAGGTTTATCCACAGAGGAATCGGAAAGAAAATAGACAGGGGTGGAGCCTTAGGCTGAAGTTATCCAGCAACTTGCACATCAAAGCAAAGCAGTTTGGGGTGCACATCAATACTAAAGTGGAAATATGATTTGGATCCCTTCTAGGACATAGTCTCACTCACCTGGGCTTCACATTGGTGGATTTTAATTCCACTTCCACAAGAAGCAGGATTTTAAAAATGGGATTCCCTGAGCATTTTTAAAACTTACTGCTGTCCTTTTATGAGACAGTATATGCCACCTGCACCTTTCCTATCATTAAAAAAAAAATTCGCACACAGCAAGTTCCACAAACAGCAGATGAATGAGTGGCCAGATCATCTGTCTTTGTGGTATTGGCTCAGGGTAAATCTTGGACAAGACATTGGGAGAACCCTTTAAATCTGGAGTGGGAGGAAGGGCAGGTTGTACCCATGACTTTCTGATTCAAACAAGAGTAGAAGAATGGGCATCATATCCCAAACTTCCATGGTTTTGTTTTGCAAATTCACCTCTTCAAAAAGCAACTGTGCAACATAGAAGGGCTCTTTAAAAAAAACGAGGACTGATTTAGTGACACTCTGTTTTCCGTATTGAACCAATACCTTTAGAAGACCTTGGAGAGAGCCTGAGTGCTTTCGTGGGGCTAGTTTGACTCTTTTGACCAATCAATTGGGATGATTAAATCACCAATCAGAAACACATGAACCATAAGTGCTGCCTTTTTTAAAAAGGGCACAAATAATAAGTTCCAAATTATGGCAAAACATAAAAATGTTACAAATAATAATTTTGTTACCTGCATCCACAATGGACTCCACCCTGTGGTGCCCACTGATGGCAGAAAGCCTCAGGTGTACTGGTGAATACCACATGATCCCTCTCCAGGGACACTGGGACTCAGACAGAGACGTGGAAGAGAGGAAGGCAGTTGGAGTGAATACCCCCATCAACCATGCTCTGCCTGGACCTCTTACTGGCCACCTTGGCCAGGTCCAGCAGTAAATCCACGAGGAGGACCTCTGACCTGCCCACTCCCTCCCAACAGCAATGGGTGCCAAAGGTCAGGAGCGTGGGACTGAAATGCAGCTGGCTATAGAGAAGCAGCCTCCTCAAATAATGGAAACAACTGCAATCTCCCACAGTCTGTATAAACATGCAACACAGACACATCCAGACTGCAAAAATGGAACCAGTTTCTAAAAGTTTAGAGAACTGCTGAACTCCATTGTTTTTGTCTGTACTTACTCCAAAAAATATCAGGAAGACTGAAGCCATTATCTTCAGTCTCAAATCCAAACTATGTTCCCTAACTACCAACTCCATCTCTCTCCCTGGAAATTGTCTGAGATTAAACCAGACTGTTTGCAACCTTGGTCATTTTTTAACCCCAAGATACGTTTCCGACCACATATCTGTGCCATCACTAAGACGGCATATTTCCATCTTTGTAACCTTGCCCCTGTCTCAGCTCATCTGCCACTGAAACCCTCATTCATTCGTTACCTCTAGGCTTGACTATTCTAATGCACTCCTGTCTGGTATCCCATATTCTACTCGGACCTAACTCGCTCCTGGTCAAGCAATGTCTTGATTATAAAATTCTCATCCTTGTTTTCAAGTCCCTCCATGGCCTCACCCCTCCCTATCTCTGTAATCTCCTCCAGCCCTATAACCCTACAAGATATCTGTGCTCCTCTAATTTGGGCCTCTTGAGCATCCGCAATTTTAATGATGATGTCGCCGTCTTCGGCTTGGATCCCCTGTCAGTTCACAGGCTGATGAGCATCTGTGACCAGTGCGAACTAGCCTCGGGAGCTAAAGTAAATCTCAGCAAGAGGCCACGTTCTTTGGGAACTGGGCTGACCAATTCTTTGTTCCCTTCACTGTCAGGTCAGACTACCTGAAGGTGTTGGGGATATGGTTCGTAGGGGCCGGGGTGTGCGCCAAAACCTGGAAGGAGTGCATAGTCATGGTGAAACATAAACTGAGCATGTGGGAGCAGCGTTCGCTCGCCAATGTGGGTAAGAACCAGGTCATCAGGTGCGAGGCGCTCAAGTTGTTACTGTATGTAGCGCAGGTCTGGTCCATACCCCAGGGGGAAAAATGTACCCAATGTCGTCCTCATCCTCATGGCCACTTTTGTGTGCGGCTGAATCGAGCTGTGCATAGAACCCCAGTACGCAACCACCAAGTGTCACTACGTGCTGAGGTTCTATCTGTCCCAGGTGTTGCGAAGGATGGGTGTGGTCACATTGCCCCTCAATGCTCCATCCAGTTGGACCGTGCCATACCACCTATCCTTTGTGGAAAAGTTTGTGCAGAAAAACACCTTTGACCACCAATCCATCAGGCAGTGGTCTGTACGGAATGTGCTCAAGGCCCTACGGGAAAAGGAGATGGTGGATCCTGTCGGATGGTTCCCCGAGCAGACTGTCAAACTCATTTGGCAGAATGCCTCATCACCAGAACTTTCAAACAAGCACCAGGAGTAGCTTGGCTGGTGGTGAGAAGGGCCCTCCCGTCAGATCCTTCCTGCACGCCTGGAATCTCACCACCTCCGACGCTGCCCTCAAGGTGGCTGTGGTGGGGAAGAGATTGTTGCCCACCTCCTTCTGGAATGTGCCTTTGCAAAGCAGGTGTGGAAAGAGATGCAGTGGTTTTTGTCAAGGTTCATCCCGAGCTGCTCTGTAACACAGGAGTCTGTGCTCTACGGGCTGTTCCCAGGGACGCACATCGAGATAAACATCAACGGTTGCTGGAGGACCATCAACTCGGTGAAAGACGCTCCTTGGTTTGCCCAAAACCTGCTGGTCTTCCAGAGCAAATAGTTGTGGCTGTGTGTTCAGCTGCCTAGGCCCTAAGCTCTGGAATTTCTACCCTAAACATCTCCTAATCTCTATCGCTCTTTCCTTCTTTACGTCACTCCTTAAAACCTACCTCTTTGACCAAAGATTTTGGCCTAGTGCCTGAAGTAACTTGGGGTCTAATTTTGCTTTATAACTCTCCACTGAAGAGCCTTGGGGATTAATGGGACATTAAAGGTGCTATAAAATTGTAAGTTCTTGTTATCTGTTGTGAAGCTGACACGTGCCACCAGTGAGCCTATGAATGTGGGTTTACAAAGCATAAAAATCCAGAGCTCAAGGATTTTGCTCCTTTCCGGAATCAGGCGAAGCTCACGCTCATCACATTGCGTCAAACCATTTGATGAATGCTACTTAAAATTAAAGCCAGCTTCATGTATTTAATTGCCTTTAGATCCGAGTTATTTTTGCCTAATCATATTTTTAATTATAATGTTGGGAGATCTGAGCAATAGCTCGCGAAACATTAGTAATTTACCGGGTCATTTAATACACATTTCTTAAAATAATTGCTTCCCCATAGTGGAGTCTGGCTAAACGAACACCACATGGTTCCACCCAACTCCTGTTAACAAACTGAAGGGGCGGAGCAAAGTTCTGCCCCGCCCCCTGTCCCAGCCGCTCCCTGCCCCGCCCCCGTAGCGAGGCCAACCCCCTCCAGACAGCGCCCTCTGAGCGACAGCACCGCCTCAGGCCCCACCCCTTGTGCGAGAGCAGCCACTCCCGGCCCCGCCCCCGAGTCCCATCCGCTCCAGCCCCCATCCCTTGAGCGACAGCAGCCGCTCCCGGCCCCGCCCTCCGTACGAGAGCAGCCGCTCCCGGCCCCGCCCCCTGTGCGAGAGCAGACGCTCCGGCTCCGGCCCCGCCCCCTGTGCGGGAGCAGCCGCTCCCGGCTTCGCCCCTTCAGCGTGAGAAGCCGCCCCCGGCCCCGCCCCCGAGTCCCATCCGCTCCAGCCCCCATCCCTTGAGCGACAGCAGCCGCTCCCGGCCCCGCCCCCGAGTCCCAGCCTCTCCCGGCCCCGCCCTCCGTCCGAGAGCAGCCGCTCCCGGCCCCGCCCCCGCCCCCTGAGCGAGAGCAGACGCTCCGGCTCCGGCCCCGCCCCCTGAGCGAGAGCAGACGCTCCGGACCCGCCCCCTGTGCTCGAGCAGCCGCTCCCGGCTTCGCCCCTTCAGCGTGAGAAGCCGCTCCCGGCCCCGCCCCCTGTGCGAGAGCAGCCCGCTTCCTGGCTCCGCCCCCTGAGCGAGATCTGCCACTTCCCGCGCTGGGGTCACTAGTGTAGGGGGTTTAAAGGTAAGCGCGCCAAAAAAATAAGGGAAAGAAACTGAGCGAATTCAGCCAGAACAAGAAAGTGAGTAAACTTACAGAGACCTTTGCAGATCTAGAGAGAGTGAACGTGAACAAGCCCAGAGAAAGAAACTGAGTAAGTTCACAAGGCAAAAACCCTTATAGAATCTGTGTAAAGCTAGAGAGAGTGAAGAAACCCGGAGAGAAAGGGAAGGCCTCATGATGCTTGGTGCTGATGCTGCAGAGAAGGGAACAGCCAGTGAAATCCATATGGAGAACGATCTTAGTTTGCACACACGTTCCAGGTAATTATTTATGATAAATATATTAACCGACAGGTAATGCTTGTAACTCCAGTCAATTACAGGATAATATAACTATAATATGCTATAGGTCTCTGACTGTTAGGACGGTAAGCTACAAGTAATGTAACTTCAGTGATAGTAAAACCATCCTGGGTTAGGGGTATGCTGCTCATCCATTTTTGGACTTCTGGGGCAGAGACCTGAGGTAGAGTTTCCTGTTGGTTTGTAATCAAGGTTAAAGTAACACCCATTTGTGCCACCTCATGGCATAAACAAGCGGAAACCAATGCAAACTGTCAGGGTTTGAATACCAGGAGTAGGCGCAGGAGTAGACCATTTGGCCCTTCGAACCTGCTCCACCATTCAATTGGATCATGGCAGATCTGCCTCAATTCCACTTTCCCGCCCATTCCCCATATCCCCTGATTCCCTGAGAGATCAAAAATCTGTTTCTCAGCCTTAAGTATACACAATGATGGAGTATCCACAGCCCTCTGGGGGAGAGAATTCCAAAGATTGCTTTGAGTGAAGAAATTTCTCCTCATTTCAGTCCGAAATGATTGACCCCTTATCCTGAGACTGTGCCCCTGTGTTCTACATTTCCCAGGCAGGGGAAACAACTTCTGTGTCTGTCCTGTCAAGCCCCCTCAGAATCTTGTATGTTTCAGTAAGATCACCTCTCGTTCATCTAAACTCCAGAGAGTATAGGCCCAATTTACACAGCCTGTCATCGCAGGACAAGCCTGTCATCCCAGGAACCAATCTAGTGAACTTTTGCTGCACTGCCTCCAAGGCAAGGAAAGTGCCGATCACACACCATATATTCCTTTGTATAAGCATGAGAGATTTAAAGTTTGAAACCATCTAACTATCCTTCGTGCACATTAGATAGAGCATGTTTAACAACATGCAATCGTGGAAGCTTTTCAATTTTGAATGCGGCTCATACTGATGCCATAATTAATATATTCCTCGAAACAAAAAATACAGTGCAGGTCTCAGTGATAGATTTTTAGATATCGCAATAAAACTCTGGAAAATGACCTTGCTACCTGCTACCCCTAAATTCAGGCTTTAATTTTAGACCTATTTTGAGCTAGACAGCCAAAAAAGAGCAAGAAAATTCAGGGGTGCTGTATTTGCATGCATAACACACTTGCTCCTGACTATCTCTAGATGTAAATACACAAGAAATCCCACCCCAATGAGTGTCTGGTCATGTTTCCTCTTTGCCATGAGGGAAAATCTCCCTAAAATTCTGTGTAAATGGGATAGTGTTGCTAACAATTGTTATTCACTCTGAAGGAGTTGCGGGGGGGGGTGGGGGTGGGATATCAAAGTATATAAATAAATTAAAAACAGGTTTTGCTGGACCTGTTCAGGAGAATCGACATAGTCATTATGGCACAGAAGGAGGTCATTCGGCCCATCGAGCCCATGCCACCTCTCTGAAGAGCAATCCAGTCATTCCCATTTCCCCATTCCATTACCATAGTCCACAAATGCCTATCCAATTTCCTTTTGAAATGATTGATCATCTCCGCTTCCCACCATCCTCATAGGTAGAGTGTTCCAGGTCATTACCACTCACTGCGTAAAAAGGTTCTTCCTCACACCCTCCTGTATCTCTTTCCCAAAACCTTAAATTTGTGTCCCCTATTCCTTGTCCTTGTACTGTCTTAATGGGAACAGATTTTTTTTTGTCTCCCTTATCTGAACCTGCCATAATCTTGTACATCTCTCTTCAATCTCCCTCAACCACCTTTGCTTGAAGGAAAACAACCCCCGCTTCTCCAACCTAACCTTGTAGCTAAATTCCCTCATCCCTAAATCTCCTATGCACCCTCTCAAGGACCTTTACACCCATCCTGAAGTATGGTGACCAGCACCAGGCACAGTACTCTAGTTGGGGCATAACCAGAGCTTTATAAAGGTTCAGCATAACTTCCCTGCTTTTGTACTCAGTCCCTCTATTTATGAAGCCCAGATCCCATATGCTTTGCCCACGATCCTCTCAATATGACCTGCCACCTTCAATGATTTATGCACATGAACCCCCAGGTCCTTCTGTCCCTGCGCACTCTTCAGCACTGTGCCTCTCCCTATCCCGTCTGCCCAAAAGCATCGCCTCACACTTCTCTGTATTAAATTCCATCTGCCAATTGTCTGCACTTTCTGCTAGCCTGTGTCCTGTTGCAGTCTTTTGGTGTCATCTTCACTGTTTGCCACAAATCCAAGTTTGATATCATTGGCAAATTTTGAAATTTTATTGTATATTCCAATATCCAAGTCATTAATGTATATCAAAAAGGCAGTGGCCCTAGCACTGACCATTGTGGAACATTACTGTTTGCCATCCTCTCATCTGAAAAACAATCATTTGCCACAAGTTGCTGTTTTCTGTCCATAAACCAATTTTTTTCCCAAGCTGACACTGACTCTCATATTCGATGAGTCTCAATTTTCTTAACCAGCCTTTTATGTGGTATGTTTCCAAACACTTTCTTAAAATCCATATAGAGAACATCCATTGCTTTCCCTTCATCAACCTTCTCTGCTACTTCATCAAAAAATTCAATCAGATTAGTGAAGTACAATCTGTACAAATTCGTGTTTGCTCTTAATTAACTCAAACCTCCAAGTGCCTGTTAATATTTTCCCTGATTATTGTTTCTAAAGCCTTGCCCACCACTGATGTTAAATTGACTGTCCTGTAGTTACTAGGAATGTCCTTGTGCCCTTTCTTGAATAAGAGTGCCACATTTGCCACTGTCCAATCCTTTGACACCTCCCCGTATCTATGGAAGATTATGGCAAGCCCTTCCGCTATCTCCACTTCCACTTCCTTTAGCAACCTGGGATGAAAGCTATCCGGACCAGGCGACTTATCCATGCTAAGCATAGACAGTCTTTCCAGTACATCCTGCCTATCAATTGTTTGCCCCATCCATTACCTCTACCATCTCTGCTTCTCTTTATATTTTGTCAGCATCCTCTTCCTTAGTAAACACTGATACAAAGTACTCATTAAGTATTCTAGCCTTGTCCTGTGCCTCTTTGTCCCTAACAGGCCCCCCCCCTTGCTACCTGCTTACTCTTTACATGCTGGTCAAAGGTTTTTGGGTTCCCTATTATGTTAACTGCCATTCTATTCTCATATTTTCTGTTTGCCAGTCTTATTTTCCTCTTCACTTCCCCTCTCAACTTATTGTATTTGGCCTGCTTCTCGCTTGAAGAATTCACCTGACAGGCATCGTACACTCTCTGAAAGAAGAAGATGGGTTAATTAAATTAATTAGTTGAAAAGCTTCGGTGGTTAATGTATTGGCTAAAGCCCTTCAGGGGAAAACCTGCAGTCCAATCCTGTCCTTAATCTTTCCAGATGCTGATAAATAAGCTCCGTATTTACTACATTTTTTTATTTTTATTTCTGATTCCTTCTCGACTTGGATCTGTTCTTCTGGCTGTGTAGAAACTAAGATTCATCACAGTGTTCTCATCTAGCATATTCTCTGGATCGCAATGCCTATCGTGCTCGCTACCACAATATTTCCTTCCTCTTATAATCCATTTGTGTTCTTTTCCTTCCCTCCCTTGTCTCTTCTACTAAGTACGAATTTTGTAAACTATTGAAGATTCATTGAAATTTAAATCAATCTGCTTATTATGTACAATACCAGTTGACCTCACACAGGTCATGAATAAAGTCATGTGTGTAATCTAATGAAACCACAGCATCTGCTGACAGCTGAAGTGAAAAGTCCCGACCTGATATTTCAGCTTGTATGTCGGGTTTTTTTCTCTCTGAAGATGTGCTGTGAATTTCCAGCATTTTTTGTTTTCATTTCAGATTTCAAGTAGTTGCAGTTATTTCTTGTGTTTTATCTCTGAATTAAAGGCCTGCTCAGGTCTGCAAATGAAATCCGACCTGAGCCTGACCCGGCCCGAGTCCTTTTCATTTTTTTCCCACACCCGACCCGACCACCGGAATAAAGTTGATTATATTAAAGAGGTTGTGCTCTACCTTGGATGGAATCGCTCACTGCAGACTAGTGTGGAGTGTTTCCTGCTTTGACATCCTGGCTGTCACTGTGTCCGACCCAACCTGAGCCCGAACGCTGGGCCCGGAAGAGCGAACCGACCTGATCCGAACCTGACACATGTCGCCGGGTCCCGTCTGGTTCAGGTCAGGTAGCTATGCTCTACTCTTAAATGAGTAACTAATGGTTGTATTTTTACAGCTACAACAGAGAATGCAGAACTTTAGAGACTGATTTCACAATTGCGTGCCACTGCTCACCTGTGCAGAAGGCATTCCATGTGAGGCTCCCTGTGATTTATGCACATTTGTCAATTTGGCTCTTGTGTTGAGAAATCCAAAATCAAATTAGAACAGTGGTGCAAACAGTGCCCATTTGATGAGATTATGTTTAATTTTACTACAGGGGTGATGCAGTACCATGCAAAAAACGAGAGGACTATCTTGAGTGGTCGGAATATTTTATGGCAGTTGCTTTTTTATCAGCGCAGAGGAGCAAGGATCCAAACTCCCAGGTAATAGACGATGGGAATGAGGAGTTACTGCTCACAGTTGAGGTGCTCAACTCGTACACGATGTGGAATTCATTTGCTGCTCATTTAATTGTACTTGGGCAAGCTGTGAGCAATGACAATTTTTGAAAATGATTTTTCCTGTTAGGTTGTCATCTGGCCTCATCTCCAACCCACCCATCTTTCTGTCTGTGCTTTGTTACCATTATTATGCTCAGTGCTCCTCTGGACTTGCTGTACACACCAAATGTGCTGTTCTCTATGCTGTTCCATCTTTTTGCATCCCTATTATGATTTGGGCTTACTCCTAAAACTTCTACTTTATGGCCAAGGCAGAGAGGTGAGAGGCAGTTTCCGTAAGCAGGCTGAGTCTCCAAAAAAGCAAAACTGCACCCTTATTCGAGCCTTGAATGGGATAGTATGTCACAGGACTAAATGTTACCATTTCCCTCTACCTCACTACCTCTTTCCTCCTTTAAGACACTCCTTAAAAGCTCCCTCTTTGACCAAACATTTGGCCATCTGCCCTGATAGTGCCTTCTGTGACTTGGTGTCAAATGCTGCTTTATAATGTTCCTGTGAAGCGCCTTGGGATATTTTACATTAAAGGCGCTATATAAGTGCATGTTGGTCATGTGGGAAGTCCATCACATTTAAGATAATTGTCAAAAGAACTGGGGATGGGGTGAAGGGTGGGCGGGAATGAGAACAAAGAAAATTACAGCACAGGAACAGGCCCTCCAAGCCTACGCCGATCCAGATCCTCTATCTAAACCTGTCGCCTATTTTCTAAGGGTCTGTATCTCTTTACTTCCTGCCCATTCATGTATCTGTCTAGATACATCTTAAAAGACGCTATCGTGCCCGCGTCTACCACCTCCGCTGACAACACGTTCCAATCACCCACAACCCTCTGCGTAAAGAACTTTCCACGCATATCCCCCCCCTAAACTTTTCCCCTTTCACTTTGAACTCATGTCCCCTTGTAATTGAATCCCCCACTCTGGGGAAAAAGCTTCTTGCTATCCACCCTGTCTATACCTCTCATGATTTTGTACACCTCAATCAGGTCCCCCCTCAACCTCCGTCTTTCTAATGAAAATAATCCTAATCTACTCAACTTCATAGCTAGCGCCCTCCATACCAGGCAACATCCTGGTGAACCTTCTCTGCACCCTCTCCAAAGCATCCACATCCTTTTGGTAATGTGGCAACCAGAACTGCACGCAGTATTCCAAATGTGGCCGAACCAAAGTCCTATACAACTGTAACATGACCTGCCAACTCTTGTACTCAATACCCCGTCCGATGAAGGAAAGCATGCCGTATGCCTTCTTGACCACTCTATTGACCTGCGTTGCCACCTTCAGGGAACACCCAAATCTCTCTGTACATCAATTTTCCCCAGGACTTTTCCATTTACTGTATAGTTCACTCTTGAATTGGATCTTCCAAAATGCATCACCTCGCATTTGCCCTGATTGAACTCCATCTGCCATTTCTCTGCCCAACCCTCCAGTCTATCTATATTCTGCTGTATTCTCTGACAGTCCCCTTCACTATCTGCTACTCCACCAATCTTAGTGTCGTCTGCAAACTTGCTAATCAGACCACCTATACTTTCCTCCAAATCATTTATGTATATCACAAACAACAGTGGTCCCAGCACGGATCCCTGTGGAACACCACTGGTTACACGTCTCCATTTTGAGAAACTCCCTTCCACTGCTACTCTCTGTCTGCTGTTGCCCAGCCAGTTCTATATCCATCTAGCTAGTACACCTTGGACCCCATGCGCCTTCACTTTCTCCATCAGCCTACCATGGGGAACCTTATCAAACGCCTTACTGAAGTCCATGTATATGACATCTATAGCCCTTCCCTCATCAATCAACTTTGTCATTTCCTCAAAGAATTCTATTAAGTTGGTAAGACATGACCTTCCCTGCACAAAACCATGTTGCCTATCACTGATAAGCCCATTTTCTTCCAAATGGGAATAGATCCTATCCCTCAGTATCTTCTCCAGCAGCTTCCCTACCACTGACATCAGGCTCACCGGTCTATAATTACCTGGATTATCCCTGCTACCCTTCTTAAACAAGGGGACAACATTAGCAATTCTCCAGTCCTCCGGGACCTCACCCGTGTTTAAGGATGTTGCAAAGATATCTGTTAAGGCCCCAGCTATTTCCTCTCTCGCTTCCCTCAGTAACCTGGGATAGATCCCATCCGGACCTGGGGACTTGTCCACCTTAATGCCTTTTAGAATACCCAACACTTCCTCACTCCTTATGCCGACTTGACCTTGAGTAATCAAACATCTGTCCCTAACCTCAACATCCGTCATGTCCCTCTCCTCGGTGAATACCGATGCAAAGTACTCGTTTAGAATCTCACCCATTTTCTCTGACTCCACGCATAACTTTCCTCCTTTGTCCTTGAGTGGGCCAATCCTTTCTCTAGTTACTCTCTTGCTCCTTATATATGAATAAAAGGCTTTGGGATTTTCCTTAACCCTGTTTGCTAAAGATATTTCATGACCCCTTTTAGCCCTCTTAATTCCTCGTTTCAGATTGGGCCTACAATCCCGATATTCTTTCAAAGCTTCGTCTTTTACACTTTTTACACAGCATTCTTTTACACAGTGACTTGCTATGATCTGGAATTCACTGCCTGAAAGGGTGGTGGAAGCAGATTCAGTGGCAAGTTTCAAAAGGGAATTGAATAAATATTTGAAACGGAAAATCTTGCAATATTGTGGGGAAAGAGTGGGGGAGTGAAACTAACTGGCTAGCTCTTTAAAAGAGCCAGCACACAGATGATGGGCTGAATGTCCTACTGTGTTCTGTGATTCTCTTGTCTGTTCTTAAAGGGAATAAATACCAACCTGTGAGCTCATTTTATTCAGGATAGAACTAAGTCAGATTTCTTTACAAGAAAAGTAATTACCCAGAAGCAGCAAACAGGAAGATACCAATGTTACTTGGAAAAATAGGATTCATCCAGAAGAGGTTGAATGTTCTTTTCTAACACATATTTATTAAACTTCAAATGTGACAAGGCTTTTAGATAGACCTTCAACAATGCAAAGCTGTCTGAGCTGTGCAATAGCTGTGTATTATGACTAAATCCAAGAGTCCCTTCCAGAAGTTGAACTATAGACGAAAGTCTACAGTCCATATTCCAGACCAAAGGGCCTTTGGGTAAAGAAGTGTCAATCAGTCAAACTCAGAATTGGTATGAGATGTTTGCGTTTGATGCTAATGCGCTTGGGAGTCAAAGGGTACCTGCGGTAGGCAGCAAGATGGAGTTAAGTTCACAAACACATCAGCCATGATCTTATAGAATGGTGGAGCAGGCTAGAGGGGCCAGATGGCCTACTCCTGCTCTTGGCTCATATATTCGTATGTACATTGCCTGCATGTGAGGAGTGTTATATATTTCAGATTGTTGTTGTACAGTGTTCTAATGTGCACTTCAGACTTCCAGAATAGGTTATTGTTACATTTTAATTATATAGTGCAGAAGTGTCCAAACAGTTGCCTGTGCGGTCTGGCTACTAGGCCCCCAGAGGCCTTTTGACTCACTTTTGTACTGACTTTTATTCCCAGTTTTAATTCTGTGCTGCAGGCTTTGGCTGTTTGAATTTGGCGAATTGGAAAGCTCTATGTTCAGTGCTTCCTCGTTGAATCTGCCAATGAAGGAGTAGAGCTGTGAACAGGCCACTTCAGACCCATCATTAAATAGAAGGAAACATTCAAAGTCCCATCAAATTCAGACAGTTTATAATTTAACTGGAAGGAAAATGAGGCCTTTATATTTCTTAAGTTCGTTGCTCCTGCAGTTCTTTAATTTTTCCATAGTACCCAAGTAGCCAAAAATAAGTTTGAACATCCCCGATATATTGAATTAGTATTTAAGTTCAAGTCTCAAGATTCAGTTGCAAAAGACTGGCATTTTCAGTCTTCACACCTGTTTTTTTTTACAAAAAAAATGAACAAAAATGTAATATAATCCACAGTAGAATATTCTGTGGAGTAACAACAGAACCAGGGGCAAGATGAGGTGACTTTTTTCTTACGCGGCGAGTTGTGACTGATGGAATGCACTGCCTTAATTTGGAGCTCACGTCTTCCATTAGTAGTGCAATTATGGCTACTGCTTTATCGTGTCTGCAAAATTATGAAATGATGGCACCAGTCAGAGCTATTTTATTAGGGAAATAAAATGTGTCTTCTTGCTATGCAAAGAAGATTGTTTTACTGAATACTCTATTTACTATGGCACTATAAAGATGCATCATTGTGTAACTGGGCTGGGTTATAAAACCTGTGGTGGGATTATAGTGCATGTGAAATGTGAGGTCATGTATTGACAAAACTCTGTTCTACTGTGAATGATGATGATCAATATTTGATCCGACTATAGGTTGGCGCTTGCATCGTAAACCCTGAAAACAAGATAGTTGGCATAGGGTACAATGGGATGCCAAATGGATGCAGCGATGATCTTTTACCATGGGCAAGATCGGCCCCAAATAAACTGGACACAAAATACATTTATGGTAAGAATTGTAAAAACCAAAGAGATTAGATTTTAGATTTAGAGATACAGCACTGAAACAGGCCCTTCGGCCCACAAAGTTTGTGCCGACCATCAACCACCCATTTATACTAATCCTACATGAATCCCATATTCCTACCGCATCCCCACCTGTCCCTATATTTCCCTACCACCGACCTATACTAGAGGCAATTTATAATGGCCAATTTACCTATCAACCTGCAAGTCTTTGGCATGTGGGAGGAAACCGGAGCACCCGGAGGAAACCCACGCAGACACAGGGAGAACTTGCAAACTCCACACAGGCAGTACCCAGAATTGAACCCGGGTCGCTGGAGCTGTGAAGCTGCGGTGCTAACCACTGCGCCGCCTATTTCTTCAAAGTATCTCACCATTGAATAAGTCAAAATAATGACGAGTCAAAGAAAGCTTGGCTTGTACTGGTGAAGAATTGGGGCTGGCACAATACTGGTGGGGTTTGACTAATCTCCATCTGATTCCATTGGCCTGAAGCCAAATAGTATTTTAGGGTCCAGGGTCCGTAGTGGAAAAGGGCATATTGCATGCTTTATGTGTAGGGTTCAGGATTCAATTTGAAATAGGTTAAATAAAAGTACTGTATGTATAAGGTCCACAGTGGGGCAGGTAATGCTACAGTACATCATGTGTAAAGTCCCTGTGGGACAAACCATGTCACAGCACTCGATGTGCAAGGTTCCTGTATGATGGGCCATGTTAGAATCTTACAGCACAGAAGTGGATCGTTCAGCCTGCCGTGCCTGTACTGGCAGTGAGAAAGAGCAGTTGTGATTAGTCCCACATGCCCGCTTTTCTAAATCATAGAGCTGGATTTTCAGCCCCCACCGGGGCTAGGGTCGGAGTCCCGCCAACCGGCGTGCCACTTTACTGGCTCCATCTCTCTTCTGGGCCATTTTTGAGGAGGCGGAATAGGGGGTGGCAGGGCTATCTGCTCGCACGTGGCCAGGAACTGATCAGACTCCATAAGGGCCCAGTTGAGGCCAATTAAAGGAGGCCGACTGGAATTTTCCAGTCAGGTCTGGGGGGACAGTTTAGGTGCCTGGAGGTGGACACCTGGCGGCTGGTCAGTGGGCCAGCGCTCCAGGCAGGCCTTCAGGCTTTCCCTCCCTGCCTAGGTGCAGGAGCAGCCACAGGCTACTCTGTAGAGCGACTCCATGGTGGACTGGCTGCAGAATCCAGTTTTAATTTAAGATTTAAAATGGTTGGAGAGAGGGTGTCTCCCTTACTTTCCATCCATTACAGCCTGCTGCTCCTCTCAAACTGGAAGGCCTCTGATTAGCCATCCATCTTCGAGAGCCCGCCCACCTGTCGTCTTTAATTGGACGGAGAACCTGTCTCCATGCCAATTAAGGGGCGTCCCCGTCAAAATCTTGATGAGTGATTGTTTCCCCCTAAGGCAAGTTCGGGAACCAGAAACATTCCCGAGCTCTGTTTGTCGCTTCCGGGGGGAAAATTCAGCCCTTAGAATATAACAATAAAAAGCAATGATCCTAATACTGACCCCTTGGGGATCCCACTGCATGCTTCTCTGCAATCAGAAAAAAAACATCTGTTCACCACTACTCTCTGCCTCCTATCCCTTAGTCCATGGGTGTCTAACCTTTTCACATAAGATGCCATGTTACAATTTTTCACCTACATAGGGGGCTGGTGAGCAAATTTCAGAAAGATAAAGGTACTAAAAATTTATCTTCCTATTAATCAAAACAACAACAAATGTGCATTTTTGTGAACAAGCTTTAAATGAGACGACTAATTTATTCACTTTCTCTTCACTATGTTGAACACTGATTTAGTGAGATAGCTGGCATTGTTTTTGCCTTCACAGTGTCTGCCGGCACACTTGATGTAGTGATGTGGAGTATTCTGAAGAGATGTGCATCTGTCAGGAGTGATCTTGATATCTTTCCATCTTCCCACCCTCTCTGTGTCTCACTGCTCCCACTCTCTCTCTGCGTCTCCCCCGTCCCCACCAGTACAGTACCCCAGTGTTATACAGTGACAGACCTGTACCCCAGTGTTGTACTGTGACACCTGTCTCCACCAGTACTGTACCCCAGTGTTGTACAGTAACAGACCTATATCCAGCAATACTGTATCTGTTATACAGTGACAGATCTGTCCCCACTGGTACTGTACCCTAGTGTTACACAGTGATAGACCTGTCCCCCAGTGCTATATCCCAGTGTGTTGTATTATTTCTTTAAGAATGATGTCCCTTTAAGAACTTAGTATGCTAATGAGTCTTGTGACTAGAAGCCATAGGCACTCTGCACTGCAGCACCCTTGGCAAAGGTTCTGTATATAGTTTGCTCTGTATTGTATATATTCGTCACAAATAGAAAAGTCATAATAAGTACAGTGCTGAAGGCGCACACAGAGCTCAACAAAGTGAAATATAAAGCAGAAAGCACAGCAGATAAACTGCTGGAGGCACATACAGAGTATCCTTATAGTAATAGGATTACTGAAACATCTTTGCATATCCATAGTGTCCGAAAAAAGGCAAAAGAACAGCAGATGAATGAATGTCAAATTTCCCAGCATGAACTTTAAGGCCATTGATGTCCCATCCGAGTTCAAACTTTTTAAACAAAGCGTGCAATTATGCTTCATAGACCAAGCGGTTGTAGAACCAGAGAAGCTGGCTGTGAAAATACTGATAGTTGGTAATGAGGGGTTACAGAGTTAATACCTCTGGCTTATCTGAAGAGGACTAGAAAGGTCCGCAAAGATATGGAAAGTGCTAGAAGATCAGCTTTAGGTAAGAGTGAATTTTAGAATTCATTGCCTGGAATTGATGTCCTGCAGGCAACAGCCACAGGAATCAATAGATCAATTCATCAGTAGATGCTGTAATAAGAGCAATGAATGCGACTTTTCAGAAACTGAGCTGTCGGAGCGAATAATAGAGCTGGTGATTGTCTCAACACCTATTGAAGAGTTTCAGAAATACCTCTTGTGGGGGGGGGAAAGAAAGGTCACAGCATTGATGCGCTGCTAGATGATGGCAGGAAATGCAAAGCCATTGTAGCTAGACAGCAGCATCTGCAAGTACTTGGTGCAGCCGACAGTATTGGTACAGTAACCTGGTCACAAAAAGCAAGCAAGCTGTGCAGTAAGTGCGGTTTGTCCCACTCACTGCAAAGCTGTCCTACATTTCAAGATCTGTGCAAGGTGTGCTGTGCAAAAGGACACTGGGCCCACCTGTGCAAGAAATCTGGCTCCAAAGACACAGCCAGAGGTCACCATAGGACACAAACAAATAGGAAACAGGCGCAGCAGCATGGTAACAGCAGCAAGGAGAGTGCCAGAGACCTGCGTAAACGCAAGCCGATACACGAAGTCCACTGCGAAATAGACCCGAGACAAGACTCAGAGTGGAGTGATTCTCAGCCAGAAGACAAGCAGGCATTTCATATTGTGAATCTGACACGTTGTGTTGATGAAGTCAAACAACTAGAAGCTTTTGCTACTATTAATATCGTGTGCCCAAAGAAAGTTGGCAAAGACACATTCGACTGGGTGGCGCAGTGGTTAGCACCGCAGCCTCACAGCTCCAGCGACCTGGGTTCGGTTCTGGGTACTGCCTGTGTGGAGTTTGCAAGTTCTCTTTGTGACCGTGTGGGTTTCCTCCGGCTGCTCCGGTGTCCTCCCACATGCCAAAGACTTGTGGGTTGGTAGGTAAATTGGCTATTGTAAATTGCTCGTAGTGTAGGTAGGTGGTATGAGAATTGAGGGAAGGTGGGGATGTGAGAGGGAAGTGGGATTAATGCAGGATCAGTATAAATGGTTGATGGTTGGCACGGACCCGTTGGGCCGAAGGGCCTGTTTTGGTGCTGCATCTCTCTATGACTCTAAGATTGACACAGCAGCTAGTGCAAATATCCTACCAGTCTGAATTCTGAAGGATATTTACTAGGATTGTTGGAAACCAGTGGTACAACCGACAACTGCAAAGTTAATTGCATACAATGGGTCATCCATCCCTTGCAGTGGCATATTAACAATGCAGTGCAGCTATGGCAAGTCAGCAAGGAAACCACAAATATTTTACCTGGTAGGCACGAGCGGGCCAGCATGTATAGACCTCAACATTGTGACTCTACACGGGATCACTGAGGTAGCCACCCATTACAGCAGAAGAGACCAAGGGTGTCCGCATTGAGTCAGTGCAGGACTTGCAGCCGGACAGGTTAGACAACATAGGAGATTTCAAAGGCTGTACTGCACTTCAGAGAGGATACAATTCTGTCAATCGACCCTCCCAGAAACTGCAGCATGCTAATACAAGAGAAGCCTAAGTGCGAGCTAGATGACATGGAATGCAATGTTTATTGGCCAGGGATTAACGGTGACGTTGAAAAGTTAGTGAGGATGTGCAAGGCATTCCAGTGCCACCAGCCACAACAGCGTAAAGAACCTCTACGCCCCCACAGGATTCCGTCAGTCCCTTGGTCCAAAATCGTCACTAATCTATTTACCGTGAATGGAGACCACTTCATCTTCATCACTGATTATTTCTCTAAATATCCAATTATCCGACAGGTAAAAGACACTTAAAGCGTGGCTGTCGCAGACACATTGAGCTCCATGTTTAGTCTGTTCAGTGCACCTGAATAAATCATTTCGGACAATGGGCCACAATATACAGGCAGACCTTTCAGGGATATGTGTGGCAAATGGGGCATAAACCATGTGATGTCCTCACCACGTTACCCTAGATCTAATGGTCTTGCCAAGGGACTAGTTCGCACAGTTAAATCACATATTCTGAAGTGTAGGACAACAAAAGGGCGGCGCAGTGATTAGCACCGCAGCCTCACAGCTCCAGCGACCCGGGTTCAATTCTGGGTACTGCCTGTGTGAAGTTTGCAAGTTCTCCCTGTGTTTGCGTGGGTTTTCTCCGGGTGCTCCGGTTTCCTCCCACAAGCCAAAAGACTTGCAGGTTGATAGGTAAATTGGCCATTATAAATTGCCCCTAGTATAGGTAGGTGGTAGGGAAATATAGGGACAGGTGGGGATGTGGTAGGAATATGGGATTAGTGTAGGATTAGTATAAATGGGTGGTTGATGGTCGGCACAGACTCGGTGGGCTGAAGGGCCTGTTTCATTGCTGTATCTCAAAAAAAAACAAGATTTTCGTGTTGCCATGTTACACCTCAGAGCTACACCTATGGATATGGGCTTAGCGTCACTAGCAGAGATCGTGTTTGGAAGGCAACTGAGAATGACTCTACCAAGCCATCATCTGTCCAAATTCTCCAAGATGCAAGAGACACTGCTCGAAAAACAAGGGGGTTTGAAGATGGTGCATGACCGACATGTAGAGGTGGAACTACCTCAACTACACATAAGACAAAAGGTCAGCGTCATACACTCCACAATGAGAACATGGTTACCCGCAGAGGTATGCAAAGTATGCATTGAGCCTAGGTCTTATGAGGTTACAACATCTAATGGAGCAGTGTTGAAGAACCAGAGCCAATTAAGAAAAGTGTGCAATACTCCATTTGCACACAGTGGGCTCAAGAACACACTCCGACTATGTGGGTGTGACGGGAACAACAGGACAACAACCAAAACACTGACAACACTTCTGCAAACCAGGAACAGCCAAGGGTGAAATCCACATCCCCAAAAGGTTATACCGTAACAAGATCTGGAAAAGTTGTCAAACCACCGAAACCATATATGGACTCTTAAGCTTCTGCATTTGTAAATTTTATAATTCCTATTTTTATACTCGTAAATGTGATGATGTCTATCCCTGCAGAATTAATTTTGAAATCCAATTTTATGGGTTTTTAGCTGTAGTGTACAAGATTTGTAGTTGTAGTGTACAAAAATGCGGGCTAAAGTGTGGCGAGTCAAAGAGACTTAGCAGTTGGCAATAAAAAAGACAGAAGTGCAAGGGGAGAGCAAACTGTGTAACAGCCCTGACAACCAATTTTATCTGCAGCACCTGTGGAAGAGTCTGTCACTCTAGAATTGGCCTTTATAGCCACTCCAGGCACTGCTTCACAAGCCACTGACCACCTCCAGGCGCTTACCCATTGTCTCTCGAGACAAGGAGGCCAAATAGAGTGTACAAGATTTATTTTTGGAAGAAAAGGGGATGTTGTATTATCACTCTTAAAGCGATGTCACTTTAAGAACTTAGTATGCTAATGAGCTAAGTGCAGGATGTAGTCTTGTGACTAGAAGCCATGGGCACTCTGCACTGCAACACCCTGGACAAAGTTTAGTTTAGTTTAGAGATACAACACTGAAACAGGCCCTTCGGCCCACCGAGTCTGTGCCGACCATCAACCACCCATTTATACTAATCCTGCACTAATCCCGTATTCCTAATACATCCCCACCTGTCCCTATATTTCCCTACCACCTACCTATACTAGGGGCAATTTATAATGGCCAATTTACCTACCAACCTACAAGTCTTTTGGTTTGTGGGAGGAAACCGGAGCACCCGGAGAAAACCCACGCAGACACAGGGAGAACTTGCAAACTCCACACAGGCAGTACCCAGAATTGAACCCGGGTCGCTGGAGCTGTGAGGCTGCAGTGCTAACCACTGCGCCACTGTGCCGCCCATCTATATATAGTTTGCTCTATTGTATGTATTAGCTTTAGCTGTTAATAAACCACCTGGAGATCTTCAAGAAACTGGAATCCGTGTACCTCATTGTGCTGATTAAGATAACGCTGTTGTGGGATAATTCAATCACCACACGAGGAGACTCAGGTACAGGTTTCGATCGCTTATTCAAGCGTATGCAGGGAGAGACTATGATTTTACACTCAGATACAAACTTATATACTGTTCTTGTCACACAGGATGGTCAAACAATGGATGATTCATCATGCATTCTCATGAATACACAGTTCTAGTCTTATCAGTGCTCACAACAGATGTCTCCAGCCTTTGTCCTCTATGTCTTTGTTTCTCATTAGTCAAACATTGTAGTTTGCTGGTTGTGCAGCCTGAGCTGATCCCGGCTTTAACATTCACTCCCTGACCTTGTCTTTTGCCCTTACAGCTTGTTTGTTGCCTTTCTCATCCTGACTTGAGTACCTTACCACTGAGTCGCCTTTCTAACTCATGTTATTTCTTCCTAACCCCTTCAACGCAAAGGAATGTATGACACAGTGTTATACATTGACAGACCTGACCCCACAAGTACTGTGCCCCAATGTTATACATTGACAGACTTGAACCCACCAGTACTGTGCCCCAGTGTTATACAGTGACAGACCTGACCCCACAAGTACTGTGCCCCAATGTTATACAGTGACAGACCTGAACCCACCAGTACTGTGCCCCAGTGTTATACAGTGACAGACCTGAACCCACCAGTACTGTGCCCCAGTGTTATACAGTGACACCTGTACGGCAATGCAATGCAACATTCATCAGTGCTGTAAATATTTCACAAGGGCAGTGTTTGCAACGTAATGGATTTTAGTGACAATAACAGGCCAGTTAGGAACAATGTGGAGGCTCCAGGCAGGTGCTGTGACATTTCCCATCAAAGAAGAGAACTGAAGAGTATCCTCACTGCTTAGGTTTCTGTTGAGTCTCCTGTCCAACCAGCCCCTCAATCGGGGGTCTTGCCAGTGGACTCGTTATTCTGAACGTCAGTTCTCAGTACAAGCCCAGTAACACTGGCGAGTCATAGCCCTTCACTAGAGAGCAAACATCCACAGGAGAACAAAAATAAGATGTTAAATCCCCACTGAGACACGTGCTTATTCCCACTATAAGAGCAACTGACTACACAGCAGCTGTCCCCACATGCTGCAGGTTAAATTGCTCACCTTAGCAGTTCGTGAGGCAGGTAAGACAAGTGTGTGGTATCTCGCGCTCCAGTCTGGGTGAGTGTTGTGACTGCCAGCGAGGTCAAGCCATGGCCAGCCTGCTGTCAGTCACACAGGATTGGCGGGTCAGATTCTGGCCCACGGGCCTTATGTTGGACAACCATGCCTTAGCCAATAACGCACTCAATTTACCACTGTCCTTTTCATCCCATGTGCTTCTATTTTCTGAATAAGTCTGTTCTGTGGTACTTCATCAAATGCCTTTTGAAAGTCAACTCTCCACAACTACTGTACTACCTTCATCAACCATCTCTTACTTCATCAAAGAACTCAATCAGGTTAGTCAGACGTGATTTGCCATTACCAGATCCTTGCCAACTGTGTCACAACGAGAGAGAGAGAGAGGAGCATGGCGAGAGCGAAGTTTTGAAAAGCATGCCAAAAGCCCAGAGTTGGAGACAGCGAGAGAGGAGCATGGCGGGAGTGGAGGTTTAAAAAGCTTGCCAAAAGCCCAGAGTCGAAGACCAGAGACAGAGCGAGAGAGAGAAGCAGGGGGAAAAAAATCGAAGAGTGACGTCACAATCAACAGAGAGGGCAGGGAAGAAGCTACCTGTTTGGTGAGTATCTGGTAAGTGATTAAGGTCCATTATAATCCTAACGCTTAAAATATATATTTTTTAAAGGAAAATAAAATAAGTAATTGAATAAAATAATTATTTGAATAAAATGCCAGTGTGATCCAGGGCAAACAGGTCTGCAGTAAGTGTTGGTGGCTCAAAGAGCTTCGGCTCAGAGTCATTGAATTGGAGTCTGAGCTGCAGACACTGCTACGCATTGGTTGGGGGGGGCGGTTAGTTACCTGGACATTTTGTACCAGGAGACGGTCACACCCCTTAGGATAGGGTCTTTTGATTTGGTTGGTGGTCAGGGACAGGAAAGTGTGGTTGCAGTTGAGACGGATAAGGGGACCTGGAGTGCAGGAGCCTCAGCCTTTGCGATTGTCCAACAGGTTTGAGGTTCTTTCAGCTTGTTTGGATGAGAGTGAGGGCTGCAGGGTGGATGAACAACCTGACCATGGCTTCATGGTACAGGAAGCCATTCAAGTGGAGGGAGAAAATAGGAATGTAGTGGTAGTAGGGGACAGTACAGTTAGGGGGATTGACACTGCTCTCTGCAGCAAAGAGCGAGAGTCCAGATGGCTCTGTTGCCTACCCGATGCCAGGGTTCGGGACATCTGCTCAGGACTGGAGGGGGAGGACCCAGTCGTCATGGTCTATGTAGGTAGCAATGACAGAGGCAGGAGAAGGAAAGAGGTTCTGCATAGTCAGTATGAGGAACTAGGTGCCAAATTAAGAAACAGAACCTCAAAGCAAATAATCTCTGGATTATTACCTGAGCCACGTGCAAATTGGCATAGGGCAAATAAGATTGGAGAAATTAATGCGTGGCTCAAAGACTGGTGTGGTGGAAGTGGGTTCTGGTTGTTAAATAGTAAATTTGCGGATAACGCAATTAGAGAAAATCCAGAATAACACCTCATTGGAATAAAATGTTTTGAAGTCCAGATGCTCCCTGGTTTTCATTTCCCCCCCCCCCCCCCCCCCACATCTCCTCCAGCTGTTTTCCTGGTACATACAGCTGTAAAGTTGCAGTTGCTTTCTTTTCAAACTAGCTCGCCACGCAGGAGCATTTTGCAGGTTCACATAGTTCTTTTAGCCTCTGATGGAATAAAGCTGCAGAGATAGATGGAGCTACCATCTCTGTTGGAAATCACTTGGGATCTTTTCTGTGAAGAGATAAAGCTGCATTAATGTTAATGTCTTGGTATAAGTGTTGCATGACATTGAAAAAGGATATCTACTTTTTCTTGGCTGCCTTAAAATGTCATTAGTAGTTACTTTTACAAAAGGAGTCGGTGCCTTATTATATTCGGAGGTGGGTGTGTGTACTTTTTGTTGTTGTTACCTTCTTCGCAGCCACAATCCTCAGGAGGTTTCAGTGGTTGCAGCACTGAATTGCTGACAAAGATTTCCTGAATCTATCAGAGCTGACACTCAGACTTCCCCTACAGGGCGAATGTTGGCATATCTGTGGGAGCTGGGTAAACTTTTGGGAATGAGGGGAAAGAAAGATAAAATACTGCGCACTGAAGGCTTTAACAGACAATGTATTTAAAACAAAATAGCCACTGTATTTTTCATAAAATGGCAGGTCAGTGGCAATATTTTAGGAGGTGATGTGGCGGGGAAATTATGTATCCAGGCGATAACCCTAATGTAATTGCTTACCTGGAAGAGTGGGAGGAAAGGGTACCTTCGTTCGAGCTCAGACTTCTTATTAGTGTTCAGTCTGCAGGACCCTACAGCACAAGACAGTGGAAAACCTCTTTTGGACTATATTTTTGGAGTTCATGATTCCTGCCACATAATGGAACATAGACAGAAAGGTGGCAGAAAGTAAATGGTGTGTTGAGCAGAACTATAAACGTCAGTGTTTCCAGTCTTCACAGCTGGCCGTGACTCAGTGGTAGCACTTTTTTGCCTCTGAGTTGTGGCTTCAAGTCCCACTTCAGAGACTTGAGTGCATAATCCAGTCTGACACTTCAGTGCCTTACTGAGGGAGCTAATCAGGAAAACACAAAGGCTTTTCAATCAAAGCGTGAATCAGTTCATACAGGTTGAAACCTTGAAACTTGGGTTCAAATTGTTCTGGCTGCAGATATTTATTGTTGGTTATCCATGTAGTAATGTATTTTGACCATCAGATAGAAGAACAAAGCCTGCTGAAAATATGTTTGAGACATGGGCTAAAAGTATTTTAATACACATTGACCAATAGTCCTTATATATGCTGATAAAGTTGTAGTGACTACATCAGAATTTTTTTTATTCGTTCGTGGGATGTGGGCATCGCTGGCTACGCCAGCATTTATTGTCCATTCCTAATTGGCCTTGAGAAGGTGGTGGTGAGCTGCCTTCTTGAGCCACTGTAGTCTGTGTGGGATAGGTACACCTATAGTGCTGTTAGGAAGAGAATTCCAAGATCTTGACCCAGCAACAGTGAAGGAATGGCGATACAGTTCCAAGTTAGGATGGTGTGTGTCTTGGAGGGGAACTTGCAGGTGGTTGTATTTCCATGCATCAGCTTGTCCTTCTAGGCGATAGAGATCGTGGGTTTAGAAGGTGCTGTCTAAGGAGCCTTGGTGCACTGCTGCAGTGCATCTTGCAGATGGTACACACTGCTGCCACAGTGTGTCAGTGGTGGAGGGAGTGAATGTTTGTGGATGGGGTGCCAATCAAACAGGCTACTTTGTCCTGGATGGTGTCGAGCTTCTTGAGTGTTGTTGGAGCTGCACCCATCCAGGCAAGTGGAGAGTATTCCATCACACTCCTGACTTGTACCTTGTAGATGGTAGGCTTTGGGGAGTCAAGAGGTGAGTTACTCACCACAGGATTCCTAGCCTCTGACCTGCTCTTGTAGCCACAGTATTTACATAGCTACTCCAGTTCAGTTTCTGGTCAATGGTAACCCCCAGGATGTTGACCGTGGGGGATTCAGCGATCGTAATGCCATTCAATGTCATGGGGAGATGGTTAGATTTTCTCTTGTTGGAGATGGACATTGCCTGGCATTTGTGTGGTGCGAATGTTACTTGCCACTTATCAGCCCAAGCCTGGATATTATCCAGGTCTTGCTGCATTTCTACACGGACTGCTTCAGTATCTGAGGATTCACGAATGGTGCTGAGCATTGTGCAATCATCAGAAAACATCCCCACTTCTGACCTTATGATTGAAGAAAGGTCATTGATGAAGCAGCTGAAAACGGTTGGGCCTAGGATACTACCCTGAGGAACTCCTGCAGTGATGTCCTGGAGCTGAGATGATTGCCCTTCAACAACTGCAACCATCTTCCTTTGCGCTAGGTACGACTCCAACCAGCGGAGAGTTTTCCCCCTGATTCCCATTGACTCTAGTTTTGCTAGGGCTCCTTGATGCCATACTCAGTCAAATGCTGCCTTGATGTCAAGGGCAGTCACTCTCACCTCACCTCTTGAGTTCAGCTCTTTTGTCAATGTTTGAACCAAGGCTGTAATGAGGTCTGGAGCTGAGTGGTCCTGGCGGAACCCAAACTGAGCATCACTGAACTGGTTATTGCGAAGCAAGTGTTGCTTGATAGCACTGTCGACGACACCTTCCATCACTTTACTGATTATTGAGAGTAGACTGATGGTTACAGTAAATGGCTGGGTTTACTTGTCCTGCTTTTTGTGTACAGGACATACCTGGGCAAGTTTCCACATTGCTGGGTAGATACCAGTGTTGTAGCTGTAACTGGAATAGCTTGGCTAGGTGCGCAGCAAGTTCTGGAGCACAGGTCTTCAGTACTATTGGCGTAATGTTGTCAGGGTCCATATCCTTTGCAGTATCCAGTGCCTTCAGTCGTTTCTTGATATCACACGGAGTGAATCGAATTGGCTGAAGACTGGCATCTGTTATGCTGGGGATGTCAGGAGGAGGATCATCAACTCGGCACTTCTGGCTGAAGATTGTTGCAAATGCTTCAGTCTTATCTTTTGCACTGATGTACTGGGCTCCCCCATCATTGAGGATGGGGATATTTGTGGAGGCACCTCCTCCAGTTAGTTGTTTAATTGTCCATCACCATTCATGACGGGATATGGCAAGACAGCAGAGCTTCGATCTGATCTGTTCGTTATGGGATCGCTTCGTTCTGTCTATCACATGCTGCTTATGCAGTTTGGCACGCAAGTAGTCCTGTGTTGAAGCTTTTGAAATATGACTGGTGCTGCTCGTGGAATGCCCTCCTACACTCTTCATTGAACCAGGGTTGGTTCCCCGGCTTGATGGTAATGGTAGCGTGGGGGATATGCCAGGGCATGAGGTTGTGGTTGAGTACAATTCTGCTGCTGCTGATGGCCCACAGCACCTCATGGATGCCCAGTTTTGCATTGCTAGATCTGTTCGAAATCCATACCATTTAGCAATATGGTAGTGCCACACAGCACAATGGAGGGTATCCTCAATGTGAAGGCGGGACTTTGTCTCCACAAGGACTATGTGGGGGGTCACTCTTACCAGTACCGTCATGGACAGATGCATCTGCAGCAGGCAGATGGGTGAGTACAAGGTCAAGTATGTTTTTCCCTCTTCTTTGTTCCCTCACCACCTTTCTAGCAGCTATGTCCTTTAGGACTTGGCCAGCTCGGTCAGTAGTGGTGCTGCTGAGACACTCTTGGTGATGGACATGGAAGTCCCCCACCCAGAGTACATTTTGCACCCTTGCCATTCTCGGTGCTTCCTCCAAGTGCAGTTTAAAATGGAGGAGTACTGATTCATCAACTGTGGGGGTGGGGGCGGGGGGCGGATGCGGTAGGTGGTTATCAGGAGGAGGTTTCTTTGCCCATGTTTGACCTGAGACCATGGGATCTGGAGTTGATGTTGAGACTCCGAGGGCAACTTCCTCTTGACTATATACCACTGTGCTGCCACCTCTGTTGGGTCTGTCCTGCCAGTGGGACATGGTGATGGAGGTGTCTGGGACATTGTAAGGTATGATTCTGTGAGTATAACTATGTCAGGCTGTTGTTTGATTGTTTTGTGGGACAACTCTCCCAACTTTTACTCAAGCCCCCATATGTTAGTAAGGAGGACTTTGCAGGTTCAACAGGGCTGGGTTTGCCGTTGTCGTTTCCGGTGCCTCGGTGGTCCTTCCGATTTCATTCCTTATTGACTTCATAAAGGTTTGATGGCTTGCTAGGCCAGTTAAGAGTCAACCACATTGCTGTGGGTTTGGAGTCATATGTAGGCCGGAGCAGGTAAGGGCTGCAGATTTCCTTCCCTTTAGGGCATTAATGAACCAGATGGGTTTTTACAACAATCGACAATAATGGCTATCATTAAACTAACTTTTAATTCCAGATTTTTATTAATTGAATTCAAATTACACCTCTGCCATGGTGGGATTCGCACCCATGTCCTCAGAGAAATACCCTGGTTGTCTTTGGGTTATTAGTCTAGTGATAATACCACTTCGCCACCGCCTCCCCAGTATTTCCAAGTGAATGCAATCCCAAGTAATGATGGAACAAATTTTCTCCTTACCAAACAGCAGGACAAAAAATTGGAATGTTTTTTTTTTGAGGTTGCCTTCTCTCAATTTATAGTGTATTGCTGAAAATAGGGGCATGTTGAAGCTTTTCGGCTTGCACTCATCAGGACAATCTGCAAGAATATCAATGTAAGGGAAAGCAACGACTTTATACCTTATGAGAAGAGAGTGCTGATTGGTTGGCAAGTGAACTCTGGTAGAGGCATTACCATGGAGAATGCACCAGTTTAAAGTGACTGACCGTTAACTTTCTAGCTTTGTTTGAAATTTAAACCAGGCAGCTTGACTTTGGTCAAGGCATTGCCCTGAGGAATGAACCAGTGAATGGCTGTCACTTATTTTGTTTAGCTGAAACGTGTGTACATGTTCTTTCTGTCTGCAAAGAACAGGGCCCTGTGTGTTAATATATGTAGCTTCCAGTATGTGCAAATGCGCCACACTGTGAGCCCGACTAACAATCTTAAATTGGTTGTCAGTGTAATTCTTAGCCCACAGGATTATTTAGCAAATGTTGTCCAATCGCGGAATCACATCAAATAATTGGACACTGTATTTTCAGTTTTGCAAGCACTGGCTGGTTGGATACGGCCTGTACCTTGACCGTTGCGAACAGCAGAAGGGACATATTTGATATGATCCACCGGTCTTTGGGACGTACGGCCTACCTAGCATCTCACTGGTATTGAAATTCATATATCGCATTACTCATTTGTGAGAGGCAGGATGCCTTTTTGGTTTGATGGCAGTTAGTGGCAAACACCACACGTGTTGCTACTGCATAGTAGCAGCGTAACACAGCTAGCTTCACCTGATGCTCAGATTTTTGGGATACATTACCCTTCTAGGGTAATCTGAGTTAGTCTGCGCACTTTTCATGATTGAAAGTGATCATCTTGGGCCCGTTCATAAGTTTGCGCGATATACAGCGAGAAATGATGTGATCACGGTAGTCATTGTCACGCAAGATACCTTTGATTTGCCCTATTTCAACTTCAAGCTTGCATGGTGAGCAAATGGCTTGAGCCCTATTTCCGAGGTTGCTTATAGGGTCAATCTTATAGTGCATGGAACTAAATCCCAATGTGTGTATTGACCAGTGAAGGTAGGTTTGTAGTAGACCATGGTAGAGAACCCCTCAGCAGATTTCTCAACTTGTACGTCAAGGAAAGGGAGTTCATTTGACTGCTGCATTCCAAAGGTGAATTTGAGCGCAGGATGGATCCTATTAAGACATCTAAGGAAATTATTATATGCAGCTATGGTTTCAGATATTGCAAACGTGTCATCTACATATCGGAAATATGCAAGAAGTAGGAGCTTTGGTGTCATTCCCTCAAAGACATGAAGACAGAGTTCACTTGCCAGCCAATCAGCACTCTCTTCTCATACAGTATAAAGTTGTTGCTTCCCCTTACATTGGTATTCTTGCGGGATGTCCTGATGAGTGCAAGATGAAAAGCTTTGACAACATGTCTATATTGTCTCGAGCTTTTTTTTGAAAGCTAAGAATTTTATGTGCTTTTAAAGGCTGAGAAAAAGGATTTTCTGTGAACATTGAATGCTGAAACTTCTTGTTTGAATTGAGTGCAAACTGCAAGGCACCTGTTCCAAGCAGCTCAGCAGGGAAATGACAGGAAGATTTATGACTGTCACATGACTTATAGTTAGGGTTTTAGTTTCAGTTTTGCAGTGTGAAAAAGACCAGGGAGCTGGAAGCAGCTAGCAGTGAGCCAGCTGGGACCTGTGTTTGTAGACCAAAGATAAAAGACCTATTCTTTGGAAAAAGAAGGCTTGCTTCTCTTGTAAAAAGAAATTCTACATTTGAGGTGGTGGCTGTGGTCTGCCTGGAGAGAGAAAAGACCCCTGGAGAGGAAATGACTCAAGAAAAGAAGAGCTGCTGCTCTCTGTGGAGAAAGGCTCCTTTGCTGAGAGGAAGCCCTGCATTTTAATAGGTAGCAGATTCCTATTGCCTCTAGTCTCTGAAAAATCTCTGCCTCAAGAGTGATTTCTGTTGCCTCTTGTGTTTTGGGAGATCCTGGAAGCTCAAGAAAGCACCTATTGCTAGACTGTTACTTCAAAATCCAAGTAGACCTGTTGTTACACTCTTTGCTGAAAGATCTGTGTGACGCCTGCTGCAGACAAACTGCCTTGAATGCCTACCCATCGCAGACTCTTCATTAACCTTGCCTGGAGAGACTTCGAGTGGCATCCAGCTGTTTGACTCTGGGACATTTCACCGACCCGGAAATATCCTACTAGAATGTTACAACCCAGTTATTGTATTATTCCTAAGAAACAGTTGTAAACAGAAAAGCCTTTTCCCCCCGGTTAACCGGTTTTTGAATGTACGTGTGTATGCCTGAAGGTTAGGAAGAATAAGAAGTTATAACATCTTTTTATCTATCTATCCATCTATCTAGTTTATTAATAAGTAGTTACTTTCATTGTTGTTCAAAGAAACCTGGTTTGGTGTGCTTTATTCTGGGGGTCAAATAATGTTTAGTTTGGCTATTTTCCGGTAGGTGGGACACTTTACTAATATGCTATGACCTGTGGAGTAGTGGATCTGAATTAACCATGCGTTACTCCGGCCTTGGTCATAACACTATTTTCAGCAATACTCTAGTTCTGTACTACTAGACGACAATTTATTGTGTCTTCTGAGCCCCTTGATCACGAACAAAAATGTAAGGAACTGGTATTTAATCCCAACTGTGACAGAAAGCCCTCCTCTTCAAAAGTTGTGTGGAAGTACAAGACCAGATGAAGATTAATTGGAGTGCTAGCTACTTTGCTTTATGAATCTTATTTTTAATTCTCTTATGGCTTTTTATTCTCTCTAGTTTGTCACGCAGAATTAAATGCGATTCTGAACAAGAACTCTGCTGACGTTAAGGGATGCACGATGTATGTGGCCTTGTTCCCCTGTAATGAATGTGCTAAACTCATCATCCAGTCAGGTAAGGATTTGCAATTGCTCCACTTTCGATTTCCTTCATTTGTATACCAGCATGTAGCTCAATATCTCATTGCAACGTAAGTATTTTTTAAAACTGGTACCCTTTGATACAAATTAATTATACTATCAGTTGTGCAAAAATTATCTGTTGCTATCACTGAACAATGTCAGGTACCCAGTGACTAATTGCTACATGTGCGATTATTAACATGTTTTTAATTTAAATCAGCAACCTTCTAAAACATGGGCTGCCAAATAAGAACTCAAGCCGTGCACATAATTGTTGTTAGGATTTTGCATTTTAAAGATCCTGAGCACGCATTTGAAAGATTTAGTGGAGAAACTATAGCCAAAAACAAATTCCATTGGCAGATGATCATTTTCTTGCTCCATTAAAGATTTCGGTAAAGTGGGCAAGATGTGGTCACTCACCATCACCTGACTCCCCACCCCCCCCCCCCTTCCTCCAACAACCTCCTCATGCTCCTCCTGAAAGTGCTGATTTGTGCTGGGAAAGGCCTTCCTTCAGTCACTCACCCAAGTAGCCATTCTTAGCACGTGAGCCGTGACTTGTGATTGCTGGCAGGGTTGTTAAACTGCGATGGGCATCAATAGTTGAGCCTGATCCTCTACTCGTGTACACTTCCAGCACGTGGTCGCCAGATAGTGGGGAGTGGGAGCCCTGACTGATTCATTTTTTTTTAATAACTCATGGTTCAAGAGCACTAGCTAATTGTAATGCCTCAGTTGTCAGCCTGGCTAAGGTCAGCTAACTTTTTTTTGCAGTCCAGGCATCAAAGCAGCACCCTCCCTGGTTTGAAATGGCTCAGTGCCTTGCCAGGTGGTGCATTCATCCACTGAACCATGAGGAAACTAAGCTGAGGAATTACAAAGGGCTGAATTTTCAGGGCCCTGCCGTTGGGAATGGAGGCAGTGGGTGGGTGGGGGAGAGCCCGAAAATACCGGCACTGGGTGGCATGTCAATTTCCAGACCCCGATCCCAGCGCCAGCAATAATCACCAGGGTGGTGGGAGGGAGGAACAGGAATCCTACTCTCCTTCCAATTGTGGTCAATTAAACTAGTTAAAAAGCTTGTTAAGAGCTTGTTGAAGGGGAGGGTGCAATGTTTAAAGGGTGAACGGGTTTCAGTAGTTGTCAGTTTCTGAACAGCTGAGGGGAGGTGCATACACACAGTGGGGAGCCAGTCCAAGTTGCCCCAGGGCATCACTGTGGTCCCATAAGAGGGTCAGGGGGGGTAAAGGAGGATTTGGCACTGCATGGATGTCAGGCATCAAATGGGGTCGTCTTCCCCCATGGCCTCGTGGGGGCAGAGGAGCGGAGGCGAAGCTGCCAATCACAACAGGACAGCCACCTGTCTAAAAGGAAGGCTGCAGCTGGTAGTGGGGACATAACTGTCAGATTTTGGGCTCAGTGACTTGAAGGGCAATGCCCTTCGCAGGCAGGGCAGGAACACAGGCATCAGGTGGGGAATGGAAGCTGCGCCCTCAACACAGGATCTACAGCTGAAGGCGGAGCTGGCTGGAAGTGACCGAGAACAAGTATTTTGTGTCTGTTCGCAATGGAAGAATCAAATTGTATACCAGAAATAAAAGGTGACCGAAGGGGTAATAAGATTGAGGAATTTGAGGTAATTAATCTCAGAAGATAAAAGGTATTGGAGAAACATAACGGACTAAAATCAGACAAATCCCCAGGACCTGATGACCCACATTCTCGTGTTCTAAAAGAGGTAGCTGCAGAGATAATGGATGTGCTGCATATGCCAAAATTCCCTAAATTTTAAAATGGTCCCAGCAGATTGGAAGTTAGCAAATGTAACCCTGCTATTCAAGAAAGGAGGGAGAGAGAAAACCGGGAACTACAGGCCGATTAGCCTGACATCGGTTGTTAGGAAAATGCTGGAATCTATTATTAAGGAGGTCTTCACGATGCACTTAGAAAATCATAGTATGATTAGACAAAGTCAACATGGCTTTACGAAAGGGGAATAGTGTTTGACAAAGTCATTAGACTTTTTTTGTAGATGTAACTAGTAGGGTAGTTAAAGGGGAATCAGTCAATGTAGTATACTTGGATTTCCAAAAGGCATTCGATAAGTACCGCACAAAATGTTAATACACAAGATAAGGGCTCAAGGTGTTGGGGGTGATACATTTGCATGGATAGAAGATTGGTTAACAGACGGGAAGCAGACAGTAGGGATAAAAGGGGCATATTCAAGTTGGCAGGCTGTGACTAGTGGAGTGCTGCAAGATTCAGTGCTGGGGCTTCAGCTGTTTACAATCTATATCAATGACTTGGACCAAGAGACCAAGAGTAATGTACCTACGTTTGCTGACAATACAAAGCTAGGCGGGAATGTAAACTGTGAGGAGGATGCAAAGAAGCTGCAAAGGCATATAGACAGGTTA